>NW_027507903.1:215378908-215978908 GCF_037356315.1 Lithobates pipiens | reverse complement strand
AGCGGATGTTCATCCGCAGACACCCGTTATCCCATAGGGATGCATGTCAGTATTTCATCCGCAAACGGATGGATGAAATACGGACATACTGTGCGCATGTGTGAAAGGGGCCTAAGGCTCCATGCACACTGAAGCTCAAAAAAGCTTTTCTTTTTCTGGCGCCAGATTGCTGGCAGAAAACTCTGGTTGAAAAACGTGCTTTTAACAACGTTTTGTACTAGCGCTTATGAGCGTATTTAAGCCTTAGCGTTTATGGGCGTGTTTAATAGAAATACGCAGAGGACACTCCAAAAATCCCACAGTGCATTCCAAACTCCCACAATGCATTGAAGAAATAGAACGCCTAATTAAACGCGTGTTTATGAGCGTTTATGCGCCTTTATCGTTTTTTGGGGGTGAAAAACTGCACATTGAACGCAAATTTCTGGCGTTCAGAAAAAAGCCCATAAACTCCACTGCTCATTAAAGCTAATAAAAACTTCCATGTGTGCATGGACACATAGGCTAACAGAGTGGAGTTTATGGGATTTAAAAAAAAAACTGCAAAACTCCAATAAACTGCAGTTTATGAGCTCCAGTGTGCATGGAGCCTCAATGTGATAGTAAAGTCGTGTTTTTTTTTTGTTTTTGTTTTTTTAATAACAAACATTTTATACATCTTACCTACCTATATCTTACCTACTCTGTGCAGTTGTTTTGCACAGAGTAGCCCAGATCCTCCTCTTCTTGGGACCCTCACCGGCACTACTGGCCTCTCCCTCCTGCCCCCACAGGAAGCAGCTTGCTATGGGGGCACCCAAGCCGAGCTGCTGCTCTGTGCCTATTCAGACACAGCCCCGTCCCTTCTCTCTCATTGGCTCACTGCCAATGGTGCCCCGCTACTGTCTCAGTCAATGAGGAGGGAGAGTCCCAGACAGCGGAGACTTTTCTACAACAATTGCTGGATTGAGATGGGGCTCAGCTAAGTGTTAGGGGGGTTGCTGCACACAGGTTTTTATGCAAAGAATGGATTAAAATAAAAAAAAACCTGCCTTCAGAAATCACTTTAATGTCAGGTTCAGGTTAGTTTCAAATCTATTTAAGATACATTAATATTGACTTGTATTTTGTAATTAAAGGATGGCAACAATAAATATGTACTCTGCTTCATAAGATCCACTTATTTGACACAATTTGAAATACTGTCACTACAGTATTTTTAGTAGCTCAATCCTTCTACTAAAATTGCTACCTATTTGCCAAGTGTAGCAAATGATCAATAAACAAATAAAACAAATGGTTCACTATGGAGTAAGCTACACTAATACCATTCAATAGCAATTTGTATTGATCAATTGCACATCAATGCAGCATTGAGCAATTACTGCTCTTTAAGGGGCCATGTGTTTTTGTTTTGTTTTTTTTTGCAATCATAAGCTACACCAAATAAATCAATCGTAATCTTAGTAATCAAGCTGCTAAAAAACAATGTAAAATGTTCCATTTGAGTCTGCAGCCGGCTATGCGCCTCTAAAATTTTTAAAAATGTGTCCTTTTCTTGCAATATGGCAACCTGGAAGAGGTTCTGCTGGTATGAAGTCCGATCTAAACCTATCTAAGCTTAACCACTTCAGCCCCGGACGATTTTACCCCCTTCCTTACCAGAGCACTTTTTGCGATTCGGCACTGCGTTACTTTAACTGACAATTGCACCCAAACAAAATTGATGTAATTTTTTTCCCACAAATAGAGCTTTCTTTTGGTGGTATTTGATCACCTCTGCGGTTTTTATTTTTTGCGTTATAAACAAAAGAAGAGCGACAGTTTTGAAAAAAAAAGTGTTAAAATATTTTTTACTTTTTGCTATAATAAATATCCCATTAAAAAAAAAAAAAACTAAAAAAAAAAAAAAGGTTTTCCTCAGTGTAGGCCGATACATATTCTTCTACATATTTTTGGAAAACAAAAAAAAAAAATCGCAATAAGCGTATATTGATTGGTTTGCGCAAAAGTTATAGCGTCTACAAAATAGGGGATAGTTTTATGGCATTTTTTGTACTTGGAACACACCATCGGTCTCCTCTCCTCTGACAGGGCGTGGATCTGTGTGTTCTCGGGCAATCGCGGGTACCCGGTGGACATCGCGCCCCCCCCCCCCCCCTAGATGGCCGGGAATGGGAGGACATCATATGACGCCCAACCAGGATGGGAGATCCCATTTGCGGGCATCATATTACTATGGGTGGGTAGGGAAGTGGTTAAACCTGCTCCCATCCACATTCTAAGCCCACATTCTAAGCCCTATAAAAAGTAGTCTGTAAAGAAAAGATGTGTATTAATCTAATGACGCGTACACATGATCGGAATTCTCATCAGAAAAAGCTCTGATGGTTTTCCCATCGGAATTCCGATGGAATTTCGCTCAAACTGTCTTGCCTACACACAGTCCCACCAAATTCCGATGGTCAATAACACCACGACATGCAACACATTCGACGGCACTATAAAAGGGAAGTTCAATGCTTCCGAGCATGCGTTGAATTGTTTCCGAGCATGCATCGGAATTTTGCATGTCAGAATTACATATACACAATCGAAAAATCCGAAAGGTTTTCTGTCTGAAAAAATAATAACAGGCTCTCAATCTAAAGACCGTCGGAAATGGCGACAGAAAAAGACCGATGGGCATACACACGGTCGGAAAATCCAATGAAAAGCTCCCATCGGACCGTTTCCATCGGAAATTCCGGCCGTGTGTACGCGGCATAAGGGTGCTCTGGTTACATTTGGGTAGTGATGTCACCTGTAGGCTTACTATGGGGCATCCATTGTCGGCTGCCCCTCCTCTCCCCTAAAGCTGGTTCTGGGAGCTGGTCATGTGACCAGACTGCCCTTAGATTAGGTAAGTATACATGTTTCCTCTACAGGGGAGTTAGTATAGGGCTTAGGATGCGTGTTGAAGCGGGTTTAAAGGGGATGTAAAGTCTAAATATTTTTTACCTTAATGCATTCCTTGCATTAAGGTAAAAAAAAAGTTTAGTTGTCAGCATCGCCCTCTCAGCCCCCCTTTACCTACCTGAGACCCATTTCAATCCAGTGCTTTGCGCGTCGGCAGTTTGTTTCTCTCCTCACTTCCAGGTCTTGATGGCTTTGCTGGGGCACCAGGAGCCACTGGCTCCCAGTGCTTTCAATCAAAGCCAGTGACAACGGAGCGGGGCCGAGACCCTCTGTCTGTGTTAATCGATGCAGCAGAGGGACTCAGGTGCGAGCATGCATGAGTGGACAGAGAGGAGGGGCCAGGAGTGCCAGCAGGAGACCAAAAAAGAGGAGGTTCCCAGACGCTCTGTGTGATTCCATTGCACAGAGTAGGTACCGTATATACTCGAGTATAAGCCGAGATTTTCAGCCTCTTTTTTGAGGCTGAAAGTGCCCCCCTCGGCTTATACTCGAGTCATCGCTGTCTGCCCGCTCGATCAGCGTGTCGAGCAGACAGACAGCGGCCATTCTATTCAAAAGCCGCGCCTCCGGCTCCGCCTTCGCCTGTGATAGGCGGAACACTGAATTTCCCAGCAGCCTGTGTTCCGCCTATCACGGACATCGTATCATCCTCGTACTACGGACGAGGATGATACGACGTCTGTGATAGGCGGAACACAGGCTGCTGGGAAATTCAGTGTTCCGCCTATCACAGGCGAAGGCGGCGGCGCAGCTTTTGAACTTTACAATGGCCGCCGACGAAGAGGGCACGGGACGGCACGGCACGGGACGGGACGGGACGGGGGCAAGGCAAGGCACGACACGGGACGGATGCAAGGAGGCAAGGCACGGCACGGGACGGAGGCAAGGAGGCAAGGCACGGGACGGAGGCTCGGGACAAAGGTAGGCTGGACACACACACACACACACACACACACACACACACACACATGGATGGAGACACACACAGGGATGGATGGATGGATGGATGGAGACACACACACACAGGGATGGATGGATGGATGGATGGAGACACACACACACAGGGATGGATGGATGGATGGATGGAGACACACACACACAGGGATGGATGGATGGATGGACACACACACACACAGGGATGGATGGACGGACACACAGGGATGGACGGACACACAGGGATGGACGGACACACAGGGATGGACGGACACACACACAGGGATGGACAGGCATGTCTCACCCTCGGCTTATACACGAGTCAATAAGTTTGCCAGTTTTTTTGGGGGTAAATTGGGGGCCTCGGCTTATATTCGGGTCGGCCTATACTCGAGTATATACGGTAAGTATAGACATGTTTGTCATTTAAAAATAAATAAATAAAAATTACCTTTATAAACCATAGAGTTAGACTGGACTCCTATCCTAATGTTTGGTGACATTTTCATTTAAAAGAATCTGTTTCTAAAGGGATGTAGATGATGCATTTTTTTCTTTTTATACTTAGATTGCCTCTTATGCGTATATTGTATTCTATAATCCTATTTAGAAATGAGTTTGATAAAGGACAGAGTGAAATAAACAGTACTTGCTACAGAACAGAAAAGGTATGAAGCTACAAAAAAAAAAAAAATAGTTTTCTAAAATCCTGGTAAAGCATATCATTTATCTAGAAGGGACTGTTTGTTTTCAAACTGGGGGTATACTTGTTGACATTAATGTATTCTTCAGAATGACTGCATACCCTGTTTCCCCGAAAATAAGACATAGCGTGATTGTCGGTGATGGCTACAATATAAGCCCTAGTCCCCTAATAAGCCCTAAAGTCCTTGTAGGTCTTATTTTCGGGGAAACAGGGAAGGGCTTATTTGGGAGTAGGGCTTATATTGCAGCCATCACAGACAATCACACTAGGTCTTATTTTCGGGGAAACAGGGTAGTTTCAGAGAGAAATACAATTATGAATATACATATATGCCCCTTATTCACCTGAATCATTCTTGATTGAGGTGATGCTGTAACACCTTTTTGCAAGCTGACATATTTAGCCAGTAGATTTCTAGTCTGACTTTTTACAGGTCATTCCTAAAAGTAGATTTACCAAGTCATTTGCCATTCCAGGAATACAAAGAATGTGCCCAAAACATGCCATCTACTTTGTTTAGGGTGCAGTTTCGATTTTGAAAAGTATTCCACCGCTACCAATATTTTAATGAATTGCTGTCTAATCTGAGTTACAAATTGTGGTTACAAGCAAGTTATAAATGAGGATCTAGGTTTTTTTTTTTTTTTTTCCATGTGTATCAAGTTGTTAAGTTTGTAAATATAACAAATTTATTTTTTATTTTTTTGTCCTGAATAGAAACAGAAGCTAAACAGTTCCACACTAAGAAAGAACACACTGCCCCAAAGGGGCTTGGAGGGTGCTGCTCACCCCAAATAGATATCAAAAATGGAACAAGTTCCCCCACAAGCGGGGTTTTTAGGCAGCAAAAACACTAATAGTATGACAGAGTATCGTAAAAAAGTATTTTAATATATTAATTACCATGAAGAAACAACAACATGGCACAAAGGTAAAAACATGAGCTCCACCTGAACAATTGAAAAGCTCCAAGCAAAAAAAATATTATAACATAAGAGCTATACACAAAGTACAATAATAATGATGGATGTGCAAAACAGATACAACTATTACTAACACTGTACAATATAACAACAGTGGAGATATAGTCCTAATGCATTTCAACCCATTCAAGGGGTCTTCTTTAGAGAACAGGTCTGTTATAAAACAAAAATGAAATAAATAAATATATCAAAATATTAATTGTTTATATTGGGAATACCTGATATTTTAGTATAATTTACCCAATAGTGCACGTCCAGTTAGATAAAATGAAGTACTTTCAGTGGAGTTTCTAATCGAGTTAGGGACATATATTTTGAACATAGTCATTAGGTGTGTAGGGGCATGAAACTATTGTCATACCTCAGATCAGATAACCACACCTAGGTGTTTAAATATGTCTGTATATTAATTTAAAGGGAAGAAAAAAGGAGGAAGGAGAGGAAGAAGAAAAACTCACGGACTCAGGTTCTTAGTTGGTGTCAGGAAAAAATAAATAAATAAATTTGCTGTAAATATATCAGATGTGACAAGATGTTCCGTCTGCCGAACGTTACTACTTTTCGACCTATCCATTTTGTAAATTGCCAAACATGGGGTGTGGTATACCTCATGGAGTGCGAATGTGGGGCATACTATGTTGGTAAAACCAAACAAGAATTCCATCGACGAATGTCCAAACATGTCTACAGCATGGAAATTGGCAATTACAATTTGCCAGTAGGACGACATGCTGTGAGAGTACACAACTATAAAATGCCCAAGATCACATTCACCTCCCTGGATCGAGTACATATTCCTGAACGGGGAGGTGACTGGAATAAGACCTTACTCCAACACGAACAGAGGTGGATACACAAACTGAATGCCACCTCTTTTCCAGGACTCAACAAGTCGGTCTCCTTTGCTCCTTTCCTAAAGGGGTTTACCTCTGGAAGGACACAGTAGAGACCACAGGTTGAGCCTGCCCGCATTTTGCTGTTTGTTTATCCCCTCATTTTCAAATGCTCCCCTAGCCAAACCTCCCGGTCATGCCCCTTTAAATTAAAATATTGGAAACACTTTAGCCATTGTTACTACATTTGGGTGCTAGATAGTGCACCCCGTATGGCTAATGTTTTATGAATATTAGTCACCTTGCTGTTACATGTTCATTGTGGTCGTGCTCTATTGTAATGTATACATTTGTATGCTAATAATATGTATGATATATTTATGTGCATTAATGTGATCAATATAAAATAACACGAAAGGATTGGTTAAGTAAATTTGTGTCAATGTGGTATTATGTGGTGTTGTGTCTAGGCGCACTGCTTGTGCCCCCTCCCCCCAATGCCCTCTCTCCCCTTTCTTCCTTTTTTTTAATTTATTTTATTTAAATTTTATATTTATATATATTTTTTTTCCTCCCTTCTTCTTCCTGTTCCTCTTCTTTCCCTCACTCCTACACTCCCCGTCCCATTCAACCTTTTTCTGGGCTTTTTGGGGGGGCATAGACCGATACGGTGGGCCGTGGTCACGGTACCACATGCCTCCTTTCCCCTCTAGGGGGATGCCATTTCCTCACTATCATGATCCCGTCGCCACTTGCCTTGAAAGAAAGGGGCATCCTACCGTGACTTCCGGCAAGGGTAGGAGGGGTTCTGTTTAGCAATATGAGCCCCTCCATGTGTCTCCTCTTATGATATGGGCAGGGCCTTTACCGCCCATTCACGGGGAACATTCACTCCCTTGCCGGCGCATCCTTGGACACTTCCGGACTCATGCCTCATGCGCACCCGCGTCATAGCGGGTGCGCACGACGTATTGACGTCACGCAGTTGCGACGGAAGTGACGTCATTTCGGGGCCGCTTGCGGCCTTCCGGGACGCCGGGGCAGCCACACGTGGTCCACCTATTCAGGTGGCCATATGGAACTGGGCGGTTATCGGCCGTTAGGCTTGTGGAGGACACCTGTGAGGGACTCCTGGGTTCAATATAAATGTTCCCCTAAATAGGAAAGGCGTATTCACTGCCTATCTCTACATGAGGAAGGATCTAGGAACTTTTCAACTCTCGGACGGTATGTGTGGTTAACTTCCCCCTACTTGTGCCTATCTACTTTTTTTATACTTATGTACTATCTATTACCATTTGGTATAACAACACTAAGTTTAATTATCTATTTATTTATTAATTTATAGATTGGGTGGCTTTATTTTTGAGTCAGTGACTGCGTCCACTACCTATCCCGGGCTAGGTTGCTGTTCACAGTCCCCCCTTTTCGTATAGGGGAACCCTCTTATTAATATCATCTATTCAGGTAATACAGGCAGCAGCCTTTGACCTTTTACGTTTTCGTTTATCTTGCTAGGCGTGCATGTTCATTATGGTTTTCGTTGCTGTGAGGTGGTTTTTGTGTTTTTTGTTTTTTTTCTTTCTTCACACATCCATCAGTTTGCACCTGTTCATCCACACACATTTGATTTGATTTCATTCATGCACCCTTATTATTATTATGTCCCTCACATCACTTGTACTTTGTTCACAGTCTTTACCCTAATACACACACACAATTTCCTTGTCCCTACACACAACACGCACCATATCACTCACACATTCTCGCACATAGTTCATACACACTTCACAATAAAAGAAATTACACATATTTTAACATCCATATTTTTTTATTTTTTTTCCATGTTTTCCTTCCTATTTGTTCTTATGTTTTTCACTTTTTCCCTTTTTTATGTGCACAGTGTGGGTTTCATGTGTCCCCTTTTTTTTTTTTTTCCCTGACACCAACTAAGAACCTGAGTCCATGAGTTTTTCCTTCTTCCTCTCCTTCCTCCTTTTTTCTTCCCTTTAAATTAATACACAGACATATTTAAACACCTAGGTGTGGTTATTTTCTATATATATATAGATCTGAGGTATGACAATAGTTTCATGCCCCATACACACCTAATGACTATGTTCAAAATATATGTCCCTAACTCGATTATATATATATATATATGGAATTCTATCACAGGTGCGACCTGCCATACTGTCGGGACCACCAATGTCCGCACCCACTCGCCATGTTTATGGGGGATGAGATATGCGTGTGACCTCTCGCAAGCCACGATGTTCGACCCCTATTCTCTTTCCTTTTGGCACTTGGTGACACTTTTGGATCTGGTGACATTCTTGTTAGGCGAGAGGAAATTGAGGCATTCATTCGGAGGGGAAACTCCACTGAAAGTACTTCATTTTATCTAACTGGACGTGCACTATTGGGTAAATTATACTAAAATATCAGGTATTCCCAATATAAACAATTAATATTTTGATATATTTATTTATTTCATTTTTGTTTTATAACAGACCTTTTCTCTGAAGAAGACCCCTTGAATGGGTTGAAACTCGTTAGAACTATATCTCCACTGTTGTTATATTGTACAGTGTAAGTGTTGTAAATTCATTAAGAAAAAAAAAAAATAATACATTTAATATTTACTGTCAGAGAGGTGAGATTTGTTTAGGCCTCAAGAACAGATGAACCACGATTTTGCTATCATTGAACTGTTACCCTCTTGGAGAACGTTAACGCAAAATACATGATCTCATGTTTACTACATCAACTATTGAAAACTTTTACAAGCATGCATTGAGACAGAAACTCGCTGGAACAATGGTGTATCTCGTCACAAAACAAGGAGATATTTACCTGGTGTTAATGGATAAACAGAAGCGACAAATAACAGCCATGAAGACAAAAGGTTAAACTATCGTGTTAGAGTAGCTAACACAACTCATTGTGTGAATTGTTAAAAACTGTTTGGACAAACTAAGTCATCTTTAAACATCCATGGGACTGATCAAAGTCCATCTCTACGCATGGTGTTAGAGAGATGTGAGAGGAAGATACAAATCAGACATATTTCAAAAATACTTCAAGTGATTAAATGTGATTGTATGTGATATTTGTGGGTCAACAAGGAGATATTGTGGTTTGGTATCTAGTGATCTGGGGAACTTTGTCATGGAGAGATTATATATGAAAGTGTGATCATAAATAGAAGTGTTTTAGCAACAAATTAGTATTATGAAAAACATATAATCAGGATTATAACTGTATAAGAATTGAACCTATGTTAAGATAAACAAATATTGATTGGATACCCGAATTATACATGTATCCATATAGATAATAATTGTATGTGATATTGTTTGATATATATCTAACCTGGGTCCTTTCTAAATGGACTAAAGATTAACAGATATACATTGATATACATATATATCACCATTTTATGCAAGTGATTATTCAAAATTATGTTAAGCGTATTTTATATTATGCCATCATTGCTGAACACTCGAGATATATTCGTTAGAACATATATAAACAACGAATGCATATTATAGAAATAAAAATATTAACTTAAAGAAATAAAACACCAAACACATGTGAGACACCTGGTGGTTGAAGGTGCTATTACCTTAAAATCACAAGACTACTGGGAAAGGTGATCATTAAGTCTGCCTGCCAATAGGAAAGGGACACATACCCTCTGGGCAGAACTTAGTATAATTTTATGATCTTTTTGTTTAAGAGGATATTTAAGAAACTAAAAAGATGGTCGGAGGAGGAAAAAAAGAAAAAGCTCGGAGGAGAGAGTCAGGGGGAAGCTTAGGGACCTCCCTGAGAAGGGACACTGGAAGACATGCATGAATACACATTTTTACATAAATGAAGATCCCTGCTCCTTGGAACTCGGAGGTCACACAAAGTAATTCCTCTGTAAGAGAATCCATGTTGAAAGCCACGGCAACCATCTTAAAATTCCTGGTAACCAACAATCCACACGAATAGCCATATTGGAAATGGGTAAATATACGTTTATCATCTATTCTATGTTCTCTTAAATATAGATTTTTTTGAATATTCTATTATTGAAAATATTTCTCCCGAATCAATAACCGCCTGTTAGATTTTTCTCTAAATTTAATTTTTCATTATAAATTTCTTTTTTTGCATAGATGCCAATTTTATTGACAATCAAATGTCTAATTTATTTCACATTGTTAACCACTTACTTACCTGCAGTATAGTAATGGTTGGACGTGTGAAATACAGACATTCTGTTTAATTGTCAAGTATCAAAAGGTTATTGATTCTACCGAGAAGTGATAAATGGTGATAATTGTGTCCAAGGTACCACTACGCCCAGTTTGAGGGTGTTTCCATAAATTGTCAAAATGATCAAGTAATGCAATCTGTATTTTAATATTTCATGTAAATATTTGTTTTCTGTCAATCAATAAATTTAACTATTTCGTATGATCACTCGTCTCCGTGAATATGTTTCACATGTATAGACTGTGTCATATAGATTGATTCTGTATCTTAAAAATATCTTCGTTAAAAATTACTTAGTAAATATTGTGCGGGAAAATGTCCTTAAAAAGCACAACATTAGTAATAGTTGTGTCTGTTTTCCACATCCATCATTATTATTGTACTTTGTGTATAGCTCTTATGTTATATTATTTTTTTTGCTTGGAGCTGTTCAATTGTTCAGGTGGAGCTCATGTTTTTACCTTTGTGCCATGTTGTTTCTTCATGGTAATTAATATATTAAAATACTTTTTTACAATACTCTGTCATACTATTAGTGTTTTTGCTGCCTAAAAACTCCGCTTGTGGGGGAACTTGTTCCATTTTTGAAGCTTAACAGTTTACCTTACAGTTTGAATTCGTCAAAGTATGGAAGAAGTCACCTGGCAACTAGGATGTCCTACCCAAAACCCTAACATCCAACTTAGCAAAGTTCATGTGGCCAGCCTTACTTTTACTGGCAGTGGGACAGAGATGAATTGCAACTGTGGCATTACTTAAGCCCAGCTTCAGGCAATCATTTGAACTCTGGGGGACAGTCTGAAACCTGCAGCCAACAAGGGGTCACAGGGTTGGGCCAATGGGTAGACAAGATACTGCGGGTGCATTAAAAAAGGGACGTGATCAGAACGGGACCCAGTCATGCCATCAGTAAACACAACGAGTTGGCGATTTAAGTGAAGCTTTGGCAGAAGCTGGAAACTCATCTGCTGTGTTGTGCTTACCCCCATGCACTAAGCAAGGTGTTGTTGTTGCATGGTCCAATTATTTTGACAAGCACAGTAGTGGTGACACAGGCCCATCTGCAGAAGCATTCTCACGGTGCCTGGAGCTGTGCTGTTGAGAGAGAAAGAAGGTTGCTGTGCGCAAAGTTAGTTACACTGTGAGCATATGCTGGCAAGCTGCCTTTCCAGACATAGGCCTACTTGTCAGAAAGCTTTCAGGACTACTTATTCTGCTTAAAAACTTCATGCCATCAGCTACAGCCTGTAGTGTACTGTATGATCTGCCCACAGGCCAGCAGGTATACATGAAAAAAGCAATTGGGGGCGCAAGATGAGTCAGGACATTTTACACAGAAACTAGCTTGGAAGACTCTGCCGTAGATGGTGTTAGATGGGGCTGGACAAATGTCAGTCCCTATGGAGATAGGAAATAATCCCTTTGTTATCAGATCATATGCTCAAGGCTAGTCAATGGGTAGCATTTTCCCTATACTTTACCACAAAAGTCTGGCAGGATTGCTTCAGCCAGCAACAGCATCCTGACCCAACTAGATTCCCCTACAATATCATGAAATGTTTACTGGCTACTTATATAGATTTTAATATAATTATTGGTTTCCGAAACTAAAACTAGGTTTAAAAGCACCTCAGCACTTCGAATTCTGCAGAAATATTTTTGTATATTAAAATATTTATTTATGCGTGTTCAGTTACAAAATAAGGGCATTGATATTTGTAAAATCATAAAATCATTATTTGTGTAATATCTAAGCTGAAAAACACAACCGACCCTCCCTCCGGTAACAGCAGGAACACAAAGGGGGTTATTTACGAAAGGAAAATCCACTTTGCACTGCATGCACTTGGAAGTGCAGCCGCTCTAAATCTAAGGTGTAGATCTGAAATGAGGGGAAGCTCTGCTGATTTTATCATCCAATCATGTGCAAGCTAAAATGCTGTTTTTTTTTATTTTCCTTGCATGTCAGCTGCATTCATATTAATTGTTATAGACAACATCCCAGTTTTCCTTAGTAATTATTTTTGTAAATGTTCCCAATTTTGCTATTTTCTTTTCATGTTGAAGAATGTGTATTGCTGCAATTACACCTCCTGCAGTGTTCAGGTTACCACACGGTGTCACTGAAACTAGAAGATTCGTAAAACAATCGCACTACTTGAGCATGCACAATTTATAGTGACAAGCAGTGGCAGATGTGAACTTAAAAGTCAATACTGTTTTTCTCTGTTTCACCAAACCAGTGGGGTAATAATTTATATGTTTAGAATTATTGGATGAAGAGGTAAAGAAAGTATATGCGGGAGTAATTGTTTCAGTTTTATTAACACAGATTACAAAACCCCAACAGGAGCTTAATTAAAGTATCATTCAACCCTGAAGAGATATTTTAGTTACAGGTAGGGCCAACTGTGCTGAGTGAGCAACTAGCTGAATACATATCTTAAATTAAATTAACAGAGCATTTCCAAATTCTGTTCCTATCGGTGGATTTTGAATAGTCCTACTTATCTTTGTTTATCCAACACTTCCCGTTACATTATCCATAGCTTACAGAGGAACTGCAGTCTGCGCACATCATTTGTAATAAAAACATCTTTGCCATTCTGAAGCTTCCCTCCAACCACTTTGCATATTTTATATATACTGCGATTCTGTACTTGCCAAATATGCTGCAGAAATCCCCCTCTACTAAGTCTGGCTGCATCCATTTTAACTGTGGGCAGCTGAAGCTGATGCCTGTTCACTTCCTGTATTTACACAGACACACATAAGCACACCTCCAGCTCTACAGCTTTCATTGGCCCCCTTATGACTCATCCCCCTACCTTCCTGGAAAACTCTCAGGAGAGTGAGAGAAAGAGATGTGCATGATGTCATAAGCCCAGGCTTTTTACCAAACAAGAAACAGGAAGTGGACTATATAAGGTATTTACTGGCAGAAAAAAATATTTTACTATTCGAAGTTAAAACAACAAGGGCAGAAGAATTAATAGATGAAAAGTAAAAAAAATTACTGAGTTGGCTCTTTAAACTAAATTAAAATACAACAGGACAAGTGGTTATAGAAGAGATTCAGAAGCTCAAATACTACTACTGGGTCCGTGATTTATGTCAGTTAGTTTAGCACTCTTACAACTGCCAAAAATGAAATAATATCAGATTGGTGGACTTTTAAAATGTGTAGAATTGAATACACAGCACAAGCGATCTTTCTAAGTCTCGCAAGGCCCCTGCGAGATTTAGAAAGCAACGTTTCAGCGATACACAGGGCCCCTTCATCAGGCAAATGATGATAAAGGGGCCCTGCGTAGCGCTGAAACATTGCCTTTGTTATTATACTATGACCGCTGAATAAAGGTGTGAACCCATTTGGAGAAATCTTGGTATGCTGTTGACATACTTTCAGCTTTGTACAGTGGATATAAAAAGTCTACACACTGTTAAAATGTGAGGTGTCTGATGTAAAAAAAAAAAAAATTACACAAAGATAAATCATTTCACACATTTTTCCACCTTTAATTTGACCTATAAACTGAAATAATGTGGGTGCAGAAGTGTGCACACCCTCTTATAACTGGGGATGTAGCTGTGTTTAGAATTAAGTAATCACATTCAAACTCATGTTAAATAGGTGTCAGTACACACCTGCCATTATTTAAATTGCCTCTGATTAACCCCACATAAAGTTCAGCTGTTCTAGTAGGTCTTTCATGACATTTTCTTAGTTGCATCCTACAGCAAAAGCCAGTCAGGAGAAGGATACAAAATAATTTCCAAGGCATTAGATACACCATGGAACACAGTGAAGACAGTCATCAAGTGGAAAAAATATGGCACAACAGTGACATTACCAAGAACTGGATGAGAAGAAAACTGGTCAGGGAGGCTGCCGGAATATCTGGCAAGTACTGGCTGTGTGGTACATGTGACAACAATCTCCTGTATTCTTTATACGTCTGGGCTACGGGGGGGTAGAGTGGCAAGACAGAAGCCTTTTCTTTTGAAGAAAAACCAAGCCCAGCTAAATTTTGCAAAAGCACATCTAAAGTCTCCCAAAAACATGTGGGGAAAAGGTTTTATGGTCTGATAAAACCAAGGTTGAGCTTTTTGGTTATAATTCCAAAAGATATGTTTGGCTCAAACAACAACACTGCACATCACCAAAAGAACACTATACCCACAGGGAAGCATGGTGATGGCAGCATCATGCTTTGGGGCCGTTTTTCTTCAGCTGGAACAGGGGCCTTAGTCAAGGTAGAGGGAATTATGAACAGTTCCAAATACCAGTCAATATTGGCATAAAATCTTCAGGGTTCTTCTAGAAAGCTGAACATGAAGAGGAACTTCATCTTTCTGCATGACAACGACCCAAAGCATACATCCAAATCAACAAAGGAATGGCTTCACCAGAAGATTCACATTTTGGAATGGCGCAGCTAGACCCCAGACCCGAATACAATTGAAAATCTGTGGGTTGATCTAAAGAGGGCTGTGCACAAGAGATACCCTTGCAATCTGACAGATTTGGAATGGTTTTGCAAAGAAGAGTGGGCAAATATTGGCAAGTCAAGATGTGCCATGCTAATAGACTCGTACCCAAGAAGACTGTAATAGTAATAAAGAGTGCTGTCATAAAATCAAAAGGTGCTTCAACAAAGTATTTATTTATGGTTTTTATTTTTTTTTACTTCCCTCCACCTAAAAGATTTCAGTTTGTTCATCTGTGTTGTATAGTTTATAGGTCACATTAAAGGTGGAAAAAGTTCTGAAATGATTTATCTTTGTCTAATTTTTTTACATTACAGACATCTGACATTTAAACAGGGGTGTGTAGACTTTTTATATACACTGTATATGTGTGTTAGGGTACAAACAACTTTGAATGGCAATGCACCACAACACACTGCTCAACAAGGCTGTAACTGGGAGGCCATCAAGTATAACACAAGCTGTATGTACCCAGCAGGTAACACCCAACTTTTGGTCTATTTCCACTTTGATGAACTCAGCAATTCATCTTTGGGCATCCTTGTAAGACATTATCAAATTTATGTGAAAATGAAGGAACAACTATTTTCACAATGAAATCATGACCACAAACTATAAAAGCAGGACAGAAGGAAAATGCTCTTTTTACTAGGCCTGTTACTGAACATTTCCACAAAAGCTTACCACAAGTTATTTAGAGTCTTTTTTTTTTGCCAACTAGTGCAGCTGGTAATTCAAGGTGTGAATCGAGTTTCCAGATGGTATATAGCTAGTTGACATACATATTTGTTTTTTGTTTTTCTTCCTAGGCTTCCTGCTTGCTAACGGTTAAAGGACAACTTACTAAAAACATCATTAACCACTTCAATTCTTGCACCTGTTCTATATATGGACCAGAGTTATTTTCACATTTAAGCTATGTGCTTATTTAGTCAGAAATTATGTATATATATATATATATATATATATATATATATATATATTTTTTTTTTTTACAATGAACTTGGTGTAAACTTAAAGTGTGCTTAGGTGACACCAGCAGCCCTGTATACTTGCCTTCCTTTCACTTGCACAGCAGTCTGATTATGCAGCTGCTAATGGTGAGATAGTGGCTTAAATTGGATGTAAAGGCTAATGCCCCATACACACGATGAGATTATCGGACGAATGATCGTCCATTTTTTATTGCATGCTAATCTCAGATCGAATCTGATGAGTTTACTAAAGTCACAAAAATTCCCGCACGACAGAAAAAAAATTTGGAAGTGATGTCATGTGTTGTAATGTATTTGTATTGCATTTTCGAACGATAGCTGTACTGATTAAACGAAAATCGTACGATCTGGCATCGTATGAAAAAAAATTCCGTGCATGTCCGATAGAATAATATCGGATGAACTGTCCTAATCGGCTCTCGAAAGCTCTGTACTAACGATCCGATTATCGTACGATCGCTTCGAAAGCGGTATTTTCCGTACGATTTTCACATCGTGTAAGGCTACTTTCAGACTGGGGCAGGCGTGCGTCAGCGGTAAAGCGGCGCTATTTATACAGCTGTTTTAGCGGCGAGCGGCGCTATTCGGCCGCTAGCTGGGCAGTTTTAACCCCCGCTAGCGGCCGAAAAAGGCTTAAAACCGCCCGCAAAGCGATGCTGCAGAGGCGGTTTGCCAGCGCTGCCCCATTGTTTTCAAAGGGCAGGGGCATATTAGGAGCAGTGTATACACCGCTCCTACAGCACTGCAAAGATGCGGCTTGCAGAACTTTTTTTTTACCGCCCTGCAAGTGCACCACTCCAGTGTGAAAGCACTCAGGCTTTCACACTGGAGAGACAGGAGAGGCTCTTTACAGGCACTATTTTTAGCACTGTAGCACCTGTAAAGCGCCTCAGTGTGAAAGTAGCCTAAAAGTTTTTTCTACCTTCATACATTCTCTGCATTAAAGTAAAAAAAGACAAAAAACAAACACACAATAGCAGTTCCCCCCCAGCTCTCTCCAATACTTACCTGCAGTGGTGGCTGGTGCTCAACATTTTTGGGGGGGCACAAACAAACTGAAAAATTCTGAAAAAAAAAATCAATTGCAGCCTCACTGTGGTGCCATTATTTTGGCACAGTGGCACCATTTGGTGGGGCACAGTGGCAGTGTTTGATGGGGCACAGTGGCAGTGTTTGATGGGGCACAGTGGCAGCGTTTGATGGGGCACAGTGGCAGCGTTTGTAATGCAGGCGCCCAGCCTCCGAAAAGGGGCTGGACGCCTGAATAGGGGGTGGCAGTGGTGGCCATGGATAGATTCATGCAATGCATGAATCTATCCATCATACACAGAGGGGGTGGCTGGAGAGAGGGGACGGCGCCCGTGCTCCCTCAATGAATGCACCACCGCTGCTTACCTGAATCCTGTATCAATCCTGCACTGTGCCCGGCTTCAGTTCTTCTCAACATTCACTGTACTCTCCCATAAAACGCTGCCACTGTGCCCCATCAAATAGTGGCACTGTGCCCATAAAGAGTTGCCACTGAACACTTAACCTGCCTCGGTGGCGGACCAGGCATGAGGGTTTCGGCGGCAAGCGGAGGGACCTTGCAGCGGGTCAGATAGCGGCTCATGTGTCCTCCGTGCCTCTCCTCCCCTCCTCCTAAATGTGTCCAATCATAGCGCCTGTCCTTTCAGCTAATCAAGTGAAGGGTAACAGACCAGCGCTCCTGATTGGCGGACAGGCAGCTCAGTGTTAGGAAAGCGAATATGCCTGTGTGGACTGCGAGCGCAATCGCTTTTTTGAAGCCTATTAGAGCCTATGGCTCTATGAATTTACTTCAAACTCCCCCCCCCCCCCCCCCGCTGCTTTAATTCAGGCACTCAGCATCTGAAAAGGGGCCGGACGCCTGACTAGGGGGTGCTGCTTACCCGAGTCCTGTATCAATCCTGCATTGTGCCCAGAATCAGTTCTTCTCAACATTCACTGTACTCTCACAAGCTTGGCTAAGTGCAGAGGAAGCCATTGGCTTCTGCTGCTGTTAGTCAAATCATGTGAGAAGGGAGTCGCATGAAAAGATATAATAAAATATTTACAAAAATGTGAAGGGTGTACTCACTTTTGTGAGATACTGTGTATTTTATATATTATATGGTGACAAGGACCAAGTAAGGAGGAAAAGGGCCAATAGAGCCTGCATGAGTGCCCCCATAGCAAGCATCTATGGCTAAACTCGGAGCGGAGGTAGAGCATAGAAAACTGGCAGGGGACCCCAGAAGAGGAAGTTTGGAGCCACTCTGTACATAACCATTGCACAAAGCAGGTAAATATAAAAAATGTTATTAAAAAACAAACAGGATCTTTTACAATCAATTTACCCAACTCAGGCCTGGACACTTTCACCCCCCTTCCAGTCCAGGCCATTTTCCAACACTGCCACATTTTGAATTACAATAACTCAGTCAATGAAATGTTTATTTTTTGGGCAGACAGATAGAATTTTCTTTTGGTGGTACATACTCACCGCTAGGATTATATATATATATATATATATATATATATATATATATATATATATATATATATAAAAAGTCTTTGTTTTGGTTATAAAATTTTACAAAATTACTCTTTCTTCATAAAATTTAAGCCAAAATGTATTCTGCTATATTGCTTTGGTAAAAATAACCCATATCAGTATATATTATTTAGTCTGTGTGAATGTTATCATGCCTACAATCAATGGTATACACGGAATATTGTATATTTAATAACTGATCAATCCTGGCTACCTGTTTTCTTAGGACCAACAATGCCAGGACAAATACTCCCCAAATTGCACCTTTTTGGAGAGAGTAGACAGTCCAAGGTATTTAGCAAGAGGCATAGAGAAGAGAAAAACACAGGGGCCTCTGAGTGTAGACTGTAAGATAATTTAATAAGTGCTTAACCACTTAAGGACCGACGTATTGCCATTGTACGTCATCACAATGGCACAGGCAGGCACAAGCACGTACATGTACGTGCCTGCCTTCCAGCGGGTGGGGGGTCCGATCGGACCCCCTCCCGCTGGATACGGCAGTCCGATTCCCTCCGGGAGCGATCCGTGATGAGGGGATGGCCGTTGGTTTCTGGCCACCCCCTCTCGATCGCTCCTGGCCAATGACGAACTTCCTCCCACTGTGTATTGTTTACACAGGAAGGAGGAAGTGATGTCATTCTCCTCGGGGCGGTCTTTTTGACCGGACTACGAGGAGAAGACTAAAAGTAAGTGCACCAAAACACTACACTGACACATAGGTACACAAACCCCCCCCCCCCGATCCCCCCCCCCCCCAGTCACAGTGTCACTGATTGCATTGATCATTTCCTTACTGATCAATGCATTCAGTGTCAGTTGTAAAAGTAAAAATTGTCAGGGCAGTTAGTGTTAGGTCCAGGGTAGCCCCCTATCACCCCCCAATA
This sequence comes from Lithobates pipiens, assembly GCF_037356315.1. Lineage (NCBI taxonomy): Eukaryota > Metazoa > Chordata > Amphibia > Anura > Ranidae > Lithobates > Lithobates pipiens. Next base: position 215,959,320 of record NW_027507903.1, on the reverse strand, counting down.
AAGATTTAACCCCCTGATTGCCCCTAGAGTTAACCCTTTCACCCCCTTTTGCCAGTGTCACTAAGCGATAATTTTTCTGATCGCTGCATCAGTGTCGCTACTGTCGCTCTGTAGCTAGTTATTTTTTTAGGTTCACCGCCAGGTTTTTATATCGCTAGGTACCCCGATATACTACCCAATAATGGTTTTAACATCCTGATTGCCCCTAGTTAACCCTTTCACCCCCTTTTGCCAGTGTCACTAAGCGATCATTTTTCTGATCGCTGCATCAGTGTCGCTACTGTCGCTAGATAGCTAGTTATTTTTTTAGGTTCACCGCCAGGTTTTTATAGCGCTAGGTACCCCGATATACTACCCAATAATGGTTTTAACATCCTGATTGCCCCTAGTTAACCCTTTCACCCCCTTTTGCCAGTGTCACTAAGCGATAATTTTTCTGATCGCTGCATCAGTGTCGCTACTGACGCTAGGTAGCTAGTTATTTTTTTAGGTTCTCCGCCAGGTTTTTATAGCGCTAGGTACCCCGATATACTACCCAATAATGGTTTTAACCCCCTGATTGCCCCTAGTTAACCCTTTCACCAGCGATCACAGTATAAGTGTCACTGGTGTCGCTGGTTAGCCAGTTAGTTATTTAGGTGACCCGTCAGGTTTTTATATAGCGCCAGGGACCCCCATATACTACCTAATAAAAATTTGAACCCCCTGATTGCCCCTAGTTAACCCTTTCACCACTGATCACCGTATAAGTGTTACGGGTGACTCTTGTTAGTTTGCTTTTTATAGCATCAGGGCACCCACCATTTATTACCCAATAAAGGTTTAACCCCCTGATCACCCGGCGGGTGATATCAATTAGGTTTTAGGGTCAGGGTCTGCGTCGCCCCAGGCAGCGCTAGGTTAGTGCCAGTACCGCTAACACCCACGCGCAAAGCATACACCTCCCGTAGTGGTATAGAATCTGAACAGATCAATATCTGATCTGATCAGATCTATACTAGCGTCCCCAGCAGTTCAGGGTTCCAAAAAAACGCATTGTTAGCGGGATCAGCCCAGATACCTGCTAGCACCTGCTTTTGGCCCTCTGCCCAGCCCACCCAAGTGCAGTATCGATCGATCACTGTCACTTACAAAACACTAAACACATAACTGCAGCGATCGCAGAGTCAGGCCTGATCCCTGCGATCGCTAACAGTTTTTTTGGTAGCATTTTATATTTAAATCCGGAAGGCAGTGCTTGGTTTTCGGGGTCCCGTACGTGGCTAGGCTCCCAAAAAGTCCCCCACATGTGGTATCCCCGTACTCGGGAGAAGCAGCAGAATTTATTTTGGGGTGTAATTTGACTTCTGCCCATAGCATGTGTGAGCAATATATCATTTAGTGACAACTTTGTGCAAAAAAAAAAAAGTTTGTAATATTCCCGCAACTTTTGGCAAAATATAAAATATTCCATGGACTCAACATGCCTCTCAGTAAATAGCTTGGGGTGTCTACTTTCCAAAATGGGGTCATTTTGGGGGGTTTTGTGCTATTTTGGCATTTTATGGCCTTCGAAACTGTGATAGGTAGTGAGGAGTTAAATCAAAAATTTGCACCCTTAGAAATCCTGAAGGTGGTGATTGGTTTTCGGGGTGCCGTGCGCGACTAGACTCCCAAAAAGTCCCACACATGTGGTATCCCCATAATCGGGAGAAGTAGCGGAATATATTTTGGGGTGCAATTCCACATATAACCATGGCATGTGTGAGCAATATATAATTTAGTGACAACTTTTTGTAAAAAAAAATTTTTTTTTTAATTTTTTGTCATTATTCAATCCCTTGGGACAAAAAAAAAAAATAAATATTCAATGGTCTCAACATGGCCCTCAGCAAATAGCTTGGGGTGTATACTTTCCAAAATGGGGTCATTTGGGGGGGTTTTGTGCCATCTTGGCATTTTATGGCCTTCAAAACTGTGATAGGTAGTGATAGGTAGTGAGGAGTAAAATAAAAAATGTATGCCCTTAGAAATCCTGAAGGCGGTGCTTGGATTTCGGGGTCCCGTACGTGGCTAGGCTCCCAAAAAGTCCCACACATGTGGTATCCCCGTACTCAGGAGAAGCAGCAGAATGTATTTTGGGGTGTCATTTTACATATGCCCATAGCATGTGTGAGCAATATATCATTTAGTGACAACTTTGTGCAAATAAAAAAAGTTTGTAATATTCCCGCAACTTGTGGCAAAATATAAAATATTCCATGGACTCAACGTGCCTCTCAGTAAATAGCTTGGGGTGTCTTCTTTCCAAAATGGGGTCATTTTGGGGGGTTTTGTGCTATTTTGGCATTTTATGGCCTTCGAAACTGTGATAGGTAGTGAGGAGTTAAATCAAAAATTTGCACCCTTAGAAATCCTGAAGGTGGTGATTGGTTTTCGGGGTGCCGTGCGCGACTAGACTCCCAAAAAGTCCCACACATGTGGTATCCCCATACTCGGGAGAAGTAGTGGAATATATTTTGGGGTGCAATTCCACATATAACCATGCCATGTGTGAGCAATATATCATTTTTTTTTTGTTATTATTCAATCCCTTAGGACAAAAAAAAAAAATATTCAATGGGCTCAACATACCCATCAGCAATTTCCTTGGGGTGTCTACTTTCCAAAATGGGGTCATTTGGGGGGGGGGGGTTGTACTGCCCTGCCATTTTAGCACCTCAAGAAATGAGATAGGCAGTCATAAATTAAAAGCTGTGTAAATTCCAGAAAATGTACTCTAGTTTGTAGATGCTATAACTTTTGCGCACATGTGGCTGAATACATTTTGCCCTCAATGTATGACTTAAATTTAGTTTATTCGATTTTTCTTATAACAAAAATATCTTTTTTTTTCAAAATTTTCGCTCTTTTTCCATTTATATCGCAAAAAAAAAAAATCGCAGAGGCAATCAAATACCATCAAAAGAAAGCTCTATTTGTGGGAAGAAAAGGACGCAAATTTCGTTTGGGTGCAATATTGCATGACCACGCAATTACCAGTTAAAGCAGCGCAGTGCGAAATTGGAAAAAGACCTCTGGTCCTTAGGGTGTTTATTGGTCCGGGGCTGAAGTGGTTAAAGCATAAAAACTCACATGAGATAAATGGTTAAAAACAGGCATGTCACAGGAAAGAAAAATCCGAGGGATGTCAGTGAGAGTAGGGGCTTCATAAGCCTGCTCTGTAGCCGAGCTTGAGAAAGGAACATGCAGTCTCTCTGGTGTTCCTCCTACTACGCATGCTCCAAAACTCAGCGCGGCTTAGTGACGTCATCTGGGTCGATGCTGCACTCCAGCCCTCGTTTTGAGCTCTTCCCTCCTACCATCCAGCCGGCCGAAAACAGCCTCTGCAAGCGGCTGACTGCTTTAGCTTATGAAGCCCCTACGCCCACCGACGTCCCTCAGATTTAATCTTTCCTGTGACATATCTATTTTTAACCAACCTCATGTGAGTTTTATACTTTAACCTCTTATTAAATTATCTTACATTCTATACTCAGATGCCCCTGCGTTTTTATATTCTCTTTGCATGTATTGGAGGCAGCTTCCACTCCCCCTAGAAGGCTAGTCCTGAATCTATGGACTTGTCTGGCTGTCCTATAAAGGAGCCATACTATAGAATAATATATTTTATGTCTTTTGGACTTTTTACTCTATACCCGAATTGGTCTCCTACCAGCGCAGGATATTTTTGTTTTTAGTAGGAGGCATGGTGTGTTCTTTGAAGTTGTAATTTTTTGCCACAATTTTTTGTAAAATTAAGAAATTAAATACATTTATTTTTTTAAGTTTTAATTTTAACTAATTTTTTCTCACACACGGCATAGGCATACTTACAATTACACCCCAAAACACATTCTGCTATGCATCCTAAGTAGAACGATACCATGAGTGTGAAACTTTTTCACAGCCTAGATGCATAGGGCATTTCAAGAAGCAACTTTGGGCTTTCAAGGAGCATAAATTAAGCATTTTATTTCCTGACTACCTATCACATTTGTGGGAGGCCCTGAAGCACCGGGACAGTACAGTGGAAACACCCACAAAATTACCCCATTTTGCAAAGAAACACTCCAAGGTGTTTTCTGAAATGCATAGTAAGTCTGTAATTTTTTGCCACAAGTTTTTGGAAAATGCAGGAAAGAAAATGAAAAATTTTTTTAATACAAATTTGTAAATTATTAAGATATTTCTAACACACATCATAAGCATACTTAGAATACCACATATGAGCCTTTTTCACTTTTTGGACGGATTATATAGCGGCGATGGTATCTTGTGTCTCACACAAATCAACCAATTGTATTAAAAGCAATGTACTGTAATGATCGCCTCTATACATGTGGTCAGGAAATATAGCTTAGTGTAGCATCAGTCATGATGATCACTGTATAAGCAATCGGTAAAATTCTTCAAAAGGTTTCATTCAATAAACCTTAGGACTGTGATGCTGTGATTGGTGACAACTATCACATGGTACAGGGCTGCAGTGATTGGCCCTGGTACCATGTGTTGCTGTGACCTATCACAAAAGATCCACACAATAGTAAACAATGGGGACATTAATGAAAGCCTTGCTTACCACTGTAATGCTTAGACTGGTCACAGCTATCACATGGTATCAGTGTCACTTACAGTGGCCCGGTACATTGACTGGTGCTCCATAACTGATTGCACTGCTGCATGCTCCAGACAATGTGCATGAGTGGCTAATGCAGGAGGACATACTCGGACATCCACCAGCATCAGCGCTGCTCCTGTCCAGCTACTAAAATACCAGGCATTTTTTTATCCTAATGCATTCACAACATTAAGGTAAAAAAAACTCCACACTAGAAATATAATCCCCCTTGTCCCCCACTCTTCACTACCTCCAGCTCTAGGTCCTACCACATCACTTCCCCCCCCCCCCAGCTTCTGATTTGTAGAATTCCACTGAGGGTAGGGGAGTCACAGACTGCTGCAGCTGTCAATTTGCTGGGGAGGATGGAGAGGGAGGGAGGGAGCAGGGGCTTGGCTTGCCAGGCATCGTGTATGTGCATGGATGCACAAAGCTTGGATCAGTTCCCGGCTGAAAGCACAAAAACCTGGGTGTTTCCTTAGCAGCTGGCTTGCTAAAGGGCCACCTGCAAACTGGGAGTTGGGAACATGGGTCTGGTGACGAGCTGGAAGACAAGAAAAGAAGCATTTTAGGGCAGGTGTGATCAACCTTTTTGAAGAGCAAGGGCCACTTAAGTGATCTGATAACTGATCGCGGGCCACAATGAACCATGAGGTTTTACCACTCCCTAAACTGCAAAGGTAACCAAGCCCTTACTGTCCCAAGCGATAACGTAGCTTTCACATTATACACTGCAGTTTACCAGCACCAATGGGGCAGCACAGTGCACCTTTGCCATAGAGTTCTATTACATCTTGTAGGTGTGTTGCACTTTTTGAAAGCGCACCAAAACTCCTCCATTCAGCAGTTTTGGTGCACTTTCAGGAAGCACATCAAACTCGCAGGATATATTAGAAATGTATGGCTCAGTGCACCTAATCCACAGGAAAGTCACAGGTTCACTGCACCTGCAGATCAGTGTGAGAGCAGCCTCTTAACCCTTTTTTTTATAAGCGCTAATATGCCCATTGTAAAAGTGTATGTGATGTTTAATACACTGACCTTTTCCTCTTCCAGCTTCTGCCGTCATCGCTCTCCAGGCTACTAGTAAGGTCCCAGGCTAGGTATCACTCTGCCTGGGACAGGAACAAGCGCTACAGAGGAAGCATCAGCTTATGCAGCTCCTGCTTCCTCCGCTGCCAGCACCGGCTTCATGCATTCTGATGCTCTAAGATGGCGAGCGCACAAGCTGTTGATCGAGATATGAACTTGTTGACCCGTAATCCCAGCGCATGGGTATGCACTTCCCTGGTTTGAGGTTGCGGGCCACAAGTTGAGCACCCATGTGTTAAGGAACAGGATCACTTACCGTATATAAAAGCAAGTATGGACCTTCTCTTTAAATTAAAAAAAAAACAATGACTTGGTATCACATTAATGTGGATGTAAACCCTCACATATACTCAGTGAAGTGAACAGCCTCAGATGATACACAGAGAGGAAACAAATCTCCCTACATACGGTTTACATTTGTACCTGCGATCTTCACTTCTATACACCGATTATAAAGTACATGTCCTGTTAGAATTTGCTCCTCCTGGTTCACCAGTAGGAGGGGATTATTGCTAGATACTGTGAGACAGCCGATTAAAGGAAAGGTACACACCCCCTCCCCACACTTGCAGAGGTTGCCTGGGAATAGTTTAGCAGTCTGCTAATCTATTTATAGGACCCCCCCCCCCCCCCGACACTTCTATCTCCCATCTCGGAGAGCTTGTCAAAAGTTATCATGCTGATAACAGGGGAACGGAGGAGGACAAAGCTACATAGTGCTTTGAAGAGAATGACAAATAATACAGATATATGTGCCCAGCTCAAATTTCATGAATCGGGTTTACATCCACTTTAAGGCTGCCATTAACGGCTCCAATTTTGGACAATTCCTGCTAAATTTGTGAAATTTGAGTCAAGCGTGGACCTGTTGGAACCACATGGCTCAACATTTTTCAATCATCTTTTGAACCAGGTGGGAAATGGTCAGTCAAACAGTGACTGCATCCAATCACTTGCTGTCACTGTTTGGGTATCCTGACAGCTACAGGCATTGGCTGTAAGAATACAATAGCTGGAAACTTAAATTCCTCACTGGTTAAAGTTTGTAGAATTCAACTCCGTAAAACATCTCTAAAATTTGCCCCTTTTTAACAAATGAAACCACCAAGCTCCTCATTCACTCCCTTGTTATCTCTCGCCATGACTATTGCAACTCCCTTCTCATTGGCCTGCCTCTCCATAGGCTATCCCCTCTTCAGTCCATCATGAATGCTGCTGCCAGACTTATCCACCTTACCAACCGCTCAGTGTCTGCCAACCCTCTCCTCCAATCCCTACAATGGCTCCCAATCACCCAGCGAATTAAATTCAAAATACTAACCACAACATACAAAGCCATTCACAACTCTGCCCCGAGCTACATCACCAATCTTGTCTCCAAATATCACCCAAATCACCCTCTCCGTTCTTCTCACGACCTCCAACTCTCAAGCTCTTTTGTCTCCTCCTCCCATGCTCATCTCCAGGATTTCTCCAGAGTCTCTCCCATCGTCTGGAACTCACTACCTCCACTGGTCCGGCTATCCCCTACTCTTGCTACCTTCAGGCGATCCCTGAAAACTCATCTCTTCAGGGAAGCCTATCATGTCTCCAACTAATCTCCTACCACTTCCATCAGCTCATTCCCCACAGTTATAACCTTTTTTACCACCTGCCCCACCCTATTAGATTGTAAGCTATTCTGAGCAGGGCCCTCTTAATCCTCTTGTATTTTATTGTATTGTAACTGTATCGTCTCCTTTTTATATTGTAAAGTGCTGCATAAACTGCTGGCGCTACATAAATCCTGAATAATAATAAAAATAATAATAATGTCTCGTTTTTTTCCTATAAAAATAACAAACATATCATGCTTACCTGCTCTGTTGGAGTGGATTTGGACAGAGCAGCCCGGACCCTCCTCTTCTCGGGTCCCTCTTCTGTGATCCTGCCCCCTCCCTCCTGTTCAGTGCCCCCACAGCAAGCAGCTTTCTATGGGGTCACCCGAGCCAAGTCACAGCTCCCTGTGTCCATTCAGACACGGAGCTCAACCCGCCCTTCCCCCTCATTCCCTTGATTGGCTAGCTGACTTTAATTTAGAAGGCCACCACGGCTGTGTCTCAGCCAATCAGGAGCTAGAATCTCAGACAACTAAGACACTCGTTGACATCGCTGGACAGAGAGGGATGCTGCTGCACACAGAAGTTTACATGAAGAGAAAAAACCTTCTGCCTTTACAACCCCTTTAAGTGTAAATGGAATTTATCAGATTTTAGAAATCTATGCAGTGTTGTCAGCCTGCAAGGGGAAAGGCCGCTATTGGCAGGACCTCAAGCTTGGAAAGTTTGTAAAGGGCTTAAACAAAACAATTTGCTTAAGATATCTGTATACTGTGAGACATGATGTCACACATACCAAAAATAGATTTAGGATTTGGATACACATTAAAGAGGAAGTAAACCCTGATGGGTTTACTTCCTCTTTTTTTCCCTGCAAAGGTAAAGCATAATGGACTACTATGCATCGCATAGTAGCTCATTATGTGTCACTTACCTGACACAGGAGCCAGCGAAGTCGCCGCTGATCCCTGTAGTCCGCCGCGTCCATCTTGCTGGTGGCGTCTCGCAGCTCCGACCAATGACAGCGGCGCAACCGCGATGACGTCACTCCCGCGCATGCGCACGGGAGTCGCGCCTCGCAGCTCCGTTGCTGTCATACGGCGAAGCCGCGATGACGTCACTCCCGCGCATGCGCACGGGAGTCGACAAATTTGGCAAATCCATTCTTGGATTTGCCGCATTTAGTGCGCCTGCGCGCCGCTGTCTACGGCGCATGCGCCGTAGACAGCGGTGCCCATTTTCGGGCAAATATCTCCTAAACCATATAGGTTTAGGAGATATTGCTTGGACCTACAGGTAAGCCTTAATCTAGGCTTACCTATAGGTCCAAGTTGTTTGGAAGGGTTTACTTCCCTTTTAATATCTGGTTATTCTGTAACAAATGTCCTTTTCAGCCACTTCCCATCATGAGGTGTCAACAGTCTGTCCCCGTCTCCCCCTTTGCTGCTCCACCATGTCACATATGTTTTTGGTGGAGACTACAAGCAGCAGTGTCGATACCCAAGGTGCAATTGGAAAGCTTGGTTCTGAGCAATGACATGAAACTACCACTAGAGTGCATGTAGACAAAATGCGGCTGCCATCCATATATGGTTTGTATATACTTTAAACTTTCTTTTCCTCTATAGGCACTGTACCATGGTATACTAGAATATAAAATCACATTCAGAACTATACAGATCAAAAATGCCTTTAGTCTTGTTATCATACATAAACACGACTATTTTACAAATATATTAATATACTAGTACAAACGTAGCAAAAACAATAGCTAGATCCAATATGGAAGAGTTTTGTTCATGGGAAATGTGGCCTAGAGGGGGAGAGAAGGGCAAGATAAGGACATCTGCCATGCAGCCAGGATGTTGCAACTATTTCTATGCCACAGCAGGGAGTAAAATGAGATTGCTTTGCTAGAGAATTCTGACCAAGCTGAGCAGCAGAATAACCATAGTTATAATCACCTTAATTCACTTTGATCATTAGGTGCCCAAAAGCATATGCACACTAGGCTATACTGCCACATTTATGGCTGAACCTAATATTTGGGAGAGAAGCTTAAAAGATTACTTTTTTCAGTGCGTATGTTGTAGTAGCTGCAGGAGCCAGTCCCCAGACACTCACTACTCTGATAAGCATTAAATCCTCAAGCAATCAAATACAAATTATATCCTATCTTTTATCAGAGATTCATACATATTGTACCAGGGGTGATAGAAACCGACATCGGGAATTATTTATTATTATACACGATTTATATATCGCCAACAGTTTATGCAGTGCTTTACATTGTAGAGGGGGGCAGCACAATTACAGTACAGTACAATACAGAAAGGACAGGAGGGCCCCGCTCATAGAGCTTACATTCTACAGGGGGGTGGTGGTACAAAAGGTAAGTGATGCGGGGAATGATTTGATGGGGGCGGCTCAGGGACAGGCTTCCCTGAATAAGTGAGTTTTCAGGGATCTCCTAAAGGTGGACAGGTTAGGGGCTGATCGGATATACCGGGGAAGGGAGTTCCAGAGGATGGAAGAGGCTCTGGAGAAGTCCTGAAGGCGAGCATGAGAGGAGGCAACAAGGGAGCTAGAGAGCAGAAGGTCCTGGGAGGAGTGGAGAGGATGATTAGGGCAATATCTGCAGATGAGGTTGGTGACATAGCTGGGGGCGATTTTGTGGATGGCCTTGTATGTGGTGATTAGCATTTTGAATTTTATACAATGGGGTAGGGGAAGCCAGCGAAGGGATTGGCAGAGAGGAGCAGCAGTCGCGAACTGGTTAGTGAGGTGTATTAGTCTAGCAGCATCCTTCATAGTAGACTGAAGGGGGGAGTAGCCTGCGTAAGAATAGGCCATTAAGGAGAGAGTTGAGGGAATTGATTTGCACACATTTAAGTCATAAAATGCTTGCAATTTACCATTCATTAAATACGTATTCATTAAATACCTTGTATTCACTTGTATGTTTTACTTTACAATTTACAATTAAAAAGCTATTTATTTACATACAGTAGCCAATTTGGTACAAGATTAGGTACCAGTATCTTAAAGCGGGAGTCCGCCGTTTTTTTTTTTTTTAAAGCCAGCAGCTACAAATACTGCAGCTGCTGACTTTTAAAATAATGACACTTACCCGCCCAGCGCGCCCGCGATGTCGGCACCCGAAGCCGATCTCTCAATCGTCTCTCGGGTGCTGCCGCCGCCATCTTGGGTATGGGAATACCCGTTGCGGCTTCATTTTTTTTCGGTTCCCTACTGCGCATGCACGAGTCACGCTGCGCAATAAGGATGGTCCCCTCTGTCTCTGGGATCCATGTGTTTCCCAGCAGACAGTGGGGGACTTTCGGAAAGGGGCGTAGATTCTGCAGATATCTATGCCAGAAGTGGGTGCAGATACCTGTACTGTACAGGTATCTGCACCCCCCTAACCCCTGAAAGGTGCCAATTGTGGCGCCGGAGGGGGGGAGGGTTCCAATGAGCGGAAGCTCCACTTTAGGGTGGACCTCCGCTTTAAGGCTAGGTTCACACTGCTGAGGCTTGATCCGATTTTCAGTGTGATTATGTAGTGCAACCTAGTTACATATTGGATTTGGTGTGCATATTCTATGGGGCCAAAACCATGCTGGAATTCCACCATAGTACAGGAACCTTTTTCAAAGTCGTGCCCTACTGTGCTGCATTGATGTGAATGGGCAAAATTGAAAACAATGCAATTTTCATTGTTATACGATTCTGTGCGACTCAAGACACATCTGAAAACCCACTAGGGTGATCAAGTCCTCCAACTCTACTATGCAATCATCCAAAAACAGTATTCTTTAGTTGCAGCATATGCAGACACAAAGCAAGTCATGGAATCACCTGTCTAAGCACCTTTCCTTTCAAAGTGTTATCCTGGCATTTTCAAGGCAAAGTTGTCATGTTCTATTTCTTCAAAAATGTACACATCAGAATACATCAGCAGGTTACCAAGACTGCAGTGACTTTACTGCAGAAGGAAGAGAATTATCATCCTATCAAATGCGTTGCTACCCAATGGTTCCACTGGCAAGATAAGTATTTACAAAATGTTCCAGGGGTACGTTAACTGGAGTTAAGGGGTTGAGACAAACCATTTAACACTGACAATGGTGCTTAAAATTATACGATTTTATTCATTTATGTGAACCCTTTATCCCAAAAGTAAAGAAAACAAAGTTTGCTGTAACTTACAACTTGTTAGTCAGGTCCATTTGATTCTGCTAGTACATCCTACACAAGGGTGCAAGGGTATACTCTTGCTCTTTCAGTTGAGTGGAGACACCGCAAGACAAGAAGTGTGGTACTGACCACACCACCACCATATTTAGGGACTAGTAAAAGGTGCAATAAATTATATTTTAGTTTTTGGCCTTAATACCACTTTAAAGGGGTTCTAAAATTAAAACCTTTTTACAATACAATTTTTTTTTTCGGATAGGCATGGGGTTTTGGTTTCTGGCAGGCAGTGTCCTTCCAGATGCCATTGTGGACCTTTGTTCTGCTATTACTAGTGGACCTCAAGAGCCTACTTTGTTTTGATGTAAAAATTGTCCTCTCTCTGACTACTTGGCTGCGATTAAGCAGTTATTGTTACTACAGTTGTGCATAAAAATTGTAACACCCATGTCTCTCTCTAAATAAAGAATTCCTCTCTCTCCTCCACCACCCCCCTCAAATGCTTAACCGACTCCTGTATTGATCCAGGGCTGTGCCTGGCAGCAATTATTCTCTTCTTGCATTCACAGGACACAGATGCAGCAACGGGAGCCATTGGCAATCAAAGCCTGTGAGGAGGAACAGGAGGATGAGGCCAAGCTATTCCGTGTGTCAATGTATACATACAGTCTGACTTGGAAGGGAACCCGCTGGTGCACCACCATGGTAAGCGGCTTCCTATGATGGCAAATCGAGAGGAGGAGCCAAAAGCACAGATGGAGGACTCCAGAGCGGTTCGGGGCTGCCCTGTGCAATACCATTGCACAGAGCAGGTAAGTATAACATGAAAACTTCAATACTGGGCTATAGTCATATGCCGTCCGCAGGTGGGATCTCCCATCCTGGGTGGGCGTCATATGATGTCCTCAGTTTCTCGCCACTCCTGCGGGCCTCCAGCGCGGCGATCGGGGATGAGGTGTGTCCCTCGGACACAACCCATCCCAGATCTGTGTAAAGAGCCAATAAAAAATGTCTCTTTACCATGTGACCGGCTGTGTCCAATCACAGCCGGTCACCTGTAATGCCCATGTGCACAGTGCATCGTCTGCGCCCCTGGGGCACACATAAAACGACAATTGGGGTCGAGGCTGGTCACCCTGACACAGCTCAACCCCCATCTCAGTAAAGAGCCAATTAAATTGGCTCTTTACCACATGACCGGCTGTGTTCAATCACAGCTTGTCACAGAATGTCAACAAACCAAGGTAACGAGATGTTACTGGGTTCTCCTTCTCACACACTGATCGTGCGTGATTAGGAGATTGCGATAACAGCTCATTACCACTCACAGTATGTACCAATCCCACTCATTTCCCCCCACCTAATAAAGAGGACCTGCCACCGCCCATCAGTACCTGTCACTGCCCATCAAAGTACCTGTCACCGCCCATCTGAGTACCCGAGTACCTGTCACAGCCCATCTGAGTACCCGTGTGGTATCTCCATACACAGAATGAGTAGCAGAATGTGTTTTGGGGTGTAATTTTTGCTATATACATGCCATGTGTTAGAAATATCTTATAAATTCACAACTTTGTGTAAAAAAAAAATAATAATAATAAAAAATATATATATGTTTTCATTTTCTTTCCATGTTTTCTGAAGACTTGTGTAAAAAAATTAACCCTTCAAAAGATTCATTATGCCTCATAGAATAGACGTTGGGGTGTTTGCTTTCCAAAAGGGTCATTTTGTGGGTAATTCCATTGTCCTAGTGCTTCAGGGCCTTCACAAATGGAATAGGTCGTTAGGAGATTAGAGGTGTAATGCTCCTAGAACTACTGATGGTGCTCCCTGCATGTTGGACCTCTCTCTGTGGCCAGGCTGTGTAAAAGTCTCACAAATGTGGTATAGCCATACTCGGAAGGAGTAGCAGAATGTATTGCGGGGTGTAATTGGAAGTATGCATACACTATGTGTGAGAAAACTTGTAATGACAATTTTGTGGGAAAAAAAGAATTGTGGGAAAAAATTACAACTTCAAAAAACTCACCCCATGCCTCTTACTAAATACCTTGGACTGTCTACTTTTCAAAAAGGGGTCAATTGTGGGGTATTTGTACTTTCCTGACATTTCAGGGCCTCAAGAAATGAGATAGGCCGTCAGTGCATCAGGTGTGATCAATTTTCAATGATTTGCACCATAGCTTGTGGACTCCAACTTTCACAGAGACCAAATAATATCCACTAATTTGGATTATTTTTTTTACTAAAGAGATGTAGCAGTATACATTTTGGCCCAAATGTATGAACAAAAATTACTTATTTGCAAAATTTTACCATAGAAACGAAAAAAAAAAAAGTGATTTTTTTCACTTACCGTATATACTCGAGTATAAGCCGAGATTTTCAGCCTCTTTTTTGAGGCTGAAAGTGCCCCCTCGGCTTATACTCGAGTCGCCGCTGTCTGACTGCTCAATCAGCGTATCGAGCAGACAGACGGCGGACATTAATTTTCAAAAGCCGCGCCTCCTTCTCCGCCTCCGCCTGTGATAGGCGGAACACTGAATTTCCCAGCAGTCAGTGTTCCGCCTATCACGGACATCCGCTCATTCTCATACTACGGACGAGTATGAGAGGATGTCTGTGATAGGCGGAACACAGGCTGCTGGGAAATTGAGTGTTCCGCCTATCACAGGCGGAGGCGGAATTTTGAATTGTAGAATGGCCGCCGAGAAGAGCGGCGATCCATCGGCACGGGACGGAGGAGGCACGGCACGGCACGGGACGGAGGAGACACGGGACGGAGGAGGCACGGCACGGGACGGAGGAGGCACGGCACGGGACGGAGGAGGCACGGCACGGGACGGAGGAGGCTCGGGACGACGGCGGCTCGGGACGGAGGCTTGGGACACAGGTAGGCTGGACACACACACAAGGCTGCACGGACACACACACACACACACACACACACACACACACACACACACAGGGATGGATGGATGGATGGATGGATGGATGGATACACACACACACACACACACACACACACAGGGATGGATGGATGGATGGATGGATGGATACACACACACACACACACACAGGGATGGATGGATGGATGGATGGATACACACACACACACACACACACACACACAGGGATGGATGGATGGATGGATACACACACAGGGATGGATGGATGGATGGACACACACACAGGGATGGATGGACGGACACACACACAGGGATGGACGGACACACAGGGATGGACAGCCATGTCTCACCCTCGGCTTATACACGAGTCAATAAGTTTTCCAGTTTTTTGGGGGTAAATTGGGGGCCTCGGCTTATACTCGGGTCGGCCTATACTCGAGTATATACGGTATGTCGCAAAAAATAAAAAACCCAGTGGTGATTAAATACCACCAAAAGAAAGCTCTATTTCTATGAAAAAAATGCTAAAAATTTTTGGGTACAGTGTTGCATGACTAATTGGCATTCAAAGTGCTGAAAGCTAAAAATTGGTCTGGGCAGGAAGGGTGTATAAATGTCCTGTATTGAAGTGGTTAAGGATACTGAATGAATCAAATTATTTTAGAAATGGAGAGCCCTCAAATCTTGTAGCACTCGATAAAACCTGGATAAATAGCACATGGTAACTAAAAGAATACATCGATTAGAGGAAATACGGTAAAAATCCAATACAAACAAAAGGTTTTATACTAGAGATCTTATTGGTATTCTACTCTGCCCCTTGAGCCATGGTTGAAAAAAATAAAATAAAAAATTATCTTCAGCTATGTTGCCAAGAATTATATTTCCACAATGCCCATTTCTTTACCTATTCATGGTAATGTCAACCAACTGAAAAGGATAAAGCACATCAGAGGTCAATTCAGTACAGCAAAAACTGCATATCAGTATGCTATCACCATGGCAACCCCAAAGCCGCTACACTTCACAGCACACATGAAAGTGTTACAACAAGATGTAACCACGCTCTTTCAATGGTGACAGATTCCCCTTAAATACAGAGTTTTTCCTACAGCTAAAATAGGACCCTGGCAGATAAATGTGCAATCTCTTCTCATTATCAAAGATGATACAACCCTGAACAGAAACTCTACTTAATGACCGTTCAAGATTCCTGCATTGGAAGACGAAGTTTACATTTCTCCATTATCCCGGGAGGATTCCACTAACCGAAGATATCAGCTTTCATCTGAAGATACATAAATACATCTCACGTTATTAGGCCAGTTTTAGTTAATGAAAACAATTCAGACGTGCTAGATGTGAGAGTTGAACAACTATGCTTCCCCCCCCCCCCCCCCCCGATATTCCCACGCAAAATAAACTCGCTCAGAGATGCCGGCTCTAACCTTAAGCACAACCACCAAAAATGTGCCACGTTCCACCCGCTGGATTTTCTTTAAAAGCTTCAGCCCCAGAAATATTTACCCCCTTCCTGACCGAAGCACTTTTTTGCGATTCACTGCGTTTTAACTGACAATTGCACGTGCGACGTTGCATCCAAACAAAATTGACAGGCTTTTTTCCCCCACAAATAGAGCTTTCTTTTGGTGGTATTTGATCAGCTCTGCAGTTTTTATTTTTTGCGCTATAAAAAAAAAAAAAAAGAAAAAAAAAAAGAGCGACAATTTTGAAAAGAAATTCAATATTTTTTACTTTTTGCTATAATAAATATCCCCTAACTAAGGCCTCATGCACACGAGACGCAGTTAAACGCGCGTTCAGATGCAGTTGGACAGTTTTTTCAACTGCACCTGAACTCATTCAATGTTATCCTATGTGTCCATGCACACAGTCTCGTTTTTTTGCGTTTATATGCAGTTGCGTTTAATCACGTTTTTCCAGAAGCAAAAAAATGCGTTCAGAGACAAAAATTTCTGCGTTTCAGACGCAAAACGGGGCTAAACGCGGCTAAACGCGGCTGAACGCGGCAACCGCGTTTAGCCGCGTTTGCGTTTATATGCGTTTTTAAAGGTGACCTTTTTTTTTTCATTAAAAATCTAAAAAATTATTGCAAATGATGAAAAACCATTAGAAAAATATTTTAAACAATTGCAATTGCAAGTGGACAATCCACAACTTGTGGCAAGTGACGTGGCAAGTGGACAATCCACAACTTGTGGCAAGTGACATGGCAGGTGGCAAGTGATGTGGCAAGTGGACAATCCACAACTTGTGGCAAGTGACGTGGCAGGTGAAGTGGCAAGTGACGTGGAAAGTGGACAATAGACAACTTGTGGCAGGTGACGTGGCAAGTGACCTGGCAGGTGACGCGGCAAGTGACTTGGCAGGTGACGTGGCAAGTGGAAAATCAACAACTTGTGGCAGGTGACTGGCATGTGACGTGGCAAGTGGACAATCCATAACTTGTGGCAGGTGACGTGGCAAGTGACGTGGCAAGTGGACAATCCACTTGTGGCAGGTGACGTGGCAGGGGACGTGGCAAGGGACGTGGCAAGTGGACGATCCACAACTTGTGGCAGGTGATGTGGCTGGTGACGTGGCAAGTGGACAATCCACATCTTGTGTCAGGTGACGTGGCAGGTGACGTGGAAAGTGGTGTGGCAAGTGGACAATCCACAACTTGTGGCAGGTGATGTGGCTGGTGACGTGGTAAGTGGACAATCCACAACTTGTGGCAGATGGCATGGCAGGTGACGTGGAAAGTGGACAATCCACATCTTGTGGCAAGTGACGTGGCAAGTGGACAATCCACAACTTGTGGCAGGTTATGTGGCAAGTGATGTGGCAGGTGATGTGACAAGTGGACAATCCACATCTTGTGGCAAGTGACGTGGCAGGTGATGTGGCAAGTGGACAATCCACAACTTGTGGCAGGTGACGTGGCAGGTGATGTGGCAAGTGACGTGGCAGCTGACGTGGCAAGTGGACAATCCAAAACTTGTGGCAGGTGACGTGGCAAGTGACGTGGCAGGTGACGTGGCAAGTGATGTGGCAAGTGGACAATCCACAGCTTGTGGCAAGTGACGTGGCAAGTGGACAATCCACAACTTGTGGCAGGTGATGTGGCAGGTGACGTGGCAAGTGAACAATCCACAACTTGTGGCAGGTGACGTGGCAAGTGACGTGACAGGTGAAGTGGCAAGTGACGCGGCAAGTAGACAATCCACAACTTGTGGCAGGTGACGCGGCAAGTGACTTGGCAGGTGACGTGGCAAGTGGAAAATCAACAACTTGTGGCAGGTGACTGGCATGTGACGTGGCAAGTGGACAATCCATAACTTGTGGCAGGTGACGTGGCAAGTGACGTGGCAAGTGGACAATCCACTTGTGGCAGGTGACGTGGCAGGGGACGTGGCAAGTGGACGATCCACAACTTGTGGCAGGTGATGTGGCTGGTGACGTGGCAAGTGGACAATCCACATCTTGTGTCAGGTGACGTGGCAGGTGACGTGGAAAGTGGTGTGGCAAGTGGACAATCCACAACTTGTGGCAGGTGATGTGGCTGGTGACGTGGTAAGTGGACAATCCACAAGTTGTGGCAGATGGCATGGCAGGTGACGTGGAAAGTGGACAATCCACATCTTGTGGCAAGTGACGTGGCAAGTGGACAATCCACAACTTGTGGCAGGTTATGTGGCAAGTGATGTGGCAGGTGATGTGACAAGTGGACAATCCACATCTTGTGGCAAGTGACGTGGCAGGTGATGTGGCAAGTGGACAATCCACAACTTGTGGCAGGTGACGTGGCAGGTGATGTGGCAAGTGACGTGGCAGCTGACGTGGCAAGTGGACAATCCAAAACTTGTGGCAGGTGACGTGGCAAGTGACGTGGCAGGTGACGTGGCAAGTGATGTGGCAAGTGGACAATCCACAGCTTGTGGCAAGTGACGTGGCAAGTGGACAATCCACAACTTGTGGCAGGTGATGTGGCAGGTGACGTGGCAAGTGAACAATCCACAACTTGTGGCAGGTGACGTGGCAAGTGACGTGACAGGTGAAGTGGCAAGTGACGCGGCAAGTAGACAATCCACAACTTGTGGCAGGTGATGTGGCAAGTGACGTGGCAGGTGATGTGGCAAGTCACGTGGCAAGTGGACAATCCACAACTTGTGGCAGGTGATGTGGCTGGTGACGTGTCAAGTGGACAATCCACAGCTTGTGGCAGGTGGCATGGCAGATGACGTGGAAAGTGGACAATCCACATCTCGTGGCAAGTGACGTGGCAGCTGACGTGGCAAGTGACATGGCAAGTGGACAATCCAAAACTTGTGGCAGGTGACGTGGCAGGTGACGTGGCAAGTGACGTGGCAGGTGACGTGGCAAGTGACGTGGCAAGTGGACAATCCACAACTTGTGGCAGGTGACGTGGCAGGTGACGTGGCAAGTGAACAATCCACAACTTGTGGCAGGTGATGTGGCAAGTGACGTGGCAGGTGATGTGGCAAGTGACGCGGCAAGTAGACAATCCACAACTTGTGGCAGGTGATGTGGCTGGTGACGTGGCAAGTGGACAATCCACAGCTTGTGGCAGGTGGCATGGCAGATGACGTGGAAAGTGGACAATCCACATCTCGTGGCAGGTGATGTGGCAAGTGACGTGGCAAGTGGACAATCCACAATTTGTGGCAGGTGACGTGGCAGGTGATGTGGCAAGTGGACAATCCCCAACTTGTGGCAAGTGACGTGGCAAGTGGACAATCCACAACTTGTGGCAGGTGCCGTGGCAAGTGACACGGCAAATGCAAGTGTACAACTGCTCTCTATGCTGCTGCTGCTCACTCTGATCAAAATAGCAGAAATAGTTAAAAAAAATGCTTTGAGAGCTTGGGGAGGGTCTACATGATGTTATCTTTATAAACGCGTCTAAACGCAAACGCGTCTAAACGCGTCTAAACGCGTCTAAACGCGACATGCAAACGCGGCAAAACGCGCGTTTCTAAACGCGCGTTTCAGCTTTTTTTTGACAGAGGTTTCATCTGCGTCTCGTGTGCATGAGGCCTAAAAATATATAAAAAAAATGTTTTTTTCCCTCAGTTTAGGAATATTGATTGGGTTGCATAGAAGTTATAGCCTCTACAAAATAAGTGATAGTTTTATGGCATTTTTATTATTAATTTATTTTTTTACTAGTAATGGCGGCAATCTGTGGTTTTTAATCGGGACTGCGACATTATGGCGGACACGTCGGACAAGTTTGACACATTTTTGGGACCATTGGCATTTTTACAGCAATCAGTGCTATAAACATGCATTAATTACTGTAAAAATTTCACTGGCAGGGAAGGGGTTACCACTAGGTAGCGATCAAGGGGTTAATGTGTTCCCTAGTGTGTGTTCTAACCGAAGGGGAGAGGAGACTGTGCAGGGGAAGAGATAGATCGCTGTTCATACTCTGTATGAACAGACGGTCTATCTGTTCTCCCCTCAGAGAACTGGAAACTGTGTGTTTACACACACAGATCCCGGTTCTCCATGTGCTCTGAGCGACTGCAGGAGCCCCGCGGTGATCGCATCGGCTCTGTGGGTGAGAAGGGGGTGCACGCGCCCCTAATGGCCACAGGGCAAAGCAACATTACACAACGTGGTTTCCCACAGCCACGCCACTCTGCCGCAGTACAACTGCGGCGGCTGATTGGCAAGTAGTTAAAGTGTACGTAAAGCCCAAACTATTTTGTTGTGCTAGAAGCCATTATCGCTGCCGCAGAAAGTAAAGAAAATCTAAAAGGGTAAATCTTTCAAAGTAGACACCTGTTCCTGTAAAAATTGTCTACAAAGGGTATTTTCCCCACTTTGTAGAGATTCCCTCTCATTTTTCAGATAGGAGGTAAAGAAAAAATCTCCCAAATTGGACACAGACAGCAAAACAAAAAAGCGGGCAGGGGGTTTAATTCCCTCCTACTCTATTAAAAAAAAGGATTGTAACATTTAAATTGGACCTTACCCCTTTCACTAACAATGTAAGCAATATACAGCTCTGCATGCTGATATGAAACCATCTTACATTCATTGATTAAACATTTATGTGCTTTTACTTGTGTAGCGGATTACATTTTGGACAAAGTGTCATACGCATGTAAATTTAGTTTTTGCCTCAGAACAGTAGGGGTTCTGAGGGTTAATTGTGTAGGTAGGCCTTAACACCGGTCTGGCCAGGCTGTGTTTGGAAGTTCTGCCTGGTCATGTCAACAGTGAGGTGCACATGACAGGCCAGAACCAGAACCAGGCCTGGTTGGATGTTTAGGTATCAGCCTTCTCGGAACCAATCAGTGGGAGTGCCGGGCCCCGCTGTGGAGTCTAGGAAGGGGTACTTAAGAGGTGTGGGTCACGTGTTTGGAGGAGAGTTGTTCGTGAGACCCGTGTGGTCTGTTCTGGTTCCAGGACTGGGGTAGCCCCGTGAGGGGTCCCGGTCACGGGGTGTTCGACATCCCGCAAAATGTTCCTGTTACAGGCCCCTGATAGACCTGCCTGGTCTGGGGTAGGGATCCATCTGTTCCCAAGTCTCGGAACCTGCTGGTCCGTGGCGCAGTAACTGAGGGAGGATTCAAGGTGTCCGGGTGTGCTCTCGGCTTGGAGAAGGACCACAGTGTAGGTAACTGGGGGAGGACTCTTCGGAGGAGGGCCGGCAAGTGGCATCCTGGGAAGTGCCTGGTTACTGAGTTGGGAAGGACATTGACGAATTCACATTTTCTAGTACCATTGAGGAGACAGGAAGCGTTCCAGGTACTGAGGAAAAGGTTCCTGTTCACCCTTAGTTACAACATGTTCATGGGATTGTTCAAGTTTTGAGTCAAAGTGCTGACTGCCATGATCTCTGGCTAGAGATCTGTTCAGCCTTGAAGTACCCAGCTGCGAGTGGCTACTCTCTGGGTGGAATTAGAGACTTTGCTAGACTTGCAGTTCAAGGTGCCTGAGTTCTTCACCCGTGCCCTCTGTTCCCACAAGAGACTGTTATTGGATGTTACTACTGCAAAATAAAACCTTTGTTAAAAGACTATCTGTGTCGGTGTTCAAGTTGTTGGGTATCAACCCTGGGAACCCCTAGACTTGGAAGAGCAGGCCAAGAGAAGGTAACTGGTAAGCCCAATAAGTCAAGCCCGCCCTGCAAGGGTTATGGCCGCTACACTTAGAATTACTGTTTTTCCACTTCCTGGTTGAGTGAGGCGCTGGTGATGCAATCCTGGGAACTTCTTGTCACAAGTTCCATGAGGTAGCCCCAGAACTTCAGACAGAGCTCCAGAGAATAGAGATGGATTCACCTGACCTTAGTAAAAATGGTCACAGTGAGAATGTGAAGGAAACTATTAATAAGGTATGCAAAAAATAAAAAGCTGACTCCAGCCCTCCTTTAGTCCTTCTCCAGACCCTGCACTTTCTGCCTCCCTGCTTCGCCCTGGCTTCTTCCTGGCAGCAGCACAAAATAAGGGGGGTGCACTGTGATGTAGGGGAGGGTGGAGACTCAACTTCTGATGGTGGGGGCTCTTGACGTCTAATATAAGGGGGCTGGGGTGCACTAGTCTTACAGATACACCTGGCCCTTTGAGGGAAACGATAATACTGATGTGGTGTGCAATGAAATTGAGTTTGACACAGGGTGGATTTGATTTAAATCAAGTAGCTTTACATTTTTAAAGAGCGCCTGTCACCTCTGTCCCGCAGAGGCTCCTCCTCTGTCTCACTGTTGACTCACCGACAGTCCCATTCACTTTAATGGGACAGCTGGTAATGCGGCAGTGACACAACAATGCATCAATGCAGTGCATGTTATCTCAGCTTGCAGAGCTTGGATTCATTTCGTTTTTCGAAAAATTTAAATATTGCAGAATATACAGCCTCATGCTACATAACTAAGCTCCATTTCATGCTGAATAAACTAAATTATTAATGTATCTTAACCACTTTCCTGCCCGCCATATAGCAGAACGACAGCCAGAAAGTGGTTGCATTATCCTGATTGTACGTCATATGACGTTCAGCAGGATAAGCCGCAGAGGCGCACAGCATTTGGTCAGTCTGACACACTGCATGTCCTATCCCTGTAAAGAGCCTGACGTAGGCTCTTTACCATGTGATCAGCTGTGTCCAATCACAGCTGATCACATGGTAACTAGGAAGTGCCATTGATTGGCTTTTCCTCTACTGGAACTGACAAGGCATCAGTAGAGAGGAGAGCTGGTCGACTGCACCCCTGATGAGGGGTCTGCGCTGATAATCATCAGTGCATTGATTATCAGTGCAGACCCATTGTGGGTGCCCACTAGAGACCACCAAGGATGCTAATCTGTGCTCAGTGATGCCTTTCAGTGCCTCCTAATCAGTTCTGCCTATTACGCCATCAGTGACCCCCATCAATGCCCACCTGTGCCACCTATCAGTGCCCACCAGTGCGCCATATATTTGCCTCATCGGTGCCAATCAGTGAAGGAGAAAACGTACTTATTTACAAAGTTTTATAAGAGAAACAAAGAAAGACTTGTTTTTTTTTGTTTTCGTTTTGTAGCACAAAAAATGAAAAAACCCAGTGATGATCAAATACCACCAAAAGAAAGCTCTATTTGTAGAAACAAAATAAAAATAAAAATTTTGTTTGGATAGTGTTGCATGACCGCGCAATTGTTATTCTAAATGCGACAGCGCTAAAAGCTGAAAATTAGCCTGGGCAAGAGGGGGGGGGGGGGGTGCACTGCATTGAAGTGGTTAAATGGAAAACTATCTTTTAGATTTTTACTCCAAAAACATTATTTAAATAAATTTGATAAAAATCAAAACAATCCGATTTAAATAAAAATAAATCTTTGATTTTTATCCACCCTGGTGTGAGGGGTTAGCTCGGCAGCGGGTGTGTGTGACCCCCTGGATGGGTTCACAACACAAAGTCAGGCACAGCAGACAGCGGTGTAGGTTAAAAAAACAAAAGATCCGGTTTATTTATGCTACATGCAGTGATACATATAACAACCAAACAAAATAAAACAAGAAAATAAATCCTGGTCAGCTTGACCTCTAACTACACACGTAGACTCCCTGTCTAACAACTGGGTGCAGCCTTGTGCTGTACCAGTCCCTGCCTTTGTTGTAAAGGTTTTGCCACACAGGCGTTAACTCACCGCACAGTACAGGTGACACACTCCCCAGTCTATACAACACAAAACTGGTTCCAGGATGGAGCATCTCCCTATGCATGCTGGGGTTTTTTGTAGAGGTCTTAATGAGCCCACTTACTACAGCTGGGCTCATTAACTCTTCCCCTCTAATTGTAAAGGTCTGCATAAAGCCTGAATCTAGGGCACACATATTTCCCATCCTGGATACAACCAGGTGATTTTACCTGCGTGCTGCCACACTGGTTTGACACCCCTGATATAAGCACAGTCAAATTTCTGAGCCCCGATGAAGGGGAAGGGCATTTGGTCCCCAAAATACATTGGCTGTTGTACATTTTATGAACAATTAAAGCATTTTGGACATTTCCAACATTGGTTTAGCACTCATAGTGCATTTACAGGCTATTGGTAACCAGAAAAAGGTTGAGCAAAACCAAGTTTAGCTTTCAATGTAAAATTCAATGTTTGAATATAGCTTCGGCCACCTATGGCTCTGGATTTACAAATATTGATGCTCAGGAAAACCCATAAATATGAGATTTCTGAGGTTTGTGGTGGAAATGACAGGCAAAAAAAAAAAAAAATAATAATAAGTTTGAACTGGTGATTTTATTGGACAAAAAAAAAAAAAAAAAGAGTGTCATCAGTAAATGAAGAATTTATGTATGAGCTAAACCACAAATGAAGACTGCGGTACTGACCTAAATACCGGTCGCTGCTAAACTGAACCAGAAAAAGCAGAACTCAAAACAAAGTGCATTGTATCTGATCATAGTAAAACGCGTGGCTGCCCTGTGTAACTTTTATTCATGTATAATTCTGTTGTCTGTCCTGACTATAGCTTGTCTTCCATATGGTTGGAGATCAATACTTTACTGCTGGAGATAAGGCTAACAGGATGCAAGTGCAGCAGATGACAGGTGTGAAAAAGGCACAAATGTTATATATATATATATATATATATATATATATATATATATATATATATATATATATATATATAAATAAAACAGAGATAGATAGATAGATATATATATATATATATATATATATATATATATATATATATATATATATATATAATCTCTATCTATCTAAAACATACATACATATATATATATATACACACACACAGTATATTTTATATACATATATATATATATATATATATATATATATATATACACATATATACACATATATACATATATATATATATAATTAAAAAAGCACCCATCTACAGAGCACATACCCATACTCCTGTTACCTTAGCAATATCCCGAGAATCGTTTTTCAAGCTTTATTTAATAAGCTTATTCAAATAAATTTGATAAAAATCTGATTTAAATTTAAAAAAAAAATCATTGATTTTTTTTTTTATCCACCCTGACCCCTTTGCAGTCTATGACAGCTTAGAATCATTTTTAGACAAGCTACCCGCATCATTAAAGCAGCGGTTCACTTCTTATCATATATACAATTATGTGATGTGAAGTAGGTTCAGTGAACTACATATTAAATCAAGGAAGTGAAAGCAGCTGCTTGCTGTAAAACTGAAGAAAAAGATGCGATGACAGGGAGAGGAAGGAAGGAGAGTCACAGCCATAGAAAAGGGAAGGGAAACAGCTGACTGGCTGGGAATCAGTGAAGAACACAATTGTTGCACCACAAAACTTCTCAAAGAGCACCTCCAGCTTTCGCTCACACTAGACAATCAAAGCTTTATTTACACACAAATGCACTGGCTTGTTGCTTTGAAAGGTTTCAGAAAAAGTGTAAATTGGGCTTTGTTACTAACAGTTTAATGAGCAAGGCTGACCATAAACTTTGACTACTGGGCTAAGTGAGGGCTTAAAGTGTATCTAAACCAAAATAAAATAAAAATAAAAATAAGATTGCAGCCGTCTATTTGTTAAATGCGCTTGCTGCATTTGTTTTCTTTCAAACTATATTATTTTTACCCATCAATCCGGCCAGTAACACATTTCGTCCTAGGGTGACAATGGTCACTTCCCTGTAATGCAGGGTGGATATAAATCAATGATTTAAAAAAAAAAAAAAAGTTTTTTTTTTATTTTTATCAAATTTATTCTAAGAAAATGCTTTTAGAGTAAAGCCCTATAGACACAATCAGATTTTCTGCTGATTTTTGTCTTCAGATTTGCCAAAACCATGTAGTGTAAGGGCCTGCCTGATTGTATACACATTGAAACTCCTAAGGTTTGACCTCATATTATATGGTTTTGGTAAATCTGAAGGAAAAAAATAAATGAGCAGAAAATCTGATCGTTTTCTATTTTAGATACATTAATATTTTAGTTTATTCAGCATGAAATGGAGCTTGGTTATGTAGTACGAGGCTGTATATTCTGCAATATTTACATTTTTGGTAAACTTATTCATTGAATCCAAGCTCTGCAAGCTGAGATAACATGCACTGCATTGATGCATTCACACAATTTCACAGTAACCATGAGTAAACCAAAGTTCAGGAGTATTCCTTTATCCCATTGTTTTGCAAATCTATGTACACCACAAACTGTATGATTGAATGGGTTTGGATATCACTGTTTTACTAACCTGACAAGCTTATTATTCTTAGGAAACCTTAATTTTGTTTTCAAATATAAAAAATTCTAACTACCAGCAAGAATAAGTCCTTACATTTAAAGAGCACCTGTCATTTCAGATCCATCATGGCAACGCCCATTAGCGGGCATCCACTCACTTGCTGTCGCCACGTCCCTCACCTTGTTGTGTCAATGCCGCATCACTAGACATCCCATTAAAAGTGAATGGGAAAGTCGGCAAGTCAACAGCGGGTCAGAAGAGGAGCAGCTGCGGGACAGAGAGGGCAGTTGCTCTTTAACCACTTCCCGACCGGCGCACGCCGATGTACGTTGGTAGAATGGCATGGGCAGGCATATTGGTGTACAGGTACATCCATATCTATATGCCACCCTGCCATCGCGTGTGCGCCACCAGCAGAGCGCATGCCGGTCGGGACCCCTGTGAGTCCGGTCGCGGTTCCCGCGACTCGAACGCCGAGGGGATACCCGTGATCGCCTCACGGGGAGGCTGAACGGGGAGATGCCGTTGTAAACAGCATCTCCCCGTTCTGCCTAGCAACAAGTGACACTGATCTCTGCTCCATGTGATTGGAGCAGAGATCAGTGTTCACTAACACAAAGCCCAGACCCCCACAGTTAGTAGCACGCCCCTAGGAACACTTAACCCCTACACTGCCACCACCTGGTTAACCCATTCACTGCCAGTGTCATTTACACAGGAATCAGTGCATTTGAATAGCACCGATTGCTGTATAAATGACAATGGTCCCAAAAATGTGTCAAAAATGTCTGATGTGTCCGCCATAATGTCGCAGTCCCAATAAAAAAAAAAAAAAAAAAAAATCGCTGATCGCCGCCATTACTAGTAAAAAAAAAATAATAATAAAAATGCCATAAAACTATCCCCTATTTTGTAAACGCTATAAGTTTTGCGCAAATCAATCAATAATCGCTTATTGCAATTTTTTTTTACCAAAAATATGTAGAAGAATACGTATCGGAAAAAAAACATTTTATATATATTTTTGGGGGATATTTATTATAACAAAAAGTAATGTGTTTTTTTCAAAATTGTCGCTCTATTTTTGTTTATAGGGCAAAAAATAAAAACCTATTTGTGGGGAAAAAAGGACATCAATTTTGTTTGGGAGCCACGTCGCATGACTGCGCAATTGTCAGATAAAGCGACGCAGTGCTGAATCGCAAAAAGTGGTCTGGTAAGCCAGCAAAATGGTCCGGTCTGAAAGTTTATAAAAATTATGATTTAAAATCGAGCCTTTTTACTAGCGATTTAAATCAAATCCACCCTGCTGTACTGCATCATCACCCCAGGACAGTTAAAGTGTTTGTAACCCTAGGACAGATAAAGGTTAGCCAACAGAGGGGATGGTATGTTTGTAATACAGTGGCTTAACAACCACTTTAAGGCCCATACACATGATCAGAATATAGTACAAAAATACTGTTTTCTAAGCGATTGTACTATAATCTGATCGTTGGAACATGGCTTTTGTCTGAAATTATCCGAAGGGACAAACACAAAAAATTTTTTCATATGGTACCAGATGGTACAATTTTCGTTTTATTCAGTACAATACAAAAGTAAATCAATTACAAATTTTTGTACTTTAGTAACCTATTCATTTTCGATATGGAGACTAGCATGCAGAAACAAAAAACGGATGATCATTTGTCCAATAATCTCATTCTCAATTGTGTGTACCAAGCATTATTCCGTGCTGGAGCAGCAGTTTGTTTTTTTAGCACATTTTAGGCTGTATTTAGGAATGGACAGCTGTCGGAGCACTTTACCTCTGCAGTAGGTGGAGCGTGGTGCTCGATTCTGCATATCACAAACAGCTTCCATTTTTTTGTATAAACTTTATTTGAAGTGTACAAAAGTATACTTCATGCATGTCGCATTAGAGGTTGGAAGATATATGCAATTATATGAACATGTAAAAAAAAATACAAAACCACGACAGGTAGAAAGTGCAAGTACTTGGAATCTGCTGCAGGTATTTATAAGCACATATATTACCCTCTGCCAACGCATTAACAGCTGGAGCCCTAAACGTTCTGACAGGTAAAGCTCTGACACTTCTATTCCAATTAGCTTATCACTATTATGAGCTTCTTCACTGACCAAGCAGAACATGCAGGAGCCAAGAAGGGGATGACAAGCTTTGACACATTCAAGAAGTGCAAAGCTTTTTACCTGTTAAAACCGCTCAGCGTTTGGCCATAAAAGCAAATCTGCAACGGAGGTCTCCATATTTCAAAGCACAAACAAACAGAACTTATTTGGATCCTTACAAAACCCAAGGAAACCATTTCTCAGATTTCTGGGGAATAACATTTTTGATCATCTACATATAGCTGTCGTGTTGTGAATTTCCATTAGACTCCATCTTTTGCCTATTAATTGCACTCAACACACACGCAGATAAGCTGTCCACAGGATTAGACCACTATATTTAACTACACTGTCCAGACCACTTAAGCAGAAGTTACACAGAGGTTGCACAAGTAGCTTACATGAGCTTCCTACAAATGTCAGTTGTTCTAATGTATTTTTACATTATTCTTTTTCTTGGTAAAAGCGGTCAACAGTCACAAGAGCTGCAGCCATTTTAAGAGACACATGCACCGACATCATTACCCGAGGGAGCCAGGGGTAGCTGACCCTTAGCACAGGCTCTGAACAAAATCTTTGTTCACATAATTTGCTTTGATTTTACCTTATCTGGTTCCTCTACCCCCCCCCCCCCCCATGTTGCAAAGCCTGTTCTATCTTACTGCATTTCCTGCATTAAGCTAAAAAATGTCCCAGTATTTGTATAACCCCCTTGAACATTATTTAGAACCCCACTCATAAACCTTGTTAAAAAGAATCAAGAGAATTCAATAAAGCAGTAATTGTATTTTGTGGCAGAATGCCCGCTTTAATATGGTCTATGTCCAATTACGGAAGCCTTGCACTAGTTTTGGTACAAGTACCGAAACATGCACCATATTGAGGTAATTTTCACTACCGCCAGCTTTAAAGTTGGCATACAGGAGCAGGGGGTGGGGTGTGGTGTGGTCATTACTTTATTGTTTGTGTTTTACATTTAGAGGAATGGTTGCTAAGGACTAAAGCCCCATACACACTATCAGATTTTCTGTTGAGTTTTTCCTTCAGATTTACCAGAAAGATATAATAAGAGGTCAAACCTTAGGAGTTTCAATGTGTATGCAATCAGGCAGGCCCTTGCACTACATGGTTTTGGTAAATCTGAAGACAAAAATCAGCAGAAAATCTCATAGTGTATATGGGGCTTTAGGCCGTCTATGTCCTAACAACCAATGGGGCAAGTCACACTGAACTGACAGTGGGTGAAAAACAAAGACTAGCAGTGGGCAGATCCATAGATGCTTTTCAGTCCAATAGTGGCTTTGAAATCTGCCCACTGCCATCCACGGTCATCACAGACAAGGAGGACCTGATGGAGGAACTAGTCTCAGATGAGAAACTCTGAGACTTTCCCCATCAGATTTGCCTTCTCGTCTTTGATTGAAGGCGCACAGCAGTGGGCAGATTCCATAGCTGCTGTTGGACTGAATAGTGGCGATTGATCTATTCCAATGCCCTCTGCTGTCAAAAGTAAAGCAGACCTGATGGGGAATTAGTCTCTCAATCCCCCATCAGGCTCCCGCCACCTCTAATTTAAAATTCCTCATCCATGTGCCTGTCAGTGTGATGGCGCAGAGACCCGGAGGAGGGAGGGGATGCAGTGAGGAACGAGTGTCCAAGCTATGTGTATTGACAGTTTCATGTACTTGTCTCTAAAAAAGGTACACAAAACAGATGCAAACACTGTCATTTTTGGTGCTGTGCCCTCACAGAATTCTAAAGGGTGTCTATAACCCCCCCTAATAATTTCCCCAGAATGTATTTTGTTAAAACACAGTACGACATATTGAGAAATTACTGTAAAAAATTAACATGTAATATGAACAAAAAGAAATGGCAACTAATTTGGACTGTATTCATTTTTCTGTTCTGTCTTCTGATGTACATAAAATAGCATAAGCCAGAAAATAACAGGTCTCCAAATATAAAAGGTAAGCGGAACATAGGTTTCCAAACACATTGGTTCTGAAGTGAATGCTTCTTTATATCAATGCCAGTAGATTGCGTTTTCACATCAGTTGGAGGAGGGGTGCACTCATCAGCATTCCTATCACTACTGCTACCATGGGGCACACAGAAAATGCACTTTGTTGGCATACAATATATACGTTTATGTTGCTTCTAGATGAAAGCAGTAGCAAATAACACAAGTCAAACAAATAAGCACCCATCTATGCTGTATCTAATCTAGTTCAAAAATCATCTCAGCTGTGAAAAAAAAATACACACACACATACATACATAGTATCTCACAAAATTTAGTACACCCCTCACATTTTTGAAAATATTTTATTATATCTTTTCACGTGACAACACTGAAGAAATAACACTTTGCTACAATGTAAAGTAGTGAGTGTACAGCTTGTATAGCAGTGTAAATTAGCTGTCCCCTCAAAATAACTCAACATAGCACCTCTTCTTTACCATGAGGTGCCATGTTGAACTTCCAATGACCAGAGCGAGAGCGATAACACCAAATTTAACACACCTGCTCCCCATTCACACCTAAGAGCTTGTAACACTAATGAGTCACATGACAGCGGGGAGGGAAAATGCCTAATTGGGCCCAATTTGGACATTTTCACTTAGGGGTGTACTCACTTTTGTTGGCACTGGTTTAGATATTAATGGCTGTGTGTTGAGTTATTTTGAGAGGACAGCAAATTTACACTGTTACACAATCTGTACACTCACTATGTTACATTGCAGCAAAGTGTAATTTCTTCAGTGTTGTCACATGAAAAGATAAAATAAAATATTTACAAAAGGGGTGTACTCACTTTTGGGAGGTACTATAATAGGGAGATAGAGAGAGAGAGGAGCGCGCGAGAGAGCGCAAGAGAGAGCGAGAGAGCGAGAGAGCGAGAGATAGCGAGAGAGAGAGAGAGAAAGATAGCGAGAGAGAGAAAGATAGCGAGAGAGAGAGAGATAGCGAGAGAGAGAGAGATAGCGAGAGAGAGAGAGAGAGAGAGAGAGAGAGAGAGAGAGAGAGAGAGAGAGAGAGATAGCGAGAGAGAGAGAGAGAGAGAGAGAGAGGGGTAGATAGAGGTAGAGAGAGATATAGAGAGAGGGAATGTGGAACTGGAGCACCCACTTTGTAATAAAATGTATACTTTTTAAAACAAATACTAAATTGAAAAAACAAACTGATCAAGTGGATTTGCACACTTCTCCTTTTGACCTGGGGTTCGAGCGTCATTTACACTAGCAGCTTTTTCTAGGTTCATCCTATGATTTTAAGAAGCCATTTAGCTTTGTACAAAATGCAATTGAGTTTTTTTTTAGCATTGGATTGGAAGACCATATAGGGCAGGGGCTGATGTCCTTGGTTATATGTGCTTTGTAAAGCTTAGCCAATATTGGTAGGCCTATTGAAAATTACACACAAAACAGCGTATAAAGATGGCCATAGATGATGGTAGATAGTTGGATAGAGGAATCCTCCCTCCTAAGACAATGAACACACCGATCAGAGGCTACAGCACAATTTGTTTTGCAAAATCCAACATCTTATTATGCCCGTCCCTATGAATGGAGAGACCTAACAGTGGAGGAGTTCAAGGTTTTTTAAGGCCTCACATTTAATATGAGACTCAACAAAAAAAATCAATTGCGTACCTATTGGTCAACCCACCCCCTCCACCACATGCCACTCTTCTCCGCGGTAATGCCCAGAACCAGGTATCTGAAGATCATGAGGTTCCTACATTTCAGTGACAATACCCAGTGCCCTCTGCCCAAATTACGACAGGCTTTACAAAATTCGTCCAATACTTATTTTTTTATTTTTCAGAAACATTCCCCAAATTGTTTACCCCGGACCAACACATGTGTGGATGAGTCCCTTATTAAATTTAGCGGCAGGCTTAAAATTAAGCAATTTATCCCCAGAAAAAGGGCCCGCTATGGGGTGAAGATCTACAAATAATGCGACCGAGCCACAGGGTACACATATTCCTTCATAGTGTACGAAGGGAAGGACACCCGGCTGCAGCCCCCTAATTGTCTGGACTACTTGGGATCCAGCGGGAAAGTTGTTTGGGACCTCATACCCCTACTGGATAAAGGCTACCACCTATGTAGACAACCTCTACACATCTCTGCCCCTGTTCCACAACCTTCAACGGAAGAAAACGCCAGCATGTGGCACTGTAAAAAGGAATCAGAAGGGCTTTCCTCAAAGTCTTGTGAATAAGAAGTTGAGAAAAGGAGAAACGGCAAGTCTGCGAAACAAGGAGATGCTGGCAGTGAAGTGGAGGGACAGAAGGGATGTATACATGTTGTCTTCTATCCACAATGATACGTTTGTGGAAATCCCCAGAAGGAATGGCCCCATAAAAAAAACAAAATGCATTTATGAATATAATTTGTTCATGGGAGGAGTCGACTTCAATGACCAAATGATGGAACCATACCTTGCCACAAGACGGACATACCACTGGTATAAAAAAAGTAGCAATTTTTTTTTTTCAATTGGCCATATACAATTCCTATGTCATTTACCGCAACTCCACCCAAAACCCCAAACGCTTCTTTGGCTACCAGGAGGAAGTTTTCACTGTCCTCGTTTTCCCAAATGGCCCACCAGAAAATATCCGATCAGATGTTGTTATACGACTCTCTGAGCGCCACTTTCCAGATAAAATCCCTCCCAAACCAACAGGCCAAAGACGTGAAAAAAGATGTAAGGTGTGTACCAGAGCAGGAGTCAGAAGAGACATCTTATTACTGTGCACAATGTCCTTCCCAACCAGGCCTCTGCATAGGTGACTGTTTTCGCCATTACCATACTTCAATAAATTATTAGTGAAGTATGGTAAACATAATCCTCAGTTCCTGCCTTCATACACCTTCACACCCCTTATGCCACTGCCTGCTCTGTAACTGACCCTGGCTTGTTATTCGACCACTCTTATGCCTGTCGATTCTGTACATACTGCTGCCTGATCTGGAACTGACTCTGGACTGTTATTAGGCCATGCTTTTGCCTAACGATTCTGTACATACCTCTGCCTGATCTGGAACTCACCTTGGACTGTTTGACCATGATATTTGCCTGCCTCTTGGACTGATCTTGTATTCTGCAACTGGACTAGTGGGATTCAACACAGGGGTCTCACATACATGAGGGGCTCCAGAATAGTTTTTCTGGATGAAGAAAACAATTTTCTTTGTTTTCTCATTCCTAGATTAGGGTCTGGAGACTCAGAGGCTTCAAAGAGATTTGGGTGGGAGAAGCCTCTACCCCTATCCCCATTCTGTCCTGAACGAGGCTCTCATGCCGCACTGACCACACCACATGGACCTGCCTACTACCAGGACCAATATTTTTGGCACTGCTGACAATATCTATGCACTGACCATGGACTGTATATGGACAGTATCCCTGCCTGCTGCCTGAAAAATTGTGTTCGCTCTTGCTGACCAAGTCCCTGCCTGCTGCCTGGACCAGTGCCTGTGGACAACTGTGGACAACTGCGCTTCTAAAACCACAGGTAATCTTTTGTTTACCCTTTGCTCAGCATAATGTATTTGGGGGCGTAATTCTTGGCATGTGCATGCTATGTGTCCCTGGAACGCCTGACGGTGTTCCTTGCATGTTGCGCCTCTGTATGTGGCCAGACTGTGTAAACTTCTCACACGTGGTATCATTATACTCAGGAGGAGTAGGAGAATGTATTTTGGGGTGTTTTTTTTGTTATGTAAATGCTATGTGTTGGAAATAGCTTATAAACTGATAACTTTGTGTAAAAAAAAAAAAAAAATGCGTTTTCATTTTTTTCCACATTTTCCAAAAACGTCTGGAAAAAAATGAACCATTCAAAAGACTCATTATGCCTCATAGATTATATGTTGGGGTGTTATCTTTCCAAAAGGGGTCATTGTCTGGGCGTTTCCATTGTCCTGGTGTTCCAGGGCCTTCAAAACTTTAATAGGTGGTTGAGAAATGAAATGTGTAATTTATGCTCCGAGAACGCCTGAAGGTGCTACTTCAATGTTAGGCCTCTGTATGTGGTCAGGCTGTGTAACAGTCTCACACATGTGGTATTGTTATACTCAGGAGGAGTAGCAGAAAGTATTTTGGGGTGTTATTTGTGGTAGGCACATTCCGTGTGAGAGAAATAAAGCTATTACAATGACAATTTTGTGAAAAAAATAAAAAAGTTAATAAAATCTTAATTTTGCAAAGAATTGTGGGGAAAAATTACAACTTCAAATAACTCACCATGCCTCTTACTAAATACATTGGAATGTCTACTTTCCAAAAAGGGGTCATTTAGGGAGCATTTGTACTTGGCTTGTTAGGGTCTCAGTACATCAGATGTGATCATTTTTTTATGATTTGCACCATAGCTTGTACTCTATAAATTTCACACAGATCACAGAATATGCACTAATTTGGGTTATTTTTACCAAAGATGTGTAGCAGTATAAATTGGGGCCAAAATTTATGAAGAAAAATTGCTAATTTGCAAAATTTTATCACAGAAACAAAGAAAAACATTTTTTCTTTCATAGAGCAGAAAATAAAAAACCCAGAGGTGATCAAATACCACCAAACGAAAGCTCTATTTGTATAAAGAAAAGGACAAAAAAATCATTTGGGTACAGTGTTGCATGACTGAGTAATTGTTCCAGCCAATCACAGCGCCGGAGCCCACTATACCAGGAAGTAACCCTGAGAGCAATGTTGGCCGCCGGAGCGGTTTACGAGGATGGCTGCGGGGGCTTCGATCTCAGGCAAGTAATTCATAATGAGCTAGTACGCTATGCATGCTAGCTCATTATGCCTTTGTCTTGCAGGTTTTTTTTTTTCTTGGTTTTACAACCACTTTAAACATTCAGCATTCATTATTACAATACCCTATGATCCTTTAATAAAGGTCCTTGTTTAGACACTTATGAAGGTGCCAACTAGGGGTGCAACGGATCGCCACCGATCCGTGATCCGAACGGGTCAACCTGTTCGGATTTGAACATCACGCGTTCCGCAGAGCGCTTCACTGATTTCGTGGCTTTGGAAACGCCGCAGCTTCGGCCTAGCTCCGGAGTGGTGGCCATCTGTGTACCCAGCGGCAGCCGCTGTCTCGTCAGGAAGTGACATTTTGTTGCCATCTTGCTACACCCCACACTCCTGCACAGTATTGATAGAGTGAGAAGGGGCAAGAGGACATCTTGTTACACACACCGGAGTTTACACCCATTTAGTTAAATGTGAAAATCAGGGGTGTTCTGTTCTGTCAATTTAGCAACCATGTAAGGTCAGCAGGTTTGCAGCTGCGTTTAAAATTTAACATCTACACAGTCTGTCGGATTTACAAATACTTAAGCATATAAGCTCCGTTTTGTGTTGAAAATAACTGAAATCTAACACTCCGGTGGGTGCAACAAGATTTGTCTTGTCCTTTTTGTTTTTTGCTGATCCGAAAAATGATCCGATCTGTGACTCTGATCCGAGGAACGATCTGATCCCTACGTTTTTTGATCCGTTGTACCCCTAGTAGCAACCATCTTCCAATTGTGCTCCTACATTAATCACCCATGGTGGAGTCTACAAGCAACCGTGGGCTGACACACATCATGGCCCACCATTTTTACCTTTGGGAAGCCAGTCATTAGCAATTATATGCAAACACTGGATCAAGGGCAGGTAGATACTGTAGAAAGTGGCAAAGGGGATGCAGAAAAGGATTTTAAATATTTGTTTCTTTTCATCCCTTTTCTCTCATCTTTTTATTCTGATAACTGTATGGGCTGATCGTTTGTTTCATTATAGTTATGCCATTTATTCTTTTTTTTTTTTTTTTTTGAACGATAGACTTTTAACACTGCCAGGGGCACAGTCATGTTTTACACACATGCTTTACTTTTTTTTTTTTTTTTTGTTATATATAAGATAAACTGCTTCTATATACACTCAAGCTTTTCCAGCAGTGTTGTAGTTTATTCAACCCCTGTCACTGTTTATAAAAAGCCTGAACTGAAGAGAAACATGCAGAATAATATAAAACAAAAAGGCATGTGACACTAAAAAAGGATATATACTAACTATATCTATTAACCATAGAGTTTTCTAATTATTCTTTTTTTTTTTTTTTTTTGCATCACAATATAGCATTTATATTGTAATGCAAAAAAAAAAAAATTAGAATTTTTTTTTAAAGAAAAATCAAAAACAAGACAAAAAACAAAAACAAAACATTGTTTATTGTAAAATGCTTCAGTTACTCAATCATCCAGCATTAATAACAAATAATTTTATTAATTATAGTTATAATGCTAATGATATTAAAATGTTGTATATTAAAAAAAAAAAAAAAAAAACACATACACACTAGCAAATGGCACAGAACACGTGAAAGTGGCAAACGCATGGCATCACTAGCTTAGGAGTAGAAACGTTTGTCTTCGTATCACATGTGATTGTAGTCAGACAATGCAATAAGTGTCCATTGAGAGAATAAAAATTGATTGTGTTTACTAATGATTTATTCATAGTAAAAGGAAGCGAAAGCCATAAGCAGTCCCTTAGGGTATAACAGCTTGAGAGCAAAGACCTTTTTTCTGCAGACTACTTAAACAATATTGATAGCTCACTTGTAACATTTACACATCTTGGCTAATGCAGCAGAACAAAGTCAGCTACAGTATTATCCCTGGACACAAGTTGTTCTGTCCCCTTACACAAAGTGTGGATTTCCAGAAACAGGAAAATCGATATTAACAACATGTAAGTGGAATAAAAACTTGCCACAATTCTCAGCTGAGCTGCAGTTGGTGGTCTGGCTCCTCCGTACTTCATTACACAAATACCAAGATATAAATATTTTCCTACTCATTTTCCAGCTGTTACCATTACACATTATGTATGATCTGGAAAATTAATCGTCTGACAGTTCTCCATCTGAAATTTAACGGTTTTCAATTCTAGGTACACATGCATTACAATGAGAAAAAAAAAAAAAAAAAGAAGAGGACTGTGCTGGGAGGCAGCTCAGGGCACTACTATATTATGCAGGCAGAACAGCTTGACCTAATATACTGTAGGTGAGCCGACATAAATGCTACATGGTTGCAAAGCTCGAAACTAAAGTCTTCACCTTTTACATAAAATATGTATTCATTTAGTTCACCAATGCTATGTATTGTATATACTGTAGCAGATTAGTTTGCCATTAACTATTTCTGCTGACTTCGTAATAGAGCTGGGTGATTTTCACGAAAAAAAAAAAAAAACTGCGATTTAAAAAAAAAAAAAAAAAAAAAAAAAAAAAAAACACCCTCGATTCATGATTCGAATTGTTGTTTGTTTGTTTTTTGACGGACACCGCGCTGGTCCTGAGGAGCTGCGGGCAGGAGTTTTTAGGCGAGGGCGTGGCTTCGGCCTAGTCTGCGGTGTCCAGCCTCGCGGACTAGGCCGAAACCATGGCCTCGCCTAAAAACTCCTGCCCACAGCACCTCACTGACACTGCGCTGGTCCTGGTGAAAAAAATAAAAAATAAGAAAAAAGAATCAAAGAAAATCGATTTGCTGAAATTTTTAATCGATTTGACCTCTCAACTCGATTCAAGATTTAAATAGATTTTTTCCCCGGCCCTACTTCGTAAACTGTATGTTAGTGTCCTGTATAACACATTTGGTGCTCGACTTTGGCATGTAGTGTTGATCAAGAAACGCTATTTCAGATCCTTGAGAAGCTGGAAGGCAGTGCGTTTCATGATGCCATACATTGGCGGCCCAGCCCCTAATCTACGTGCAGGGCGCCAGTCGCATTGGATTCAAATGGGTTTTTATTTTGGTTTTTTAAGCACGTGATTAGAGCCTGAGGCTCCAATTGGCTTAAGAAAACAAGGTAGGCTCAGGGCGCAGAGCACATACATATTGTATGATCTGGAAAATGAATCAGATGACAGTTTTCAATTCTAGGTACATATGCATTGAGAATAATTAATAAATAAATTTAAAAAAAGGGACTGGCCACTACTTTATTAAGCAAGACAATCGGGTCTCAAGACCCACTTACTGTTTGGTTGGGAGGAGAAGAAATGGCCCCGAAGTGAGGAGCGAGATCCCTGTCATCTGCCTCCTAAGGTCCATCTCCCACGGGGGGGGGGGGTTAATCGCCACCTTCCCATCCGTCCCCCCGTAGGGAGGTGAGGGGTTGTGGCGTTAAGCCTGTCCCCCCCTAAAATATTGAGCCGCCACTGATGCCATACTTTTCATTATACAATGCTTTCCCCTCCTTCAGAAAAGATTAAGCCAGCTTTAACACTGTTCTGTAGCAAAACCGTGGTAAAAAAACGTTTTGCCTAGTTTTAGATGCGTTCTGGTGCATTTTTTGGTCGCCTGCACCTGTGAAAAATGGACATGTGACTCCAAAAGTGCACAAAAAATGCAAACTTGGCAAGTTTTTGCAGTTTTTCCATTTATTTCAAAGAGGAGCTACATTTTTGGCACAATTTTGAAAACTGCACCAAGGATGTAACATGCAGAACTTTTCAAAATGCTCCATTGGATTTAAAGCATTTTTCTTGCAGGAAAAATGCATCAGTGTAAAAGGCTTGCTTTAACTTTCTTGAAACCTTGCTTTAACCTTCTTGAAATAAGCAAAGAGCAGAGCATGCCCTATCCGCTTTGCTTGCTTTTCTCTACTTTTGCTGAGGGATGGAAATTGTGTAAAAACAGCTGCTGATGTCAAACAGCAGACCAGCTGGCACAGCGTTGATAAAAAGACAAGAAAAGAAGCCATCTAAGTGTAGTGGTAATAAGACCCACAGTGGCGAATGACTGACGAGTTATCTGCCACGATCCTGTGAGTTGCTTACTTAATGTGGCTATTAAAGTCTCACACTGCTACACTTAGATGGTTCTGCTTCTTTTGTCTTCCTTGCAGAGTTAATTCTAGCTCCATTACAGCAGCTGCCACTTAGCTAGCACTTTGGACTCTCCCCTAGCTGTTATACTTACTTGAGCCCCATCTCCATCCAGCAATGTGCACGATAGCAGCAGCTTTTCAGGGTCTTTCTCTCCTCATTGGCTCACACAGCAGAAATCAAAGCCAGTGAGCCAATGAGGAGAGCTCAAAGAAACCTTGCTTGATCTCAAAGTTATATATGTATTACTTTATCTTAAAGGAGAAGTATAGCCAAAGCTTGTTTGGCTGTACTTTTCCTCTGGATCACAGGAGTGCAATTCGTTTTGCACTCCTGTGACCTCTTTTCAGCAGAAAGTGGACTGATGTTAGCTCTCTGCTGATGTTACCAATGTCAGTCCAGGCACTGCGTCATCCTGACCACAGAGTCTGGACCCACACCCGCCTCAGCCTCTCAGCGAGCTGCTGAGAGACTGAGCTGGCCGCCCCCTCCACAGCCCAGCGCTCCAATGAGCAAGGAGGGAGAAGAGAAGAGAGCTGTGACTGATAGTCTGCAGCTCTCTGCTCGGGAAGCTCTGAAAACCGAGCGATCGGCAAAGTTTGATCGCTCGGTCCTCAGTGTAGAGGCACCAGGGGACAGATGCAGAATTGGGCTCATCTAGGCAAGCATCAATGTGCAAAAAAAGATTCCTTTACTTTTCTTTTAAGTAATGAAAAAGTTATTGCTAGATGACAAGGCTCATAGCAGAATTGAAAAAAAAAAAAAAAAAAAAGATCTTTGGGGTTTGGTTTGAGGTGTGAAAGCTGAAAGTGGCTAAATCAGAAAAAAAAAAAAACTTTTGGCTAACTTTAAGACTCGAGGCAAAATCCCCCAGTGACACTGAGAAAGTATAACATAATGCAGCACTCCTACCAAAAACAACAAGGTAACCAACCGCTGGTCTACACAGTCTCTGCACACAGTCTGCAGCAGCATTACAGACAAGGAGGGAGGGACAGAACGGCCGGATCAACCAGGTTCTCTGCAGAATACAGAAAACTAATCACAATGAGTATGAACAGCATGTACTGACAATTTTTAATGAAGTTGGCGTTAGGCTCGATTCACATCTATGCATGTTGCTTTTGAGTGTTTTTGCAGTGCTTTTTGCGGTGCTTGCCGTGTTTTTGGACACGCGTTTTTACCGCGATTAGCGTTTTTTTTTTTTTTAACACTGTGGTTGCTTAGCAACCAGATATATACAGTGAAAAAAAATGCGTTTTTGATGCAGGTCCATTGACTTCTATTACATGCAAAACGCTGCATTTTGCATGAAAAAAAGTCCCGGACCCTTTCCAAAAACGCAGAGGCACAAAAATGCATTGATGTAAACATGTTCCAAAACATAAACGTAAACATGTAAAAAATGTCCTTGCATTTCTGCAAAATGCATCAAAAAACACGCTAGTGTGAATCAAGCCTTAACCACTTGCTTACTGGGCACTTAAACCCCCCTCATGCCCAGACCAATTTTCAGCTTTCAGCGCTGATGCACTTTGAATGACAATTGCGCGGGCATACAACACTGTACCCAAATGAAATTTTTATAATTTTTTTCCCACAAATATTGCTTTCTTTTGGTGGTATTTAATTACAGCTGGGAGTTTTATTTTTTGCTAAACAAACAAAAAAAGATGCAAAAAAAAAAAAAAAATCATGTTTAATAATTTTTCTCCTTCATTAAAGTGCGCTGATGAGGCGGCACTGATAGGCTGCATTGGTGGGCACTGATAGGCATAGATGCGTGGCACGGATGGGTGGCACTAAGGGGCACTGATAGGTACCACTGATAGATGGGACTGCTGGGCACTGATAGGTGGCACTGCTGGGCACTGATGGGCAGCCATGCTGGGCACTGATGGGCACTGGTAGATGACACTAATGGGCACAGATATGTGGCACCACTGGGGTGCAGCACCTTTGTTGAGGCAGATTGTGGGCACTGCTGGGTGGCACTATGGGCACTGCTGGGTGGCACACATTTTTTATTGATGTGGCACTGGCAGGGGGAAGGTGGGCACTGGCAGGGCTGGCCGTGATCGGGACTGATGTCCCGATCACGGCCGCCGGTGATCGGCTCTTTTTTCTCTCCTCGCGCTGTCAGTGCGAGGAGGAATAATAGCCGATTACCGGCTCCGTTGTATCACATGATCAGCTGTCATTGGCTGACAGCTGATCATGTGATAAGGGGTCGGGATCGACCCCTTGCTCGGATCAGTGATCAGGCGAGTCTCATAGACTCGCCGATCAAAGAGCGTGCCGCGTGCGCCCCTCAGGGGGCGCGCAGGCCGCTCGTGCACGGGACGACGTCAATAGACATAGTCCCAGCAAAGGAGATCCGCGCTGTAGCCGTCATTCGGCTATAGCGCGGGTCTCAAGTGGTTAATGACACTTTAAAATGTTTACTTTTTAACTTTAATCCAGAATCCATCCTTGTGGTATTTTTCTTTCTGCTGCTGGATGTACCCAGCTTGAAGGCTGTAAACTTAAAAGCGGAGTCCCCCCCACAAGCAAAAAAATTAAAGTCAGCAGCTACACATACTGTAGCTGCTGACTTTTAATATTAGGACACTTACCTGTCCTGGAATCCAGCAATGTCCGCACCCCAGCCAATGTTTCTATCGGCTCACGCGTGCTGATGCGTTCATTCATTGTAAGGGAATCCAGCAGTGAAGCCTTTTTTTTCAGCCTGTTCTCTACTCCGCCCGTGCGAAGCGTGCTGCGCTTTCTGAATGGCCAGGCGGCAAGGGAAGGAGGAGGGGGCTGAACTTCTGAGGTACCCGCTCCCCCCTGAAAGGTGCCAAATGTGGCACTGGAGGGGAGGCGGGTATAATCTGAGCTTCTACTTTTGCGTGGAACTCCACTTTAACCTATTTCCTCTTATCACAGGTCATTATGGACCTGCCCCAACCTGTTACTAGAGAGTGAAAAGACAAGCAGCAAGCAAATGAGCTTATTTCTCCTTTACTGCTTCCTCCTATCATGAACTTACAGGCATCTTGTACTGCTACAGTACTTACTCTTACATTCTAGCTTTGCAAGAAGCAGATACCAGGTGCAATTCAGGCACTCACACAGCTTGCATTTAAAAAAATTAAATTGATTGATGTATTATTATTACGTAGGTGCATTGACTTAAGTCTTTTATATATGCCAGGATATATGGCAGTGTGTGTTTGTTAAATAAGACCATACATGTATTAGAAGGAAGATTATACTGCCTCTTAGGAGCCATTGAAGCAGATATCTAGAAGATTCCTAGGGATTCAACCCTTTTCTCGCTAGACAATCATAACTAAGCTATATTTTTTAATCACATTTACAAGGACACACGATTTATTATAATTCTTGTTATGTATCCATCCCTACATCTAATAACTACCCTATAATTTAAGAATTATTTTTCATCTGTAATTGACATTTATCGTGTTTATAGTATTATTCTTGCGCAACACAGTGTTTTTAATAACAGGGTATACAACATAACGTCCAGTAACATACGTCAACCAATTAAACTAAATTCAATATTAATTGTCCTAATGAAAAGCTGATCTGCAATAAGTTTCTATGGCTTATTATATACAATACCTCTTTTTGTATGGTTATTTAATAAACGTATGCACTTGATAAAACAGATGAATGATTCAGCTAATTACCTACAGCTGATGACTGCCCTACGATCTGGGAATTAAAGTTGACAGTAAGGCACAATAATGGTGACATATGCATTAACAGAAGTTACTAAATTAGTTACACCTAAAGCATACAACCGAAACGCACACAGCTATGCAAACTTAAAATAGAACCTAGATGAATAATCATCCAATAAGAGGATATCAAGCATAATATTGCTCACTCCAATAAATAAGAAAACAATAGAAGAATAGAAAAGCGCAATGCAAGTATTTATTTTATGATCTTATTTATGTACAAATCACACTCACATACAAGTCAAAACAGACTTGCTTTACTTTTTATTTTACAACAAGTACAGGAAGAGGTTTACCTATGGTAACCAAATAGTAGTTTGTTTTCAGCACCAAACCAAGAGAGAGGTCAAAATATTATGCTCTAGCTTTTATGATTTACGGAAAATATGACTTATTACACTTATTTAGAAAAAGTTATTTACAATTAGTCATACAGCTAATAT
Organism: Lithobates pipiens; assembly: GCF_037356315.1. Lineage (NCBI taxonomy): Eukaryota > Metazoa > Chordata > Amphibia > Anura > Ranidae > Lithobates > Lithobates pipiens. The sequence goes on along the minus strand of NW_027507903.1, from coordinate 215,915,909 downwards.
TTTTATAAAACATACAATTTTTGCCTGCTTTACCCTTTTGTTACAGGCATATCATTTATTTGTCAAAAGTCCTCATGAAGAAACGTATGAAATTATGTTTGGATTTATTCATAAAGTGAATGATGATTGCTGTTCAGACTGAATATGCAGAATACAACAAAGAGTGAAATGAAATTGAAACATGCTCTAAGACAATTAGAGAGCAGAAAATGTAGTGCTCGGTCAGTCTGAATGAAATGATCAATAACCTATTAAATGCCAATATTGAAAACAAGCCAAACATCTGAGCCTGCTGCAGAAGGAAGATCACGTGCAACTTATATAGGATGTGTAAATTAGAAATGTAATTTATAGTTTACAACCTTGCAAACTCTTATTTTAAGCATTGAATAAATTACCTTTTTTTCTCAAAAAAAAATGGCATTAATTACACATTCCCACTTCAGCACCTGCACTGTGAACATACAAACATTTTGTGTCAAGTTGGACCCTATGAGTACCCAACACAAAGGACACCTCCCTATCTCCATTTGTGGAAGTGACATTAAATTACAAATAGGACTATTACTGTGGTCTTGCTCTGCAGCTACTTTCAGTGCAAAAAACATACTACAGCATACAGTATGTACAGTTAGGTCCATATATATTTGGACACAAGCACAATGTTCACACTTTTGGCTTTGTATGCCACCAGAATAAAATTAAAACAAAAACTATCAGGGGCTCAAAATGTAATTGGACAAATGAAAATAATAAGTAAAATGTAAATTTTTTATATTTTGTTGAGAATCCTTTTCTACCAATGACTGCCTGAAGTCTGGAACCCATGGACATTACCAAAGACTGGGTTTCCTCCTTTCTGATGTTTTGCCAGGCTCTAAATGCAGCTGTCTTCAGTTGTACTTTGTGGGTTATTCTGCTTTTGGTTTTGCCTTACGCAAGTGAAACACATGCTTAATTGGGTTCAGATCAGGTGATTGACTTGGCCATTGCATAATATTCCATTTATTTTCCTTCAAAAGCTCCTGGGTTGCTTTTGCAGTGCGTTTTGGATCCTTGTCCAATCAACTTTGCTGTATTTTGCTGAATCTGGGCTGGGCAGCAGAATTCATCCAGTTGCTTCTGTCACATCATCAATAAACACCAATGACCCAGAGTCACTGGGAAGCCACGCATGCCCAATGCCATCACACTGCCTCTGCCATATTTACAATTGACATTGTATGTTTTGGATCATGAGCTGTTCCAAGCTTTCCCCACATCCTTTTTTCCTGTCATTCTGGTAAAGATTAAGGTTAGTTTCATCCATCCAAAGAATGCTTTTCCAGAACTGGTCTGGCTTTTTTGGCAAAGTCTAATCTGGCTTTTCTATTCTTCAGGCTTATGAATGTTTTGCACCTTGTGGTGAACCCTCTGTATTTGCTTTCGTGAAGTCTTCTCTTAATTGTAGACTTTGATAATGATACGCCCACCTCCTGGAGAGTGTCCTTCACTCGTCTGGATGTTTTGAATGGGTTTTTCTTTACCATAGAGATGATCCTGCAATCATCCACCGCTTTAATCTTCCGTAGACGTCCATGCCTCTTATGCTGCTGAGCTCACCAGTGTGTTCTTCTTTCCTCAGAATGTACCAAACTGTTAATTTGGCCACTCCTAATGTTGCTGCTATCTCTCTTTTGAAGCCTTACATGGACAGCTCCTTTGAATGTATGATGTAGGTTCACAGCAATAGATTCCAAATACCACACTTAGAATCAACTCCAGGCCTTTTGGCTAGGTTCAAACAGACAGCGGGATTGAAATCATGCAAGTTCAGCTAAACGTGCACGATTTCATACCCGCATGTCGGTCTGACTTCAGGGTCGATTTCAGAGACATCTGTGTGGGTTCCTGCACAGATGTCTATACAAAATCACACCCTGAAGTCACCAAAAGTAGTACACAAACTACTTTTGGGAATTGGTGCAGTGTCACACCGATTCGGATGGGGTTATTGCTGGCAATAGCTGCCAATTTGGCATGCGATTTGAAATGCCAAATCGCATCAATGTAAAGCTAGGCTTTACCTGCTTAATTGATGAATAAATCAAGAAGTAGTAGCCCACACTTGGCCATTAAACAGCTTTTGATTCAACTGTCCAATTACTTTTGGTCCCTTAAAAAGAGGGGGTGGCTAATCTGAGGAGCTGCAATTCCTAAACCTTTCCTCCGATTTGGATGTACATACCCTCGAAATTAAACCTGAGAGTGTGCACTTTCAGCCCATATTCATTATATAACTATACCTATAGCTTGAATATGTTTTTGTAAATACCTGAACAAAAACTAAAATTGTGTCTGTGTTCAACTATATATGGACCTGTAGATATCCAGGAGAACACCATGTTATTGCCCTGCCCCAGGCACATGCACATACAGTGTCTTGCAAAAGTATTTAACCGCTTGGCATTTTTTGTGTTTTGTTGCCTCACAACCTGGAATTAACATGGATTGTTTGAGGATTTGCATCATTTCATTTACAGAACATGTCCACAACTTTTTTTTATTATTGTGAAGCAAACAACAAATAGGACAAAAAGTCAATGTGCATAACTATTCACCCCCCTAAAGTAAATACTTTGTAGAGCCACCTTTTGTGGCCATCACAGCTCCAAGTCACTTTGGATAAGTCTCTATGAGCTTGCCACGTCTTACCACTGGGACTTTTGCCCATTCCTCCTTACAAAACTGCTCCAGCTCCTTCAAGTTGGATGGTTTGCGCTTATGAACAGCAATCCTTAAGTCTAACCACAGATTTTCTATTGGAATGAGGCTTGGGCTTTGACTAGGCCATTCCAACACATTTACATGTTTCCCCTTAGGCCGCGTACACACGGGCGGATTGTCTGCCCAACTAAGTTCGTCAGACAATCCGACAGACAGTCCGTTCAAAATTTGAATGAACGGACTTGACCACACACGATGAGCAGACAGTCTGCTGAAAGCGTGCGCGATGACGTGTACAGCACGTACAACGGGACTAGAAAAAAGACGTCCTATACACTGCAATGCAACCTTCGGCCGCGTAAATCCTTTCTGAGCATGCGCCATACTTAGTCCGTCCAACTTGCCAACACACGAGCGGACTGTCCGCTGAAACCAAGTTTGGACGGACAAAATTACGGAAATTCCGTAAGACTTTGTTCGTCAGACAGTCCGCTGAAAAAGTCAGCTGAAGCCCACACACGAGCGGATTGTCCGCTGAAACACGGTTCAGCGGACTAAGTTGGACAGACAATCCACCCGTGTGTACGCGGCCTTAAACCACTGAAATGTTGTTTAGCAGTGTGTTTTGGGTCATTGTCTTGCTGGAAGGTGAACCTCCGTCCTAGCCTCAAATCACATGCAGAGCGGTACAGGTTTTGCTCAAGAATATCCCTGTATTTATCACCATCGATCTTTCCCCCAATTCTGACCAGTTTCCCAATCCCAACTGCTGAAAAACATACCCACAGCATGATGCTGCCACCACCATGTTTCATTATGGTGATGGTGTTCTTTCGCAAACTCGAAACGTGCCATTTTATTTTTTGCTGAAAGTAATGGCTTTCTTCTGGCCACTCTGCCATAAAGTCCAACTCTATGGAGAGTACGGCTTATTGTCGTCCTATGTACAGTCTCTGCTGTGGAACTCTGCAGCTCATCCAGGGTTACCTTAGGACTCTGTGCTGCCTCTCTGATTAAAGCCCACCTTGCCCGGTCTGTAAGTTTTGGTGTGCTCCGTCTCTTGGCAGATTTGCTGTTATGCAATGTTCTTTCCATTTGTTTATGATGGATTTGATGGTGCCCCTATGGATCATCAAAGATTTGTATTTTTTTTTTTATAACCTAACCCTGACTTGTACTTCTCAACAACATTGTCCCTTACTTGTTTGGAGAGTTCCTTGGTCTTCATGGCAGTGTTTGGTTAGTGGTGCCTCTTGTTTAGGTGTTGCTGCCTCTGGGGCCTTTCAAAAAGGTGTGTATATGTAATGACAGATCATGTGACACTTAGATTGCACCCAGGTAGACATCATTTCACTAATTATGTGACTTCTGAAGGTAACTGGTTACACCAGAGATTTTTATGAGCTTCATAACAATATACATACGCACATGCCAATTATCAGTTTTTAATTTATGAAAAATAGGTTTATGTATATATTTTTCTAATTTTACTTCACCAACTTAGACTATGGTGTTCTGATCCATCACATATAATTCAGTTTAAAAAAACATCGAACTAAAGGCTGTAATGCAACAAAACAGGTAAATATATTGTATACACACACACACACACACACACACACACACACAATATTATATTATATTATTTTATTTTTATTTTTTTATCGACATGAGAGTTGGTTAGCTCAGAGACGGTGAGCTTTTTTAAAGTGATTTCACTTCAGTCAGAACTGTATTTAAGTGGACAGCAGCCCACTTTTAGCGCTTGAAGCAAAATGTAAAGTTTTAGTGACACAGGGTTTTCAGCTTCACTCCAAAACAGTGTTAACAAAATTTGCAGAGCCACCTGGGTTCCCCGTCAACAGCACCGCTGCTCTCTGGTCTCCAAGACCATGGGCCCCCCAAGGGCTCACTCAGCCTATACTTGCAGAACCTGACTGCCTGGGCCCACTATTGGTCTCTGAATAGGGTTCTCCCTGCACCCCAGACTCTCCCACTCTTGAGACTTAGTCTGCGTTCACATACACTATATTACCAAAAGTATTGGGACACCTGCCTTTACACACATATGAGCTTTAATGGCATCCCAGTCTAAGCCCTTGTACACACGGTCGGAGAATCCGTCGGAATGTGTCCTATCGGACCGTGTTGTTGGATAATCCGACTGTGTGTGGTATGCATCGGACTGATTCCGTCGAAATATCCGTCGGACCCGATTTTCCAACATGTTGGAAATATTTTCAGACCAACTGGTTCGATCGGACATACTCCGATCATGTGTAGAAAATTTTGATCGGACCAAGTGCCACGCATGCTCAGATCAAATTCCTAGACCAAAGCTATTGGCTACTAGCCTGAACGTAGTCCCATCGTAACGAAATAACGCCATCACGTTCTGAATGATTGGATTTTCCGACAACTTGGTCCGATTGTGTGTATGCAACAGTTTCGGACACAATCCGTCGGACAAAATCCGACGGATTTGGTTGGCAGAATGTCCGACCGTGTGTACAGGGGCTTAGACAGTAGGCTTCAATATTGAGTTGGTCCACCCTTTGTAGCTATAAGTTTCAACTCTTCTGAGAAGGCTGTCCACAAGGTTCAGGAGTGCGTCTATGAGAATGTTTGACCATTCTTCCAGAAGCACATTTGTGAGGTCAGGCACTGATGTTGGACAAGAAGGCCTTATGGACCTTGCTTTGTGCACTGGTCCAAATCACTTAATGGAGGGGGATTATGGTATGGTGGTTGTATTTAAGGGATGGGCTTGGCCCCTAAGTTCCAATGAAGGGAACTCTTAAGGCGTCAGCATACCAAGACATTCGGGGCAATATAATGCTCCCAACTTTGTGGGAACAGTTTGGGAATGGCCTCTTTCTGTTCCAACATGACTGCACATCAGTGCACAAAGCACTGGGAATCACTCCAACATGGAGTCTTGTCTCCCCTGTAGGTAACCTACCTATCCTGCCTGGAGCACACTTCTATACTCACACAAATTCTGTCCCCAAACAGCTGCAAAGGTCCTGAGCTACGCTCAGACCTGGCTTATAACAACCCTGCAGACATTTAGCAAAGCCTGGTCCACAGGATTAAAAGTTGTCCCACACAAGACACTTTGGAACTGTGAAACTCCAGGCCCCGCTCCGGAATTACACCTCATTGTGGAGATTTCACCTCACATCCTGTTTTGGTGGCACCAGGATAAGAAATTACAAAGTGTAGGGGCCCCCAAAACAAGTAGAGTTCAGAAAATGCAAAAAAGCATGCAAGACTTTCTAACCCCACCCGCTAAATAAATGTGCTATTGTTGCTCTGTAACCAAATTGATAACCAACACCTCCTGTCCTGATGACACCCTATGACAAGGTATGACAAAATACTTGAATGAATAAACCAAGTCCAGAACCATTTTAAAGCTGAACGCCAGGCAAAAAAAGACACATATACATAAATTGAAGTGGCTTTATCTACCAAAGGATTTTAATTTCCGTCAATCCTGTCCTAAGAAGCGAAGCCACATAGCCCTGCTCTGTCTTGAAGGTCGGCTTAACCGATTTCTCTCTACTTCAGGTAGGTAATAACTTGCAGATTTTGCTGCCTCACCCAACCTGTGACTGGACAATGAAAAGGAGATGCAACAAACAGATAGGCTCATCCCTCTGTCACAGTACACGGTCCTAGCAATATGCCCCTGGTTAGCACAAAAGCCCCACAGCACATCTTTTTCTTTTACCTCTACCTGTTAGTCTGCAATCCGCTGTACAAAAACTGCGAGAGGCAGATTCAGGTACTTATACCGTGCTTGCTTTTAAAGAAAGGCTTTGGTTGACCTAAGAAAGAATGTAGCGCTGCATTCATTTGTGTCTGTTATATTTGCCTGATGATCAGCTTTATATATTTTTTGAGTAGTTTCCAACAGCTTTTGCCACAGGAGAAAAAAAACAGAGCAGTTCTTAAAGATTTTTTGTTGTCACGATTCATTAAATGGCTGAAAATACCCAGGGGTCCATTTCTTAATTATACGTTACCCAAGTTTTCCAATACCTGAATACTTCCCATGGTTTTATTAGGCTGATCAGCATCATTTCGCCCGTCTTCATGCAACTGACTCTCTATTGCATTAACAGAGCACTTAAATGTATTGCTACTGTAATAAAAGCAGCCAAATGAAGAGCACTACGTTTATGTGGCTTCCTGCGCACTTTATAAAAAGGTATGCCAGCTCCACCACCTACAGCCAAAAAGGACTAGGACACATGTGAGAACGCAACCTTATTACAAAAAGGTACACCCCCCTAAAATATCTTGGGAATTCCAACATTGTATGTTCTCATTTTACATAGAGCATTTTAAATATAGCAATGGTAAGAAAAAGTATTATACATACTGTATTTGCACACAAGAAGGGGGGCTACCAAGGCCAAAGCTAGCTTTTGGGCAGGGCAGAAATGTGTAAATCACAAAAACAGGCTGTGCAAAGTAACAAATCATGTGCGTTTTGTTAGTGAGCTCTCGTGCACTTCTGGTCCTTGACATCTGCTACTATACATAGTCAATGATTGATTAAAATCTGCCCAACTTGGCCACCATCGCATATAGATGTACCATAGCGCAGGGACAGCACTAATAAAAATGTGTACTTTTCCTAGCAATAACCATATAAAAGAGATGGGCCAAACAGCCCCCTATTCGGTTTGCAACAGAATTCCCAAACAGAGAAAAAGTTCTGACCTGAACGCCCAACCCTAGTAAAGTCTATGATAAAGAAACTTAAAAAACCAAAAGTCCCTATTTTGAAGTCTTATATGCAAGTAATTGGCCATAAAAAAAAAAAAAAAAGATATATATATATATGTCTGGGTACTGCACTGGGGGACATGTATCAATATAAAAAAAAAAATCTTAAAAAGATAGTTTTTACAGGATCCAGCATGCACCGGTCGGTGAAGTTACAAGGGGTGTGGTGCCACCGGGTGACGTCACCTGGTGGCTCTGCCCCTTACCTATATAAGAACTGTGAAACGATAAGCTAGACATTAGGCAGTTTGCCTTAGTTGACAGCAGAGCTTTTTTTTTTTCTCCTTCTTTGGGTTCCATCAGTGGCGAAAGCGTCGTGATGGACAATGGATTTAAATCAGGGGACACCGTTTTTTTATTTTCAATAAAGGAATTGTCAAAAACTGTCTCCCATTTTTATTTATTTTTACACTTTTTTGGTGAATGGGTAGGGGTACTATGTAAAAAAAAACCCTGCCAGCAGACTCCCACAACCACTGCCCAGGGTTGTGGGGATGAGGCCTTTGTACCCATCAATAAGGGGACAATGTGCTTTGAGGTGGGGGCAGAGCCCCCCTGACCCAAAGCACCCACCCCTCCATGTTGGGGGCATGTGGCCTGGTATGGTTCAGGAGGCGGGGTGGGGCGCTTGCTCATCCCCCCCTTTTCCTGGCCTGCCAGGCTGCATGATCAGGTAAGGGTCTGGTATGGATTGTGGGGGGGGGCTCATCGATTGTTAAGGATGCTGCAGCCGACTTCCTGGGCCTGTTTTTTTAACAACCAGCTATTTACTGCACCCCGATTGGACAAATCTTTACCCAATCAGGGCTTAGAATGCAATGCTTTGAATGCATCAGCTTTCTTTCCAGGAGGTAATTGCCTGATTACAAACAAACAATTAGTACGAATTCTGTCACAGGTTGGTACCCCATTTGATTAGCTATATTTTCTATATAAACGCCATGACCTGGACAGGCTGACACCCCAAGATGAGGTCTCCTTGGATGAAACGCATCGGGTCGAGCAATGTTGGTGCCATTGAGTTAAGCTGTTATTTGAAACAAGAGCTTTGTTATCCTTGGACATGTGAGTGTTCTTGAACTTTTAAATAAATTTCACATTTAACTGATTTATACTATGTGGAATTTCTCCGTCTCTTTTGAATACATTGTGCTTCTCACCGAGAAACACAGCTCGTCTCTCTGGTGTATCATTGTTGAATCAAGCGAGTTATCACAAGACTGATCCGCAACAAAGAGCAAGGGATCACCTTCCATTGTGGTCAGGAAAGTGTGGCATGGAAGTTTCCCTTATTGGTGTGGTTACACCTCCTGTCTGGTTGACTCATTGGGCATATGCCTTATTGAGGCCACATGTTCCATATTGATGACGGATCTTTTTCCACACATGTGATCATTGTTGCTGGCATTGGGACTCCATTCTCCTTCCTTGGACCATTCACAGGAACATTGTTTTGGTCTTTGGCTTTTCAGTCATGAATCTATTGGACATTTTCTCCTTTGCACTTTTCTATTACAGATTTATTGGACATTTTTTCTTAGCACTGTAAATAACCCTTACACTTACGTTCACATTCATGCACATATGTGATATATCTACTGGTTATTTCTTCTTGCACTTTTGCACTCTTAAGCTACTTGATATTTTTCCTTTACTTTGGATATAATTTATGTGTGTGTGTGTGTGTGTGTGTGTGTGTACACACACACATATATATATATATATATATATATTTAGGCGATATATACATTCTGATTGTCAATGCATCTTTATCACTAGGTTTATTCACTATATTGCCTCACAATTTTATAAGTACATTTATTTATTGTGATAATATATTCATGTCAATTTATTTTGGAGCTTCTAATTACACATAGCACAGTGAACGTTCAGTTGCACTTACAATATATTCATCAGTATCTGATTAACCTCAAACGTTTTTTTCACTTTTTTAGCGCTGCTGTCCGGAAAGGCTGGCTGGTCCGTCCGTCGCCTGTCTGTGCGCGCCTTCGGGTGCCTGGGCGTGTCAGTGCGCATGCGCACGCACGGTTACCAGCGCCAGGCGGGCTATTTAAGCCCAGTTCTTCCTTCAGATCTTGCTGCTTGATCTACAGCGTTCCTGAGACTATTGCCTAAATCTGATCTGTTTGTGTATTGACCCGGCCTGACCTGTGACCTTCCCTGCTTTCTGCCTGCCTCTGACCTCTGGCTTGTCTACGACTCTGCACCTGTCTCATCCTCTGGTCCATCTGTGCTCATCCGTTACCGACCCGGCCTGTTCCACGTTCCTGCCTCTGCCTGCTGCATCGGTTCCTGTACTATCTGGTTTGACCCAGCTTGCCCGACTCTTCTGTGTGCCTGCCTCTGAGCGATTTACCTGTTCCTGTTGGTCTCCTGCTGTCTACTGGTTCCTGTCCGCTGTCACTGAGGCCTGCTTGTCCAGCTACAGTTCCTGAAGTCAGCCTGATCCATCCTCCGGCTGTTGATCCTGCCAGACACTCGTACTACCTTTGACTCCCGTGCCTCCTGTCACCACCATCAGGGGCCGTGAGTCAGGGACGCAAGAGAGGTCTCCTTCTGCATTCCGGGCTCACCACTAGGTACGTGACAGTTGCACTTATTTTTTCATTTACCACGCATTATTGTCTATTACTGTGATGGCTGCTTTCACACTTTCACGCTTTCACACATTTTTTCCTTATTTACATTAGAATGTGCTGTGCAGTGCACACCAACCGAACACCCTGCAGATTTGGGTGTTTGCCGAACAGGTGATGTTCGGACCAAATCGTTCGCCCAACCCTACTGTGTAATATAAGGTTTATTACCTTACCACACAAGGCCCGCAGGCGGAATGCGACCTGCTGTACTATTTAATGTGGCCCGCGCACCTCTACTGCAGCTGCGGCACCCTCCTCATCTTTGCCCCCACCTTGTCTTAGCAGTTGGCAGCAGAAAGGAGTACAGAACTCCTCCGACAGATCCCGCACCTCTCTTTGCAGCCCCAGCACCCTCTCATCTCCGCTTCCCTGGTCTTTGCATTCAACAGACTCAAGCAGCTGACTCCAGCCCTCCTCCAGACCCTGCACTTTCTGCTTTCCAGTTTCACCCTCAGCTTCTTTCCCGCAGCAGCACAAAGTAAGGGGGTGCATTGTAATGTAAAGGAGGGTTTGACATCCCTGCCTTACTACATTCTTTGCAGCAAGGTAAAAAATCTTCTGCATGTAGCTGACCCCCCCAGCCCCCCTAAATACTTATGTACCGGAGCCTGATCTCAATCCAAAGATGGGCACGAGAGACAATGGCTCCCAATGTTGACAATCAGAATCAATGAGGAGAGAGCAGGGAGCATGGTAGAGCCCTGAGCAGGACTCAAAAGAGAGAATGCATGAGTGCTCCATTGCTATGGGGGGAGCCAGGAGCACTGGAGGGGGGGGGGGGGGGATTGCACAGAAGTTGATCAAACGACTTGTGTACAAGTAATCCAGCCTGTTGGAAAATATATTTTCTCGATCAATGCCACCAGCACGAGCTGACAGTGCTGAGCACTGTATTTTGAAGGTAGAGAGGTCTCCCTGCTAACAGAATACAATAGCGCAGTGGGAGGGATGCCCCATTTACATTGTGTGTGTGAATGAGGAAATCGAGTCGGTTTCTTTCGTTCAATACACTGTTTGAACGGGGGAAAAAAAGGATTCATATGCAGCTAGCCTTAAACATGTGGAAAGCCATTGCTAGTGCATACCCTTGTTGGTAGGATTTATTGCCTTTTGTGTAAAGCAATGTCACAATAAGCTTTTGGTCTCTTTAGAACTGCAACTTGGCAGACATTTGTAAGCATGAGAACACATGCACTGAGAGAAAGAAGGTTAAACTGCACAACTAATGACAGGCAGGTTTTTGAATGGGCATCCTGCAAAGAACCAAATCTAAATGCAGGATTCCAGGCGATTTTCAGGAAAATAACTGAGGTGGGGAATACATGAGAAAAGCTTAGGAAAGGTAACCAAGCATGAGTATCTGATAATTGATATATTATGAAAAAATTCTACATGTTATGGGAGAGAAAAACACATTGCATTCAATTTTTTGCCTTTTTTCCAGTCTAGCTCCCAGCATTTCATTTTGTATTCAGTTGGTTACATATACATTTCACTACTGTGTGCAGTAGCCCATAGAAGCAAGTTCATGGTCCAATACTAATGCATTGTACCCTGCCTATCTAAAGACGTTACAGTGGCCACATACAAGTGTTTTCCCCCATACAACTTTCTATTATCACAAATGTATTCCAGCAAATGTAGAAGTCTCCCATTCACAAGAATATCACAGGTTTGCCTCGCACATCATTTTTACTCAAACTGAACTTTGAAGGCATAATATTATAGGAAACCATGAAATCATGGGGAAAAATGACCTAACTTTGAATAGGCTAGCTTTGCTGTCATGCTGCCCCCAGGTTTCAGTAATTCAAAATGCATACTTTACTGGCAGCCAGGGCCGGACTTTCAATAGGGCTTGACGGGGCTTAAGCCCATGGGCCCCGTCCAATAGGGGGCCCCGCGAGCCCCGCAAGCCCATACTTTGCACTAGGCGTCCGCGCTATAGCAGGCTACAGCGCGGACGGCAGTTGCTGGGAGGACGTCTTTGTTTACTTCCCCTGATGCGTGCTGCGGGCGCGCATCGGGGAAGTTCTGTGTCGGCAGTGTCCCTTGGACACAGCCAATCACAGATCATGCTAAATGGCCAATCACAGCGGCCATTTAGCACTGATCTGTCCAATGAGAGATGATATCATGAGATCATCTCTCATCGCCGGCTCTCCCCCTCACAGAGACAGCCTGTGAGGAGGGAGAGCGACGTGCAGCCTGTCACTGTGAGTAAAAAAATAAAAAAAACAATGTAAAGTGCTGTCCCCAGTGCCATCTGTCCCCAGTGCCATCTCTCTGTCCCCAGTGACACCTGTCCCCAGTGCCATCTCTCTGTCCCCAGTGACACCTGTCCCCAGTGCCATCTGTCCCCAGTGCCACCTGTCCCCAGTGCCACGTATAAGTGCCATCTGTACTCAGTACCATCTGTCATCAGTGCCACCTGTCCCCAGTGCCACTGCCATGTATAAGTGCCACCTCTCCCCAGTGCCATCTGTCCCCAGTGCCACGTATAAGTGCCATCTGTCCCCAGTGCCACCTGTCCCCAGTGCCACTGCCATGTATAAGTAAGTGCCACCTGTCCCCAGTGCCATCTGTCCCCAGTGCCACGTATAAGTGCCATATGTCATCAGTGCCACCTGTCCCCAGTGCCACGTATAAGTGCCATCTGTCATCAGTGCCACCTGTCCCCAGTGCCACTGCCATGTATACGTGCCACCTGTCCCCAGTGCCACGTATAAGTGCCATCTGTCCCCAGTGCCACCTGTCCCCAGTGCCACTGCCATGTATAAGTGCCACCTGTCCCCAGTGCCACGTATAAGTGCCATCTGTACTCAGTGCCATCTGTCATCAGTGCCACTGCCATGTATAAGTAAGTACCACCTGTCCCCAGTGCCACGTATAAGTGCCACCTGTCCCCAGTGCCACCTGTCCCCAGTGCCACTGCCATGTATAAGTGCCACCTGTCCCCAGTGCCCTCTGTCCCCAGTGCCACGTATAAGTGCCATCTGTCATCAGTGCCACGTATAAGTTCCATCTGTCATCAGTGCCACCTGTCCCCAGTGCCACCTGTCCCCAGTGCCACTGCCATGTATAAGTGCCACCTGTCCCCAGTGCCATCTGTCCCCAGTGCCACGTATAAGTGCCATCTGTCATCAGTGCTATCTGTCCCCAATGCCACCTGTCCCCAGTGCCACATATAAGTGCCATCTGTCATCAGTGCCATCTGTCCCCAGTGCCACCTGTCCCCAGTGCCACGTATAAGTGCCATCTGTCATCAGTGTCACGTGTCATCAGTGCCACCTGTCCCCAGTGCCATCTGTCCTCAGTGCCACCTGTCCCTAGTGCCATGTGCCATCTGTTATCAGTGTCACGTGTCATCAGTGCCACGTATTAGTGCCATCTGTCAGCAGTGCCACATATTAGTGCCATCTGTCATCCGTGCCACATCAGTGCCACGTGTCATCAGTGCCACATCAGTGTCACGTGTCATAGTCCTGGTGCTCCTGGGCCTTCAAAAGTGTAATAGGTAGTCAAGAAGTTAGATGTGTAATGTATGCTCCTAGAACACGTGACGGCGCTCCCTGCATGTTGGGCCTCTCTAAGTGGCCAGGCTGTGGAAAAGTCCCACACATGTGGTATCGTAATACTCAGGAGGAGTAGAATGTACAATTTATCTTGCACTACTTTGTTCAATGAGTTATTTTGTTACCGTATATACTCGAGTATAAGCCGAGATTTTCAGCCTCTTTTTTGAGGCTGAAAGTGCCCCCTCGGCTTATACTCGAGTCGCCGCTGTCTGACTGCTCGATCAGCGTATCGAGCAGACAGACGGCGGACATTAATTTTCAAAAGCCGCGCCTCCTTCTCCGCCTCCGCCTGTGATAGGCGGAACACTGAATTTCCCAGCAGTCAGTGTTCCGCCTATCACGGACATCCGCTCATTCTCATACTACGGACGAGTATGAGAGGATGTCTGTGATAGGCGGAACACAGGCTGCTGGGAAATTGAGTGTTCCGCCTATCACAGGCGGAGGCGGAATTTTGAATTGTAGAATGGCCGCCGAGAAGAGCGGCGATCCATCGGCACGGGACGGAGGAGGCACGGCACGGCACGGGACGGAGGAGACACGGGACGGAGGAGGCACGGCACGGGGGAGGCACGGCACGGGGGAGGCACGGCACGGGACGGAGGAGGCTCGGGACGACGGCGGCTCGGGACGGAGGCTTGGGACACAGGTAGGCTGGACACACACACAAGGCTGCACGGACACACACACACACACACACACACACACACACACACACACACACACACACACACACACGGATGGATGGATGGATGGATGGATACACACACACACACACACACACACAGGGATGGATGGATGGATGGATGGATACACACACACACACACACACACACAGGGATGGATGGATGGATGGATGGATACACACACACACACACACACACACACACACACACAGGGATGGATGGATGGATGGATACACACACAGGGATGGATGGATGGATGGACACACACACAGGGATGGATGGACGGACACACACACAGGGATGGACGGACACACAGGGATGGACAGCCATGTCTCACCCTCGGCTTATACACGAGTCAATAAGTTTTCCAGTTTTTTGGGGGTAAATTGGGGGCCTCGGCTTATACTCGGGTCGGCCTATACTCGAGTATATACGGTATATTCTTGCAATTGATTTCTTATGATTGCAACCTTACAAGGTAGTTGATTGTTTTTCAATATGCTTTCCAGGTAAATAAGTGTTTTATATTCTCATTCTGACCAAGATATTTGTGCATTGCAATAAACACTTGATCACTTTGAACTTTTTTAATCATTATTTATTTATTGGAAAAAAACTTTTCAAGCTTCAATCAGTAATAGATTATTACTTTGTTTAGCATTTAACACTGTCTACGGTACCAGTCACCTTTTAAAAGTAGCTTGGCACTTCAAATAACGATTGGATCGATTATATTGTTACGGCACCAGATGGCGACAAATTAATATAGAAGGTAGGGCCCGAAAGTGACTCAAGCCCAGGGCCCCCCAGCACCCTAAGTCCTGCCCTGCTGGCAGCATATGTTACAGATCCGTAACCCAAAGTACTGAAGATAAAGGATCAGCATGGCAGCCCATCAACTAAAGATTTTCAGGAGTTTAGCAATAGAAACCACTAGGGCTGAAACAACTAATCAATTAGTCGACAACTAATCAATTATGAAATTAGTCGATTACCATTTTCATAATCAATTAATCAGCCAGGAACATAAGGGGGTTTAAAAAAAAAAAAAACCTAAAAAATAGCCCTTTACAGTACAAAAAGAACATATAATCACTACTGTAAATATTACTTTCATAGTTCTACAGTAAAAAAAAAAGTATCGCTTACAGTAGTGATTATCTGATTTTTTTGTACTATAAAGGGCTAATTTTAGTTTTTTTTAACCCCATTATGTTACTAAATGTCTTAGACCTGGTTGACATCTATGTGTTTTTGGTGTTTTTTGTAGGAACACACTACAGTTCATTTACATGGTTTCCTATGGGACACGCTCACATCTATACTTTTTTCAGCCACTGCGTATTTGGAAAGGGCCAAGGACTTTTTTTCTCTCTTTTTTTTTTTTTTTAACGCAAAACTGTGCTTTTTTTGGTTCAATATACTTCAATGGAGAAGCTGCAGAAAAGCATGTAATGCGTTTTTGCAGCAATTTGCGTATTTTAATCTGCCCAACAAATTGGCCAACAAATTTTGCAAATTGCAGCAAAATCATGTGTGCAAAAATCAAAATGCACAGCAAAAAGCACTGCAGAAAGAGATCAAAAGCAAACGGCATGTGTACCAAGCCTTATGCTGGCCACACGGATCAATATTCAGGTGAGAATATTCAGACGAAAAATCTTTGTACGTTCGCTGAATGAAAGAATATTGTTTGAAATTTTCACTTGTTTTTAACATTCTGTTTTTGAAATGAATGTCATTTCTGAACGAAAACCACATACATTGTCTGCAAATTCCTCTGACCAAGAAGTTTTCTATTTCCAAATTTTTCTGTCACGGTGGTTGAAAATGAACGTCGATTTGACCCCACTAACAACTAGAAAATCAAACGAACGTTCTTAAAATTGCATTTCTTTTGAAGTTTTGTTTTTTTAAATAAAAAAATTTGATCCGAGTCTGATGATATCTACCAAATTCACCCTTTAATAGTATATACAGTATATCTCCTGTATCAGTATACCTCTTCTAATAGTATATACAGTATAACCATGGGCGTCCACAAATAGGGGCAATTGCCCTTCCCCCCCCAATCATCAGGTGTTGGCTTGCAGTTGCACTGTGTCTGTGTGTTGTGTTGAAATGTCCACCACCGACTTTTTTTTTCTAGGTCTGTAGTTACTTCAATGCTGCTCTCTGCTTTGTGCTGACACTGTCCTGTGTCCTCCGCTGGGTAGCTCAGCCTTTACGCGTTTCTCCGCTCTGATTGGTTTCCTGTGTAGTGTGTAGGTGTGTTGTTGTAGATGGATCCGCCCATTCAACTGCGAGCCGCCGAGTCATATGCTGGCAATCTGCCACTATGTAGATCCGGATCCGGGCCGACACTGCCACCGCCACATTCAAGTGCGAGCCGCCCAGCTATGCTACCGGTGCCTAGGCAACATAGCCACTTCCCGACTGGCGCACAACGATGTACGTCGGCAGAATGTCACGGGCAGGCAAACTGGCGTACAGGTACGTCCACTTGTATTTACCGCTCTGCCATCGTGTGTGCGCTGCCGGTCGGGACCCCCGTGAGTCCGGTTGCGGGTCTCGTGGACTCGATCTCTGCGGGGATACCCACGATAGTCTCACAGGGAGGCTGAACGGGGAGATGCCGATGTAAATAGCATCTCCCCGTTCTGCCTAGCAAGAACTGACACTGATCTCTGCTCCCTGTGATTGGAGCGGAGATCAGTGTTCAGTAACACACAGCCCAGCCCCCCACAGTTAGTAACACAGCCCTAGGACACACTTAACCCCTACACTGCCACCAAATGGTTAACCCCTTCACTGCCAGTGTCATTTACACAGGAATTAGAGCATTTGTATATATAAATTTTATGCAAACCAATCAATAATTGCTTATTGCCATTTTTCTTACCAAAAATATGTAGAAGAACACCTATAGGCCTGAACTGAGGGGAAAAAATTGTTTTTTTTTATACATTTTTGTGCGATATTTATTATAGCAAAAAGTAAAAAATAATGCATTTTTTTCAAAATTGTCGCTCTATTTTTGTTTATAGCGCAAAAAATAAAAACCGCAGGGGTGATCAAATACCACCAAAAGAAAGCTCTATTTGTGGGAAAAAAACAGGAACCACAGGTAACAGCAGTTAGCAGCAGCCAGGACTCCCAGGAGGAAGAGCATTTTGATTTATTCATTGCTCATTTGCTGGAAAGATGTGTCGCTTTAGTGTATGTTGTTATTATCAAGACTAAAATACAGAGATAATTCATGTCTTCTTCACTTTGTATTATAAGTTACGACTTAGGCCAGCAGAACCAGACCAGTCCATACCCATATAACATATAGCCTAGAGAATGCAACGTAGATCTTTTTGTATTGCAATACATCTGTTGTGGCCATATTTTGATCTTGATGAAAACAGCTATACAGGACTATATAGCTGTTTTCATCAAGATCAAAATATGTCCAGAACACAATGGCGGCCCATGCATTAAGGGTGCACGGATGCCGCCCCCTTTCTCCTGCCATATCTCCATCACCTATAGATAGATTCATGCATTGCACCCGGACCATTTTCAGGTGCAGGGTGCCTGAATTACAGTGGCAGGGGGTGTTTTTGAAGCACCCTTCATATCACCCCTCCCCCCCCGCTTGCCCCCCCCCCCAAAAAAAGTTCTGCAGACGCCCATGAGTATAACGCTTCTGTCTGTTTTTCTGGATTAGATATTTTGCTTTCTAACCTTATAGTTGGTTTACATTTACCACTGCATAGAGATATTTGAGAATTTCCTTTTTTTTTAAACCTTACATATTAACTAAATTATACACCACACTTTTTTTTTTTTTTTAAGGTTATTAACCGATTAATCGAAACAATAAAATCGGCCAAGTAATCGATTATGAAAATAATCATTAGTTGCAGCCATAGAAACCACCATATTTTTATTTTTTCTTGACAGGCTTCCATTAAAATGTTACCTTTTATCTGACTTAAGGATATTCATTAACCACTTAAGAACTGCCGCATGCCAATGTACGTCATCAGAATGGCATGTACAGGCACAAGCACGTACATGTACGTGCTTGCCTTCCAGCGGGTGGGGGGTCCGATCGGACCCCCTCCCGCTGGATGCGGCGGTCCGTTTCGCTTCAGGAGCGATCCGGGATGAGGGGGCGGCCGTTGGTTTCTGGACACCCCCTCTCGATCGCTCTTGGCGAATGAGAAGCTTCCTCCCGCTGTGTATAGTAAACACAGGCAGGGAGGAAGTGATGTCATTCTCCTCGGGGCGGTCTTTTTGACCGGACTACGAGGAGAACACTGAAAGTAAGTGTGCACCAAACACTACACTAACATGTAGGCACACATAGGCACACAAATCCCCCCCGATCGCCCCACGCCCCCCCCCCCTCCCAGTCACAGTGTCACTGATTGCAGTGATCATTTATTTACTGATCACTGCATTCAGTGTCAGTTGTGACAGTAAAAAGTGTCAGGGCAGTTAGTGTTAGGTCCAGGGTAGCCCGCTACCACCCCCCAATAAAGGTTTAACCCCCTGATTGCCCCTGGAGTTAACCCTTTCACCCCTTTTTGCCAGTGTCACTAAGCAATCATTTTTCTGATCGCTGCATTAGAGTTTTAGTTTTTATAGCGCTAGGTACTCCGATATACTACCCAATAATTGTTTTCTAAGCGATCATTTTTCTGATCGCTGCATTAGTGTCACTAGTGTCGCTAGGTAGCTAGTTATTTTTTTAGGTTCACTGCCAGGTTTTTATAGCACTAGGTACCCCCATATACTACCCAATAATGATTTTAACCCCCTGATTGCCCCTAGTTAACCCTTTCACCAGCGATCACCGTATAAGTGTTACGGGTGACTCTGGTTAGTTTGCTTTTTATAGCATCAGGGCACCCACCATTTATTACCCAATAAAGGTTTAACCCACTGATCACCCGGCGGGTGATATCAATCGGGTTTTAGGGTCAGGGTCTGCGTCGCCCCAGGCAGCGCTAGGTTAGTGCCAGTACCGCTAACACCCACGCGCAAAGCATAAACCTCCCGTAGTGGTATAGAATCTGAACAGATCAATATCTGATCAGATATATACTAGCGTCCCCAGCAGTTTAGGGTTCCAAAAAAACGCATTGTTAGCGGGATCAGCCCAGATACCTACTAGCACCTGCGTTTTGCCCCTCCGCCCAGCCCACCCAAGTGCAGTATCGATCGATCACTGTCACTTACAAAACATTAAACACATAACTGCAGCGATCGCAGAGTCAGGCCTGATCCCTGCGATTGCTAACAGTTTTTTTTGGTAGCGTTTTATATTTAAATCCGGAAGGCAGTGCTTGGTTTTCAGGGTCCTGTACATGGCTAGGCTCCCAAAAAGTCCCCCACATGTGGTATCCCCGTACTCAGGAGAAGCAGCAGAATTTATTTTGGGGTGTAATTGGACTTATGCCCATAGCATGTGTGAGCAACATATCATTTAGTTACAACTTTGTGCAAAAAAACCCCAAAAAAAACAAATTGTAATATTCCTGCAACTTTCGGCAAAATATAAAATATTTCATGGACTCAACATGCCTCTCAGTAAATAGCTTGGGGTGTCTACTTTCCAAAATGGGGTCATTTGGGGGGGTTTTGTGCTATTTTGGCATTTTATGGCCTTCGAAACTGTGATAGGTAGTGAGGAGTGAAATCAAAAATTTGAACCCTTAGAAATCCTGAAGGCAGCGATTGGTTTTCGGGGTGCCGTACGCGGCTAGACTCCCAAAAAGTCCCACATATGTGGTATCCCCGTACTCAGAAGCAGCAGAATATATTTTGGGGTGCAATTCCACATATATTATAAATATATATATTTATTATACATTATAAATATATAAATATTCAATGGGCTCAACATGCCCCTCAGCCAGGGCCGGACTTTCAATAGGGCTTGACGGGGCTTAAGCCCATGGGCCCCGTCCAATAGGGGGCCCCGCGAGCCCCGCAAGCCCATACTTTGCACTAGGCGTCCGCGCTATAGCAGGCTACAGCGCGGACGGCAGTTGCTGGGAGGACGTCTTTGTTTACTTCCCCTGATGCGTGCTGCGGGCGCGCATCGGGGAAGTTCTGTGTCGGCAGTGTCGGCAGTGTCCCTTGGACACAGCCAATCACAGATCATGCTAAATGGCCAATCACAGCGGCCATTTAGCACTGATCTGTCCAATGAGAGATGATATCATGAGATCATCTCTCATCGCCGGCTCTCCCCCTCACAGAGACAGCCTGTGAGGAGGGAGAGCGACGTGCAGCCTGTCACTGTGAGTAAAAAAATAAAAAAAACAATGTAAAGTGCTGTCCCCAGTGCCATCTGTCCCCAGTGCCATCTCTCTGTCCCCAGTGACACCTGTACCCAGTGCCATCTGTCCCCAGTGCCATCTCTCTGTCCCCAGTGACACCTGTCCCCAGTGCCATCTGTCCCCACTCCCCAGTGCCATCTCTCTGTCCCCAGTGCCACCTGTCCCCAGTGCCACCTGTCCCCAGTGCCACCTGTCCCCAGTGCCACCTGTCCCCAGTGCCACCTGTTAGTGATGGCCGAACGGTTCGCCCGGCGGTCGTTTCGCGGCGAATTTCCGACTTTCGCCGTCCGCGGGTTCGAACGCCTTTTTCCGTCGTTCGCCCCGGCGGACTTACGTGTTTAATGTATACAAGAACTTTAACCTTTCGTGACACGTTTATCATGTGTTACAGGACAACCAATTGAGACATGACAGCTCATGGACACTTGGACATTCCCCCTAACCTATAAATACACCCGATCCGGTGGCCATTTTACATTCTTTCTTCTGTCACTGTAGGGAAAGGATCCTGTGTGGAGTAGGGACAGAGAAAACGCTAGCTATTTGGTACACAAAAGTTCTTTTCAGGACTGGTATAGGTGTTAGGTCAGCAGCCTGAGTTTCTTTTGTCAGTTTAGATAAAGGGACAGAGCGCTGTATGCTGCTATTTTAGGGACAGCTCAGCCAGATTAGTCTTTCTTCATCATCATCATCATCATCATCATTAGCTGTTACTATCAGGTCCACAAAAGAGCTGTTCCAGCTAATCGTTCCAGCCTACTCTTTTTTGCCAATTTGTATAGGGACAGGCAGGAAGCAGTGTGTCAGGCAGTGAGGATAATTTTAAAGACTTGCTGTTACTATTAGTTCCACAAAGGTTCTTTTCAGGACTGGTATCAGTGGTACGGTAATAGGCTTGTACACGTATAATATTCTTTCTTCCAAATATAGAAAGAATATTATACTTGACTGCTGCCCTTCTGCTGCAGTCTGCTAATCATTCACAACTCACTTGTTCCACAAAGCTCTTTATCAGGACTGGTAACTTGGTCTGTCTAGGGTGCTACGGTACATAGGCTTGGGTGCGGTACAGTCTGCTGTTCTGTAAGGACCGCTATCGGTCCACAATACATAGGGTTGCCGTGCACTACTGCTGACCGCTGCCCTATACTGCAGCAGTCCTTCAGCGGTATAGGGACTGACGCACAGTCTGCTAAACACTAATACACAACCTGCTTGGTCCACAAAAGTTCTTATAAGGACTGGTAACTTGGTATAGGGTGCTACGGTACATAGGCCTGAGTGCAGTACAGTCTGCTGTTCTGTAAGGACCGCTATCGGTCCACAATACATAGGGTTGCCGTGCACTACTGCTGACCGCTGCCCTATACTGCAGCAGTCCTTCATTGGTATAGGGACTGACGTACAGTCTGCTAATCACTAACACACAACCTGCTTGGTCCACAAAAGTTCTTATAAGGACTGGTAACTTGGTATAGGGTGCTACGGTACATAGGCCTGAGTGCGTTACAGTCTGCTGTTCTGTAAGGACCGCTATCGGTCCACAATACATAGGGTTGCCGTGCACTACTGCTGACCGCTGCCCTATACTGCAGCAGTCCTTCAGCGGTATAGGGACTGACGCACAGTCTGCTAAACACTAACACACAACCTGCTTGGTCCACAAAAGTTTTTATAAGGACTGGTAACTTGGTATAGGGTGCTACGGTACATAGGCCTGAGTGCAGTACAGTCTGCTGTTCTGTAAGGACCGCTATCGGTCCACAATACATAGGGTTGCCGTGCACTACTGCTGACCGCTGCCCTATACTGCAGCAGTCCTTCATTGGTATAGGGACTGACGTACAGTCTGCTAATCACTAACACACAACCTGCTTGGTCCACAAAAGTTCTTATAAGGACTGGTAACTTGGTATAGGGTGCTACGGTACATAGGCCTGAGTGCGTTACAGTCTGCTGTTCTGTAAGGACCGCTATCGGTCCACAATACATAGGGTTGCCGTGCACTACTGCTGACCGCTGCCCTATACTGCAGCAGTCCTTCATTGGTATAGGGACTGACGTACAGTCTGCTAATCACTAACACACAACCTGCTTGGTCCACAAAAGTTCTTATAAGGACTGGTAACTTGGTATAGGGTGCTACGGTACATAGGCCTGAGTGCGTTACAGTCTGCTGTTCTGTAAGGACCGCTATCGGTCCACAATACATAGGGTTGCCGTGCACTACTGCTGACCGCTGCCCTATACTGCAGCAGTCCTTCATTGGTATAGGGACTGACGTACAGTCTGCTAATCACTAACACACAACCTGCTTGGTCCACAAAAGTTCTTATAAGGACTGGTAACTTGGTATAGGGTGCTACGGTACATAGGCCTGAGTGCGTTACAGTCTGCTGTTCTGTAAGGACCGCTATCGGTCCACAATACATAGGGTTGCCGTGCACTACTGCTGACCGCTGCCCTATACTGCAGCAGTCCTTCAGCGGTATAGGGACTGACGCACAGTCTGCTAAACACTAACACACAACCTGCTTGGTCCACAAAAGTTTTTATAAGGACTGGTAACTTGGTATAGGGTGCTACGGTACATAGGCCTGAGTGCAGTACAGTCTGCTGTTCTGTAAGGACCGCTATCGGTCCACAATACATAGGGTTGCCGTGCACTACTGCTGACCGCTGCCCTATACTGCAGCAGTCCTTCATTGGTATAGGGACTGACGTACAGTCTGCTAATCACTAACACACAACCTGCTTGGTCCACAAAAGTTCTTATAAGGACTGGTAACTTGGTATAGGGTGCTACGGTACATAGGCCTGAGTGCGTTACAGTCTGCTGTTCTGTAAGGACCGCTATCGGTCCACAATACATAGGGTTGCCGTGCACTACTGCTGACCGCTGCCCTATACTGCAGCAGTCCTTCATTGGTATAGGGACTGACGTACAGTCTGCTAATCACTAACACACAACCTGCTTGGTCCACAAAAGTTCTTATAAGGACTGGTAACTTGGTATAGGGTGCTACGGTACATAGGCCTGAGTGCGTTACAGTCTGCTGTTCTGTAAGGACCGCTATCGGTCCACAATACATAGGGTTGCCGTGCACTACTGCTGACCGCTGCCCTATACTGCAGCAGTCCTTCAGCGGTATAGGGACTGACGCACAGTCTGCTAAACACTAACACACAACCTGCTTGGTCCACAAAAGTTTTTATAAGGACTGGTAACTTGGTATAGGGTGCTACGGTACATAGGCCTGAGTGCAGTACAGTCTGCTGTTCTGTAAGGACCGCTATCGGTCCACAATACATAGGGTTGCCGTGCACTACTGCTGACCGCTGCCCTATACTGCAGCAGTCCTTCATTGGTATAGGGACTGACGTACAGTCTGCTAATCACTAACACACAACCTGCTTGGTCCACAAAAGTTCTTATAAGGACTGGTAACTTGGTATAGGGTGCTACGGTACATAGGCCTGAGTGCGTTACAGTCTGCTGTTCTGTAAGGACCGCTATCGGTCCACAATACATAGGGTTGCCGTGCACTACTGCTGACCGCTGCCCTATACTGCAGCAGTCCTTCATTGGTATAGGGACTGACGTACAGTCTGCTAATCACTAACACACAACCTGCTTGGTCCACAAAAGTTCTTATAAGGACTGGTAACTTGGTATAGGGTGCTACGGTACATAGGCCTGAGTGCGTTACAGTCTGCTGTTCTGTAAGGACCGCTATCGGTCCACAATACATAGGGTTGCCGTGCACTACTGCTGACCGCTGCCCTATACTGCAGCAGTCCTTCATTGGTATAGGGACTGACGTACAGTCTGCTAATCACTAACACACAACCTGCTTGTTCCACAAAAGTTCTTATAAGGACTGGTAACTTGGTATAGGGTGCTACGGTACATAGGCTTGAGTGCGGTACAGTCTGCTGTTCTGTAAGGACCGCTATCGGTCCACAATAGATAGGGTTGACGTGCACCACTGCTGACCGCTGCCCTATACTGCAGCAGTCCTTCAGCGGTATAGGGACTGACGTACAGTCTGCTAAACACTAATACACAACCTGCTTGGTCCACAAAAGTTCTTATAAGGACTGGTAACTTGGTATAGGGTGCTACGGTACATAGGCTTGAGTGCGGTACAGTCTGCTGTTCTGTAAGGACCGCTATAGGTCCACAATAGATAGGGTTGACGTGCACCACTGCTGACCGCTGCCCTATACTGCAGCAGTCCTTCAGCGGTATAGGGACTGACGTACAGTCTGCTAAACACTAATACACAACCTGCTTGGTCCACAAAAGTTCTTATAAGGACTGGTAACTTGGTATAGGGTGCTACGGTACATAGGCTTGAGTGCGGTACAGTCTGCTGTTCTGTAAGGACCGCTATAGGTCCACAATAGATAGGGTTGACGTGCACCACTGCTGACCGCTCACCTATACTGCAGCAGTCCTTCAGCGGTATAGGGACTAAGAGTTTTGTCACAGGGTCATTTAAAAAATGACATGCAGAGGAAGAGGCAGGCCCTTCCGCAGGGGTGGTAGGGGTAGGGCAGGAGCAACAGGCTTGAGCCAAAGTGGGAAGTTGCAGAAGGTGCGTTCAATTACTTTAAAGGATGCACCAGACTTGGTTGAGTGGCTCGCTCAGCCTTACTCTTCTGCACCCTCCTCATCCTCTCGATCTGCACCCTCTTCTTCACTCTCTGCTATGTGCACCCCCAAAGACACTACCACCAACAACACGACCACCACCACCACCACCACATACCTTCCGCTTGAGTCACTGGAATTATTTTCCGATCCATATCAAGAGGACATTTCTGATGCGCAGCCACTCTTGGTATTGGATCAGGAAGAGGAGGTAGCAACAAGCGCTACTCAGCAGTCTGACGCCAGTACCCAGATCAGCCCAAGGAGGAGGTTGGTCCCCGGTGTTGCTGCCTACTCTACTTATAGCGGTGGGGAAGGTGACGTTGATGATGACGTGTCTAGTGATGTCACGTGGGTGCCCACAAGAGAGGAAGAGGAGGGGAGTTCAGAGGGAGATATGGACCAGCAGATAGGGAGGAGAAGCAGCAATGACTTACATTGCACAGCAGGGACAAAGCAGACTGCAAATGTATCAGGAGCGAGTCATCGACCATGTACGGTCACATCTGGCGCTCCCAGGACACCGGCACATGGCTCCGCAGTGTGGGCTTTTTTTAACGTGTCCGCTGCTGACAATAGCGTTGCCATCTGCAATCTTTGCAGTCAACGCGTTAGTCGCGGTAAGCCCAATACTCACCTAGGGACGACCGCCTTAAGAAGGCACATGAGCAGCCATCACCGAGCCCAGTGGGAGCAACGGAACACACAAAGCCACACTGCAGGCTCTCACCGTCCAGCCTCGTCTTCTACTTCTCCTTCTCCTCTCTCCTCACAATTGTCCTCCACTCCACCTTCCATCACGCCAAGCTCACATTTTTCTGCAAAAAGGCAGGCTTCCGTGGGCCTAATGTTTGAGCGTAAAAAAATGATGACGCCGGATAACCCTCTTGCCCAACGGTTGGCGGCTGGCTTGTCAGAACTCATAGCCCGCCAACTACTGCCATATAAACTGGTGGACTCGGAGGCCTTTCGCAAATTTGTGGCCATTGGAACACCACAATGGAAGGTCCCAGGAAGGAAGTATTTCTCAGAGAAGGGCATCCCAGAGCTATATGGCCATGTTCAGCGGCAAGTGAATGTATCTCTGGCACACAGTGTCGGTGCCAAGATACATCTGACCACAGACACGTGGTCTAGCAAACACGGGCAGGGAAGGTATATCAGTTTTACTGCCCACTGGGTGAACCTTCTGACGGCCGTCAAGCATGTAACCCGTGGCACCCGTGTAGATTTGGTTTTACCGCCACGGATTGCATGCAGGCCTGACTCTTCTTCTCCTCCTCCTACTCCATCCTCCTCCCTCTCCTCCTCAGCTGCCTCCTCCTTTTCCGCTGCTAGCGTCTCTTCCACTGCACCGCCCAAGCTCCCCAGAACCTATTCCACATGCCAGGTGAGACGTTGCCATGCCGTGCTGCGTCTGTTGTGCCTGGAAGCAAAGAGCCACACTGGCCCGGCACTCCTTTCAGCTTTGCGTTCACAGGCAGATGAGTGGCTAACACCGCTCAATTTGACAGTTGGTAAAGTGGTGTGTGACAACGGTGCCAATCTGCTTAGCGCATTGAAACAGGGCAAAATCACGCACGTGCTGTGCATGGCACACGTCTTAAACTTGGTCGTGCAGCGATTCCTTGTCAAATACCCTGGGGTCCAGGACATCTTGCGGCAGGCAAGGAAAATCTCGGCCCATTTCAGAAGATCTTACACGGCCATGGCTCGCCTTGCTGACATTCAGCGGCGACACCATCTGCCGGTCAGACGTCTTATTTGCGATTGCCCGACGCGATGGAACTCAACCTTCTATATGCTTGATAGGCTGCTCCAGCAGAAACGTGCAGTTAACGTCTACCTGTATGAACTCTGCGAAAGAAACGGTTCTGGGGAGCTGGGTTTTTTTTCACCGCGCCAGTGGCTGCTCATGCGCGACACATGCAGACTTCTGCGGCCATTTGAGGAGATCACCAAACTGGTCAGTCGCAGCCATGGCGCCATCAGTGACATGGTACCTTATGCCTTCTTTCTGGAGCGTGCATTGCGTCGTGTCATTGATCAGGCTGTGGAGGAGCAGGAGCGGGAAGATGAGGAAGTCGCAATGCTGGATGAATTCCCAGGGGGGGCTACTCTATCTGAGACAAGTCAACAACAGGAGTCTGATGAGGAGTCAGAGGAGGATGGTGCCGGGGCGGATGAGCAGGAGCAAGAAGAGCATGCTTTAAACCTTTCTGGGATCCCTGTTGTGCGAGGATGGGGAGAGGAGAATGAAGAGGACGACATTATCCTGGATGATGAGCAGGAGCCAGGCCACCACACCGCTTCCACTTTAGTGCAAATGGGGGCCTTCATGCTCCAGTGTTTTAATAGGGACCCCCGTATAAAAAGCATGAGGGTCAAGGACCAGTACTGGGTGGCAATGTACTTAGACCCCCGGTACAAACACAAAATGGCGGAAATGTTACCGCCGTCGCAGAGGGCTGTCAGAATGCAGCACTTCCAGGCCTTGCTTCGAGAAATGCTGCATTCTGCTTTTGCGTGCGCTGGCAGAGGAGCAATTCCCACTCCCAGAGAAGGATTTGCGGGTACCAATCCAACAGCGCCTGCAAGAAGAGGCCGGTTTGAAGATGTGTTGGTGACTTCGGATATGAGGTCATTCTTTCAGCCGACCCATCGACAGGTGTCATCCGGATCCAGCATCAGGGAACGCCTAGACCGTCAGGTGTCCGACTACATTGGGTTAACGGCCGATGTGGACGCTCTGAGGAGTGATGAACCCCTAGACTACTGGGTGGGCAGGCTTGACCTCTGGCCAGAGCTTGCCCAATTTGCAATCGAACTGTTGGCTTGCCCCTCATCCAGTGTCCTGTCCGAAAGGACGTTCAGCGCAGCAGGGGGGATTGTGACCGATAAGCGTACTCGCCTAGCTCACCACAGTGTTAACTACCTCACATTTCTAAAAATGAATGAGGCATGGATCTCGGAGGAATTCAACACATGTGATCAGTAGACCATGTATATGTCTATAAACAATTTTTGGAATCAAGCACACAGACCTTCTTAATTCATTTGGCTCACTTCCCTGACCCAAAAAAGCACACCGTACTATATGCCCCTACCCTCCTCTTTGAAGAGGTTGAGCGGTGTCATATTTCTACTGGGGCTGCTTATTATGAGGGGTTCCCACCATCCCTGTGCTGTGCTGACTTCCTCCTGGGTGTTCTTATTATGAGGGGCTCCCACCATCCCTGTGCTGTGCTGACTTCCTCCTGGGGGTTCTTATTATGAGGGGATCACACCATCCCTGTGCTGTGCTGACTTCCTCCTGGGGCTGCTTACGGTGCTGCTGTCAGCGCTGTATGTCACGGAGCTGCTGTCAGCGCTGTATGTCACGGAGCTGCTGTCAGCGCTGTATGTCACGGAGCTGCTGTCAGCGCTGTATGTCACGGAGCTGCTGTCAGCGCTGTATGTCACGGAGCTGCTGTCAGCGCTGTATGTCACGGAGCTGCTGTCAGCGCTGTATGTCACGGAGCTGCTGTCAGCGCTGTATGTCACGGAGCTGCTGTCAGCGCTGTATGTCACGGAGCTGCTGTCAGCGCTGTATGTCACGGAGCTGCTGTCAGCGCTGTATGTCACGGAGCTGCTGTCAGCGCTGTATGTCACGGTGCTGCTGTCAGCGCTGTATGTCACGGAGCTGCTGTCAGCGCTGTATGTCACGGAGCTGCTGTCAGCGCTGTATGTCACGGAGCTGCTGTCAGCGCTGTATGTCACGGAGCTGCTGTCAGCGCTGTATGTCACGGAGCTGCTGTCAGCGCTGTATGTCACGGTGCTGCTGTCAGCGCTGTATGTCACGGAGCTGCTGTCAGCGCTGTATGTCACGGAGCTGCTGTCAGCGCTGTATGTCACGGAGCTGCTGTCAGCGCTGTATGTCACGGAGCTGCTGTCAGCGCTGTATGTCACGGTGCTGATGTCAGTGCTCTGTATTACGGTGCTGCTGTCAGTGCTCTGTATCTCCTGCACCCTCTTGTTTGCCTACCCTGGTCCCTGACCTTCCCTCTCCTCCATTGCCTTCATTAGCTCCATAGTCCTGAATTGTCAGAACAATTTCCCAAATAAAAAAAAAATGCTTGTAGTTATCGATCCCAAATTCACCTCATACATGTATTATGCTATTGTCCAGGTGGTGGGACTACGTGCTACCCCCTAATAATTACCCCGTGGCCGCAAATTCGACCTAAAGGTTTGCGAAATTCGCCTCCCATTGAAGTCAATGGAGCCCGCGGCGAACGGTCGTTTTCGCGAACGTTTGTGCCCGTTCGCGTTTCGCGTTCGCGAAACGTCCCGTCGGAAGTTCGTCCATCACTACCACCTGTCCCCAGTGCCACGTATAAGTGCCATCTGTACTCAGTACCATCTGTCATCAGTGCCACCTGTCCCCAGTGCCACTGCCATGTATAAGTGCCACCTCTCCCCAGTGCCATCTGTCCCCAGTGCCACGTATAAGTGCCATCTGTCCCCAGTGCCACCTGTCCCCAGTGCCACTGCCATGTATAAGTAAGTGCCACCTGTCCCCAGTGCCATCTGTCCCCAGTGCCACGTATAAGTGCCATATGTCATCAGTGCCACCTGTCCCCAGTGCCACGTATAAGTGCCATCTGTCATCAGTGCCACCTGTCCCCAGTGCCACTGCCATGTATACGTGCCACCTGTCCCCAGTGCCACGTATAAGTGCCATCTGTCCCCAGTGCCACCTGTCCCCAGTGCCACTGCCATGTATAAGTGCCACCTGTCCCCAGTGCCACGTATAAGTGCCATCTGTACTCAGTGCCACTGCCATGTATAAGTACCACCTGTCCCCAGTGCCACGTATAAGTGCCACCTGTCCCCAGTGCCACCTGTCCCCAGTGCCACTGCCATGTATAAGTGCCACCTGTCCCCAGTGCCCTCTGTCCCCAGTGCCACGTATAAGTGCCATCTGTCATCAGTGCCACGTATAAGTTCCATCTGTCATCAGTGCCACCTGTCCCCAGTGCCACCTGTCCCCAGTGCCACTGCCATGTATAAGTGCCACCTGTCCCCAGTGCCATCTGTCCCCAGTGCCACGTATAAGTGCCATCTGTCATCAGTGCTATCTGTCCCCAATGCCACCTGTCCCCAGTGCCACATATAAGTGCCATCTGTCATCAGTGCCATCTGTCCCCAGTGCCACCTGTCCCCAGTGCCACGTATAAGTGCCATCTGTCATCAGTGTCACGTGTCATCAGTGCCACCTGTCCCCAGTGCCATCTGTCCTCAGTGCCACCTGTCCCTAGTGCCATGTGCCATCTGTTATCAGTGTCACGTGTCATCAGTGCCACGTATTAGTGCCATCTGTCAGCAGTGCCACATATTAGTGCCATCTGTCATCCGTGCCACATCAGTGCCACGTGTCATCAGTGCCACATCAGTGTCACGTGTCATAGTCCTGGTGCTCCTGGGCCTTCAAAAGTGTAATAGGTAGTCAAGAAGTTAGATGTGTAATTTATGCTCCTAGAACACGTGACGGCGCTCCCTGCATGTTGGGCCTCTCTAAGTGGCCAGGCTGTGGAAAAGTCCCACACATGTGGTATCGTAATACTCAGGAGGAGTAGAATGTACAATTTATCTTGCACTACTTTGTTCAATGAGTTATTTTGTTATATTCTTGCAATTGATTTCTTATGATTGCAACCTTACAAGGTAGTTGATTGTTTTTCAATATGCTTTCCAGGTAAATAAGTGTTTTATATTCTCATTCTGACCAAGATATTTGTGCATTGCAATAAACACTTGATCACTTTGAACTTTTTTAATCATTATTTATTTATTGGAAAAAAACTTTTCAAGCTTCAATCAGTAATAGATTATTACTTTGTTTAGCATTTAACACTGTCTACGGTACCAGTCACCTTTTAAAAGTAGCTTGGCACTTCAAATAACGATTGGATCGATTATATTGTTACGGCACCAGATGGCGACAAATTAATATAGAAGGTAGGGCCCGAAAGTGACTCAAGCCCAGGGGCCCCCAGCACCCTAAGTCCTGCCCTGCCCTCAGCAATTTCCTTGGGGTGTCTACTTTCCAAAATGGGGTCATTTGGGGGGGGGGTTTGTACTGCCCTGCCATTTTAGCACCTCAAGAAATGAGATAGGTGGTCATAAATTAAAAGCTGTGTAAATTCCAGAAAATGTACTCTAGTTTGTAGACGCTATAACTTTTGCGCAGACCAATAAATATACGCTTATTGACATTTTTTTACTAAAGACATGTGGCTGAATAAATTGTGCCCTAAATGTATGACTAAAATTGAGTTTATTCAATTTTTCTTATAAGAAATATCTTTTTTTCTCAAAATTTTCGGTCTTTTTCCATTTATATCGCAAAAAATAAAAATTGCAGAGGCAATCAAATACCATCAAAAGATAGCTCTATTTGTGGGAAGAAAAGGACGCAAATTTAGTTTGGGTACAACATTGCATGACGGCGCAATTACCAGTTAAAGCAGTGCAGTGCTAAAAATTGTAAAAAGACCTCTGGTCCTTAGGCTGAAAATTCGTCCGGGGCTGAAGTGGTTAAAGAATGCAGGCCATGATACTGACTTTTGATTTTTTTTTAACAGAATTAGCCATACTTATACTACCTACCCTCAGGTCTAAATGAAACAAAAATACTGTCCTAACAGCAAAGAAAATTCAGTGCAATACACCAACCTTAGTTTGGCGTCTTCAGCGGTAAGCACTGAGAAGAACAATTAATAGATGTCATGCCAAAAGGAAATAAGTGATGGGACAAAGGAAACAAGAAAACAATGGAGAGCTTAGTTCAGGAGCAAAACATTGGTTTATAATGAAAACAGTGCATGCAGCCTGACCTAGACAAATCTCCTTTGCAGATTTGGACACTCCCAGGTTAAAGAATGTGGATAAGATTTGTTATATACTCCTTGGATAATCCAGGATCAATATAGAGGTTGTTTTACTAATGCACGGATTTAGTTTGATAAAAAAAAAAAAGACGAAATGAAAAGTGCATGTCATAAATACTGTTTGACATATTCCATACTGTTAAGTGTTTCATGTACATTACATTACATTACATTTAACACAAGACGGTTTACATCCTTAGCCCCCCATACTCGTGTGACATTTTGCTAAAACACAGTGAAGAAATCTGACAGATAATCTGCATTCTTCTTAATGGAAATTACACAAAAAATAGTTACTAGTTTTACTGTTCTTTGAACGTTACCACTGCTCAAAATATGTTTCCCCATGTAACCTCAAAATGGAGTTAGATTGGAGAAGGTCTATCAATGCATTGCATGCACATTTGTAAGGGGGTGAGGTTGCCAGAGGGAGGAGCGATTTCTCTTCTGCCTTTATGAGATACCACAGATAATCTAACAAAAATCTAATATAAAAGGATTATGGGGCAAGACAAAAAAAAGTATGAAAATTATACCCCCCGCCAAAAAAGTCCTAACAAGCTCCTATAATGTTAATAGTTTTTTTGGAGCTAAGATTGTCAATTTTTAGTACATGTCCCTAGACACAGAGCCTCTGACCCCTCAATCCCTGTCCTTCCTGCGGTTTTCAGGAGTATAGGCTTGACATTACAATTGTGTGCCCCCTGGCACAGGTTCTAACTGTAGCAGCAGCAACACTTGACTACAAGATTACAATTTATTTTTGCAGAAAAATGGGCCAATTTTTTTTCCCCGGGAGCTCGGCTTTAATACTTTATAGGCTCTGTTTCTATGGATAGCTTGAGAGCTTAATTTTGCATGTACATGTGGACAGTCATATTTGAATAGGCTCCATTTCCTGTTTATCCTCTTACTGCAAAGACTACGACCATAGGGGTCAGTTGGGTCTAGTTGGGTCTAAAGCAATAGATTCTCTGTAATCTCTAATGAAGAAAATAACTTACAGTAAACCTAGCAGCCAAAGTACCATATAAAGCTCAGGATTAGCAAGCATGGAAACCATGGGTATTCTCTTGGTTTATGGAAAACATGCTGATTTGTGCAAATCATATGGATTGAATAGGGACTACTGTATCAGCTCAGCACTAAACTGTGCCTGGTACACACGATTAGATTATCGGACAATGATCATGTTTTTTTTTTTGTTTTTTTTTATCTTTGCATGTTAGTATCATATAAAAAAATAAAGATTTTACTAAAGTTACAAAAGATTTCGTACAACAAAATAAAAATTCGATAAAAAAAATAAAAAAGTGATGTAATGTGTTGTAGT
Source organism: Lithobates pipiens (assembly GCF_037356315.1). Classification (NCBI taxonomy): domain Eukaryota; kingdom Metazoa; phylum Chordata; class Amphibia; order Anura; family Ranidae; genus Lithobates; species Lithobates pipiens. Next base: position 215,882,216 of record NW_027507903.1, on the reverse strand, counting down.
GTACTTGTATTGTAATTTCGAAAGACAACTGTACTGATTAAAAAATAAATTTGTGCTATCTGGTATCATATGAGAAAAATGCTTTGTACATGTCCCATTGGATAATAATAATCGGATGAACTGTCCTGATCGGTTCTCTGTGAACTAATGATCAGATTATCGTGCGAGCGATTGGAATGATGTATTCTTCTTACAATTTTCTGATCGGCCATTAGACTGTCTGAATCTAAAAGTGTTGAAACTATGTACCCATTACCGTTTGTACCAGGATCAATGGGCCAAACAATAAGGCAGTGGCCATGTGTGTCTGCCAAAAGGTCTCAAGGTGCAAGCTATGTAGGCACAGAAAGCAGCTCTGCCTCCTTTTTGGCAGCGTCATGTCTGACTAACAGGAATATGGATGGCAACCAGCGCAGCAACAGCTAAGTATTTCAACCCTTTCATAAAAAGGTTTATATGTTTTTTCTAGGTGTTAAATAAAGCTTTGCTGTTTGAGTAAAGATCTTCAAAGCCTCATTTACATACCATTTACGTACCAGTCAGTACCCCCATGTAAAGGGTCATCTCCGTGTAGGATGCCTGTTCAAAGTCCATACAAGGCAGCCAGCTGCAAGGACTTGCACAGATCTCCTAAAGCATCCCGGGGTGTACATCTCTGTGGGTTGAATGCAGGGCAGTCTTTAATGCGGGGTAGCTGCCCAGGGCCCAGACATTGTTGTAGGGCCCAAGCCAGCTGCCCTTTGAGCCCACGCTGCCCATACTTGTAAACTGCCTGTTCTGCCATGCTCTTGTCCCGGGCTGCATCCTGGAAATCAGAGCAGCGATTGGGACAGCATACATACATTTCTCTCATTGCTGCCCACTGTCTGCACATCGCGACTTGAACCTCCACTCTCTACCTCGCCCCAGTCAATTTGTCAGGCACTTCCCTGCTGGAATAAAGGGACATCCCTGAGCTGAAGCCTACTGGCTATTTCTGTTTGAGTGGGCAGCATGGGGATGTGCCCAAACACTGAGACCGCACCCACCTAGAGGAGGATGGAAGGAGGAGAGCTGAGCAAAAGGAGCCAAGCTCCGCTAGCAGTACATCATGGAGTAGCTTGCAGGCATCTCTGTACTAAGTCTGCCAAGGTAATGCAGCTTAGCATAGAAGTGCTTGCCTGTTAGATGGCAAAGGTGAAGGTGGCATCTACTCCCTTCTCATGTAGCACTATGAGAAATTAAACTCCCCGGTGTGTGCATTTTCAACCCCCCCAAGCGCACCTGGTGTGTGCATTCCCAACTCCCCCCTCCGGTGTGTACATTCCCAACCCCCTCCGCCGGTGTGTATATTTCCAACTCCCCTGTTCACACAAGCATATGGATTGTATGCCTGTGTGAATGAGGCCCAAAACATGTTATACTTACAACAGTTAATACCAATCAGAAAGAAGTGTTAATACGACTCCAGTCAAAAAATATAAACTATATTTAGAAAAATTAAGGAAATGAAAAAAAAAAAAAAAAAAATATTGCCTTCTTGAAATGAAGGTTATTATCCAATGATGACAACAGATTTAATGGATGCATGATGCCCGACTGAGTGAATGTAGAGTTTCGGTATACTTCACTTGTCCATCTTATTTCTGTAGGTACCAGTGAGCCCACTCAGAGTACTTTGGCCCATTTACAGTGTTTTGGGCTGAGGAGCCGTGTGATGCACCTTTTATCGCATCACACAGCTCCCTTTTATTTTCAATAAGCTAACTTTATTAGAAGTGTACGAAGTGAGACTTTATTCATGTCACTGCTCAGCTGCATTTTGATATGCGGAACCATGCAGACCGGTGCAAAATTATGCAAACACGCTGCATAATATTGCACTGCTCAGGAACAAAGTGCAACACTAGAGTTCTCGTTGGAATTTGACGGCTATAGTTTAATATGCAACTGCAGTTATCTCTGTTTTTCCATGAGGAAAAAAACGCAGGTAACGGCATACATTGTAAATAGGCTCTAAATGTGATGTTTCTCAAGCAAAAGGACAAATAAACCTAATTTAACACCGTTTGGTCTTTGGTAATACTTGAGAAAAGTTGTGTGTGCTACACTGGTGACATGAACACAGTACCAAACGTCATATCTAATGCTAGCTCAGCATATATTGTTTTTAGCTTTTCCTGGATGGCCTGCAACTTCCTAATGTATGACTTTTTTTTCTGCACAAAAGGTCTACAACACAAATACTTCCAGCAAATCTAAACTTAAAGAAAGAAAAAAAAATCTGTAATTCTATTCAAGAATGCACCAAGCAACACTGCCCAGGCAAATAAAAGACATTTTCATTGTTCATAGAAAAAGAATAAAAAAGAAAATAATTCCAGGTAAAAGAGGTGAGAAGTCAGTGAACTACGGATATTGTTAAAGAACCACTACAGCTATGCCAAGATCATAACATCCACTCCTTGAAGCATACATTTCAATGGAATAGCAATGCAATAGAATTTCTTGAAGGCAACTTCATGGTGAGACTTCAGTCCTTTGTCACATAATTATTTTCTGTATATTTGTTATTTAAAACAGGTACTTCTATAGCACAGATTCTCCAAGGTTGGCAGGCAAGTCTGCAGTTGGCTTAAACTGAAACGAATAGTCCTGGTTCAATAAAAGTGTATATATGGCTAAAGCCCATGATGATTTCAACACCATTGCATCAAACACAACAAAAATAAAAATTTTCCCTCACACAGGGTCTGTATCAGCATGGTACAGTACACAATACAATATTTATTTTTCTGGCAAGCTATAAGACAATGTGGGTCGGCTTGGATTTACAGGATATTCCAGCATAGCCTGCTTGCAGTCTCTCACACGCTCTCTTTCCCACCCAATCACACCATTGATCCCAGGGAAGACTTAAAGCGGAGTTTAACCCAAAAGAGAACTTCTGCTCATTTGTCCCCTCCCCACCTCCTGTGCCACATTTGGCACCTTTCCTGAGGGGGGGGGGGGGGGATACCCATCTTTGACAGGTACCTGTCCTCACTTCCCAGGAGACCAGGACGCAGCGAATTGCGTCAGCAACTCTGCTCCCTCCGCCGCCAGGCCAATAGGAGAGCGCAGCGGTGACTCACGCATGCGCAGTAGGGACCCAGCGTGAAGCCTTAATGCTTCACTACCGGGTACCCTTACCAGCAATGGTGGCAGCAGCATTCGACAGCTGATGGAAACATCGGCTGCGGTGCTGAAATCACTGGACTCTAGGACAGTAAATGTCCTATTATTAAAAGTCAGCAGCTGCAGTATTTTTGCAGGAGTGGGTGGACCCCCGCTTTAAACGAAAAGAGATGGCTAGTACTTTTCCCCTGCATACTGCTACACAGCCCCTCTACTACCTTTATCTCATAAAAAGGCCACATTCCAGGTGGAGTAAACACCATCTACCATGCTGCCCTGGTCCTAAAAAAAAAAAAAAAAGCTATAAATACCCACATGTATGCACCTTCTTTATTTCAAATTAATATTTAAAAACAGGTCAAAGGATTCCCAGAGCACTACAATTTAGCTAATGAGGCAGCATAACAGATGCTGCTACCTTCAAGCTTGCTCTACTTCAGTGTTTTTCAGTCTTTTCTCAGTCAATGAACCCTTTAAAATTCCACAAAATCCCAGGCACCCTATTCTAAAACTTAATAGTTTTGCATAATGGTGCAACATCCACATGCATAGGACACCCAACATGAGCAGAAAATTATTATTCATAAGTAAATACACCTTTGCACACTGGTACTAATCAATATTCAAATGTTTCTCTTCTACCTCAGCTTCTCTTCCTCACTTAGATAATATCACCCTGATGATAAAGGAGAGGGGCAGGGGAGGGACAAACAAGGATGCTGTGCAGGTGCCTAACCTCCTCCTGATCAACCAAGACATCATTACTTGTTAAGACACTGGTGGCTAGAAGGTTGCAATGGTGCACAATGAAAACCTGTGGCTTTGTGTAACTAATAGGCAGGCTTGATCCAGCCACTGACTTGTATAACATTTTTGGGCAATGCCTAGGTATTTTGCCAAGGCACTCCTGAATAAATCTAAAGGCACCCTGCTTGAAAAAGGCTGCTCTACCTTACTAAACCTTTGAAAAAGCGCCCCCCGATAAGGGATGAGTCATTTGTGTGCAGCCCCATCTTGAGCTATAGGGCTCTGTAAACAGCGGGCATTTTTACAAGGGGCTAGGGAGAAAAACATCAAGAGCATCAGAAAACAGAGCCTAAAACCGCACCTAAAAAAAAAAAAAGTTTACATCCTATTCATATGCCATACAGTTAAAATATTTTAACATACAAAATACATAAAACCATATTTTAGGCAATGACTAAGCCACCAAATAAGAGTTAACTCATTTTACAACCAACTGAGTTCTCTGAAAATCCCCTGTAGCCATATGTTCACAGACCAGCTAACAGGGTAGAGAGAAGGTCAGTAGAAGTGTAAGCTCTGGAGCCTGTGTTGTATAACATCCTCTGTCTGCAACAAAATTTCAGTATGAGAAATGTAACAGTGCTTCACCAGTCACTTTATAAATTAGATTACTGGCAAAAGAGAAGAGGTGGCCTGTTTCAGTGTAGTAATGCCTGGCTGAACATCTGAAGTCCTGGGTCTTTTAGTAGCCACTGGCAATTACAGAAATGTAGTTAGCAGGGGGACAGGTGCACAGCATGAATGTGAGGATGAAAATCAGATATTCTTACTAGTTAGTTAGGCTGTTGAAATACAGCATTTTTATGTCCAACAGCACATTAAAGGAAACAATACAGGCTTTAAACCTATTAGGCTCATTTCACTAAGCTTATAAGCGCCAATAAGAACATAGACAAAAAGGTAACCTATAGTGTTAACAAGTCAAACTTAAAGTGGAAGTAAACACATCAATTTAACAGTTTAAAAAAAACTTTAAATTCCCGGCATATGCCAAAAATGTAACTGCCACATTGGTTGTGCTCTCAACCAAACTGTCAAATCACCCAATGGCTGGTGTCATAACTGATCACATGTGCAGCATCATGGCAGTTGAAGATTAAAGAGAAGCCAAGATGGCAGAAAACGATAGGAGGGTTTACTTCCACTTTAAGCATCTTCAACATTCTGTGCTAGAGAGGAAATATACAAGTTTTAATGCGTGACCAAGATAACCATTTTGAGTCAAATGGAAACCTACAGTATACGGATCGCTTCTTTCTCTATGATCTTCCATTGTGAAGGTGTCTTTTTACATATTTTTGTATTACACATTCCAAGCTTAATAATAGCACAACTAAGAGCGTCTAGCAAATATGGAAATTATAACAGCGCACTTTCATTCTCCACACTGTTGAAAGGGGAAAGATTAAAATGTATAAAATGTTAATGATTTTAAATTGCCATCAAATGGAAATGGAAGTTTTATAGGTCGAATTATTATTTTTTGCTTTCCTACAACAGACATATAGCAAGAATAAGAAGGAAATATGTGCATTGCAAGCAACTAAGACTTTTTAGGTTTCAGAAACATAAGGAAATGCTTTTGCTTCAATATTTTTAAAGCACGTCAAGGCAAAAAATCTAAATAATTGTGCCCATCTCTTACAATACATTCCTATCTCCTATGTTTTATGCCTTTAAACTACACTGCAAGTACAGAATAATAATAATGGTTTATGTGCCTGAAATATAACGTGCGCCTAACTTCTTCTGATATGACAGCACAGCGCATTTACTAATCCATATTTTATTGAAAAGGCTTTTTTTTTTTTTTTTTTTTTTAAATGGACATACATATATACCATATAAAAAACAACTCAACACAAAACATCCAAAACCAAAAAAACACCTAAAGTCATTCCACCAAAACAGTGTTGTGGCAAAACCAACTTTTGTATGATCAATTTCCTAGCAAGAACCAATGGTCCACTAAACTCCTCTATCAGGGTAACTTGATTTCCTGGAACCTCTATACATCCCAAAATACATGTACATAGGATTACATACACTTCTTTTAAAAATAGCTAGATAGCTAAAAAATTCTTTGGACAACTTATTTCCAATATTTTACTGGACTTGAGACATTTTCGGCTAAGATGAATAAAACGTCCAAGGGCTTGCCCACATCTAATATAATAGGTAGTCTTGCGAGCAACTAGAATACAATCTGAGTAATATATGCAAGCAGCAAGTGACACAATCCCAATATAAATGTGCAAATAAATTCAAAACAAATAATGCTGCGCCAGTGATAAATGTATCCAACCACTTAGTGTAACAATTCTCCTGTGCCTATATGAGTGCCAACATAATAATATGTGAATCACGGTTGATATAAACCAATTTTTTTTTTTTTTTTTTTATCTGATTTTATAATTAAAAAAATCGAGTTTCTTGATTTTTATCAAATTTATTTTAATTAATTGCTTTTGAAGTAAAAATCTAAAGATAGTTTCCTATTTAAAGTGGTTGTAAACCCTTACAAACCACTTTTTACTACTATGATAAGGCTAACCTGTAGCTACCATGGGCATCTCCTATATCAGAATGTGCTGACGTCATCAGCACGTGCGCACTGAAGCAATGGCTCGTTCATGCCATTGCTTCAGCTGACGTACAGTTACCGGCAGCTCCCATGCGCATCACAGCGCAGAAGCTTTCGATAGCCGCAAATAACCATGGAAGACATGTCACCAGGCAGAGCAGTGTGTCGGGACCACTGTGGGGGGGCTTCTAAGGCGAGTATTTCATAAATGAGCTTGTATGCTATGCAAACTAGCTCATTATGCCTTTGTCTTGCAGGTTTTTTTTTTATTTTTTGTGAGTTTACAACCACTTTAAGATACATTAATAATTTAGTTTATTCAACATGAAATGGAGCTTAGTTATGTAGCATGTAGGCTGTATATTCTGCAATGTTTACATTGTTAGTAAATTCATTCAAGAATCCAAGCTCTGCAAGCTGAGATAACATGCACTGCATTGATGAATTTACACATTGTCAACAGTAACCATGAGAAGTTCAGTAATATTCCTTTATCCCATTGTTTTGCAAATCTATGTACACTGCAAACTGTATGATTGAATTGGTTATTGCTGTTTTACTAAACTGACAGCTTAAAAGGAATACTGCTTAGAGAGGAAAAAAAAAAAAAAAAAAACACTAACACAATCTTTCACTAGAGCCCTTTTTTTTATTTTATTTTTTAATCAAATCCTTAAATAATGTTTCTTTTCTGCTCGTGTACCATCAAATTTATCTCCCATTTCTTCGCATTTGTTTTAACAACTGAAATTTGCTCAGAAATGACCCTAACCATATATTCAATCTCATGACTAAATGCTATAATATTAGGGCAACCAACTGCTAAATCTTATAGGCAAAGTAGTATGACATTTAGAGAAAGAATATTTTTTTCTCTGTAGGCTGTATTAAGCACCATACATCTATTAATCCCAATTCCTGTAAAAGCTTGTCAAAATAAGACAGGATGAATAGACATCCTCCTCCTGGGGTGTAGTTTCCTTGCTATTTCAGGCTTTATAACATTGTTGAAATCTTACACCACATAAGATATGCATATTGTTTATCAGAAAAAAAAACTGTATTAACAAAAGTTTGTGCAGTTTTTCAACAGAATAATAAATTGGAGCATGTGTAAAAAAAAAAAAAAAAAAAAAAAAAAAAAAACACACACCATAAAAAAATTTTTACAATACCTTGTGGCCTTTCTAGTCATTTGGAAGCACAAACACGCTAAAGCTCTGTCACTTTTAGCAGCTCAGATTTTTTGGCTGCTTCAGGTGACTGTAAGTTGAGCGTAGAAGCTGATGCAGCGCTACAAGTCTTATTTAGAGCTTTTCTGAACAAGGGCTAGCAACAGATATCCAACTAGCTGTTCAAGGCCAAGCAGGGTTTTTGTGTTTAAATGGTCATTTCTCAATCGCTGGGTGATATTTGAGCAAGCTGCACTAGCTAGGAGTGTTAATTTGTATACCTACCTACCTTATTGTATTAAAGCAAGGGTGCCCAACCAGTGGCCGCGGAGCCCTCTGATGTGGCCCGCAAAGTCCTGCTCTAGGATGGTGGGTTGCCAAGCCTAGATTGCAGGTTGTCCACCCACCATGCCAGAGCATCCATGTTGTGAATGAAGCCAGCGGTAGAGAAAGCAAGCAGCTGCGGAGCAGAGCCACATAAGCCGATGCTTTCTTTATAGCACCACATCCTGTCATAGGTGGAGTGATAACAAATGCACTCTGCCTGGGACAGCAAGTTTATTACTAAAATCAGTGTATATATGGACATACCCTGTTTCCCCTAAAATAAGACCTAGTGTGATTGTCGGTGATAGCTGCAATAAAAGCCCTACCCCCCAAATAAGCCCTAGTTAAAGTCCTTGTAGGTCTTCTTTTCAGGGTAGGGCTTATTTTTGAGGAAACAGAGTAGGGCTTATTTGGGTGGTTGGGCTTATATTGCAGCCAACACCGACAATCACGCTAGGTCTTATTTTAGGGGAAACAGGGTATCTGTTCTGCAGTGGTTACTGGGCTGCTTTCAAACTGATCTGCAGGTGTAGTGCAGAGCACCAGCGGCTACCTGCACTGAGCCATAGACTTCTGGCTTTACCTGTGGGTTTGGTGAACTTTCAGAACGTTCATCACACCTGCAGGGTATAATAGAATTCTAAGGCAAAGTACAGCTAACCTGCAGGAAAGCCACAGGTGCATTGGGCTGCGTCTATGGTGTGGGTAGACCGTAGACCATCAGTGTAAAATTAGCCTTAGGCCCCTTTAACATGATCTGTCTGACCCAATCGGACCCTCCATTCTCCTTTATGGAGCGGCAGACGTAAAACAGACTTGTGTCCATTTACACCTGCCTATTTCCAATCCGATCTGCTAAAAAAAAAAAACAAGTGGATCAGTCCCCTTCCATTTGATCAGATGAGAGGGCCCATAGAGTAGAGTGGGCTATGTCTGTGTCTGCTTTGCATACGCAGAGTGGATGCGGACCTGTCATCTGCTCATTGTGGCCTGCGACTGGTTACTAAGTCGCTTAAGTGGCCCTTGCTCTTCAAAAGGTTGGGCACCACTGTATTAGAGAGTATGTAAACTTGCATCTTCCTGATATGTGACTGCTGTACAATGTACTTGTATGAAAAAGTATCCCATTCTCTTCCTTTGTGTGAAATCCCTGGTAGTCCTATCAGTCCCTCTGCTTTCCTATTAAAAACTAACCACACTAAGCGAGAGAACACGCCATGGTCAGTTTTCTGGCTGTGCTAAGAACTCAACCTGCTCTCCTTCAATGATCATACTCATAACCTACTCTCCTCCAATGATCAGACTTGTCTTTAAACCCACCCCCCCCCCCCCCCCACACACACACACACACACACACACACACACACACACACAGCATTTCACTGGGAAATTCAGTGTGCTGCTGTTGCTCCTTCCCTAGATTTTATGCAACTGAGAACAGAGAATTTGATCACTTAAAAAAATAAAAATAATAATAGCTAATAAAAATTTATATATATATATATATATATATATATATATATATATATATATATATATATAATTATCTATGTAGCGCTGGAATCCTTGTCTGCTAATGTGTATTAGCAATTATAATGAAAGTCTATGGATGGTTCTATAGCTTAGTGTTTGGCACCATCAAGCGGTCAAATACAGAAAGTGAAATTAAATGATTTTTTTTCTTTCAAGCATTTAACTTTTTACAGGAAGTGACTTATTTACATTGGGGAGTGGACCCTTTTACCCAGGATGCCAGTTGACGTACCCATGGACACCCTCTCTTGCATTGCATGCTGGGTAGGAGATAAAAGGACCCCGAGCGGCCATCTTAGGCCTCTTGGGAATGCATGGCCTGCCTGTGAGGGACTTGTGCGGAGGCCTCCCAGAGGAAGCGGCCTATTGTGCTTGCAGAACGCAACCCTGCTCAGTTGTGTGAGTGACCTGAAGTGGCAGAGACACAGTGATTGGATTGAGAGGATCCAGAGACACTCGCTTGAGCATCGGAAGACCAGGTCCACCTGTCAGAACGGGACGGAGTCGGCTGACGCAGAAGCAAGCTGCAAACACCGGACCAAAGTTACCATACCGAGTTTCCGTTCCAGTTGGTGAGCGGCTTGCTACCCACCATTTTTTAAACCTTGCACCTAGTCAGACTTATATAGAGGCCTCGCTGGGATACTTAGGCCCATGGAGGATGGGTATAGCAACTGACACTAGGCAGGCATAAGGCCTACTTACTATCAAACCTCAAGCATTGTACTATATTTACGGAAGCAACACTAGGATCATCCTTAATTCAACTTTAAGTGCTTTAACCTTGGATTACAAATTTATAAAGGAGTTATCATTGCTGGCGAAGATGAGAAGATAAAGACTGAGTACTTTAAGTGAGATCTCACGCATAGCTATAAAAGTAGGGGGAGCTCATATTTATATTGAAATCATATTTATTCCCAGGTCTGTCAAAATTACTTTAGTAGTAATTAGTAGTTACTAGTTGTAATAAAGGAGTGAATTAATAGTGATTAATAACCCAATTAAACATGAATTTCACAATATGTAAAAGTAAAGTTGTTGAATTCCAAGAGCTTTGTCAAGGCTCATTTGTTTAACCACTTAACAACCGCCCTATAGCCGAATGACGGCTACAGGGCGGTTTCTTAACTCTGGGAGGCCGTCATATGACGTCCTCCCAGAATTCCGCTCTCGCGCCCCCCCTGGGGCGCGCACTCGATAGCATCACGTTTCACGGTAAACGGCGGCTCATAGCGGCCCGTTTACCACGTGATCGCTCCGTCAAATGACGGAGTGATCACTTGTAAACAAACCGGCGTCATGTTATGACGCCGGTTCCTCCCTCCCCCTCTCTGTACCGATCGGAACAGCGGAGGGGGAAGAGACCGGTGTCAGCAGCGATGTGGGCTGCATCTGCAGTGCCCACATCGCTGCTCACCAAAAATTAACCCCTCAATTCCCTGCAAATACCCTGCCATTACTCTGCATTACTGTGCAATACCCTGCCATTACTCTGCATTACTGTGCAATACCCTGCCATTACTGTGCAATACTCTGCAATACCCTGCAATACCCTGCATTACCCTGCATTACCCTGCATTACCCTGCAATACCCTGCAATACCCTGCAATACCCTGCATTACCCTGCATTACCCTGCATTACCCTGCAACACCCTGCAACACCCTGCAACACCCTGCAACACCCTGCAACACCCTGCAACACCCTGCAATGCTCTGCAACACTCTGCAATGCTCTGCAACACCCACCAATACCCTGCAACACTCTGCAATGCTCTGCAACACCCGCCAATACCGTGCAACACTCTGCAATGCTCTGCAACACCCTCCAATATCCTGCAATGCTCTGCAACGCCATACTCTGAGATACCCAGCCAGCCATACTCTGAGATACCCAGCCATAGTCGGTGATACCCTGCAATACCCAGCCATAGACACCCCCCCTCCCGCCGCCCTCCGGTGCTTCTACCGACTCGCCAATACGATCAAATCCAGAATTTTTTTTTTTCAGGCTTCTCAGCTTAGAGATGAGATGCGGGGTCTTATTGACCCCATATCTCACTGTAAAGAGGACCTGTCATGCCATATTCCTATTACAAGGGATGTTTACATTCCTTGTAATAGGAATAAAAGTGATCAAAAAATTTATTTTTGGGGAACAAAATGTCAAACTAAAATAAATAAAGTAAAATGAACAATAAATTTTTATTTTTTTTTAAAGCGCCCCTGTCCCCATGTGCTCGCATGCAGAAGCGAACGCATACGTAAGTCCCGCCCACATATGAAAACGGTGTTCAAACCACACATGTGAGGTATCGCTGCGAACGTTAGAGCGAGAGCAATAATTCTAGCCCTAGACCTTCTCTGTAACTCAAAGCATATAACCAGTAAAAAAAAAAAAATGAAATCGTCACCTATGGGGATTTTTAAGTAGCGACGTTTGGCGCCATTCCACGAGCCTGTGCAATTTTGAAGAGTGACATGTTAGGTATCGATTTACTCGGTGTAACTTCATCTTTCACATTATGCAAAAATTAGGCTAACTTTACTGTGTTTTTTTCTTTTTTTTTTAAGCACAAAACAGTTTTTTTTCCAAAAAAAAGTATTCGAAAAATTGCTGCGCAAATAGCGTGCGAGATAAAAAGTTACAACGACCACCATTGTATTCTCCAGGGTGTTTGCTAAAAAAACATATATAATGCTTTGGCATTCGATGTAATTTTCTAGCAAATAAATGATGATTTTTACATGTAGGAGAGAAATGTCAGAATTGTCCTGGGTGCTCCAGAACGCCTGATGGCGCTCCCTGCATGTTGGGCCTCTGTATGTGGCCACACTGTGTAAAAGTCTCACACATGTGGTATCACCGTACTCAGGAGTAATAGCAGAATGTGTTTTGGGGTGTAATTTGTGGTATGCATATGCTGTGTGAGAAATAAACTGATAATATGACAATTTTGTGAAAAAAAAAAAAGTAAAAAAAATCTTGATTTTGCAAAGAATTGTGGGAAAAAATGCCAACTTCAAAAAACTCATCATGCCTCTTACTAAATACCTTGGAATGTCTTCTTTCCAAAAAGGGGTCATTTGGGGGGTATTTGTACTTTTCTGGCATGTTAGGGTCTCAAGAATTGAAATAGGCCGTCAGTACTTCAGGTGTGATCAATTTTCAGATATTGGCACCATAGCTTGTGGACTCTCTAACTTTCACAAAGACCAAATAATATCCACCAATTTGTACTTATTTTTACCAAAGATATGTAGTGGTATAAATTTTGGCCAAAATTTATGAAGAAAAAATTACTAATCTGCTAAATTTTATAACAGAAACGAAGAAAAATTCATTTTTTTTACAGAATTTTCTGTATTTTTTCTTTTATAGCACAAAAAATAAAAAACCCAGCGGTGATTAAATACCACCAAAAGAAAGCTCCATTTGTGTGAAAAAAAAGGACAAAAATTTCATAAGGGTACAGTGTTGCATGACTGAGTAATTGTCATTCAAAATGTGAGAGCACCGAAAGCTGAAAATTGGTCTGGTTATTAAGGGTGTTTAAGTGCCCAGTGGTCAAGTGGTTAAAGTGTTACTAAACCCACAACAGTAAAAATCCGTTGGTAAAAGCAGCATAGCATGCTTTTTATACTCACTATGGAACTTTAGAGGTTAATCCTATGCATTGTGTAAAAAGGCCGTTTTATCCTGTATGCATAGATCCTCCCCCCTTATGCATCGTCTACCTTGGAAAGAACAGGCAAGGTAGCCAACCTCAACCTGCACATGCTCAGGTGTGTCTTTCATGCTGGACAAAACTTGTTCTCAGACATAGCCAGATCACATGATATTGTCATCACACATGTGGGCATGTATGCAGGCTGCAGTGAGAAAATCTCCACCTCCTGAACTCTCAGCACTGAAGAAACTGTGCAGTTTATGAGGTAACTGTAGCATACACAGAGGCGGATCCAGAGTCTAGTCTCGGGAGGGTCGCTGCCAGAAAATATGTTTTTTTGGGGGCAATTTATTGAGGAAATGGCTGGTGTTGGTGCTTCAATCATCATGGCACCATGGTTGTTATGGTGTCAATGAATCTCATTATTTCTATTATTACATCATTATATAAAATGAAATAGTTCAACTCACCACAATGCACAATCAGTGGGAGCCCTGAGCGCGTCACTTGCCACACGTTGCGGACAGTCTTGTCACCTGCCACACGTTGCAGATTGTCACTTTCCACATCGTCTGCCACCAGATGCGAATTGTCACCTGCCACAAATTGCTGATTGTCACTTGCCACACGTTGCCGATTGTCACTTGCCTGCTACAATTGCCACATGCTGTGTCACCTTCCTGCTAAGGTGGTCTCTTGCTGTGTCCCAGAGTCAGGCAGCAGATTACCAGTCAGGCAGCAGAGAGATGCTGCCCGCAGCTGCCTGCACAGTAAGGGGGGAACTGCAGGGATGCAGGGCGGGCGGTGAGAGATTACTTTTTTCATATTACTGGATTTAGTAACACTTTAAAGCGGAAGTAAACCCTGATGAGTTTATTTCCTCTTTCATTCCCTGCAAAGGTAAAGCATAATGGACTACTATGCATCGCATAGTAGTCCATTATGTGTCACTTACCTGACACAGGAGCCAGCAAAGTCACCACTGTCCCCTGTAGTCTGGCGCATCCATCTTCTCGGTGGGTCTCGCTGCTCCGCCGCTGTCATTCGGCGAAGCCGCGATAACGTCACTCCCGCGCATGTGCACGGGAGCTGCCACGCGCGGCATGTTGACGGCGGCATGCTCAGTGCGCCGCTGTCTACGACGCATGCGCCGTAGACAGCGGTGCCTGTCTTTCGGCAAATATCTTCTAAACCATGTAGGTTTAGGAGATATTTCTTAGACCTACAGGTAAGCCTTAATCTAGGCTTACCTGTAGGTCAAAGTGTGTTGTAAGGGTTTACAACATCTTTAATGTTGATAGGTTATGGTTACTCAAAAATCTAGATGCCAACACAAAAACTCTATCTCATAGTAGAGGAAGTAAAATGCTGTGAAGCCATCATTTTGTTCCACCACCATCATTCAAGGGCCAGCGAAATCTAGGTTCATCAGGAAATTCCACCACAAAATGTTAGGATCTTAGTGATTATAGATAAAAAAAAAAAATAAAAAAAATAAAGTTCAAAGATTTTGCAATAGGATACTAATAATAATAAATGCATATATAAATAACAGGCACTTGAACAGTAGAAATGCCGCCACTTAGACCATAAAAAAATGGCTTTGGAATGCAACCAATACGGACTTGTTGTATAGGTTTTTCCTCTATCACCTAAGTTGGTGGCAGGTCATTAACTGGTTGCTACCCACCCACCATCAAATGACAGCGGGGCGGTGTGGCTCTTTTTCTGGGATGCTGTCAAATGACTGCGTCTCAGGACGACTGATCTCACTCGCCGATTGCGGCGGTGTTGCTAGGACACAGCGCAACCCCATCTCTGTAAAGAGCCACATCTTTAGCTCTTTAACCATGTGAACGGCTGTGTCCAATCATAGCAGGTCACAAGGAAGTGCCGGTAATAGTCGCTCCTCGCATCACACTAACAGAGTGTGTGGTAAGGAGAGCCGGTCAGTGACATCTACACGCAAGGGGACAGTGCCCTGATTACAGTATAGTAAAACAGTGTCACCATACTGTGCCCACCAATGCCAGAAATCAGTGCCCCCCAGTGCCACCAATCAGTGCCCATTATTGATGCCAGTCAGTGCTGGCAATCAGTGCCACCTATCAGTGCTGCTCATCAATGCCCATCACTGTTGTCGATCAATGTCCATTGTCGCCCATCAGTGGTACCCATCAATACCACCTATCCATGCCGCCTATCAGTGTGGCATATTAGTGCCTCCTCATCAGTGGCACCTCATCAATACCAGTTCAGCCTATCAGTGGCCATCAGTGAAGGGCGAAAAATTTACTGACAGAAAAAAGTAAAAAACGTTTTTTAAAAAAAAAAAAATTTTTTGAAAAAATTTTTAAACCCAGCAGTGATTAACCACTTCAATACCAGGCATTTAGACACCTTCCTGCCCAAGCCAATTTACAGCTTTCAGCGCTGTAGCAATTTAAATGACAATTGCTTGGTCATACAACACTGTACCCAAACTAATTTTTTTTATCATTTTGTTCCCACAAACAGAGCTTTCTTTTGGTGGTATTAGATCACCTCTGATTTTTATTTTTTATGCAACAAATAAAAAAAAGAACGAAAATTTGGAAAAAGAAAACAAGTTTTTCTTTGTTTCTGTTAATTTTTTGTAAATAAGTATGTTTTCTTCTTCAATGATGGGCACTGATAGGCACCGATGAGGTGGCACTGGTATGCGGCACTGATTACTTGGGTACTTCTGGGTGGCACTGATAGGTGAGGACGGGTGGGCACCGATAGGTGGCACTGATGATACTGATGCGTGGCATTGCTGGGCATCGCCGATTTCTTTTTTTTCCATGATGGTGCCAGTCAGTGCCCATTTGTGGGCACTGATTGGCAAGATTGCACTGACTGGCACCATCATGGAAAAAAAAGAAATCGGCGATGCCCAGCAATGCCACGCATCAGTATCATCAGTGTCATTTGTACATGTGGATGGCCATGGGGTACATACCTGGCTATCCACATGTTGCCCCTCTTCCTGGTGGTCTTAGTGACTTCCCTGGTGGTCTAGTGTGGGCATCCGAGGGGGTGCTGCGCTGATAATCAGCACAGATCCCCCCTGTCAAGAGAGCTGCCGATCGGCTCTCCTCTACTCGCATCTGTATATATATATATATTTTTTTATTATTATTATTATCATTCAGGATTTATATAGTGCCAGCAATTTACACAGCGCTTTACACTATAAAAAGGAGACAATACAGTTACAATACAATAAAATACAAGAGGATTAAGAGGGCCCTGCTCAGAAGAGCTTACAATCTAATAGGGTGGGGCAGGTGGTACAAAAGGTTCTAACTGTCGGGAATGAGCTGATGGAAGTGGTAGGAGATTAGTTTGAGACGTGATAGGCTTCCCTGAATAGATGAGTTTTCAGGGATCGCCTGAAGGTAGCAAGAGTAGGGGATAGCCGGACCAGTGGAGGTAGCAAGTTCCAGAGGATTGGAGAGGCTCTGGAGAAATCCTGGAGACGAGCATGGGATATTATATATACACACACACACACACACAAAAAAAAAAACAAAAAAAAAAAACACAGGTTTATTTTTTTGAATTGAAATCTATAAGCTAATGTTTCAAATAAGAATGAAAAGAAATAAAAACGATGTTTAATTTCTGAAATTGTCCTTTTTGTAGAAAACTTTTTATACCCCAGCATTAAAAATTGGAAAGACAATCATTAAAATCTGGCAAAGAAATGGCAGGTAAAATGCTTGGGAATAAACAAAAATCGGATCATGTAATCCAATAGGTATAGACTGCTTTACCTATGACAAATACTGTTAACAAAAAATTGCACTGGTAAGATAGCATGCTAGCTTGCTGTGTTGACTTATAAATATAGAGGAAGTAGAAACAGGAAGCTGTAACAACGACTTGACAGGTAAGAAAAGAAAAAATGTTGACTTTGACATGGCAATTAATATACTGAACACGTTACCCGCTTTTCAAACGCTTGCTCGTTAATTGAAGTGCTGCTGCTTTACTAATGTAACCTGTTTCCCCAAAAGGAGCCCGACTGCAGAACAACAGAGAATTGTGAAAAGATTATAAACAAGCTGCTCAAGTATTTTCAATGTGACACGGAAAAGAAATCCTGCTCTGGCTAAAAAAGGGAGAATACATGTTTGGGAGAGCTTCTTCAAACTGCCTTGATACTGACTATTCTCGGCAATATTGGTATGCCAAGGTTAAAAAGGGGAAATCACGAAAATAAAGCTAAGATGTGAAAGTAATAGTACAGACACAATGCCAACAAAAAGAACCATTGCCCAGCATCAACTTTTCTTTTCTGGCATTTAACAGAAAAAAGCAGACCGTCTGCCTGTGTATACGGCCCGCTTCACATCAGACGAATTCCTCAAACGCACATGAAAATGAAAAAAAAAAAAAAGAAGAAGATCAAGATGCAAGCGGTCAATTCCATAGAAATGTATCATAATGGCAAATGAAAGCATCAATATAACTGCTTATTATTTTCCATATTTTAATGGTTATAGATATTAAAACACACTCCCTTAACCACTTCCCATCCGGGCTAATTCTGGTACTTCCCTCCTAACATGTTACATGTAAATAATCATTTTTTTTCTAGAAAAATTACTCAGAACCCCGAAACATTATATGTTTTTTGTTTTTAAAAGAGACCCTATGGAGAAAAATGGTAGTCCTTACAAGTTTTTAAGTCACTCGGTATTTGTGCAGCAATTTTACAAACGCTTTTTGTTTTTGGAAAAAGTTTCACGAATAAAAAATAAAAAAATAAAAAAAAAATAGTAAAAAGTTAGCCCAATATTTTTGTATAAAGTGAAAGATGATGTTACGCCAAGTAAATAGATACCCAACATATAACACTTTAAAATTGCGCACACTCGTAAAATGGCACCAAACTTTGGTACTTAAAAATCTCCATAGGCAAAGCTTTAAAAATGTTTACAGGTTGTCCGTTTAAAATTAAAGAGGAGGTCTTGGGCTAGAATTGTTGCTCTTGCTCTATTGCATGCGGCGATATTCCACATATGCGATTTGAACACCGTTTACATATGTGGGCACAATGTATGTATGCATTCGCTTCTGTGCGCGAGCAAGCGGGGGCGCTTTAACAAAAAGGTTATTATTCTTTATTTTACTTTTATACTATCTTTACATTTTTATTTTTTATCACTTTTATTCCTATTACAAGGAATGTAGACATCTCTTGTCAGAGGAATAGTGCGTAAGCAGAGAGCTTGTCTTGTCACAGCACAGCTCTACACATTACTTTCTTCCTTTGCCTATGTGGAGTGAGGGTATGTGCCATTCCTTCAATCAGCTACCTTGGCTGTATGCCAAGAATTCACTCCCAGTGCTGAACTGGAAAAGAAAATGTCTAACACCATGTGCCCTTATGCAGCAGATATACATGTAAAACTTATGTAGGGAGATTTGTTTCACCCTGTGTATCATCTGAGGCTGTTTACTTCACTGGGTATATGTGAGATTTTACATCCACTTTAAGGTTTGGAGGCTGACATTTGTTAACTCGAACCTTAAGCTCCCTCCACATATATTCTATGGGATTAGGGTCTGGGATGGCCCCCCGAAATTGTTACTTGAATGCCTTGCAATCTAAAACTCCAATTTGTACAATCTCACATTCACAATATCATCTGATCATCATAGAGTCACCTTTTTAGATTTTCTGGTTGAGGTTGTTGATGGAGTTTTGAGTAGTAATCTATATAGGAAATCCACTGCTGGGAATACGACCCTGCAAGCACAAAGTTTCCATCCCAAATCTCTCATACAGTCCATTCCCTATTCACAATATTTGAAACTCAAACTGTCTCCTTGAACGAGGCTACTCTAAATCCTGCCTCTGCAAAGCCTACAATCGAATAATCCAGCAATCACGATCGCAATTACTGTTTGGCCCCCGTACCACATGAAAGGATGAAATCATGCTGCGTATCATAACTCCCTATAAAGCACAACATTAGATGGTCAGAAGACATGCACATGTTTATACATGTCAAGATTTTTACCTGAACTCCATACTGACTATGCTCCTTGAACCTTCTATGGGGGTGGGGGCTTTTCTGGTCATGCAATGGATGAGATACTCATTAAATCTTTATTATATACTAGGACACCTTCCCTTAAATGGTTTCCTGGCTCCTGGACTTTTTGGAACCATCTCAGTGTCTGCATAAGTTTATCTTTTAATTCATAAATTGTGAGGTATATTTGCATAGTTGATATGTGATTCATATATGTATACAGCAATTTCTATTGCATGTCATTGACTGTCATTTATTTTGTAGAGTCCATTCACTGTAAAGAACCCCCTGAAGAAGACTGAGCAAGTCGAAACACGTAGGGGTCCCTTTGGGTTGCAATGGCCCCTTGAGGAATGGATTTCTTTGTAATTTCCTGTTCATCACATGTATATTTCGTTTTTGCATGTTTTTTTTATCTTTACATTGATTTTAAAATGTATTTATATATATATTTTTTTATACACACACAGTGCCTTGTAAAAGTATTCACCCCTCCTTGGCATTTTTCGTGTTTTGTTGCCTCACAACCTGGAATTAACATGGATTGATTGAGGATTTGCATCATTTAATTTACAGAACAGAACATTCCCACAACTTTGAAGATTTATTTATTTAATTTAATTGTGAAGCAAACAACAAATAGGACAAAATAACAGAAAAAGATTATTCACCCCCCCCCCCCCCCCCCCAAAGTCAATATTTTGTAGAGCCATCTTTTGCAGCTATAACAGCTCCAAGTCGCTTTGGATAAGTCTCTATGAGCTTGCCACATCTTACCCCTGGAATTTTGCCCATTTCTCCTTGTAAAACTGCTCCAGCACCTTCAAGTTGGATGGTTTGTGCTTGTGAACAGCAATCTTTAAGTCTGACCACAGATTTTCTATTGGAATCTTGACACATTTACACGTTACCCCTTAACCACTAGAGATCCGCGCTATAGCTGAATGACGGGACTACATCTATTGACGTCGTCCCGTGCACGAGCGGCCTGCGCGCCCCCTGAGGGGCCCACGCGGCACGCTCTGATCAGCGAGTCTATGAGATCCCGACCCCTTACCACATGATCAGCTGTCAGCTAATGACAGCTGATCATGTGATCACAACAAAGCCAGTAACCGGCTATTTTTCCTCCTTGCGCCTTTAGCGCGAGGAGAAAAAAAAAAAGCCGATCACCGGCGGCTGTAAGAGTGACTTCAGTCCCAATCACGGCGAGCTGGAGTCAGCTCATCAGTGCCCACCTGCCCCCCCCCCCAGTGCCACCTATCAGTGCCTACAGTGCCAGCTATCAGTGCCCACAATCTGCCACCTGAGTGCCACATATCCGTGCCCAGTGTCATCTACCAGTGCCCATCAGTGCTGCCCATCAGTGCCACCTATCAGTCCCATCTATCAGTGGTACCTATCAGTGCCCCTCCGTGCCACCCATCAGTGCCATCTTATCTGTGCCTATCAGTGCCGCCTCATCAGCACATTTCAGTGAATGAGAAAAATGACCTGTTTGCAAAATTTTATAACAAACTATTAAACATGATTTTTATTTTGCATCTTTTTTTGTTTGTTCAGCAAAAAATAAAACTCCCAGCTGTAATTAAATACCACCGAAAGAAAGCTCTATTTGTGGGGAAATGTCATTCAAACTGCATAATCGCTGAAAGCTGAAAATTGGTCTGGGCAGGAGGGGGGTTTAAGTGCCCAGTAAGCAAGTGGTTAAACCACTCAAGTGTTGCTTTAGCAGTGTGTTTGCTGTCATTGTCCTGCTGGAAGGTGAACCTCTATCCTAGCCTCACATCACACACACACACAGAGCAGTTTTTCAGGTTTTGCTCCAGAATATCCCTGTATTTAGAACCATCCATCTTTCCCTCAACTCTGACCAGTTTCCCAGTCCTGACTGCTGAAAAACATCCCCACAGCATGATGCTGCCACCACCATGTTATTTGGGTGAGGTGATGTGTTGGGTTTGCACCAGACATAGCATTTTCTTTGATGGCTAAATGTTCCATTTTAGTCTCATCAGACCAGGGCACCTTCCTCCATATATTTTGGGAGTCTCCCACATGCCTTTTCGCAAACTCAAAACGTGCCATTTTATATTTTTGCTGAAAGTAATGGCTTTCTTCTGGCCACTCTGCCATAAAGCCCAACTCTATGGAGCGTACGGCTTATTGTCATCCTACGTACAGATACTCCAGTCTCTGCTGTGGAACTCTGCAGCTCCTCCAGGGTTACCTTAGGACTCTGTGCTACCTCTCCGATTAATGACCTCCTTGCCCGGTCCGTGAGTTTTGGTGTGCGGCCGTCTCTTGGCAAGTTTGCTGTTGTGCCATGTTCTTTCCATTTGGTTATGATAGATTTGATGGTGCGCCAAGAGATCAAAGATTTTGATTTTTGTTTTTAGAACCTGACCTTGACTTCTCCCTTACATGTTTGGAGAGTTCCTTGGTCTTCAGCTCAGTGTTTGGTTAGTGGTGCCTCTTGCTTAGGTGTTGCAGCCTCTGTGGCCTTTCAAAAAGGTGTGTATATATGTAATGACAGATCCCGTGACACTTAGATTGCACACAGGTAGACATCATTTCACGAATTATGTGACTTCTGAAGGCAATTAGGTTACTATTGTGTTCTGATCCATCACATAGTATTCAGGATAAAAAACATTGAACTAAAGGCTGTAATATAACAAAATAGGTAAAAAGCCAAAGGGTTGAATACTTTTGCAAGGATATCTATATCTATAATGGTATATCTATCTATAGATCTATATCGATCTCTATAAACACACACTTTTCTACATAAACATTTACTAAAACTGGAGATTGCTAAATCTGGTTCAACTCAGCATAGAAACCAATCAGCGTCAAGGTTTTATAATCAAATCTTAATTGAACAATCTGAATTTAGAAACTAATTGACAAACATGCACGGCTATACCAGATTCTGAGTGTAGCAGCTTTAGTAAATCTCCCACTATGTGTCTATATTGGTGCCTTTAAAGTTCCTTCCCAACTCTGTCTTTCCTAATTCATTACTGGGATGTGGCATCTTTTGAGCCCTGGACAGTCTAGCTATTTGATAGATTGTGTTTACTCCAGGACTTTAATGTGCTTCTTCTTGAGACACTTTGTTGCCTTGGCCGTGTGTTTTGGGACATGGTCATGCTGGAATAGTCACATGACCCATTTTCAATGCTCTGGCTAAGGGAAGGAGGTTATCGCCCAAGATTTCAAAGTACATGGTCCTGTCCATCGTCCCTTTGATACGGTGAAGTTGTCCTTTTCCCTTATCAGAAAAACACCCCCCCAAAGCATAAATGTTTCCACCTCCATGTTTGACAGTGGGGATGTTGTTCTTGGGGTCATAGGCAGCATTCCTCCTTCAAACACAGCAAGTTGTCTTGATGCCAAAGAGCTCAAAGAAATAATGCTATAGTGCTCACTGTAATATTTACTGAAAGCCTCCCAGCAAATAAAAAGGTATTTATATAAAAGCATAGAACAATAAAACTTCAATCCACAAATAAAAAAATAAAAAAAACAGTGCTGGCAGATACACAATGTCCTAGCAGCTTAATGACATCATCTCCGTGGCGCCACCTTATGGGTTACGTCCTCTACGGGACTTCTTCAGAGGGTGAAGACCAATACCAGCTCTGGAGTAACACGGATTACTTTCTTCCAATATCTTTTTTATTAGAACACATTTAATATGAATGCACCAATAACATTTTAGGAGGGCACAGTACAGGGGTCACTGCTGGCCAAACTCTTTTTCCCTTTCCTGCATTGTACACAGCCTGAACACAGGCAGAGCTCTTGCTCCCCACACAGCACACACTGGAGCTAAAAGCTTATTCCCTTACAGGTACAATGTGCATAGTGTATAGCCAGCTACTGGTTGCAGTTTCAACGTGTAACGTTCCATGGAAGGAACCAAGTTGCAGTAGCTAGCTATGCACTATGCACATGTAGCTGTAAGGGAATGGGAGGAGTTCTTAGTGCCATGCAGGGATGGGAAACTGTTCTGCAAGAGTCAGGGATGGTGGAGGGCTTGGAAGGGGGGGGGGCCCATCCCTCCACAATACCCCCTAGATCAGGGCATGATACTGGAGCACTGTTCCAATGCCTGCTGGCTCTCCTCTCCAAGCCCTGTGATTGGAACACTACAGATCTCACCCATATAGGCAGTGCCCAGGTTGGCCCATACATTTTTTTTAAACAACCTTTAATATCTTTATAAAGACACTCAGTAACAGATTTGCTCTAATATCAATTTGTGGGTGAAGGAGAATCTCCTTTCACTTCTATGGAAAACAAAGCCTACCATATACAGTTCATTGACATAGGGACATAAAGGTGGAATTGTGCCCAGCTGTCCTTTATCATTGTATGCTTTATAGGACACAACTGACAGTCTGAGGTTTTATTGGATCCAACTAGAAAAGTAAAGATCAAGTAGTGGTAAAGTAAAAATTATTGTAAAGCAACTCAGATCTATCAGGTGCACTGACAATCCCACAACCTGCCTGGTGTTTGCATGTTTTCCCTATGCCTGTGTGGGTTCCCTCTGGGTACTCCAATTTCCACTCACACTCCAAAGACATGGTGGTAGGTTAATTGGCTCCTATCTAAATAGGCCCTAGAATGCAGATATAAAGCACCTGTAAAGAGCCTCGAGTGCTTTCACACTGGAGCTGTGCGCTGGCAGGACACCAAAAAAAAAAAAAAAAAAAAAAAAGTCCTGCAAGCCATATCTTTGAGGCGCTGTTGGAGTGCTGTATACACTGCTCCTACAGTGCTCCTGCTCATTGAAATCAGCAGGCAGCGGCCCTTTTCAGCCTCTAGCGGGGTGCTTTTAACCCCTCTGGTAATGGCCGAAAAATAGTTAAATGCACCCGCAAAACGCCGCTGCACACCGCTTTGCTGGCACTTCAGCTGCGTTTTGCGGGTGCATTTAACTATTTTTCGTCCGATACGGAGGTTAAAAGCACCCCGCTAGAGGCCAAAAAGGGCCACAAAAACATTGGTAAAGTGCCGCTAAAAATAGCAGCGCTTTAACACCGAAGCTACCAACACCCCAGTCTGAAAGTAGCCTTAAGGGTGTACTCACCTTTTGTTGATAGCGGTTTAGACATTAATTGCTTTGTATTGCGTTATTGAGAGAGGACAGCAAATTTACACTGTTATACAAGCTGTACACTCACTACTTTACATTGTAACAAAGTGTAATTTCTTCAGTGTTGTCACATGAAAAAGGTCAAATATTTGCAAAAATGTGAGGGGTGTGCCCACTTTTGTGAGATACTGTATATGTAAAGTACTTTGTATATTGTCGGTGCTATATAAATATCTGTAATATAAATCAGATATGCACATGCCTTTCCTATGAACAAGCATACATAAACACATACTGTATAACCCTGGTACTACAATTATCTCAGAGCAAACACAGTCTATGAACCTGAGAAATGAAGGCTGGACACAGACATGGCAAATAGTTGGATGTGAATACACGAAAGGACCGTCTCATAGCCGTTTCCCCAAATTCTACCTTAAAGTGCAATTTCAAGTTAAAAAAAAAATATATAAATTTAGACAACTATCTAAACAACTCATTCAGCAATCCTCCTGTCTATCACTGATAATGGTTTGCCTTTGCAGCCAAATGTGGCTGCTCATAGGCACTTCCTGGTATCCTTGTTGGTGTCTGTGCAAGCAGCCCACTCCCATCCTCCCATCATACACATACTGCTTGGCCCTGCCCCACCCAACCTAGCTCCGCAATGCTCATCCCCATGCTCACTGGCTATGGAGTGACACCACTAGTGCCAGCAGATTGCGACCGAGCAAGAAGGTATGTGAAAAAAAAAAACACCAACTTTGGGGGCACTCTGGAGAAAAAGGAAGACTTAAGGGGACGCACTAGAGTACACTCTGGAGGAGAGGGTGGGGGGTCATAAGGGGGCATTCTGGGAGGTACTTAGTACCTCCAGAGTTCCCTCTTAGTGCCTCCGCAGTGCAGTATTACTAAGGGGACACGCTAGAGGCTGTAAGGGGGCACACTGGAGACACTCTGGAGTTAATAATTTAGCTTACATTCTCCAGAGTGCCTCCATACATCCTGCAAAGTGCTCCTTAGTAATATGGGTACAAGGACTGCGGTATATGTGTGCAGTGTATACTGCAAGAGCAATATTCCCCACGCACACAAAAAACTGGCTTTAAAGGTAGTGCTGGGATGACCGTAGGCTGGAAACTGTGAATAAATGTCATCAGAACACCAAGGACTCCTTGAAAGGGTCCAAAGCTTTATTTTTGTGGTCACATGATTTATTTTTGTGGTCACATGATAAACATACATGCAAACTGCAGGTGCAGATTTTATTGAAACCCCCTTTAAGAACCTCCCACTGGCCATGCCCACTGTGGCACACGTTTCCGAGGGTGCCCCAGGTCTTTTATAACCTTAGTCATGCTCGCATTTTGTCATGCAGTTTTCATGGTTTCTTGCATCGGGCCCAATATTGTCTAAACTAATGCTTATTAAAAATATATTTATTATTTATTTTTTTATACACAAACATTATTCTGCATTTATGACAATGCATGGGAAAAGTACACAGGTAGAGCAGCTATTTTGAAAACAAATAAATCAAAGCCTAGGTAGACTTTATTTATTATGCCTTATAAAATCAGATAAAAAGGACATTGAAAGATGTTAATTATCTAAAAGTATAAAACACATTTACTAAGACTGCCAATAACAGTCTGCACTTTATATAGCATTTCACTAATCTCCACAAGCAAGAAGTTGTCCATGATAAATAACTTCACACACATTCAAAGTCCATTGAAAAAAATAAGGAACTAAACAGACACAAATCAGAAAGTATACTGGTATGTGATGGAAATGCTACCATGAAAATAGAGCCATTAGTAACAAGCTTGATGATTGCTGGAAAACAACAATTTGTGGATTGAAATGTGGGATGGATGTTGACGTCAGGACCACAGAAGAGCTTAAGGTTCTGCTGTAGGCGTGGATAAAAATAATATTTTGGCACTCTCTGGGTTTGTTAATGTCAACAAAATAATTTGGAATTTCTTGATTGAGCAGATCGGCATTCAAAAAACAAGAATGTACGTATTATTATTATTTTTTTTAACACTATGTGTCATAGTCACATGAACAATTTAAGGATGCTAAACAATAAGTAAATCAGAAAAAGTCATAAAAAGACACACCATTATGCATAAGAGTCCTGGACTTGCAGCTGTATGTAGAGGTACAAAATATCATTAACAAAAAAGAGAAATATGTAAGAACTAGGTGCATGGACGCATGCAGATGAAGTTTCTCCTGTGTTTCTCCTGTGTTTAAGGAGTAACTTTGGAAATGTCATTGGAAATTTTTACTGCAAAGACAATAACGCTTATCTAACTTTAAGAACTAATTTCCTTGGTGCATAATTAGATTTTGTATATTTTGTACCTTTATTTTTTTTAACACAATAAAGAATCCCCAAAGCCAGGTTTGATTTGCTGCAGATTTTCTTCTGTAAAAACAATCATTGTTACTAATAACTATGCAGTTTGATGGTCATCAAAACTGGATACAATTGTAATGGATTGCTTAGGTAAGTCTCCATGCTTTAGAGCCATTGGTAACTTGGAGTAGGTATGGCAGATTATCTGAAGCACAAATTGGGTGTGTGGCCTGCTATGGTTGATAGTTATGACATAAAAAAAAAAAAAAAAAAAAAGTATAAACTGACTTTTTTTTTTTTTTTTTTTTTACAAAATTAGTATAAGGATCACTCCTGTACCACCTCCATATCAATGGGAAAGACTGGACACTGGCTCTCTCTCTTTCGGTATGCATCATATCTCACAGTATCGTGGATGGAGTCTAGCCTTAGGGCCCAGTGTGGTGACATAACTGGCTCTAGTTATGTACAAGTGCCATTTTATCTCTCTCACTCAGGATTAAGTATTTAAAGTGTTACTAAACCCAGTAATATGAAAATAGTTAATCTTCCTTCCACAGTGCCCACAGTTTATAACTTTTTACATTAAAATATTGCCGCTATATACCTTTTTGGCTGATCTGTATACCACAGTCAGTGATAAACTGAAGTTTCTCCAGTGCTGAGAGTTCAGGTAGGAGGAGCTTTCCACTGCAGCCTTTATACACACCCACATTTGTTTAGTCAATATCATGTGACCTGGCTAGCTCTGAGAACAAATAAATGTTCTCTCCAGCATAAAACAAAAACTGAGAATGTGCAGGTTGGCTACTGCCTGTGTGTTAGCTGGCCTTCCCAAAATAGACAATGCAAGAAGGGAAGGATCTGTGCATAGAGGATAAAACAGCCTTTTTAAACAATGCAGAGGATTAACCACTTAAGTTCCACAGTGAGTATAACAAGCATGTTACAAATACAGACATATTTACTGTTGTGGGTTTAGTAACACTTTAACCTGAGATTTCTCATCTCCTCCGTTTAGATTTTTTTATTTTATTTTTTGTGGCACATATGGGTCTACTTCACCTTGGATTTAACTCTTAACGAAGAGCCTTCCATTGGTCTTGTCCTCCTAGTCTCCTTTTTCTCTTTTTATCTCCTTGGAGACCAGGAGAACAAGACCTTATACCTTTGTGCATATGGTCGTCCAGACAGGCAAGCAAACTCTTAATTCCTTTGGTAATAAGACTCATTTAACACTTTGATGGGAATTTATTTGTACTTATGTTGGTTTTATATTATCACTAGTTGGATTTAAATTATTGCAAACACTGTTTATTCTGTTTTAATTTGATGGCACTTAAAGTGGAGCTCCAGCCTTTTTTTTTCACCCCTGTGACAGTTGCAGCTTATGCAACCTAAATCAGTATATGTTGCATATGAACACAAGTTTCTTTTTTAATTTGTACTCACTGTACCCCCTGGATCCAGTAAGCTTACATCCTTAGGGGGCATCTGAAGCCCGCTCAGAGTTTCTTCTGGGAAATGGTGCAGCTGACTACACAGCATGAGCCTCATGATCTCTAGCGCTTGCGCAGTGTGAACAAAGCGCGGCATGCTCGGTGTACTGCAGCTTGCCCACTGACTCCTAGGATTGATGACACATATCCTAGAGGCCAATGGGCAGCCAGAAATTATGTACTTTGCCACGGAGCTTTAAGTGACTTGGAAAGGGCGAGATGCTTAAAAAAAAAAAAAAAAAACACACAAACAAAAACACACACACACACACACTTCAAAAACGTATGGCACTGAGATCAGCAACACTGGGGGCCAAACTTAAAATTACAGGGTGGAACTCCGCTCTGTTTCGTTTACACCTGCTGCACCTATCTACCTTCTTCTTGGCATGGATGTTTACATTGATTTTAAACCTATGTACTGTAGACCAGTGGTCCTCAAGTACCCCCAACAGGCCATGTTTGCAAGTTTTCCTTTATCATGCATAGGTGCTTTAAATCAGAATCCATGGCTCTGTATTTCGGAGAGCTATTTTATCTAAGAGAAATTTCCTAAACATGGCCTGTTGGGGGTATTTGAGGACACCACTGCTGTAGACAAAACAGGAAAGTATACACAGATAAAAGTAATCTTTTCGAGCTAAAAAACTGCAGCTGGGCCCATACTTCTATAACAGTTTTATGGCATTACTGAAGCACATCACCCTGGCATCTAAAAGATGCCTGCAGGGTCCTAAGTGGATACATCTGAACAGCATTGTCGATATCAGGCGCTCAGTAAAAGTTGAATGCCTTTAAATAACATGTATAAAACCAACACTTATTTACAACAGCTCAGATTAGGAGTAAAAAACGGTGCAGAAAAAATATAGCTGTATATTGAAAGCAGCATCAAAATGTTGTTGTATGCAGAAAGCAGCACCAAAGACAGCTCCCGGTGATGACTTCAGATTCAAACACTGAAGCTATAGAATCTGTTGCTTTCAAGACAATACTTGCATAAAATAGCAATTAAATAATCAGACAGTCACATTATTGCCAAATACAACAGTGTCCGAATCAAATAAAAAAAAAAACCAAAGTAAAGAGATTTCTGTAGCATCTCATGCGGACCCCTAAAGCTGTGAATTCATAATGTTTCACATGCGCACCAGCTGAACTCTAGGAAAACAAAGTCTTCCCTTGTGGTGGGACTGAACTCCCACTTCAAAAAGGTTAAATCTTTTTCTCTAGGACACATTAAAAGCACTTACTTGCCAGATCTTCTGCCACACTGGAACATGGTGCTCCCCTCCATTCTGGCAGTAGTCTGTCCCTCAGCATCCTCCTATCCAATGCCAGGCTATGGTCATCGTTAATGACGTCACAGGACCTTAGACCACTGGAGCATGGAGAAGAAGAGATTATGGGGACTGGTCTACCAGAACAGAGAGAAGAGGAGTAAACAAACAAGGCAGTCCATAGGGGAATCCGTTTATTTATTTATTTATTTTTTCATTCAACCAGTGGGTTAAACAAAAAAATAAATAAAAAATCCTGACCGGATTCTCCCATCTGCACATTCCATGTGGATGGGAGAATCCTCCTTGAGGAGGCATTGTATTCTGATAGCTGGGAGACCCCCCACACTATCAAAATACACTGATAAGCAGTGTGGTCTATGGCCTGCAGCGATGATTAAGTGTGCAAAATCTGGTAGAGTGGTTGTACATTAGTAAATCAACTTCTGTAGAACCACAGTGCCGATACATGGATCAAAAATTCAGCAGAGTCCCGGCAGAACTGGTCAAATTTATATCCATGTATGGCTAGATTAAAACTGATCTACCCAGTATCCTTGGCATGACCAAGCAGTTAATCCATGCAGGACAGGTTCTGCCCCACTGTAACGAAGACTTTGTTTTCCCAAAGCTAAGCTATAAAGCCAAGGCTTTCGCACTGCAGTCACGGTCATGTTGGCAGTAAAGCATTGCTCGTTTTAAGACCACTTTACCAAACAAAGGGTTAAAAACCGCACATGTTGCGACGCTTCCAAATTGCTTTTCTAGCACTTCGGAAGTGCTGCCCATTCATTCCAAAAGGACAGGGGCAGTGTAGGAGTGCTGTATACAGTGCTCCAAAACTGTCCCAAAGATGCTGCTTGCAGGACTCTTTTACTGTCCCGCAAGCGCGCCGCCCCAGTGTGAAAGCACTTGGCTTTCACACTGGGGAGGAATGAGAGGCAGTTTTCAGGTGCTATTTTTAGAGCTAAAATGCTTCAAAACGCCCTTAGTGTGAAAGGAGTCTAATTACTATCTTCAGTGATCTGTATCAAATAGAAAGTCATGCACATGATAAACCAAACTATAAGAGGGCTAATAACATGACCCTGAGGGGGCTTCATAACCATGAAGGATGTGCCTCAACATGAGTGGGTAAGAATAAAGAGTTAAAGCGGAGGTCCACCCTAAAGTGGACCTTCCGCTCATTGGAATCCTCCCCCTCTCCGGCGCCACAATTGGCACCTTTCAGGGGGGAGGGGGGTGCAGGTACCTGTACAGTACAGGTATCTGCACCCACTTCTGGGATAGCTCTCTGCGGAAAGGGGCGTAGATCCGAAAGTCCCCCGCTGCCTGCTGGGAAACACACAGATCCCAGAGGCAGCGGGTCCATCCTTATTCCGCAGCGCGACTCGCGCATGCACAATAGGGAACCGGGAAATTAAGTCGAAAGGCTCCACTTCCCGATTCCCATACCCAAGATGGCGGCAGCAGCACCCGAGAGACAATCGAGAGATCGGCTTCGGGTGCCGACATCGCGGGCGCGCTGGGCAGGTAAGTGTCCTTATTTTAAAAGTCAGCAGCTGCTGTATTTGTAGCTGCTGGCTTTTAAAAAAAAAAAAAAAAAAAAAAAACGCGGAACTTCCGGCGGACTCCCGCTTTAAAAGAGAAAAACAAAAAATAAAGCCTAGCTTTTAGAGGCCTGTTCAGCTGGATTTTGTCAAACTGATCCAATAGCATCGGTCATTTCTGTGACCTGAATCAAGTTTGCACATCAGCAGTATTATGTTTAGACCCCTTTCACACTGAGGCACTATATGGCTAAAAATAGCCCTTGTAAAGTGCCTGTCCTTTCACTCCACGGTGAAAGCCTTTCACACTGGAGCGGTGCGCTGGCAGGACACTGAAAAAAGTCCTGCATGCATCTTTGAAGAGCAGAAGGATCGGTAAATACACTGCTCCTAAAGCGCCCATGCCCACTGAAATCAATGGACAGCACTGCCAAAGCACTGGCACAGCGCCGCTGCAGCCACATTTTTAACCCATTTTCAGCCGTTAGCAGGGTTAAAATCGTCCCACTAGCGGGCGAAAAGCGCTGCAAAAACGTGCCCTTAAGGAATAAATGGCCTGTCTCAACCAATGAATGCACATAAAAGGTGTGGCTTGACCCTTACTGCTACATGTACTCTATAGCCAGATGTAGATGTGATTTTCTTTCCTGCAAGCACGGGACAGTCAGTGTTGATGGGGGAATCACTTCCACAAAGCCACTGCATTCTCCCAATTCTTCCAATTCAATAGTCCGTGGCCAGCTTCTGTTCTAGGTCAACAGTGAAAGTCTTGAAGCCGGAAGAAAAGCATAAGCAGTGGAGGCTGGTGCTCAAAATTTTTGGAGAGGAGCAAACAAACCGAAAAATTCTGAAAAATACTTTAAAAAATAAAAACCACATCAATTGCAGCCACTGTGTCCAGCAAATAAAGCCACTGTGCCCATCATGTGCAGCCACTTGTGCCCATCATGTGCAGCCACTGGCAGGGCTTGTGGCTCTGGCAGCAGTCCTGTCCCCCGTCGGCCCTGGCACTTACCGTAGGCAAGCAGCAGCTCCTCTAAAAGACAGTGGACGATAACAGCAGAAACCTCCACTGCAGTGTGTGTCCTTCACTTCATTTCCTAAGAGCCAGGCATCCCATAGGGTGGTGCCCTCCTAATTGGCGGTGAGGAAGGTTAGTGTGAAAATAGAGAAAATGTATTCGCTATCGTCACACAATTGGATGGGATTAGGGCACACTCTCTGCGCCCCGAGCCCACCCTATTTTGAAGCCTATTAGAGCCTCTGACTCTAATCAGGAGCTTCAAAATGTACCACCCCCCTCCCATTCCCACCATAGGAATCCATGCGTCCGGTGTCCTGAAAGGGGCTGGGCACATGAATGGGGGTGCAGCACCCATGTGCCCACAATGCACGGGTCGTTACTGAGCATAAAGCACCCTAAAAAAAAATACCAATAGCCAGGCCAGTGTACCAATTACATACTTTGTTACATAGTTGGTAAGGCAGAATAAAAACATTAGTCCATCTAGTACAACCTGTGTGGGTGAGTGTGTGTTTATGTCAACAGTACTTCCCATATCCCTGTATATTGAGCTCCCTGAGATGCGATTCAGGGGCTTTAATATTTTCTGAGGTATTGAAGTAGAAGCAGCATGCAGATCAGGATTTTTAGACTTCTCTAATTTGCATGCTTGTTCCAGGTCAGTAACTCAAAGTACTGAAGCGAGAGACAGCCAGGCAATAGGGCAGCAATAACAGCCTTTTTAAGACGTTTCTTTTTAGAAAAAAAAAAAAAAAAAAACAATACAGGCCAATTTTCAGCACTCTCACATTTTGAATGACAATTTCACGGTCATGTGATGCTGCAACCAAACTAAATTTTTATCATTCTTTTCCCACAAATAGAGCTTTCTTTTGGTGCCATTTGAGCACCTATGGGGTTTTTTTTTGTGCTACAAATAAAATGAAAAAAAAAAAGTGTAAAAAAAAAAATGTTTTCTTCATTATTTTCGTTACAAAACCTTGTAAATAAGTATGTTTTCTCCTTCATTGATGGGCACTGATGAGGCTGCAGTGATGGGAACTGATGAGGCAGCACTGATCAGAGGCACTGGCAGGCATCACTAATGAGCACAGAGTGCCATCCCTGGTGGACTCTCCTGGTGGCCATGGGTGGACATGATCGGGGGGGTATAATCAGTGCAGCCCCCCCCCCCCCATCAGGTGAGCAGCCGATCGTCTCTCCTCTACTCGTGTCTGTCCGTCTGTCAGCTCATGCAGAGAAAAAGCCAATACACAGCAGAGGCTCTTTACCTAGATCGGAGATGCTGTGTGTCAAACTGGGCGCACAATCACGGCTTATCCTGCTGGACGTCATATGACACCCAGTCAGGATAACTGAACCACTTCCCGGCCGTCAGTCTGCTATAAGCCAGGTGGAAGGTGGTTAATTTTAGAAATATTGGACAAACCAAGTATATCAGGTGGCATCAGCTGGTTCAACAGAAACCGGCCGACATTTGGCCC
The DNA here is from genome assembly GCF_037356315.1 of Lithobates pipiens. Taxonomy (NCBI): domain Eukaryota; kingdom Metazoa; phylum Chordata; class Amphibia; order Anura; family Ranidae; genus Lithobates; species Lithobates pipiens. Next base: position 215,848,577 of record NW_027507903.1, on the reverse strand, counting down.
ATGTGAATGGCAGCCGAGCCAGCTTCTGTCAAAGGGGCAGGACCAAAGAGGATGATCGGCGTCTTCACCTACACTTTCAGCCAATTGCCGAGAACGCTGACCGGTGTGTTCTGGTGGGGGAGGGGGGGGGGTCCCCCTGAGCTCTTTAGTATTTTTTTTTTTTAGGTTAGCCTGCCGAGTCAGCCCACTGCCACCACTTCCTACAAGAAAAAAACTACACAGATGACTCTTCCATGGATACGACAACCTCTAGCCTCAAAATACACAATCATTTCAGGGCTGCCAACCTTTTGTGACATGGTCAGTGCTCGGGAGGCAAAATTGCAACATTCTGGCCAGCTACAGCTTTCACAAGTTCTCTCATTCCATGTACAGGGGAACTTACATAAAACCAATTGGCTGCCTCGATACTCATATCTAAAACTTTTACAGAATTAAAGAACACATACAAGCTGTTAAATACCTAAAAACATGAAATGACATACAGACCAAACTAATGTTTACAGAAATTGTATCAGAGAATAGGTTCCATAACGCCATATGTGAGCAATATTATACTTCAGTACCAAAACCACAACCAACAAATATATCAGACCTTATTGTTTTGTTTTTTTTAACACAAAAATGCCAAAAAGTATCCTACCTTGTTATACAGACGATTAGATAGAACAGCGGGTTGGCCCATACTGTATGCATTGCGTGCTTACTTTCACTAAAGCAAGCTTAACCACAAATTGTGTAAATACCATTACGTTTTTAATGAATATTTTTATACAAAAAATAAAAATAAAAAAAATGTTCTTGTAAAAAATAAATAAAAAAGGGAGGTGTATGTGTAATTATATATATATATATATATATATATATATATATATATATATATATATATATATTTTTTTTTTTTTATTTTTTTTTTTTTTTTTTTTTTTTATTAGATAGAGAGAGAGCTTGCAAACAGGAAAAAAAAGGAACTTGCTCCCACATCAAGAGCTCCAAATAAAAGGGATAATGTTATTTATGGGTCATTGTTAAGCAAATGGTCTGTCAATGATCTAAAAGACTGTAAAACGGAAAGAAACCGGGGCAGATGGCAGTGACTCTATAGGAAATGAGCGCTGGATATTGAAGATTTTTGGTATATTATCTGGTGACGAGGTTAACCTCTTTGGTGCCGCAATAATTAATGGGCCATGGACTGGCAGAATGATCTCCAGCCATTGTTTCCCCCTGCTAAAGCAAAGCAGCAATATATTGCCATCATATGTGCCACCAAGTACAAAGGATGCTTGTGATGGTTTCTCCGAGGGGTCCATTTACTGGGAGAGATAGGCGGGACTTGGTAAATAACATCCCACAGAACAGACCTCACATCATGTCAACAATCACAACACTTCCCTCAGCACAAACAAACAAAAGCAGTAACAAAAGAGAAACACTGAAACAATGCAAAGAAACTCCCAGACTGTGACCATTCACCGGCCGGCCATTGTAAACAGCTCAAAACGCCCGGGATCAACTGGGTTTTTATCACAACACCATTTCAAAGATGAAAACAAACCGGCCTTAGGAGGCCTCAGAGAAGGAAAAAATAAAAAAAAAAATCTGACAGGGCATTCATGACAGATCTTGGTCACCTAAATCTCCCAACACCAACCATACATCAGAGGATCAACACAAAACGAGGTCTAGAAATATGCGTCTTCCACATTTTAAAGACAAAACAGTAAGAATGTGATTTTGATCTCCAGCAATCGGGTTGGTGAGAAACAAAAACAAATATCCATTAACAGTAAGCACTCCTTAATAAAATGATCAAAATCTGCATATAAACAACAAAGCTCATAAAATGTGCACAATTTTCATAAATCACATGCAGAAAAAAAAAGTAAAAAACGGTTGCAAGCAAAAATAAAAAAATAAAATATCATAATAATAATTGTGAGAACAGCTATACAATGAGGTTAGATCATCCAATCAGATTGTAAGTGTCAAGAAAAAAAAAAAATCAATATCTTTATTTGATCTGATGGCAATGTTGCAGCTGAATAAAAATAACTCAACTGCACTTATTTCTAAAAGGAGGGATTTACCAAGACTGGAGCAGCCAATCAGCTCCTAGCGTTCATTTTTAAAGCTTAACTGAGCAAGCTAAAGCTAGAAGCTGGTTGGTTACTATGCACAGCTGCCCCAGTTTTTTGGAAATACCCCCTTTGTATTTACTGCTATGTATGCTGCAACAGATACAAATACATCAGCAACTACATTGTATTGTTTTTTTTTTACAACAGCTGGATTTCAATAGCACTTAATGTAACAAAGTATTTATTTATCTAGTACTGTCAGCCAACACTATAATAAATACAAGTTCATTTAAATTGTATCCTTAATTTGTAGGCAGCAGCTGGATAAAAGAATTCAATTGTGGTTAATACTATAAAGTGTTTACTGTTAGCCAACACTGGAACAGACACCAGTTATACAAGCAGGGCCCTCCTATTCCTTCTGTATTGAACAGTATTGGAATTGTACTGCCCCCCTTTATATGTAAAGCGATGCCTAAACTGTTGGCGCTATACAAATCCTGTATAATAATATTAATAGTAGATCAGTAATCCCATTTCAGATTTGATGGGTGTTATGGTGGCCATACACAGTGTGACTAATCGATTGAATAAGACATCAATCAAGCAAGACAAGAGTGACAGATAGGGATTGATTTACTAAGATTGGGGAGCGCAGAATCTGGTACAGCTGTGCATGGTAGCCAATCAGCTTCTAACTTCAGCTTGTTCAGTTAAGCTTCAAGGATAAAACCTGGGAGCTGGTTGGTTTCTATGCAGCAGATTTTTCACTCTCCAGTTTTAGTAAATCAACCCCATAGTGACAGCTTTGATTAACCCATGATGATTGGTTGTGGCAAAAAAAAAAAAAAAAAAATGGGGAGGATCAATAGTGTTTTTTTTGCACCCTAAGCAATTCCTGTGGTTCACCACTTCTGATTGCTCATGGGCACAAAAGGTGACCTGTGCTTCCGTGCGATCGACTTATGCATGAAATCAATCGAATTAATTGAGGCTCAAGGTACAGGAGTATGAAACAGTAATCAAATTAGGTTTGATCGATTGAGGTGGCTGATCGGTTTATAGCGCCGTGTATGGCCACCATGAGATCATGAGAATAGCAGCAGCCAACAATGTAGCAGATACAAGTTGGAGTGGATGTGTTTACATTTTAGACAGCAGCTGGCTAGAAAGAATGCCATTGGCCTGAACAGTGAGTATATTATAGATGGTGGGTGTATGTGAGAGGAGGGGTCCCCCCAGATGCAGTATATTATAGATGGTGGGTGTATGTGAGCGGAGGGGTCCCCCCAGATGCAGTATATTATAGTGAGTGGAGGGGTCCCCCCAGATGCAGTATATTATAGTGAGTGGAGGGGTCCCCCCAGATGCAGTATATTGTTAATGGAGGGGTCCCCCCAGATGCAGTATATTATAGATGGTGGGTGTATGTGAGCAGAGGGGTCCCCCCAGATTCAGTATATTATAGATAGTGGGTTATGTGAGTGGAGGGGACCCCCAGATGCAGTATATTATAGTGAGTGGAGGGGCCCCCCAGATGCAGTATATTATACTGAGTGGAGGGGTCCCCCCATATGCAGTATATTATAAATAGTGAGTGAAGGGGTCCCCCAGATGCAGTATATTATAGTGAGTGGAGGGGTCCCCCCATATGCAGTATATTATAGATAGAGAGTGGAGGGGTCCCCCAGATACAGTATATTATAGTGAGCGGAGGGGTGCCCCAGATGCAGTATATTATAGTGAGTGGGGGGCCCGCCATATGCAGTATATTATAGTGAGTGGTTGAAGGGGCCCCCCAGATGCAGTATATTATATAGTGAGTGGAGGGGTCCTCCAGATACAGTATACTATATAGTGAGTGGAGGGATCCCCCTATATGCAGTATATTATAGCTAGTGAGTGAAGGGGCCCCCCAGATGCAGTATATTATATAGTGAATGGAGGGGTCCCCCAGATGCAGTATATTATAGCGAGTGGAGGGGTCCCCCTATATGCAGTATATTATAGCGAGTGGAGGGGTCCCCCTATATGCAGTATATTATAGCTAGTGAGTGAAGGGGCCCCCCAGATGCAGTATATTATATAGTGAGTGGAGGGGTCCCCCAAATGAAGGTGTCTATGGAGAAAGGGGGATCGCTCTTTGTTGATCTGTAGAAGAAAGTTGCCATAAGGATGGCTGATGCTGGTGATCCCTCATCATCAGATTCCAGCACTGGGCTGTCTATGGGATGTGATGTGATGGATTCCCCCCCTATAGAGGAGGATAGTTTATGGATGGAGGTAGAATGGGGATCACTCACCCACGCCGTACTTCTCGTGCTCCGTGGGTACCCACATGTCTCCAGTGTTGTGATGGCCGTGTTTGTGGATCAGGGGAAGACACACATCCCTCCTGGTGACAGAGCTCCTGTGTGGACTGCCTCCCTCCTCCTCCTCCGTGCTGTCTTTGTGTACAAGCCCCCTCTGTGTGCTGCTGTCAGCGGAGCCGGGCTCTTCCCTCCAGTCCTGAGCGGTGCCAGGCGCGGGCACGGTGCCCTGAGTGTACCAATGCTGTGCAACTTGTGTGCCCCGTCACCCTGTATGTCAGTGTGCCGCTTGCCCCGTGTAGCCCCAAACACGAGCATGCGCCATAGGCACGCAGCTAGGACTCCGGCTGGCTCGCAGGCACTGGGCTCATTGTTCTGGTAACCAGGAGAAATGCAACGCTACAAGAACGGGCTGCAGGGCACGCCGCTGTATAGGACCCCCTGCTTCCCGTACTGCGCAGGCGCGCCTCTCCACTCTGCGCGCTCCCGACCTCCTGCTCTTGCTGCAAGGTAGATGCAGGAGACAACCTAGGCGAGACACGTCACGTTTCAGCAACGCCCCCCTTTTTGTTATTAACCCCTTCAGCGCCAGCCGTTCAACTGTTGTTAACCCTTTCATTTAACAGCGGCTTGTCATGGTATATAAACCTTTACATGGTTGGCAGCACGCCTTCTATAAAGCATTATTATCTCAGTCCTCCTAGGCTGCTCCCTTCATGTATGTATATGTATATGTATATGTATATGTATACATACATATATATATATATATATATAGATAGCGCCGGCTCCTGAAGAGCACAAGCTGTGTTTTTGAAAGTTAATGTTACACATGAACTGTAGTTTGGTTTGGGTACAATTGTTCCAAATTTGGACCTCAGCATCAGTCTGACTGGACTACAAAATGTTCAGCCTGGCCACAAGGGGCACTGTCTTTTCTGGCAGGCATGGAACCACAGTTGGGTGCTTTAAGGTTACTCTCTCTCGGAGCCCGCCCAGTGGGAGTGTCACTCTTGCTGTGCTTTCTGGGAGAGGGTACTTAAGTTGCGGATGTCACGTGGTTCGGGGTTCCGGTCCAGAAGTACGTCCTGACAAGCCCCCAGGAAGGCTAAGGCCTGGGGTGCATATCCACCCGACTTGTTGTCTCTTGTTGTCTCTGGGCTGGCTAGCCCGAGGCAAGGAAACTAAAGAAGGATTCCAAGGTGGTCCGGTGCCGTCTAGATGGAGAGGCCCAGTAACTTCGCAGCTATCCAGGGGAGGACTCTTCAGAAGAAGGTGCACGTACGGGTTGGCTTCTTAGCAATAGCCTGGAGGGGCTGAAGTGAAGTGAATCCTGTCTCGTGGGTATCACCAAGCTGACTGAAAGGTATCACATGAGTGTTACACAAGTTTTAGTATTCCTGAAGTTCTACAACACTGTCTGTGGCAGAGACGTATTCCTGTAAGTTCTATAACGTCTGTGGCAGATACTTGTTCCTGAGTAAGGCACCTTGTTGGCTGCTAGGCCTTTGAGAGAGGGAGTATCCAACCTGAGTGAACATCCAGTTGTGAATGGCTATTCTCTGGATCTAGTCAAAGTACGCAAGTCTTTCATTATTGACTTTGAAACTAAGACCCCCTTTCACAACAGGGCATTTTGCAGGCGCTATAGCGTTAGAAATAGTGCCTGCAATCCACCCTAAAAAAGCTGCACCATTGTCTGTTGTGTGAAAGCCCGAGGGCTTTCACACTGCAGCGGTGCGCTGGCAGGACGTCAGGGAAAAGTCCTGCCAGCAGCTTCTTTGGAGCGGTGAAGGAGCGGTGTGTTTACCGCTCCTCCACCGCTGCTCCCCATTGAAATCAATGGGGCAGCGCTGTCATACCGCCTGCAAAACGCCGCTATTGCAGCATATTGCTGGCGGTTTTAACCCTTTCTCGGCCGCTAGCGGGGGTAAAAGCGCCCCGCTAGTGGCCAAAATGCGCGGCAAATCCGGCGGTAAAATGCAGCTAAAAATAGCAGCGTTTTACCGCCGACGCTATGGGCGGTGTGGTGTGAAAGGGGCCTTAGAGTACCTGAACTTCCTTCCTAACCCTCTGATCCTATTTTAACCACTTGACCACTGGGCACTTAAACGCCCTTAATAACCAGATTTTCAGCTTTCGGTGCTCTCACATTTTGAATGACAATTACTCAGTCATGCAACACTGGACCTATATGAAATTTTTGTCCTTTTTTTCACATAAATAGAGCTTTCTTTTGGTGGTATTTAATCACCGCTGGGTTTTTTATTTTTTGTGCTATAAAAGAAAAAAGACAGAAAATTCTGTAAAAAAATGAATTTTTCTTCGTTTCTGTTATAAAATTTAGCAGATTAGTAATTTTTCTTCATACATTTTGGCCAAAATTTATACCACTACATATCTTTGGTAAAAATAAGTACAAATTGGTGGATATTATTTGGTCTTTGTGAAAGTTATAGAGTCCACAAGCTATGGTGCCAATATCTGAAAATTGATCACACCTGAAGTACTGACGGCCTATCTCATTTCTTGAGACCCTAACATGCCAGAAAAGTACAAATACCCCCCAAATGACCCCTTTTTGGAAAGAACACATTCCAAGGTATTTAGTAAGAGGCGTGATGAGTTTTTGAAGTTGTCATTTTTTTCCACAATTCTTTGCAAAATCAAGATTTTTTTTTTTTACTTTTTTCTTTTTTTTTTCACAAAATTGTCATATTATCAGTTTATTTCTCACACACAGCATATGCATACCACAAATTATACCCCAAAACACATTCTGCTATTACTCCCGAGTATGGCAATACCACATGTGTGAGACTTTTACACAGCGTGGCCACATACAGAGGCCCAACATGCAGGGAGCACCATCAGGCGTTCTGGAGCACCCAGGACAATTCTGACATTTCTCTCCTACATGTAAAAATCATCATTTATTTGCTAGAAAATTACATAGAACCCCAAAACATTATATATTTCTTTTTAGCAAACACCCTGGAAAATACAATGGTGGTTGTTGCAACTTTTTATCTCGCACGGCATTTGCGCAGCAATTTTTCGAACGCTTTTTTTGGGGAAAAAAACAGTTTTGTGCTTAAAAAAACAGTAAAGTTAGCCCAATTTTTGCATAATGTGAAAGCTGAAGTTGCGCCGAGTAAATACATACCTAACATGTCACTCTTCAAAATTGCACACGCTTGTGGAATGGCGCCAAACATCGCTACTTAAAAATCCCCATAGGCGACGCTTTAAATTTTTTTACTGGTTACATGTTTTGAGTTACAGAGGAGGTCTAGGGCTAGAATTATTGCTCTCGCTCTAATGTTTGCAGCGATACCTCACATGTGTGGTTTGAACACATGTAAACATCCCTTGTAATAGGAATATGGCATGACAGGTCCTAAGGGGTTTTGGCAGAGTATTGGCTGGTATTGCAGAGTATTGGCGGGTATTGCAGAGTATTGGCAGGGTATTGAGGGGTTAAATTCGGTGAGCAGCGATGTGGGCACTGCAGATGCAGCCTACGGCGCTGCTGACACTGATCTCTTCCCCCTCCGCTGTACCGATCAGTACAGAGAGGGGAGGGAGGAACCGGCGTCATAACATTACGCTGGTTTGTTTACAAGTGATCACTCCGGCGGTCATGGATGCTCCCGAGTGCGCGCGAGAGCGGAATTCTTGGAGGACGTCATATGACGGCCTCTCAGAGTTACACAACCGCCCTGTAGCCGTCATTTGGCTATGGACCGGTTGTTAAGTGGTTAAAGAGACTGTTCGATGTCTAAGTTTTTGCAATAAAAATCCCTTCATGCAGATCTGTCGTCAGTCTCTAGAATTACTGGGTATTTACCACAGGAAACCCCTGGACACAAATCCAGGAGAAGAAGGTAACGGTAAGCCCAATCAAACCAGCAGCTCCTTCGGGGGTTAGTGCTACATATATATATATATATATATATATATATATATATATATATATATATATATATATATATATATATACGTAGCTCTGGCTCCTGGCGAGCATACGCTATATGTTTTTCAAAGTTAAACTTCCTGAGACCGCAGTTTGGTTTTGGGGCTAATTTGCTAAATTTATGTGTAGTGCCGGTACTCCTAATGATTGCACGCTATGTATTAAAATAGATTTTTTTCCAAAACTGTAGTAAGTTTTGGGGTTAATTGTGCTAAATTGTACTTTGGCATCAGTTTGGCTGGGCTGTATAGAAGTTCTGCCTGGTCATAGGTGGGGTTTTACACCTGTGGGAGGCTTTAGAACGCAGTCTGGTTGGGACGCATTGGGTACTAATCTCTATCTCGGAGCCAATCAGTGGGCGTGTTTATCTCACTGCGTAATCCGGGAAAGGGTACTTAAGTTGCCAAAGTCACGTGGTTCTGGGTTCCGGTCCAGAAGTTGTTGCTGACTCCATAATAAAAAAAATTAAAAAAGGAAGCTGCGCTAGAAATCATATAATGCAAAATGATATCATTAACGCCATAGCTAAATTTTTCCACGCTGCATGCAAAGAAATTTGATATACCACAAGTAATACAAATAAAACATAAACTAATTAAAAGCGTGAACAGTCCAAAAAAAGGGGCGAGAGATAAGAAAATGAGGCTTCAGTCCATTTAGGTGACTCCGTACAAAACACCCTCCAAGTATGCAGCAAGTGCACCCAAAGAAAGGAATTCCTCCATCACTAGATTCAGTGAGGCTTACCAGCTGACAAGATCTCTTTTTAGGGAGATCATATGTGCTCGCAAACAAAACCATCAATCCGGTCCCTTTAAAACAGGGGTTGACAAATTTGCTTGGAATCTAGGAGCCAGCTTAAAAAGTTAGGAGCCAGGTCCGTGACGACGATCCGGACCTGTCCATGGCCTGACATGGAGACGAGTGAGGGGAAGATAGCAGTGCCGCCGTCGCCCCCCCCCCCGTCTCCAAGTCATTGCCCATAGCTCTTAGAGGGACATTTTATTTATTTTTTTCAAATGACAATTTTTTTTTCAATTGCATTTTAGTGTAAATATGAGATCCGAGGTCTCTCTGACCCCAGATCTCATATTTAAGAGGACCTGTCATGCTTTTTCTTATTCCTTGTAATAAGAATAAAACTGACACAACATTTTTTTTTAAAAGAACAGTGGAAAAAAAAAAAAGTTAAAATAAAGCAGAAAAAATAATAATTTCCTGACAGACTCCATGGCAGCCACGTGTGGGTTAAGTCCCGCCTCCACTACCCATAGGACACTACTCCCATAAATCTTTGCTCCCTGCCCCTGGCCGTGTTCTTTTTTTGTCCTCCTCCGAAGGACCCAGAAGTGGTCTTCCTACCTGAAGATCTATCATCCCCACGATCGAGGTCGGCCAGTCTGCGACTCTGGATCTGGAAAGTCGCATTACTCCGCTAAGCCCTAGCTATTAGCAGGGTATGGAGTGGGCAGTGGAAGAGGCGCTGTGAAGAAGCCCATGTCCTGGCCACTGGCAGGCAGGCTGCGCATTGGTCGGATAGCCAGCTATTAGCAGGTGACCCTTTTTGCCCCCTGGAAAGTCCGGTGTCATCTTACCTTATCTTCGGCCGAGTGATCGATCGTGGTGGGAGTGGTGAGAGGTTCTAAAAGTTCTTTATGGCAGCAGTTTTTGTATTTTATTATCTGTCTTCGTTTGTTTCTGTTTGTTTGTATGTGCAGGCATGGCGGCTGGTTCTTCCGCGTTCCAGCCGCCGTTCTATTTCCGGGTTTGCGTTTTCGGCCCTACTGCGCATGCGCGAACGCGGTTGAGATCGAGGCTTGGTTTTGCGCATGCGCGATAGCGGCAAATTGCCGCTGTTTCGCGCATGCGCACGGGCACGACGGTGACATCACAGGGGCGGGCTATTTAAATGTGGAATTTGTCTGCAAGCTTTGGGAATGCTTGCGGGCTGTTGCGGTGACTTCCCCCTGCCTCTGTGTTGCATCCACTGGTAAGTGGCATTCTGGGATAGGGAGGCTATCCCTTCCCTGTCCCTTGCACTGATCCCTTGTCATCTTTTCAGCGCGTATGGATATCGCTGAGGACATGGATTCCTTACCGCCTGCTTGTGGCCAGCCCTCTCATAAAAGGTATTTCTAATGATCACCTGAAGGTCTGGTGGGGGAGGGGTATTTATCTGTTAGCTCTGTCCTGATGTCTTGTCTCTTGTGGTTTCTTGTCTTGTTCCTTTTTCAGCCCTTCCAGGTCAGAACAGCATCGCAGCTCTCATAGAGGGAGCGACTCCTCCAAGTCGCATCACCGGCACTCCTCTTCCAAATCTAAACATTATGGTTCCTCCTCAAGATCAGGACACCGTAGTGAAGAAAGATCGCACTCCTCGAGGACTCAATCTAGTCACTCAGCTAGTGCCTGTTGGGGGTGCAGAGCTCTTGTACCGGCAGGAAAATCTTTATGCGACCCTTGCTATGCCAAGGCTTCCAATGAAAGGGGTGACGCAGATCAACAACTTAAAACCCTGGTGGAAAAAGTTGTTAAGGAGTCCCTCAGAAATATTGAGGGCCAGTCCTATGTTCCCCCGGCAGAGCCGCCACTTTCTCCAGGAAGGGAGACTCAGCTGCAGGATACTTGGGAATCCTCTGCGCATAGCCACCCCTCAGCTGCCATATCTGACAGTGACTCTGATGAAAGTGATCCCTGTGTGGGCTTTGATTTCGCTCTACTGCCTCCTCTGGTCAGAGCTGTTAGAGAGACACTGAACTGGGAAGATTCTGTGGCTACTCCTTCCAAACAAAGAAAATTCTTTAAGCAATTAAAGAAGGAACGGATTAATTTTCCTTTTATCTCTGAGCTAGGTGAGATTATCACAGATGAATGGGGCAAGGTGGAGAAGAAAAATTCCATGCTATCAAAGGTTTCGAAACTCTATCCTTTCAATGAAGAAGAGGTGAAGCATTTGGAGTCAGCACCACTGGTAGACGCAGCAGTCATGCGGCTGGTGAAACATGTCACTCTTCCCTTAGAGGATACCGTGTCTTTTAAGGACGTTCTGGACAGACGAATTGATGCTGATTTGAAGAGAGTGTATCTCACAGCAGGAATGGCCTGTAAGCCAGCGCTAGCTCTGGCCGCTATGTCCAAAGCAATGGAGATATGGACAGATAGTGTAGAAGAGACACTTAGAAATATCTCTGAAGATACAGCTAAGAGCTCGCCTATCCAAGAGCTTAGGCTGGCCTCCGCCTTTCTTGGGGAGGCCTCTATCGACATCATACGCCTGGTGGCTCGGGTGATGCCTTCTTCTGTTACGGCTAAACGGGCTCTTTGGCTCCGCCCCTGGCTGGCAGACCCAGCCTCAAAACAAGTATGGTGCCGCATCCCCTTTGAAGGGTCCTCTCTTTTCGGCAAAAAGTTGGATGAGGCTATTACCCGAGCCACTGGTGGGAAGTCGGGGTTCCTCCCCCAGGACCGGCGTTTGCAAGCCCAGAGAAGGTCTTTTCCAAAGAGACAGTACCAGGAACGAGCCAGGGAAGCTCGCAGTTCAGACCAGGCCGTGAATTTTCCAGGTCCTGGAAATCAAGACAATCCTCTTTTAAAAAATCTACAAAAAGTGATTTGAAGGGAGAGAGGGAACCCACTTGAACAGTTTTATCAAAAAGAAAAATTCAAGATGGAGTCTTTATCCACAATTCAACAATCTGTCCAAGCAAGGGACTGGATGGTCTCCATAGACCTCAAGGACGCCTATTTTCATGTCCCAGTTGCAGAAAATTACCAGCAGTATCTCCGCTTCTCCGTGGGCGAAAGCCATTTTCAATTTACTTGCCTTCCCTTCGGGCTATCAACTTCTCCTCGTGTATTTTCAAAAGTATTGTTGGCAGTGGTAGCTCTTCTGAGAACCAAAGGGATTCGTCTACATCACTACCTAGACGACCTTCTGCTGTTGGCTCAAGACAAGGATCAACTTCTGGTACACAGAAAGCAGGTCATCTCCACCCTACAGGAATTCGGGTGGATCTTGAACTTGGAGAAGAGCCAGCTTGTCCCATCTCAGCGGCTGGTGTTCTTAGGGGCCCTATTCAACACTGTCAGAGGCACCATCTCATTACCAGAAGAGAAGTTGTCAGTGGTCAGGGACAGAATCCGTCCAGCCCTCTCTGCCTCTCATCTCCAGGCTCTCCAGTGCCTGAAAATTATAGGCACTATGGTAGCGACAATCCCGATGGTGAGGTGGTCACAGTGGAGGATGAGGCCCTTTCAGAAGGGTTTCCTTCATCAATGGTCAGGCAGCAAAACCCAGCTGATTCGGATCACCTTATCCATGAGGAATTCCCTTCTGTGGTGGCTCCAACGGGAAAATCTCTGCAACTGCCATTCCATTCTCCCCATCTCATGGGTCACCATAACAACAGATGCCAGCAACAGGGGTTGGGGCGCCCACTGTCTGGCGGAAGTGGCTCAGGGCACCTGGATTCTCCCCTCCAGAGGGACGGTGTCGAACATCCTGGAGTTAAGGGCAGCCTTTCAAGCTCTGCTAGCCTTTCGGCATCTGATTTCAGGAGCCTCGGTCTCACTCAGGCTAGACAATACCACAGCAGTGGCGTACATAAGAAGGCAAGGGGGTACCCGAAGTCTATCCCTTCTCCAGGAGGTGGAACCGATCATGACCTGGGCTCAGAGGAACCTGAAGGATCTGACAGCATCTTATGTCCCAGGGATTCAGAACGTTCAGGCAGACTTTCTTTCCCGGATACTTCTGGACAACAACGAGTGGTCTCTCCACGAGGAAGTGTTCAACTGGATCCTGACAATGGGGCTTTCCCCAGAAGTCGACCTGTTTGCCTCCCCTTGCAACAAAAAACTGGAGAAGTATTACTCAAGGTACAGGGATCCCCAAGCCTACGGGGTGGATGCCTTGACAGAGAAATGGTGGTTCCACAAGGCCTATGCCTTTCCCCCAACTCCTATTATTCATCAGTTCCTGAGGAGACTCAGGTCAGAGACAGCAGAAGTGATAGCCATAATTCCCTATTGGCCCAACAGACCCTGGTTTCCGCTTCTGATGCTCCTCAGTGTCAGGGATCCAATTCCTTTACCATCCAGGCCAGACCTTCTGTCCCAAGGGTCGAGATTACATCCTTGCCCGGATCACCTGCGCCTAAAGGCTTGGTTTTTGAAAGGGGACGGTTGAAGGCTTTAGGCTGTCCTGAAGAAGTCATTCCCACTCTTCTTAGTGCTTGAAGAAGCAGTACTAACCGGGTATATGAGAGAATTTGGGCGAAGTTTGCAGATCACTTGTCTTCCAGGTCCAGTTCCTGTAATACCCTGACAGTCCGGGACGTTTTAAGCTTCTTGCAATCAGGATTGGATATCTCCCTTTCGGTTAGTTCTCTCCGGGTCCAGGTTTCAGCAATTTCAGCTTTTTCTGGAGTCGCATGGGCCAATCATCCCTTGGTCCAACAATTCTTCAAAGGAGCAGTCAGGCTTAGGCCACAAAGGAAAACTAGATTCCCCAAATGGGACCTTCCATTGGTTCTAGATTTCTTCTCTCAACTTGACAGAACGCTCTCAATCAGAGAATTAACCCTTAAAACCTCTTTTCTGGTAGCCATAACTTCGGCGAAGAGAATCTCCGAAATTCAGTCTCTAGGTACAAAGGAGCCTTTTCTCACCTTCTTTCCAGATAGGGTGGTCCTAATTCCGATGTTGGGGACAAATCCCAAGGTGACCTCTGTTTTCCATGAAATCCAGGAAATCACTCTTCCTACCTTCAATTCTGCTGGAAGTCAAGATCCACATCCACTCGATTTGGGAGTTACTCTAAAACAATATCTGGATATTACAGCTTCTTTTCGTCAATCTGACTTCCTCTTCGTACTTTTTAACGGGAAAAGTAGAGGCGCCAAGGCCTCCGTTAGATCCATTGCTGCTTGGGTAGTTCAGGCATTTCAATGGGCTTAGAGAGAGAAGGGCTTGGCTCCTCCTGAGGCGGTTACAGCTCACTCTACCAGAAGTCTCTCAACCTCATGGGCGGCTTCGCGCCACGTTGCCCCTGATGTAATCTGCAGAGCGGCCTCCTGGTCTTCTATTCATACTTTCATGTCTCACTATTGTGTTGAGCCAGCTTCTTTATCCTCTGTTGATTTTGGTTTGAAAGTCCTGTCGGCCGACAGTGTTAAATAAATCTTTTGTTCAGCATTTTTGCCCACCCGGGTGTGTTTGGCGAGTTATTTCCCACACGTTGCTGCCATGGAGTCTGTCAGGAAAATGGAAAATTCCTATCAAAATACTTACCGTAATTTTCCTTTCCTGATGGACTCCATGGCAGCAGGAGTTCCCTCCCAAATGGCTGGAGTAGGCTAGTTACCGAACACGGCCAGGGGCAGGGAGCAAAGATTTATGGGAGTAGTGTCCTATGGGTAGTGGAGGCGGGACTTAACCCACACGTTGCTGCCATGGAGTCCATCAGGAAAGGAAAATTACGGTAAGTATTTTGATAGGAATTTTCCATTTTTTAAACGTGCCCTGTCCTGCCCGCATATAAAATCGGTGTTCGAACCACACATGTGAGGTATTGCCGTGATCGGTAGAGTGAGAGCAATAATTCTAGCCCCAGACCTCCTCTGTAACTCAAAACGTGCAACCTGTAGAATTTTTTTAAACGTCGCCTATGCAGATTTTAAAGGGTAAAAGTTTGTCGCCATTCCATGAGCGGGTGCAATTTTGAAGCGTGACATGTTGGGTATCAATTTACTCGGTGTAACATTATCTTTCACAATATAAAAAATAATTGGGCTAACTTTACTGTTGTCTTATTTTTTTATTAACTAAATTATTTTTCCCAACAAAAGTGCGCTTGTAAGTCCGCTGCACAAATACGGTGTGACAGACAGTATTGCAACAACCACCATTTTATTCTCTAGGGTGTTAGAATAAAAAATATATATAATGTTTAGGGGGTTCTAAATAAAGGGAAGAAGAGGCAGGTAATATAATAATATAATATAATATAATACAGGCAGAGGAATCTTCATTAACATTGCTGGTTTGTCATACCAACGGCGACCACAAGAGGGCGCCAGATTCCATAAGGAATCATAGGACCGCAGAGACCTCAAAGCCGCGGCCTAAATTTTCGGCCGCCGGCGGAACGGCCCGACACGATCACGCTGGGGGGGTCCACAGACACAGGATACCCCCAGCTGTGCTGCCCCAGGCGCGAGGTCGCTATTTCTAGTCGCCAATGCGACCTGGCGCCCGGGTTTTGTCGAGCCCTGCTTTAAAAGACACTCCTGATATCTCCAACTCGTGTATCCCCTCCTCGGAGCGTCTCCCGTTTCACCGCAATCATTTAATGAGATAAAACAGAAAGGCTCCCATAGCGTAACTCCATATAAAACTTTTATTTAAACACAATAAAACAAAGATTGCAAACTCACAATTTCAGCCGCATACAAGCGTGTATATAGTAACGAGCCGGCCGGCTCTCTCTCGCTTACACTGCCCGTCCTTCCTAGACCAACGGGGAATGGCGGTGACGTCAGCACGCCGCTCAACCCTACGTTGTTTTGTCAAAGGTGACTTCTTCCTGGGGTTGCTGACTCCATGGTCCTTCTGACCAGCCCCCAGGGGCCCTCATGGCCTAGGGTGCGGATCCATCCATTTCCGAACCTCAGAACTGGCTAGTTCGAGGCGCAGTAACTGGAAGGAGGATTCTAAGGTGTTCTGCTGCCGTATCGGGTTTTGGAGAGGCCCAGCAACTCTACACGCGACCAGGGGAGGACTCTTCAGTAAGAGAGCCACACACACGGCTGGCTGCTCGGTAAGAGCCTGGAAGCTGAGCTTCCATGGACATTGATTGAATCCACAATTCTTACAGTATCGCCGGATCGGCTGAAAGATTCTGGTACAGTAAGAAAGGTCCCTACTTCTACCCTTCCAGTTGTAAATAAGTTTCCAATTAAGTCTGTGTGAGAGACAGCCAGAATTACCTGTTGTTAAACCCAAACTTAAGGATTTATCCAACAGTTAAAGAATCCAGTTGCGAGCGGCTGTTCCCTGGATTGTGTACAGAGAGAGAGACTTTTATTGAAGTCAGCAGTTCCAAGCACCTGAGCTAAACTTTACCCTGATACCCCCTATTCCCAACTTAGAGACTGAGTTTGTTCAACTGTTTTATGCAAAATAAAAATCCTAACAAGGAATTCAAGTGTCAGTCTCTACAGTTACTGGGTTATCAACCCTGGGAACCCCTAGACAAGGACAACAAGTACGAGCTGGAGGAGGTAATCAATAAGCCCAGAAAAATTCAGCAGCTTCTTCGGGGGTTATTGCTACATATGGTTTCAGTATTAGTCCAGTTGGGTTGCACTGGGTTCTCTTTGGCCGCAGGTGTCGCTGTCACCGCCGGCAAGAGTAAGAACGCAGTCTAGCTGGGTGTATTGAATGCCACATTTCTTTCGGAACCAGCCCAGTGGGAGTGTTCTCCTGCTTTGCATTCTGGGAGTTGGTATTTAAGGTACTGAGATCACGATGCCAGGGGTTCCCGAGATTCTTTTTTGGTCTCTTTGGTTCTGGTCCTACTGACCAGCCCCATGGCCCTCCTGGCCTGGGGTGCGGAACCATGCATTTTTCAAGTCTCGGGGCTGGCTAGCCCAAGGCAGCGCAACTGCAGGGACAGGCCTGAATGGATCTCAGGGCCTATTGATTCAAAGGTGGTGCCGTCTCATCTAAGGGAGAGGCCCAGCAACTGGAGAAACCCCAGGGGAGGACTCTTCAGGAAAAGGCCGTGCACTAGACTGGCTTCTCTGGAGGCTCAGTTGAAAGACACTTCATGGATCTACAATCATACGGTATTGCCGGATCAGCTGAGAGATACTGGTACCATATGATAGCTCTTTAAATTTGTCCATGTCCCTCAGTTTCTCAAGAATTCTACGCTCAAGTCTGTGGCAGAGACTTTCTCAAGTATTCTACGCTCAAGTCTATGGCAGAGACTTTACTTAACACCCTACCGGCTGCTAGGCTTAGTGAGAGGAGGTCTATCTGGGGGTTGTAAAATTCAGCTGTGAAACGGTTGTTATTCTATGGATTTTTTCTATAAGAGACTTTCCATTTTTGCAGTCCAAAATACCTGAACTTATTCCTGACCCTCTACCTTAAATTGAGAGACTCTGTTTCTGCTTCAAATAAATAACCCAAATGAGGATTCAGTGTCAGTTTCCACATTTCTTTGGGCCATCTACCACGGGAAACCCTAGACGGAGAAGCACTCAAGAAGGTAACGGTAAGCCCAATAAAACCAACAGATCCTTCGGGGGTCAGTGCTACATAAATATATATATATATATATATATATATATATATATATATATATATATACATACACATAGCTTCCAACTGTCCCTGATTTCGAAGGACTGTCCCTGATTTGGACCAATGTCCCTCCGTCCCTCTTTCCTCCTCACTTGTCCCCCATTTTGGTCTGATCTATATAGTTGTATATAAAATGCACTTTTTAACTTTCAAATAGTGTTTCCCAGTGCTAAACCTTTCATCCAACTTCTAAATTGCTGCATTTATAAATTTTAAAAGCCAATATAAAGGAATAGTAGTGGTAAAAAAAAGTCCTTGTGGATTTAACCTTTTTTTTGGTTAATTTTCCTTTAAAGGGGTGTGGCAGGGGATGTGTCCTATGCCTACATGCATTTGTTAGTAGTTGTCCCTCATTCCCATCTCAAAATGTTGGGAGGTATATATACAGTATCTCACAGAAGTGAGTACATCCCTCACATTTAAATATTAAAAATAAAATAAATAATAATAAAATTGTAAATATTTTATTATATCTTTTCAACACTGAAGATATTACACTTTGCTACAATGTAAAGTAGTGAGTGTCCAGCTTGTATAACAGTGTAAATTTGCTGTCCCCTAAAATGACAACACACAGCCATTAAAGTGGTGTTCCACACACAAAAACAAATGCTTAAAATTCCTAAAAAAATTAAAAATAAAACATTAATTCACCTCTAAATGCCTGTTGCTAGGGGGTCTCTTGTAGTCTGCCTCCTTTAGTGCCTGGGCTTCAGACGTCACTTCCCCTCGGAGCAGGAAGGGCTCAGCTCCGCCCCCTCCCTCCTGTCAGTCATCTGGGACATGTGACAGGTCCCAGATGACTGCGTAGCCAATCACAGCATGTGCCACCACTCGCGCATGAGCAGTGGGTGCCTGGCTGTGAAGCCACAGCCGGGTGCCCACAGTTGCAATGCCGGCGCCGCCGAGAGCAGGGGGGACGAACGGGGCTTCATTCCCCCGCATCGCTGGACCCTGGGACAGGTAAGTGTCTGATTATTAAAAGTCAGCAGCTGCAGTATTTGTAGCTGCTGAATTTTAATTTTATTTTATTTTTTTAAGGGAAACCCCTCTTTAATGTCTAAACAGCTGGCAACAAAAGTGAGTACACCCCTAAGTGAAAATGTCCAAATTGGGCTCAAAGTGTAAATATTTTGTGTGGCCCCCATTATTTTCCAGCACTGCCTTAACCCTCTTGGGCATGGAGTTCACCAGAGATTCACAGGTTGCCACTGGAGTCCTCTTCCACTCCTCCATGATGGCATCACAGAATTGGTGGATGTTTGAGACCTTGCGCTCCTCCACTTTTTGTTTGAGGATGCCCCACAGATGCTCAATGAGGGTAATTTGTGCCAATAAATGATCCCGCAGTCCCGGAAAATAGCGCCCAATTAAGGCCAATTATGACTTCAACTCTCAGAAACTGTTCCCTAATGCAAATGAAAAGTTGCGCTATTGCCGGCAAACATGCCTATCAGATCACAATTGCAGGAATAGTGGATCAGTCAATCTCAAACCTGCTAAATTCAAAGTTCAAATTTAAGGCTTATATGGAAGTTCTTTGCCATAAAAAGTGTATGGGGACCTGGGTTCTGCTCCAGGGGACATGTATCAATTGGAAAAAATGTTTTTAATACAGACATTTTTTCAGAACTGATTTTAACCCCTTGCCACCGAGCGTACGCAGATGTGCGTACTCAGCTTCCGGGGGTTATACCGGGATGATGCCCACACCTGCAGGCATCATCCCGGTACCATTTTTACGAGCAGGCGATTGGCTTTCCAGCCATAACAACCGATGCGGGTAAAAGCCGCTCGGCTGTTATGCCAGAGGAGTGGGAGGGGACGTCTCCCCTCCCGCCGCCTCCCGCCGCCTCCCGCCGCTCTTACCGGTGCTCCCGTTCAATTGGGAGCACCGATCACACATCTGATTGCTCCGGCGGCTGGGCAGGGACTGGAATGAAGCCGTAAGCGTCTTCATTCCAGTCTCCTAATGGTAAACAGGGAAGCGACGTCATGACATCACGTCCCATTTACTCGGCTGCCAGTGGCGCCGGATTTTAAAAAAATACACTATACAGAATCTCCAAAAACGGCGATCTGAATAGTTTGAAGTGTAAAGGAGGGATCGGGGGTCTTTTAGACCCCCGATCCCTCCATAAAGACTACCTGTCACCACCTATTACTGTCACAAGGGATGTTTACATTCCTTGTGACAGCAATAAAAGTGATCAAAAATGTTTATTTTTTTTGTAAAACAATTCATTAATTTTAGAATAAATAAAAAAACATATTGTTTTAAAGCGCCCGCCGTCCCCGCGAGCTCGCGAAGCAAAGAAAACGCATACGGAAGTTGCGCCCGCATATGTAAACAGTGTTCAAATCACACATGTGAGGTATCGCCGCGATTGCCACAGCGAGAGCAATAATTCTATCACTAAACCTCCTCTGTATCTCTAACCTGGTAACCGGAATTTTTTTTAAAGCGTCGCCTATTGAGTTTTTTAGGTATCGTAGTTTGTCGTCATTCCACGAGTGCGTGCAATTATAAAGTGTGACATGTTTGGTATCTATTTACTGGGCGTAACATTATCTTTCACATTATGCAAAAAAATTGGGCTAATTTTACTGTTTCGTTTTTTTTTAATTCATGAAAGTGTCCATTTTCCCAAAAAGTTGCGTCTAAAATGCCGCTGCGCAAATACCGTGTGACATAAAATATTGCAACAATCGCCATTTTATTCTCTAGAGTCTCTGCTAAAAAATATATATAATGTTTGGGGGTTTCAAGTAATTTTCTAGCAAAAAATATGGATTTTAACTTGTAAACACCAAATGCCAAAAATAGGCTTAGTCAAGAAAGGGTTAAAAAAGCTTAAAGTGAAATAATAAAAAATAAAATTCCTTTAAATATCATACCGGGGGGGGAGGGGGTCCTTAGTATGCCTGTAAAATAGCACATTTTTCCAATGTTTATTACTGTACCGCAGCAAAATCACATTTCTAAAGAAAAAATGTCATTCAAAATTGCTTGCGGCTGTAATGATTGCCGTTTCCTGGCAATATAGAGTAAAATTCATAGAAAAAAATAGTGTAGGTTTCCCCCACCAGTCCATATCAGGTCCTTCGAGTCTTGTATGGATATTAAGGGGAACTCCATGCCAAAATGTAAAAAAAAAGGCGTAGTGCCCCCCAAAATCCATACCAGACCCTTATTTGAGCACGCAACCTGGCAGGTCAGGAAAGGGGGGGGCGAGTGAGCACCCCCCCTCCTGAACCATACCAGGCCACATGGCCTCAACTTGAGGAGGGTGCTTTAGGTTCCCCCCAAAACATCTTGTCCCCATGTTGATGTGTATTGTGTCTATTTTGTGCTTAAAAAAAAAACACTGTAAAGTTAGCCCAAATTTTGCATAATGTGAAAGATGAAGTTACGCCGAGTAAATAGATACCTAACTTGTCACTCTTCAAAATTGCACATGCTCGTGGAATGGCGCCAAACGTCGCTACTTAAAAATCCCCATAGGCGACGCTATACGTTTTTTTTACTGGTTACATGTTTTGATTTACAGAGGAGGTCTAGGGCTAGAATTATTGCTCTCGCTCTAACGTTCGCAGCGATACCTCACATGTGTGGTTTGAATACCGTTTTCATATGTGGGCGGGACTTACGTATGCGTTTGCTTCTGCATGCGAGCACATGGGGACAGGGGCGCTTTAAAAAATATATATATTTTTCTTATTGTTCATTTTACTTTATTTATTTTAGTTTGAAATTTTTTTCCCCAAAAATACATTTTTGATCACTTTTATTCCTATTACAAGGAATGTAAACATCCCTTGTAATAGGAATATGGCATGACAGGTCCTGTTTACAGTGAGATATGGGGTAAATAAGACCCCACATCTCACCTCTAAGCTGGGAAGCCTGAAATAAAAAGACCCCACATCTCACCTCTAAGCTGGGAAGCCTGAAATAAAAAAAAAAAATAAATAAAAAAAAGATTCTGGCTTTGATCGTATTGGCGAGTCGGTAGAAGCAGCGGAGGGCGGTGGGAGGGGGGAATGTCTATGGCTGGGTATTGCAGGGTATCACCGAGTATGGCTGGGTATCTACGGGTATGGCAATTTATGGCAGGGTATTGCAGAGTAATGGCAGGGTATTGCAGAGTATTGCCTGGAATTGTTCTGCAGAGTATTGGCGGGTACTGCAGAGTATTGGCAGGTACTGCAGAGTATTGGCGGGTATTGCAGAGTATTGGCGGGTATTGCAGAGTATTGGCTGGTATTGCAGAGTATTGGCGGGTATTGCAGAGTATTGGCGGGTATTGCAGAGTATTGGTGGGTATTGCAGAGTATTGGCGGGTATTGCAGAGTATTGGCGGGTATTGCAGAGTATTGGCGGGTATTGCAGAGTATTGGCGGGTATTGCAGAGTATTGGCTGGTATTGCAGAGTATTGGCTGGTATTGCAGAGTATTGGCTGGTATTGCAGAGTATTGGCGGGTATTGCAGAGTATTGGCGGGTATTGCAGAGTATTGGCGGGTATTGCAGAGTATTGGCGGGTATTGCAGAGTATTGGTGGGTATTGCAGAGTACTGGTGGGTATTGCAGAGTACTGGTGGGTATTGCAGAGTATTGGCATGTATTGCAGAGTATTGGCGGGTATTGCAGAGTATTGGCGGGTATTGCAGAGTATTGGCGGGTATTGCAGAGTATTGGCTGGTATTGCAGAGTATTAGCTGGTATTGCAGAGGTTTGGCGGGTATTGCAGAGCATTAGCTGGTATTGCAGAGCGTTGGCTGGTATTGCAGAGTATTGGCGGGTATTGCAGAGTATTGGCGGGTATTGCAGAGTATTGGCGGGTATTGCAGAGTATTGGCGGGTATTGCAGAGTATTGGCTGGTATTGCAGAGTATTGGCTGGTATTGCAGAGTATTAGCTGGTATTGCAGAGGTTTGGCGGGTATTGCAGAGCATTAGCTGGTATTGCAGAGCATTGGCTGGTATTGCAGAGTATTGGCTGGTATTGCAGAGTATTGGCTGGTATTGCAGAGTATTGGCTGGTATTGCAGAGTATTAGCTGGTATTGCAGAGGTTTGGCGGGTATTGCAGAGCATTAGCTGGTATTGCAGAGTATTAGCTGGTATTGCAGAGGTTTGGCGGGTATTGCAGAGGTTTGGCGGGTATTGCAGAGGTTTGGCGGGTATTGCAGAGGTTTGGCTGGTATTGCAGAGCATTGGTGGGTATTGCAGAGCATTGGTGGGTATTGCAGAGTATTGGCGGGTATTGCAGAGTATTAGCTGGTATTGCAGAGGTTTGGCGGGTATTGCAGAGCATTAGCTGGTATTGCAGAGTATTAGCTGGTATTGCAGAGGTTTGGCGGGTATTGCAAAGTATTGGCGGGTATTGCAAAGTATTGGCTGGTATTGCAGAGTATTGGCTGGTATTGCAGAGTATTGGCTGGTATTGCAGAGTATTGGCTGGTATTGCAGAGTATTGGTGGGTATTGCAGAGTATTAGCTGGTATTGCAGAGCATTAGCTGGTATTGCAGAGTATTAGCTGGTATTGCAGAGGTTTGGCGGGTATTGCAGAGTATTGGCTAGTATTGCAGAGAATTGGTGAGTATTGCAGAGTATTGGCGGGTATTGCAGAGTATTAGCTGGTATTGCAGAGGTTTGGCGGGTATTGCAGAGCATTAGCTGGTATTGCAGAGTATTAGCTGGTATTGCAGAGTATTGGTGGGTATTGCAGAGTATTGACGGGTATTGCAGAGTATTGGCGGGTATTGCAGAGTATTGGCTGGTATTGCAGAGTATTAGCTGGTATTGCAGAGGTTTGGCGGGTATTGCAGAGCATTAGCTGGTATTGCAGAGTATTAGCTGGTATTGCAGAGTATTGGCGGGTATTGCAGAGTATTGGCGGGTATTGCAGAGTATTGGCGGGTATTGCAGAGTATTGGCTGGTATTGCAGAGTATTAGCTGGTATTGCAGAGGTTTGGCGGGTATTGCAGAGCATTAGCTGGTATTGCAGAGTATTAGCTGGTATTGCAGAGTATTGGCGGGTATTGCAAAGTATTGGCGGGTATTGCAAAGTATTGGCGGGTATTGCAGAGTATTGGCGGGTATTGCAGAGTATTGCCTGGTATTGCAGAGTATTGGCTGGTATTGCAGAGTATTGGCGGGTATTGCAGAGTATTGGCGGGTATTGCAGAGTATTGGCGGGTATTGCAGATTATTAGCTGGTATTGCAGATTATTAGCTGGTATTGCAGAGTATTAGCTGGTATTGCAGAGTATTAGCTGGTATTGCAGAGTATTGCAGAGTATTAGCGGGTATTGCAGAGTATTAGCGGGTATTGCAGAGTATTAGCGGGTATTGCAGAGTATTAGCGGGTAGTGCAGAGTATTAGCTGATATTGCAGAGTATTGCAGAGTATCAGCGGGTATTGCAGAGTATCAGCGGGTATTGCAGAGTATCAGCGGGTATTGCAGAGTATCAGCGGGTATTGCAGAGTATCAGCGGGTATTGCAGAGTATCAGCGGGTATTGCAGAGTATCAGCGGGTATTGCAGAGTATCGGCGTGTATTGCAGAGTATCGGCGGGTATTGCAGAGTATTAGCTGGCATTGCAGAGTATTGGTGGGTATTGCAGAGTATTAGCTGGCATTGCAGAGTAATGCAGAGTATTGGCAGGGACTTGAGGGGTTAAATTTCGCTGAGCAGCGATGTGGGCACTGCAGATGCAGCCCACAGCGCTGCTGACAGCGATCTCTTCCCCCCTCCGCTGTACCGATCGGTACAGAGAGGGGGAGTGAGGAACCGGCGTCATAACAAGACACCGGTTTGTTTACAAGTGATCACTCCGTCATTTGACGGAGCGATCACGTGGTAAACGGCCACAATGAGCAGCCCTTTACCGTGATCCGTGATGCGCCGGGTCCACAGGTCATGGATGCTCTCGAGTGCGCGCCCCAGGGGGCACGCGAGAGCGGAATTCTGGGAGGATGTCTTATGACGGCCTCCCAGAGTTAAACAACCGCCCTGTAGCCATCATTCGGCTATGGGCCGGTTGTTAAGTGGTTAATGGACTCCGGAGACCAACTCTGTGGGTTACCGTCCTTTCTGGTCAATTCAGTCAGGGAGTTGACCAGAGATGAGAAGTTACAAATAAACTTCCGATAATAGTTGGCAAAGCCAAGAAAACGCTGCAGAGGACCTAAAACCACAGGTCTGGGCCACTGTAGGACGCTGTAGGACTGCTGAAAGTTTCTCTGGGTCCATCGAAAAACCAGCAGTGGAAATTACATAACCCAGGAATTTAACCTGTTCACGATGGAATTCGCACTTGTCCAATTTACAACAGAGATTGTTCTCTCTTAGTTTCTGAAGCACATGGCAGACATCTGTGTGATGGCTTCCCAGGGACTTTGAAAATATGAGGATATTGTTAAGATAAACCACCACATATAACTGCAACAAATCTCGGAAGACATTGTTATAAAATTCCTGGAAAACTGCCGGGACGTTACAAAGGACAAAAGGCATTACTAGGTACTCATAATGGCCTATCCTGGTATTAAACGCAGTTTTCCACTCATCGCCCTCCTTAATCCTCATGAGATTATATCCCCCTCTCAAATCAAGCTTAGAGAAAACTGTTGCTCCATTGAAGCAGTCAAATAACTCCGTAATCAATGTAATCGGATAGGCATTCTTAATCGTGAAAGGATTGAGACCCCTATAATCATTACAAGGTCTCAGTTTACCACTCTTCTTCACAAAGAAGAAACCAGCACCAGCAGGAGATGAGGATTTGTGGATGAAACTTTAAGAAAGTGCGACTGCAACATACTCCTCCATGGCCTTATCCTCCAAGACTGACAAAGGGTAAACCCAGCAACGAGGGGGTATGGCACCAGGTTGAAGGTCAATTGCGCAATCATACAACCGGTGTGGACTCAAACTAAGGGCTTGATCTTTGTCAAAGACATCATTAAAATCACATAACTCCTCCGGCAGGGAAGAGAGTGAAGAGGTGCACAGGACCTTGGCTACCTTCTGGAAGCATGTCTTACTGCATTGTGGTGACCAGGAGAGACCCTCAGCACGGAGCCAATCAAAAGAGGGGTTGTGCTTCTGTAACTAAGGATAACCAATAACCAGCGGAAACTTAGGTGAAACTTAGGTGAGGAAATAATTGGAATGGGATTATCTCTTGGTGAAGAGACCCTATGGCCATGGACAGTAGAACCATCTCATGTGTCACAAGTGCAGACACAGGAGAGCATCTCTAGAGATGTGACCAAGGCGAAGGCAGAGATCATCTGGACTGGACGTGTCAGGGAACTCACCGTGTGAATGCCTGTCCCCGTGTAGCAGCAGCTTATTTTCGTTCCGTTAATGCTAAGGGCCATGCGCGGTGTCCCCATCAGAGGCAAACGATTTCTGGAATGAACGGACGCACACACACGCCAATACGAAAACGTGGGCGCACTCGCGCACCAATCCGAGCGTGTGTACGGACTCCCGCACACGTCCACCAATCCTCGTACATGACATCATATATAAACAGGGTCCTGACCTTATACCAGTGCTGGATCGTCTTCAGCTTGTTCCTGAGATACCTGACCGCTGTTGAACCTGTTACCTTGTTCCTGATTACCCGGTTTGACTATTCTTCTGGATCCCCCCTGCTTACTACTTACCTGGATTTACTATACTGACCTCGGCTTGGACTCTCTACTTCGGCTTGCTTCCTGACTTTGTACCTGGCTGCCAGCATGTTGCCAACCTTTGCCTGTCTTTGACTACGAACCTGCCTTCCATTCCTGTACCTCATTGCCAGCCAGTTGTCAACCTTGCCTGTACTTGACATGCAGTATTTCTACGTACCTGCTTGGCTCCCACTGAACACTTCTGGTGACCAGTCTACACTTCTTCCTCCGTGAGGATCCAGTGTGTTCGAGCCTCAATGTTCAACCTGCAGGCACCTGCACTCTTTCGCTGTCCTCACTACCAGGGGTGTTGAGACCGGAACTGTGCAAGAGGCCACCACCAGTATTCAGGCTCCGCTGTAAGGTACATGACAGGACGGCTTAAGTAGGCATGACTGATGAGCAGGATATCATCAACAGGTGAGTCACTGTGGAGAGAGGGGAGCTGGCAATTAGCCAACAGCTGAGTGGCTAGCTCAGAGAAGGAAGAGCTAAGCCCAGCCCTGACATAGGTGTGCTAAAGAGATTCATTTTTTTGGTGCACAAATAAAAGAAAGATATTGCACTTCCCCAAAATCACCACCCCCAAAACTAATTAAAAGGGAGAAAGAAAAGAGAAAAAAAAAAAATAACAAACAAGCTCAATAATGTGCCTTTATTTTGCCAGCAGAAACAAAATTATGTACATTCATTTACTAGCTAAAATTCTACAGGATACATAGTGCTACATTGAGCAAAACAGTTAGCAATTGGGTTTTAACGGTCCTGCTCATAGGCACTTACCATCTAAAATTTGGCTAAACCTTAGAGTGGACACAGCTTTACTTTCAGTATATAACGGGTAACATTTCATACTACAACTCACCCACTAGCCCACATCTTTTGTATCTACAAGATTATAGAAACATACTTAACAGTCATTATTCTTACAAAGCATTCCAACATAATAATAAAAAAGGCATACATTCAAAATATAACACCCACCAGCAGCCCACAATCCACACACATACAAAGGTGACCATGTTCTGCTGGAAGCTGCATTTCTGTGTACATGATCAATGAGATCAAAGAGTAGAAGATCAGCACATGCTCCCAAACCATGTTTGCATGGTCAGACAGGAACAATACACACACAACATTGACAGCATAGCCACAAAAAATTAATTTTTTATTGGAAAAAATGCTTAAGAATTTCATCGAACAAACAGCCGTAGTTGGGCATTTGTAAATATGCTCAATATCATTCCTTCTGCCCTACAAATCACAGCAAAAAAAACTGGCCTAACTTTCTTACATTAGAGACTATTTCAACAGGAGACAAATAAAGTACCAGCATGTCTTTGGATTGTGGTGAGAAACCCACAAAGGGAGAACATATAAACTTCTACATAGGCATTAAAATGTTGGGGAATTGAACCAGCAACCCCACTGCTGCTAGATGGAATTGCTACCCATTTAGCTAGCGGGCAGCCTCACACATGTTGTTTGGATCTCTGTTTTGTGAACCAGTCCTAAGACCATAGCCATGCTCAGTGTCAAAAGCCATATACAATATATTGTCCTAAGTATTGGGATGCCTGCCTTTATATATGAACTGTAATGGCATCCCAGTCTTAGTCCATAGGGTTCAAAATTAATTTGGCCTACCATTTGCAGCTATTACAACTTCAACCCTTCTGTGAATGCTGTCCACAAGGCTTAGGAGTGTGTCTATGGGAATGTTTGACAATTCTTCCATAAGTGCATTTGTGAGGTTAGGCACTGATGTTGGACGAGAAGGCCTGGCTTACAGTCTCCGCTCTATTTCATCCCCAAGGTGTTCTGTTGTGTTGAGGTCAGGACTAGTCAATTTCCTACACCCCAAACTCACTCATCCATGTCTTTATGGACTTTGCTTTGTGCACTGGTCCAAATCATTTGGTGGAGACCATTTGTCTTTCAGGGGTTGGGCTTGGCCTCTTAGTTCCAGTGAAGGAAACTCTTAAGGCATCAGCATACCAAGACATTTTGGACAATTTCATGCTCCCAACTTTGTGGGAACAGTTTGGGGATGGCCCCTTCCTGTTCCAACATGACTGCACACCAATGCAGAAAGCAATGTCCATAAAGACATGGATAAGCGAGTTTGGGGTGGAGGAACTTGACTGGCCTGCACCCCCAACTCGATAGAACACCTTTTGGCTTAATTAGACTGCGAGCCAGGCCTTCTCATCCAACATCAGTGCCTGGCCATACAAATGCACTTCTGGAAGAATGGTCAAACATTCCCATAGACACACAAATCCTTGTAGACAGCCTTCCTAGAAGCTGTTCTAGCTACAAAGGGTGGGCCAAATCAAATTTTAACCCTACGGACTAAGACTGGGCTGCCATTAAATTTCATATGTGTAAAGGCAGGTTTCCTAATACTTTTGGCTAGATAGCATATCTGGCAAGATTTACAATGGTGGTGGAACCCTCCTACACATAAATACTACATTTAGACATAGCTTTAGGACCTGAGAGATGAGACAATGTCTCTACATGAAGCAGCAACTTCTTTGGTCAACCGTGGCGAGGCCTATTCTTAGTGGAACCTCTCCTGTTAATTTGCTGTATGGTCTTGGCCTCGCCTCGACCTTTACAGTGACCAGTATGAGAGTGAGACCGATAACACCCAATTTAACACACCTGCTCCCCATTCACACCTGACACCTTGTAACGCTAACAAGTCACATGACACCGGGGAGGGAAAACGGTTAATTGGGCCCAATTTTGACATTTTCACTTAAGGGTTTACTCACTTTTGTTGTCAGTGGTTTCAACATAAATGGCGTTGAGTTATTTTGAAGGGACAGCAAATTTACATTGTTATACAAGCTGTAGACTCACTACTTTACATTATAGCAAAGTGTCATTTCTTCAGTGTTGTCACATCGAAAGATATTAAAATTAATATTTACAAAAATCTGAAGGGTTTACTCACTTTTGTGAGATGCTCTGTGTATGTATGTATGTAAGTATGTATGTATATATATATATATATATATATATATATATGTATGTGTGTGTATATATATATATATATATATATATATATATATATATATATATATATATATATATATATATATATATATATATATATATATATATATATATATATATATATATATATATATACAGGGGTTGACAAGTTTGCTTTGAATTTAGGAGCCAGTTAAAAAAGTTAAAAAAGCCAGTTTTTTTTCAGCTCCCGGGGTAAGGCCACTCATTTTCACCCCCTATCCCTAACTCACAATGGAGCACCCAGTCAATAACTCCATTGAAACGCTGTTTCATCAGGGGTATGGGCTGACCAGAAAGAGTAAGGCTGGCAACAGATGGAACTGGCTGGCACTGGAAGGCATGTGGAACTGCCAGATGGCACCGACAGGTGACACTAGTTGGCATTGGCAGGTGACACTGGTTTGGAACTGGCAGGTGACACTGGTTTGAAACTGGCAAGTGGCACTATTGGCACTGGCAGGTGGCCCTGGTTGGTGATGGCAGGTGGCCCTGGTTGGCGATGGCAGGTGGCCCTGGTTGGCGATGGCACTAGTTGTCACTGGCAGATGGCACTGATTGGCGGTGGCACTGGCTGGTGTTGGCAGGTGGCACTGATTGGCAGGTGGCACTGATTGGCGGTGGCAGGTGGCACTGGTTGGTGGTTTCATTGGTAGGTGGTGGCAGGTGGCACTAGTAGGTGGCACTGATTGGCGGTGTCTGGTGGCACTGACTGGCGGTGGCACTCGGCACTGGCAGGTGGCACTGACAGGTGGCACTGGTAGGTGGCACTGATTGGCACTGGCACTGGGTGGTGGCAGGTGGCACTGGGTGGTGGTTGCAGGTGGTATTGATTGGCGGTGGCACGGGTTGGCACTAGCAGGTGGCACTGATTTGTGGTGGCAGGTGGCACTGATTGGCGGTGGCAGGTGGCACTGATTGGCGGTGGCAGGTGGCACTGGTTGCCGCTGGCAGGTGGCACTGATTGGTGGTGGCACTGGCAGGTGCCACTGGTTGGCACTGGCACTGATTGGCGGTGGCAGGTGGCACTGATTGGCGGTGGCACTGGTTGGTGGCAGGTGGCACTGGTTGGTGGTGGCAGGTGGTATTGGTTGGCGCTGGCAGGTGGCACTGGTTGGTGCTGGCAGGTGGCACTGGTTGGTGCTGGCACTGGTTGGCGCTGGCAGGTGGCACTGGTTGGTTGCAGGTGGCATTGATTGGAGGTGGCACTGGTTGGCACCAATTGGTGGCAGGTGGCACTGATTGGCACTGGCAGGTTTCACACGGAGCACTCTGTTACTGAAATGTAACAGAGGAGCTGGCGGGACCCTGCCGGGGTGTGAAAATGACAAGTAACAGAGAGGTGGATATGTCAGATTTCAGCCTGATGTCGGGGTGGGCGGGACCCGGCCGGGGTGGGCGGGACTCAGCAGCTATCAAACACCAGCCAACGATTGGGCTGCTTAAGAAAAGGGGCGGGCCACATACACGTAGTGGCCCGCCCAGATCCCATTGGCTGGTGTTTGATAGCTTGCTGGGTCCCGCCCCCACCCCGTCCGGGTCCCGCCCACCCCGGCCGGGTCCCACCCACCCCGACATCAGGCTGACAGATCTTCCTCTCTCCATTGCCTGTCAGTTTCACACACAGCGCGGTGCTGCAGAGTGTGGAGGAGGGAGGAGGACGGCAGTCAGTGTTAATGCTGCTGCATGTCTGGGGCATCGATAGTGAGTCGGCTGGTGGCAGCTTAGGCGCCAGGTCGCGATTTCTGGTCGCATTGGCGACCTGGCGCCTGGGGTTTGTCGAGCCCTGTATATATATATATATATATATATATATATAGATAGCGCTACACCTGGAAGAGCCGCTTAAGTATGTTTGGTTCTGTACTCTGCTTCTCAACCCTAAGAATAGTCTCAGGACCTCTGACAGGTAATCACTCTGCTGACAGGATGTGATGACACAGTCTTAGCTGGCACCAAAGGGAAACAATGTTGCAGATTGTCTTCTGATACTGCAGGTAAGATAGCCAGCTCCCTGCTACATCCTTTCCCCACTAACAAACCTTTGGTCCCCCAAAGGAAGTCCTCGACTTGGTATATGCTTTAAAATACATGCGGAAGGAAACAGATTAATGTACACATGAAACAACAATTTACATTTTCACAGGAACCTGGCAGAGGAACACTGGCTCTGGCACAGTAGGCTCACTAGACTCTTCCTCCTGTTTGACTGCTTCTGGCCTCTGCAGAGCTCTTTAGGTTCTACAATGGATCCTTCTTCATCCACTGTGGGAGAGGGAGACACTCCTGGCCCTTCTGCAGACATTGAGGGTAAAAGATCACATCTGGGGACAACAGGGACTTGCAACCACTTCACCAGATCTGCGTTTGTCCCTAAGATCAACAAACTTCCTGTAGGCCCTGGCAGCCAAGGACACACAACGGGCAGTATCTTAAAATTATGAGGCTTTCCAACCCTCAATGGATCACATGATAACTTGATCAGCAGGTAGCTATCACAATGGTAATTCTCCATCTGAATACCCTGGATCTCTATATCTTCCAAATTTTACAGGGGCATATAAAACAAATACCTCTTGCAAAAGTCTCTGGTCAGCAAATTACCTGAGCACCTGAATCAAGAATGGCCCTCATATAGATTCCTTACACCAAAACAGGCAATACAGGCAAAGGGCCTATCAACTGGGCAGGAGGCTTGGTGGGTGCAGCAGGTCTGCATGATTGGATTTGTGCTTCCTTCAGCTGCCTACATTGAGAATTATGTTTCTGATTCCGTTTTGGAGGGCGTTAGGCCTCCCTCACTGAAATAGAATAAACTGCAGGTGTCCTCCATTGTGCTTTTGCAGAATCAGTGAAGGCTCTTCTTGAAGGCCCAGGCCTCCTCTCCACAGGGCCATCTTAATGAATGAGCACACCTGGCCACTGCCCAGGGGCCTCAAGTGCATGGGGGGCCCATGATCAGGGCCAGGAAAAGGGGGGTCAGGTGCTGTATTGGGGGGTGCACTGGCAATTTAACAGCTCATGCCACTGCAATGTCAATCCTAAAAGAAGGAGCAGCGGCTGGAGTGAGTATTTAGCTTTTATCTCCCTCCTGCAGGGGACCGAATAGAGCCAGCACCGAGACTGAGAACTCACCTCAGTCTCAGAGCAAGAGAGGAAGGGGATGCTGCTTTCATTGAAATTGGGAATAGCATTTGTGATTTGTAAGTACAAGGGAGGAGGGGAGGGACACAACTCTGATGGATGGGGACACCTGATGTATGGGAGACTGTGATGGGGATACCTGATGTATGGGGACACTGTAATGGGGACACCTTATGTATGGGGACACTGATGGGGACCCCTGATGTATGGGGACACTGATTGTGGAACCTGATGTAGGGGACACTGTAATGGGGGGACCTGATTTAAGGGGACACTGTGATGGGGGAACCTGATGTAAGAGGGCACCTTCATGGGCACATCTGATGTATAAGGGGACACTGTCATGGGAATGTCATGTCAATGTATAGTATATGGACACTGTAATGGGGGAACCTGATGTATATGGGCACGGTGATGGGGACACCTGATGAAGGCTGGTAGGGGCCCTAGTGCATTACTTTGCCCAGAGGCTCATGATGCTATTAAGATGGTACTGCCTCTCCATCCTTGGGTCACTTCTCTGTGGTCCATGCCAGTCTTCTGTCCGCTTGGCGGACTGGGACATTCTCGCTGGCAGTGACCTATACCTCCACAATTTAAACAGACATCTGGATTATTTCCCTTTGGCCAGGGGCAGCGGCCTGAGACTGGGGGTACATTCCACCCCATAGCACCCTCATTGGACAGCTCTGTATGTGTCCCAGTCAGCCGGTTCATCACCTCCAACATCTGGGATACCTGCATCTTCAGTGCGGCTATCTCAGACCTGAGATCTGACAACTCTGCTTCTTTGCATGATCTGGAGGTGGTGATGGTGTCCAATGGCTGGGCACCTCACAAGACTTGTTGTGCATGGACCACGTCCACTTCATGAGGGTCCTAACCCTTCTTCAATAAGGGGGGGAGCAGGAACAGTTGCTAAGGCTATTTCCCACAATGAAAAGAAAAGTGGACTGAGTCTGAATTTCTGCTACTCATTTCCAGAGCACGTTGGAGCATCCCCTGGCAATTTTGACACAAAGTCTCCCAAATCAGAGAAAAACTCTGGCCTGATCATGGCCAAGGACGGTATGGAAAAGACCTCTTCCTTTGTAGCCTGAGCTTGGCTAGTACTTGTCGGGCACCTCTCGGGTGTGCATGACTGAATTAGACGAAACTCAGTTTGGTCAATCAGACTGTACACTAGACCCTCGAAAATGGTCAGGGATCCCCTGCTTCCATTCTAGCAGTGCATGAGTGCAAGAGGCATCTTGGTCTGTTCTGACAGCAATCAACCATGCTTTCTGGTCTGGAATCAATGTCTTCACCTCCTGACTGATCTGTTCTTCAGTCCAGGCATCCTCAGGAAGCTCAATCACTACACTCAACTCTGGGTGAGTGCCTTCTTCATCACACCACAGGGCCACAGCAGCGGGGTCCATCTTGCCACTTGTAGGGGTGCTGTCTAGAGGAGTTGATTGCAGAGTGGTGGTATTATCCCGGAGCCCTCACGTGTAGCGCTACCACCGTAGGAGCCGCTTAAGTATGTTTGCTTCCATACTCTGCCTCTTAACCCTAAGAACAGTCTCAGCCCCTCTGGCACACCTGGCAGTAATGCAAGTGCAAGGACCAATGAGAAACACACATTATGGTAAAACACAGAAATTGTCTTTACTGCAATATTTCTGTGAAAAAGAGTAACAAACAGTAACCATATATATTCAAGTAATGCAATTGGAGAGCAATAACTGAGATTAAGAGCAATATAGTTCAATACCATATTCAGGCTGCTTTCAGGGGATTCAAAACCCGAGAATAACCCCAAGAACAGAGGAAAACACTTCAATAACAATAAATCACAATATGGCAATCAACCAGATTGGTTACCTTTACTCAGGTCGGCTCTATGAGTCCAGGCAGGAGGAGAGAGCAGAGGAATGACTCTCTTATGTCAGGACTCTCTCTTCTGTCCCCTGACACCACAGGCCCAACTTTAAACACTTGATTCAAATCAACATGTAATGGCTTAAAGGGGTTGTAAAGGTTCGTGTTTTTTCACCTTAATGCATCCTATGTATTAAGGTAAAAAAACACCTATCAGTGACCGGCCCCCAGCCCCCCCCCCCCCATTTTACTTACCTGAACCTTCAAACTTGTCCCACAGGGACACGCTGTCTCTCTGCTAGGGGGTTCTCTGCTGTTGATTGGATAGATTGATAGCAGTGCAGCCATTGGCTCCCACTACTGCTGTCAATCGAATCCAATGACACAGCCGCTGGGGGGGGTGGGGCCAAGTCCTGCATTTGGCATCTACGGACTTCGAATGCTGGACTCGGGTGCATGCCCACAAGGTAAGCCCCCTGAAGAGCGCTTCTCCCAGGGGTTATCTGATGCAGGAAGGAGCCGAGAGACCCGCTGAGAGACCCCAGAAAAGCAGGTTCAGGGCCACTCTGTGCAAAACAAGCTGCACAGAGGCGGTAAGTATGATATGCTTGTTATTTTAAAAAAATTTACCTTTAGTGTCATTTTAACTTCCTAGATAAACAGTCCCACACACCCATTGCATATACAGAGCCCTGAATATGTGTGTGCAGGTCCATTTGGCACTAGTAGTTTCAGTCCTTTTGAAGAAAAGATAAGACTTTGTGTCTTCAGCTAGCCACTTTCGTTGGTGCACTTAAACTCCTGAATAACAGGGCCAAACAACACAACTGACCCTGATTATCAAGTGATGAAGGTAGGATCTTTCTCAGCAAGGTGAAACTGTGAAAGCCTATAATAAGGTTTACCTGTAGGTAAAATGAATATCTCCTAAACATATACGGTTTAGGAGATATTCACCTTGCATGCAGCCGCTGTCGTCAGGTGGCCATGTGCTCTGAAGGTCTGGTAGATGCTGCCGGACCTTGCCAGAAAGAAGACTCCCACGCCCATGCCCCGGAGTGGCATGATCGCAGCTCTGGCCACTCACAGCACCGGAGCCACGAACTTGGAAGACATGCTGAGGAGAAAATGTCAGCTCCCTTGGCAGTGACCAGGATCCAATGCCAATGCCTCGATTGAAGCTAAGTATTTCATAATGAGCTAGTATGCTGTGCATACTAGCTCATTATGCCTTTGTCTTACAGGTTTTGTTTTTGTGCAACTGCTTTAAATCAAGTGGAAAACCGCATCACATGCAGCATGTCGTCTAATAGAAGCTCCTGAACTTTTTTTTTGGCAAGGCCGAGACGAAGGCGCTTCTAAGTGCAGTAATAAAAAACTTTTAATGACAAGAGCAGTTAAAATCACTTACAAGATATATGTGATATTAAAGCTCATCAATTAGTCCATAGCGTTCAGCGGGATGCCTCCTGGGTGTAATGACAGCTGTAGGTGAAAGTCTAGCCAACCAGCGATGAGAAGCACTGTGTCTCTGATCCAGGAAGGAGAGCCGCAACTGTCAGGGCCAGAAAGGCACCCGGAAGTGATGTCAAAGTGGGCGGTGACACGCTTCGAAGCATGCTGTCATGGTTATGCAGTAATCTTCCTCTGGTTGCTTACCTCCCCTCATGTGTTCTGACTAAGAGGCCAGCCACTTCCACCTGGTGGTTTTTATAACCTCTCCTCTAAGCATGGCTCCACCCCAGGCCCTATCAGGGAACCCTATATTAACCTATGCACTGCAAGCCAACAGCGCTGATCAACCATTGTGTATTCATTGTGGGTTTGGCTTCCTGGTTCCTGCTTGCCGTGTGCTCTATGTTTGACTATGTTACCGACCTTGGCGTGTTCTCAACGATTCCTGTCTGCTTGTGACCTTGACCTTTTGCATCTCCCTGAGCATCCCTGTCTGCCTGTGACCCTGAACCTTTGGCGTGTACTCATTTGTTCCTGTCTGCTAGTTGCCTGACCTCTACCGTATCCCCTTACTATCCTTGTCGTTACAGCCTGCTGCTTCCTTCTCCTGTAGTCTACTGTGAGCATGAGCTGTGAGACCCTAGGGGCCGCGACCTGGAGCCAGACTGCAGCGAAGTCCATCCTCACCAATGGAGGCTCTGGCGAACACCTGCTGGCTCTTAGACTCCGCGCCCTGGGGAATCTATGCTCCAGCTCCCATTGGGATCTGTGTTAGTGATCCTGTAGATCTGTGTCCTGAATCTCCCTGGGTACAATCCGCAGCAGTCAGTCCTAAGGTCCACTACCTAGCGGTGCACTTCCGACTCCTATGGAGTGCATCTGTCACCTGGTCTCAGGTGACCTGACAGTTTGATCAGCCATGGACCCAGCTGATGGGCCGCTACCCGCAGATGATCCATTGCAGGGCTTAGTTCGCAGACTTGAGACCCAAGAATCGCATCAGACCCAGTTGATGCGATTCCTTTAGGATTTGGCATCCCGTGTTGAACAGGTTCAGGCCTCCTTAGGACCCCCGGTTCAACAACCTCAACCGCTATCTGCCGCTGCACCTATCGCATCAGTTGCAGCCACACATTCATTACAACTAACAGGGGGTTCCTTAGCTAGTGCACAATTCATTTTGAACTTCAGTCCCAAAACTTCCTGTCCGATCGGGCAAAAGTAGCATATGTTATATCCCTCCTGTCCGGCGAGGCGCTAGCTTGGGCTGCCCCTCTGTGGGAACTGAATGATCCAATGGTTCCTAGCCTGTCTGATTTCTTGAAACTTTTTCGGAATATCTTCGAGGAACCGGGTTGTGTCTCCTCAGCGGCTAGCGCTCTTTTACGTCTCTGTCAAGAGTCCGCTTCTGTGGGACAGTATGCTCTTCAGTTCTGTATCCTCACAGCTGAATTGAGCTGGAATAATGAGGCCCTAGTTGCAACCTTTTTACATGGCCTCTCTGATAGAGTGAAGGATGAATTAGGAGGAAGATCCCTTCCTGCTGATCTGGACAGTGTCATCACTTTGTGTAACTAGATCGATATTCGCTTTCAGGAGAACACTCCCCGTTCTTTAGCCAGCCTGAGCTCCCAGTCCCTTCTCTTCGATCCAAGTCGCACCCCCTGCCAGCTGAGGAACCTATGCAGTTGGACCGGACAAAGTTATCTCCCGAAGTACGCGCTAGGCGCAGAACTCTGGGCCTATGCCTCTATTGTGGAGCCAAAGGTCATTTCTGTGACACTTGTTCTCTTCGTCCGGAAAAACACTCAGGGCTAATACATCTGGAAGGTGGAGTATTAGACCCTGAAATATCACCTTCAACGTCTCGTCTTCTCCTTTCTGTGTTGCTTAATGTCGGTGCTTCCTCTCGTTCGGTCTCAGCACATCTGGATTCCGGAGCCGCTGCCAGTTTCATGGATTGGGAAACTGCATCCTCCATGAGACTTACCCTTTTGCCCCTTACAATGCCATTGGTGGTCTTGGCGATTGATGGCACTGTTCTCCCAGGGGGCCCTATCTGCTTCCAGACCCTTCCTGTTAAGATGTCAGTAGGGACACTCCACCAGGAGTGGATATCCTTATTTGTCTTACCTAAGGCTTCATCTCCTATCATATTAGGTCTTCCTTGGTTACGGCTCCATTCTCCACACGTTGACTGGTCTGCTGAACAGATACTGGCTTGGGGTTCCTCGTGTTCCTCTTCCTGCCTACTCAAGGGTACCCCAAAAGAGAAACTTCCGGTTGCCACCATCCCAGTATCTTCTGCTCTTGCTGCTGTATATAGCGATCTCTGGGATGTGTC
The DNA here is from genome assembly GCF_037356315.1 of Lithobates pipiens. Classification (NCBI taxonomy): domain Eukaryota; kingdom Metazoa; phylum Chordata; class Amphibia; order Anura; family Ranidae; genus Lithobates; species Lithobates pipiens. The sequence continues at coordinate 215,810,293 of NW_027507903.1, read as the reverse complement.
CTGCAATAGTCGGACTGGTGCACTCTCTGGGTCATGTGGTACTCTGGATGAGGGGCCCACCTATGAACCTGAGTCGATCTTTCACTCCAGTTTGCATGGCCATTTACCTTTGCCTGTCCCTAATCTCCCTTGGACGCACAGCCAGGCTAACTTGTCTGCAAGTTCCAGAGTCGCTATGCCCTGTGATGCGATTGAGATGGTCGCTACACCTGACAATACTATTCAGTCGGCCTCTGCACCAGTTATGCCAGTCCAGCCCATGCCCAATGTGCTTCCTGCTTCTTGTTCAGGACCTTCTGTAACCTGGCATCACCCTACTGCTACTATGTCCGTTCAAATCCGTTTAAGAGGCTCAATCCATCCTTTGGATAGACTGCCTCATTCGGCCAGGTGGGGTTTTCAATCTTTTTCTCAGGGCTCTCTGCATTCTGTTTGTGTTTCAGCTATCCAGCTTGACTCTTGTGACATGTCACCTTCTAACCAACCTGACCTTAGGGATCCACTGACCCCTGCCCAGTCTGGTGGTCCTGTGCTGGATGTCCAGCTCATCTTTAAGGGTCTGGGGGACCCTGCTCAGACTCCTGATCTTCTCATGCCCTTACCCATTCCTAAAAGCCTTTAGTCCTCAAGTCCTCTTGTCCTCTCCCTACCTCGGTTCTGGTCTCTGAGGATAATCTAAAATATGAGGTTAATCAAGTTTTGGATTCCCAGCTCCGTAAAGGCATTCTTCAGTACCTCGTACATTGGAAAGGGTTTGGCCCTGAGGAGAGGTCTTGGATCGCTGCATCTGAGGTATTTGCTCCTCGTCTGTTGAAGAGGTTCCATCTGGAGTTTCCCTTTAACCACTTAAGGACCAGGCCTCTTTTTCAGATTTGGTGTTTACATGTTTAAAACTGTTTTTTTTGCTAGAAAATTACTTAGAACCCCCAAACATTTTATATTGTTTTTTTTCTAACACCCTAGAGAATGAAATGGCGGTCATTGAAATACTTTTTTTCACACCGTATTTGCGCAGCGGTCTTACAAGCGCACTTTTTTTGGAAAAAATTCACTTTTTTGAATAAAAAAATAAGACAACAGTAAAATTAGCCCAATTTTTTTTATATTGTGAAATATAATGGTACGCCGAGTAAATTGATACCCAACATGTCACGCTTTAAAATTGCGCTCACTCGTGGAATGGCGTCAAATTTTTAGCCTCAAAAATCTCCAGAAGCGACATTTAAAAAATTCTACAGGTTGCATTTTTTGCATTACAGAGGAGGTCTAGGGCTAGAATTATTGCTCTCGCTCTACCTCAAATGTGTGGTTTGACTACCGTTTTCATATGCGGGCGCTACTCATGTATGCGCTCGCTTCTGTGCGGAAGCTCGTCGTGACGGGGTGTTTTTAAAAACCTTTTTTTTTTCTTATTTATTTTAATTGATTTTATTTATTTTTACACTGTTTTAAAAAAAAAAAAATTGATCACTTTTATTCCTATTACAAGGAATGTAAACATCCCTTGTAATAGAAAAAAGCATGACAGGTCCTCTTAAATATGAGATCTGGGGTCAAAAAGTCCTCAGATCTCATATTTGGACTAAAATGCAAAAAAAAAAAAAAGAAAAAAAAGACTTTTCAAAAAAATATACCTTTAAGAGGTATGGGCGGAAGTGACGTTTTGACATTGCTTCCGCCCTGCTGCCGTTACCGAGATATCCCTCTTCAAAAATAGGACGTACATCGTCGTGCGCTGGTCGGTATGTGGTTAAGCCTGGACCCAGGCGGGGGAGGGGGAGGCCTCGTAAGAGGGCGGGTACTGTCATGGTTATGCAGTGATCTTCCTCTGGTTGCTTATCTCCCCTCATGTGTTCTGACTAAGAGGCCAGCCACTACTTCCACCTGGTGGTTTTTATAACCTCTCCTCTAAGCATGGCTCCACCCCAGGCCCTATCAGGGAACCCTATATTAACCTGTGCACTGCAAGCCAACAGCCCTGATCAACCATTGTGTATTCATTGTGTGTTTGGCTTCCTGGTTCCTGCTTGCCGTGTGCTCTATGTTTGACTCTGTTACCGACCTTGGCGTGTTCTCAGCGATTCCTGTCTGCTTGTGACCTTGACCTTTTGCATCTCCCTGAGCATCCCTGTCTGCCTGTGACCCTGAACCTTTGGCGTGTACTCTGTTGTTCCTGTCTGCTAGTTGCCTAACCTCTACCGTATCCCCTTACTATTCTTGTTGTTCCAGCCTGCTGCTTCCTTCTCCTGTAGTCTACTGTGAGCGTGAGCTGTGAGACCCTAGGGGCCACGACCTGAAGCCAGACTGCAGCGAAGTCCATCCTCACCACTGGAGGCTCTGGCGAACACCCGCTGGCTCTTAGACTCCGCGCCCTGGGGAATCTATGCTCCAGCTCCCATTGGGATCTGTGTTAGTGATCCTGTAGACCTGTGTCCTGAATCTCCCTGGGTACAATCTGCAGCAGTCAGTCCTAAGGTCCACTACCTAGCGGTGCACTTCCGACTCCTACGGAATCTGTCTCCTGGTCTCAGGTGACCTGACACATGCCCAGTCACTGCTTCTTTCTTATCACACCAATCTTTTAAGTGTTTTTAACCGCTCTTGTTATTAAAAGTTTTTTATTATTGAACTCAGTAGCGCCTTCTTCTCTGCCTTGTCTCTTTTTTAGCGTGTGCTTCCCTCTAGCTGTTGAGGTGCATTTATTCCATTTCATCAGTGCCATTCATGTACTGTTTGAAAAGTCTCTCTGTCATCCCGAGTGCCCTATCCTCCATATTCTTTCTTTGAAGTTTTTTTGGATGACAAGCTTCATGTGATGTGGTGTGCCGTAATTGCAGCGTGATCTATTGTGCAACAATTGCAGCAAAACCACACCATGATTCTAGGAGCCATTCAAATGAATGGTATCTCAAATGTGTGTTCTGCAATTTGTCATTCACACCTGGGTTTTTGAAATGACAGGCAGAATCGCGGCAAATCTGCCTGTGATTCAAAGTTCTGAGGTGTGAATTCAGCCTCAAAAATACACCTTTGCTGCGTAATTGAGTCCCATACCTATGAAAAACACATCATAAGCAAGGTAAAATCACAGAAACCCCCTGCCCAAAAGCACCCCCATGTTGAGAGCATGTGGCCTAATATGGTTCGGGGGGAGTGCTCGATCGCCCCCCCCCTTTCTTGACCTGCCAGCTGCCAGGCTGTATGCCCCGGATAAGGGTCTGGTATGGATTTTGAGGGAGAACCCATTGACAGCTGATGACTCATCAGTTGAGGATGCCGCAGCCAGCTTCCCGCCCTGCGCCTTATCAACCAGCTTATACTGCGCCCTGTCTGGACAAAGCTTTGTCCATTTAGAGTGCAAAATGCACAGTGCATTGCAGGGCATTCGGCGGGGTATATATCCACCAGACAGCAAATTCAGGGGTTGAACGAATGGGGCGTACAGCCAATGTTTTGCCCCAACTCATGCTCGGGCCGAAACGTTCGCCCAACACCACATGTTGAATGCGTTTTTCATCCCTGGTCACCTGTGAAAAAATTAACTAAAAAAAAAAAGCCCTTTAAAAAAAGCAAAGTGTGTTTTTTGTGCGTTTCCAATATACTATAATGGAAGATGCATTTTTCAAACACGAAAAGATGCTGCAAGCAGGACTTTTCAAAAATGCAGCTCACAGATGTGAACGGTTAAATTGGATTAAAAGTGATTGCAAATGCTGAAGGTTTTTTTTTTTATCTTAATGCATTTTAGCAGGATAAAAAGCCTTCTGTGTGCAGCAGCCCCTCCCAGCCCCCCTAATTCTTAAGGAACCCAAGAAGAGAAGGATCTGGGCTGCTCCGTGCAAATCAACTGCAACAAAGGCGGGAAGTAGAACATGTTTGTTATTTTGAACTAAAGAAACCCCAAGACTTTAGTATCACTTTATTGTCAGCCTACACCACACAGTTAAATTCTGTGAGGAGGGCATTTTGGGCTGAGCCACGCTATGTGTGTCTATAGACACATACAGCCCTGCACGGGAGTGGGACCACACATCTTTGACCATAGCACACAGCTTTCTATGTAGGCACATGCAGGACAGGAGGAGCGAAGAGTGCCAGCGGGGGGACTCCAGAAAAGGAAATCTCAGGCTGCCCTGTAAGATAAGTATAACATGTTTATTATTTTATATATATATATATATATATATATATATATATATATATATATACCTTTACAACTGCTTTAGCTTTTTTGCAGGGTTCATGTAATAACATCAGCTTCTCATTTTAAAGTGGAGGGTCACCCTAAAAAACAAAATTACATTAAAATGTTCCATAAAATCTGAATTAATTTTTTTATATTTACCAGAAATGGCTGTTGCTAGGCAGATCGTCCTAACCTGCCACTTCCTACACCGCGGTGATCTTCAGTCTTCTCCTCCTCGCGTTGTCTTCTGGGGAATGGGGCGTGGGGTGTTCTGGGAACTGTGTGTGTCCCAGAACACCGCGTGCCCCATTCACAAAGCGCTGCCCAACTCGAGCATGCGCAGTAGGAAACGGGTAGTGGAAGCTGCAAGACTGCTGCCACTCCCTGTTTCCCTTAGATAGAATGGCGGCGCCAGGATCCGAGAGCCGAGGGACGGGTCGGCCGACATCGTGGGCACCCTGGACAGGTAAGTGTGCTTATTAAAAGTCAGAAGCTTCAGTGTTTGTAGCTGCTGACTTTAAAAAAAAAATATTTCAGCTGGCCCACCACTTTAACTGAAGATTGGTGAAGAATTAGCAGTGCTTAGAGGCTGCATTTGTTTCTGTCAGTGACTCGTAAAGTGATACTAAAGGCTCCTATTTTTTCCGTAAAATAAATATGAAGTTTATTCTCACCTGCTCTGTGCAAGGTATTGCACAAAGTGGTCACTTACATGCTCTGCTGGAGTCCCCCGCATGCGCTGTTAACTCCAACTCTCCTGCATATGCCCCCATAGCAAGCGGTGTGCTATGGGGGCACACGCTGCAGAGCTGGGCTGTGTGGGTTTATAGACACACACCGCATGGCTTGGCCCCGCCCCTGATCCCTCTTCACAGGATTTGACTGACAGCAGCAGGAGCCAAAACCTCCAACTGCTCTCGGAGAGCGCTGCACTGTGTGGGTAAGTGTTTAGGTAGAGGGGGAATGAACAACATGTGAAAAGGTTACTTTCCTTAACGCATGGAATTTATTAAGGTAAAAAAAAAAATGACTTTAGAACCATTTTAACTCAGTCATTTGGGTGCACTGAAAATCTGAAATCCTCCCACTCATCATCTATTAGAACTGTGGAGGCCACCACAACCAGGAGCAGATATATACTTCTTGCCACTATTTTCGCAAGCTGGTATTATACTGACAAGCTCTGACATTATGCCCAGCTAGCTTTCTGCATTTTGCAGATTTGCACTACAGTCCATCTACCATGGTTTCCTATGGAACACTTTCTGTTGTGCAAATATGCAAAATGCCAAAAGCACTAAAAATGCATAGGTGTGAATCCAGCCTAAGGGCCCATTTACTGCTAAACAACTGCTCCACTGTATGTGCATTGAAGTGCCATTCATTGCAAACAGTGCAATATACAGTACAGTGCAATGCACTCCAGCATACCACATTACTGTGTGCTGAAGGGTTTTTTAATCCAATGTGGTCTGTTGCGATGCTGACTGAGTGACCTCCTGTGTTCAGTCTGCAGAGGGGAAGCCCAGCTGATAGTGGCTATCACTGTATGTAGCGCCGACCACTATGGTGATTTTCAGCTTCTCCAGTGGCCCTCTGAATATCAGATATGAACACCTACATCAAGCCAAGCAGGCTCAGTGTAAGTATGTACTAAAGGACATACCTAGAGTTCCACTTTAAATATGACAGAAGGGAGTTATCAGTGAATTGAATAATACACAAAGGAACTTGGGACATGGTGGGAAATGTACCAGTAGCTTCTTGCGTGAAGGGGTTTAATATTATTCAGTTATCTGGGGAGTTGCTGGTGATGAAAATAGAATGGAGCCATGACCAAAGGGCTAATGGAAGTAAAGCTGCGTATTGAAGTAACAGTAAACAAGATGGGGAGATTTTTTACTTATGAAATGATTTGTCAAATGGGAGCTGGTAGCAATGAAGATGTTAATAGAAGGATACTTGACAGGAATGAAGAGGTTAATAATAAGGAGCAGTTAATAAGAAGACCCACTGACAATCAAAGGGTTAATTGAATGGGAAGCCGCCTGAATTACTCTTGCCGATAAAAAGTCTGGAAATCATAGACTGGGGAAGTACCCTGTGCTCAATTGGGTAATAATAGGCGAGCTGCTAGCAATGAAAGTGTTAACAAAACTGGCAACATTTGTTCATTCATTAAGACCCCTTCACACTGGGGCCGCGGCCTCGATACTAAAGCGGTACTAAAGTGCTGCTTGTTTTAGTGGCGCTTTACCACTGTTTAAGCAGTGCTTTTCAGCTGCTAGAGGGGACCTTTTAACCCCAAAGAAGGAGTTAAAAGTATCCGTGTTGTGGCGCTTAAGAACCGCTTTTCAGGTGCTTTGGCGGCACTGCCCATTCATTTCAATGAGCAGGGCATTTTGGGAGTGCTAAATACAACGCTCCCAAACCTTCCCAAAGATGCTGCTTTCAGGACTTTTCCTAACATTCCCGCAAGCGCTCCGCCCCAGTGTGGAAAGACACACTGAAATGAATGGGAGGCGCTTTTCAGGCGCTATTTAGAAGCTATTTCTAGCGCTAAAACGCCTGAAAACCATCTCAGTGTGAAAGGGGTCTTAGGAATGGAACAGGGCAGTTGGAAATGAGAGGGTTAAAAGAAGTATGCCCACTGGCAATGAGGGGCTGCTGCAACAGCATTTGCAAGCAATCAAGGGGTTAAGAAAAGAAAAGAACTTATGCTGGTAACAAAGGGGTTTCTACAAGGACATCAGCCAGCAACATAGGGGTTAATACAAGAACGCCTGCTGGGTAGGATGTGTTACTACAAGCATATCAGTCAGCAATGTAGGGGTTAATACATAGCTTCCCAGCTGTCCCTGATTTGGAGCAATGTCCCTCTGCCCCTCATTCCTCCTCCTTTGTCCCTCATTTTGGTCTGATCTATATAGCTATATATAAAATGCATGTTTTATCTATCAAAAAGTGTTTTCCAGCACTAAACCTTTCATCTGATTTCTAAATTGCTGCATTTGTAAATGCCAAAAGCCAATAGAAATAGTAGTGGTAAAAGAAAAACACTTGTGGGTTTAACCAATCTTATTTTTTTGTACAATTCTCCTTTAAGGGGGTGTGTCCTCTGCCTGCATACTTTTGTTGATAGGTGTCCTTCATTTCCATCTCAAAAAGTTGGGAGGTATGGTTAATACAAGGGCGCCTGCTGGGAATCAAGAGTTACTACAAGGACATCGGCCAGCAAGGAAGGGATTAATACAAGGACATCGGCCAGCAATGAAAGGGTTATTACAAGGACACCGGCCAGCAATGAAAGGGTTAATACAAGGACACCGGCCAGCAACGAAAGGGTTAATACAAGGACATCGGACAGCAATGAAAGGGTTAATCAAGGACACCGGCCAGCAATAAAAGGGTTAATTAAAGGGCGCCTGCTGGGAATGAAGAGTTACTACAAGGACATTGGCCAGCAAGGAAGGAATTAATATAAGGACATCGGCCAGCAATGAAAGGGTTATTACAAGGACACCGGCCAGCAATGAAAGGGTTAATACAAGGACACCGGCCAGCAACGAAAGGGTTAATACAAGGACATCGGCCAGCAATGAAAGGGTTAATACAAGGACACCGGCCAGCAATGAAAGGGTTAATTAAAGGGCGCCTGCTGGGACTGAAGAGTTACTACCAGGACATTGGCCAGCAATGAAAGGGTTAATACAAGGACATCGGCAAGCAATGAAAGGGTTAATACGAGGGCAGCTGCTGGGAATGAAGTGTTACAAGGACATTTGCTGGCAATAAAGGAGGTGATAAGGACGTCTGTCGGCAACAAAAGGATGTCACTACAAGGACATCTACACAATAGATAGTAGTAGGGGAGCCGTCGGCAATGAAAGGTTTCATAGAATAAGAGATTCCAGCGATGAAGGGGTGGACATAGAAGGGCGGTGCTGTGAGTAGGTGACCCCGCCCACGTGTTGTAGAGAGGCGGTGCTGCCTCTGCTGTCGTCTTGTGCCATCGCTAGACCCGCCCACTCCCGGAAGTGGTGGCAGCATGGCCGAGACTGGCACAGCAAAGCAAGGTATGACGTGTATTTATAGATATTGTGAGTTCCGCCAGGATAGGAGGACTCTCGTCTTCTATTCGTACCCGGGGCAGAGGAAGGCAGCTATGACACGCGAGGAGCTGTGTGCTCTCATGGGGCAGATAAGAGAAGTAAACGGTAGAGGGGTCATTCCACTGTCCGGTGTAGTTGTACGTTTAGCAGGGTACATGGGGGCCACTCTACATTCCCAGTGAAGCCACTCCCAGGGTTACAAACCAGGAGGATTCGGCTAAAGCCTTGAGGTTTTTATTTTACCTTAAACAGGAGTTCTCAAATACTACAGCTGCTGACTTTTTTTTAAAAATATAAGCAGACAAAGGATGAGCTCAGGTGTGCTCGCAAGTCAACGTGCCCGCCAGGAAGCTGACACTGCGCAGCGCTAATCAAAGGAAAGGAGGATCTCCGGTGTGTTCGCACAGCCCCCGTGCAGCACCCGTCAGGAAATTGGAACTGCGTTGCGCTAATCACAGGCAATGAGACATTTCCCGAACTCTGCAGCCGCACATCGGGATAATGTCTCACTCCTGTGATCAGCGCAGTGCCCACTTCCTGGCGGGCGCTGCACGTGGGCTGTGCGAACACGCCGGGCTCATCCTTAATCACAGGTAGTGAGACATTTCCTGGTCTGTGCAGCTACGGATCAGGAAATGTCTCCCTGCCTGTGATGAGCGCTGCGCACTGTCAGCTTCCTGGCGGGCACATTGACTTGTGAACATGCCTGAGCTCAAACTTAATGGACACTTACCTGTCCTGGGATCTTGCGATGTCACCACCCCAGCCGATTATTGGATCGGCTGTTCAGTGCAGCTGCCGCAATTGTCGGTAAGGGAACCTGGCAGTGAAGCCTTTTCGGCTTCACAGCTGGATCCCTACTGCACATGCACGAAGCACACTGCGCTTTCTAAATGGTACGACGGGGGAAGGAGGAGGGGGGCGGAGTTTTGCCATGGCAATGTCTCCAGAAGTGGGACAGTGTATCTGTCAAAAAAGGTCCACCCCCCATGAAAGATGTCAAATGTGGAGGAGACAAATAAGCAGAAGTTGCGCTTTTGGGTGGAGCTCCGCTTTGAAGTGGCTATAAAGGCTGAAGGTTTTTTACCTTCATGCATTCTATGTATTACAGTAAAAAAAACTTTCTGTGCTGTATGCCCCCCCCTCTCAGGCTGCATTTACAACTTGGTGTTTCAAATTGTGGGCAAAATTGCCACAATTCTGTCCCTCGATTTTCAAAGCACCGAGGTGTGAATGATAAATCGCAGCACGTACATTTGAGATGCCATTTATTTGAATGGCACCTAAAATCGCAGTGCGGTTCTGCTGTGATTGTCATGCTGCAATCACGGCAACCCGCATTGCATGAAGCATGTCGGCCAAAAGTAGCAACTGAACATTTTTTGTGCGACAAGCTTCACGCAATGTGGGTTGCCGCTATTGCAGCGTGATTTATCGCACCAGAACCGCACTGCAATTTTAGGTGCTTTTCAGATAAATGACATCTCAAATGTGTGTTCTGCGATTTGTCACACCTTGGCGCTTTGAAATTGCGGGCAGAATCATGGCAAATATGCCCGTGATTTAAAACGCTGTGGTGTGAATGCAGCCTTACTCCTATTTGAGCCAGCGATGTACGTGAGAGAAACAGCTCACGCTGCTTTCTCATTTGTCATTGGGCAGCCATTGGCACCCGCTGCTGTCACTCAATCAAATATTGTGGTGGGCGGAGCCGGGTTGCCCAGTCTGTGTTGTTAGACACAGACAGGTTGGCTCGGGAGCGAGCACACATGGGTTCCCCCATGGAAAGTGAGTTTCTGTGAGGGCGCTCGCAGAAGAGGAGGGGCCAGGAGCGCCAGCAGGGGAACCCTAGAAAAGGAGAATCTGGTCTGTTCTTCAAAACGTTTGCACAGAGCAGGCAAGTATACCTTGTTTGTTGTTTATTTCAGACATCCCAACCTGCAAAAACTCATTTCAGGGAGGTATTTTACTAGGTTAGCCAGCACAGGCAAATTTAGGCAGGTCTATGCTGCATGCTAGGCCTGTCTGTTTTGATCTGGGGGCTGGGAGTGGTCAGAGAAGCAGTGGATATGACCACCTGCACATCAGTTCTGAGAGCGCCTCTCCTGTTTCTGAAGAGAATGTTCTAGAAAAAGGGCTGGACCTGGAACTGGCGTGGCAGACAGCTTGTGTGTGAGCCCTGACCAGTCCCCAATTGGTATTGGCAGGGGGCGAGCCTCAGATAAGCTGAGGTGATTTTCCACCGAGGCAGAGTTGGCTGGGTGAAGTGCGCAATGGCATGTTAGACAGTCACCACTTGGGGGCAGGGGGGTGCGCCAATCGCAGGAGAAGGCCCGGTGAGAGCTGTGAGGAAACATTACCTCTACACGGTCATTGGCAATGTCTCTGCCACCACACGGTCGGATGGCAGGGAACTCGAGAGGCAGGTGAAACTGTCGGTACGCATGGTCCAGTCAAAGTTCCTCATCAAGGACTCAGGGCTATTGGAAGGCCAGTGCGTGTTACCACAGTGAATGGCTGGAAGTGCCAAGGAGTCTGTGAGGGAACTCTTCTAGTACACGGTCACTAGTGGAGTCTTCATCAATACACACAGTGGATGATGGGGAGTCCTGAAGCAGAAAAAAGAGACTGTGGGGATCTGTGTCAAGTTGATGCTGCCGGGCACATGATTTGCAAGTTGGGCTGGCTGGGAACAGTAGTACATATTTCCTAGAAGATATGCTTTTAACCCCCTGGACCTCTGGGGAGAGGTTCTGCAGGCTTCAGGCCTAGTGGCAGCGAGCAACCAGAGCCACAGTAGAGAGGCTTATTCAGAGTGGGCCCCTACTATTCAATAGAAGAGGATGTGTCAGATTTCAATACAGTAACTTCAAGTTTGTGCAGGGGGAACCAAGTGAACAGGAGGAAACAAGTTATGGGCAGGAGGTGAAAGGAAATCTAAGAACATTGCTTTTACACGATCATTAGTGATGTCTCTGCCACCACATGGTCAGATGGTAAGAGAACTCTTAGATGGAATAGTCTGCGGAGGTTGAGCCCCAGGAGGAGCAACAGTCTGCGTGGAGATGCAGGAGGAGATTCATATTTAAAGCGGGAGTAAACCCAGTTTCAAAAAACACTTAGCATTTCCGGCATGCCGGGAATGTAACTTTCACATTGGTTGCACTCTCAACAAAACTTTCAAACCATCCAATGGCTGGTTTCATAACGGATCACATGTGCAGCATTATGGCAGTTGAAGAATCATTAGAGGCCAAGGTGGCAGCTTCCTTGACTGAAAATGATAGAAGGGTTTACTTCCACTTTAATTCAATTTGCACATTCAATCTTCTGGCTCTAACTTTATTCAGAATGTACTAAATCCTTAAATATGATGATAATAACTTATCCTATGGATATCCAGTATTCCTAATCCCTGTCCAAGTTGTACCACCCAATAAAAACAAAGCTTACAAAAGACTGTTCATTGTCTCTGGAAGTGATGTATGTTTGTTATTAGCTGCAACAGCACGGCTACAGTTACAATCTTGTTGGTTTTTCTCTAAATTATTTTTTTAAATATTTTTTCAGAGTGTTTCTTGGGAAGGGGCGGAGAGTATGTGGCGGTGATGGTGTCAGTAGTTTTTTTTTTGGATTTTAATTTTATTTTTTTCACAATGCTTTTTGGGGGGGAGGGGGGTTGGGGCAGTGGGTGGTGTTGGTATGGCAAGGGGGTGGTGTCAGTTTTTTATTTTATAATTTAATTTTTGTTTACAATCCCTTTTTTTATCAACCCTGTTGGGGTGGGGGGCTTTGGTGAGATATCAGGGGTTTAAACAGACCCCTGACATCTCCTCTATGAGACAGGGAAAGGGACTGAGAACATTGATTCCTCAGTCCCGTTCTCAGCATTGAATATGAATGGACAGAAGGCAGCAGCTCCTGTCCATTCACTCTGTTACTCTGCTCAGTTTTCACAGGGCAAAGGAGCGATCTCGCTCACTGTGTCCAATTCAGAAAACAAAGGGGCCGGTAAATTACCAATTCCTTCCTCCGCTCGCCATCCTGACAGATCCCCACAGCTGGCGGGAGAGGAGGGGAGGGAAGCCGGCTGTGGGGGGGATGAGGCGGGGGGGCGGAGGAGGATTGGGAACTGGAGAAAAAGGGGGTAAAGGACATGAAGGGGAGCTGAAGAATGGGGGAGAAGGACATGGAGGGGGGGCTGGAGGAGGAGGAGAGTACAGCCCCGCAGCCGGGATATTGGGCAGCACTTGCGGGTGTCTGGGAGCTGCCCGCGAAATTCAGGAGACTTGATATGTCTGTTTAGTTTTTTTTTCTTTTAAACTAAGGTTTAATATCATTTTGAAGTTGAATTTTGTATGCAAGTTGGAGAAGGTAAAGTTTTTGGATAGCGTAGGGAAGAATTAACACCCTTGTAACCTTGTTTCAGAAGATTTCACCTCACATTCTGTCCCCATGACAATTGGATTTTGAAAATGTTGAGTTGTCGTGGAAACAAGGACTAATAAAGCTTCAGTGGAGATGCCTTTTTCCCATGATAACTCTTACAGGCATGACTTTCCCTTCCTAGGGGTAGATTTCCTCTTACTTCCTGTTGTCTCCCTTTGTAAGTTCTGATTTGCATATATGTAACTCGGAGACTTGTTGTATTTCATTTTTGGAGGGAGGTGTCTGCGTCACCCAGGAAGTTGTGTGTATGGGTGATTGTGACAGTGCTCTTCTTTAGGACAGGGGACACCCATACTTAACAGATCCTCCTGACATTAGCCCATAGTATGCTGAACTCCAGGCAAAGACATGCTTTTAGACATTTGCAGTGTAAAAATAAATTACTGTGGCTGAAGTGTGGCATCAGCCGGGTTCAGTAAAAGTCACTTTTTTCTTTCAATAATTTTTTTAAGGTTTTTCAAAAGAAGAATACAAAACAAGCTAAAGAAAGCACCCCCCCCTTTTTTAAAAAAATCAGGGAGTGCATATTAACATACCAGTGTTTAACAGGTGTTACATAGAATAGAAAACAATCACAATTACATTAACATTGTAATGGTAGTGACAATCCAGAAAGGCATCTATGAGGAATATGCATTAAAGAAGACTCAGGCTAAACCTGTTTCTGACAGGAAGATGGCATGTTGGGGGGAGGCCGTACCCCACCCCAAGGGGAGCACACTGTGGGGACGGCCTCACTCTCCAACCCCATCCCCGAAAGGCTCGCAAGAGCCAGTGCCTCATTGGGCTGTCTATCTCTTAAATCAAGCATGTAATTGAACCCAAGGACAGTCGACTAATTAATCGCTGTGTGTAGGAGACAGAGAGGAACCTACACCTGTAGCAGGAATGCTGAACTGAAAGTCCTAGGCGAACTTGGTGCGAGCGCGCGGAAACCTGGCCGTGCCAGGGGGCTTCTGCCTGCTGTCGCATCTGGATATAAAAAATCAAAACACTGGAACAAACCATCGGAACCAGAGAGAGAGGGAAAAGGAACAGGATCAGAAAGAGAGAGGAGGTAGGGAAGTAAGAGAGGAATAGCAGGTCCATAAGAAGTAGGAGAAGAGGGAAGGATAGGGATAGAAGGTCATCCAATCAGATAGTTGCGGCTTAAGAAGTCTATGTCCCAGGAATTATGGAGATTCCGACATAATTCGCCCATGGTTCCCATATAAATTGGAATTTGTGAGTTGTATCCAGTAGTGTAGCAACAATTTTTTCCTGGGCCATGATCCAAGAAATTTTCCTTTTCATGTCGTGCATGGGTACCGTGGGTCTTTTCCAGTGTTTAGCTATAGTAATTCTAGCACCTAATAGCATATAGAAAATTAAGGCTTGGGTGTGTTTGGGAGTACCTACCACACTGGCATTAAGAAGTGCTATCTCGGGTAGCTGTGGAATAGGTGTACCCGTAATTTTCCTCAACAGATGGAAAAAATTGTTCCAGAATTTCCGTATCCTGGGGCAGGTCCACCATATATGAAATAGGGAGCCAGTAAGCCCGCAACCCCTAAAACATAAAGGGGAAGCGTCCGAGAAAATCTTAGCCAGTGTGGTCGGTACGAGGTACCAGCGTACCATGAGTTTAATACTAGCTTCCATTAGAGAAATATTCATAATATTTTTGAATGATCTGTGAAATTGAGAATACCATTTGGGTAGGTCCCACTCTACTGCCAGATCTTGTTCCCAAAGTCGGGCATATAATGGCTTGGTGGTATTCTTGGCAAGTGAGTTGTAAATGATGGAGATACCCCCCCTCTGATCCAGCATGTTGCCACACCATATTTCATAAGGGGTCGGTAGAGGGGGTGTAGAGTTTAGAGGCCATTTGGATCGAAGGAAGTGAGAAATTTGTAACAGTCTATAACGCTCAGTGGGGGGCATTTCTAATTTGCTCACACAGTACGCCAGTGTGAGAGGTCCTGTAGTATGCAGGAAATGTCCGATCCTATACAAGCCTTTGTCTACCCACCACCTGAATGCTGTAATATTTTGTCCGGGCGGAAAGTCTGGGTTATTAAAGAGATGGGCAAGTGGCCGCATGGGGGAGACTAGGGCTGAGTGCATTCGGAGCCTATCCCACAATGACATAGAGTGAGAGAGGGTGGGGGCCAATATCGCTGGCCGCAAACGCGGTTCAGACCAGAGTAGGTAGTCAATTGTGTGTTTGGGTGTCGCCATCCTTTCCAAGAGAAGCCAATCAGGTTTGGGGTTTTGAGAGTGTACTGTTGATATTTGGGCTATCTGCGCAGCTTGGTAGTACCACCAGATATTGGGCAAAGCTAGGCCTCCTTGGGACTTGAGTCTATAGAGAATGTCTTTGGAACATCTCCTACCCTTGGAACCCCAAATGAATTTCAGGATGGAGGATTGGAAGCGCATGATTTGGGCTTTCCTGATAGGAATTGGCAGAGAGCGGAAAAGATAAAGTAAGCGGGGCAATAGAGTCATTTTAATAGAATTTACACGGCCCAACCAGGATAGATCATATTTTGACCATGTCGCCATGTCGGCTTCTAGTTTTTTGAACATGGGGGGGAAGTTACTGGAAAATAGTTTATCATAACTAGAAGTCAGGTTTATTCCTAGGTAGGGAATAGCTGATGAGTTCCAGGTGAACGGGAAGTGATTTTGGAGGTTTATGAGAAGGTTTGGAGATACAGATATGTTTAGAGCTGCAGATTTAGCTACGTTGACTTTAAGACCAGAGGCTCTACTAAATTGCTCCAAGAGTTTAAGGATGTTGGGAGTAGAGATAAGGGGTGATGTGATGAAGAGGAGAAGGTCGTCAGCAAAGAGGGCACATTTATGTTCCTGAGCACCACAGGAAACTCCTCTTATGTCTGGGTTTGTGCGTATGGCTATGGCAAGGGACTCAATGGCTATAGCAAAAATCAGGGGGGATAACGGACACCCCTGTCTAGTGCCTTTCTCAATAGTGAACGTGTCCGAGTACCTGCCCTGCAGACGTACTTGGGCATTGGGAGTAGAGTAGAGTGACTTCATAGTGCCTATAAAATTGGGACCCATGCCCCACCTCCCAAGGACCGCAAAGATATAGGGCCAGGTGACCGTGTCAAATGCTTTTTGTAAGTCAACGGAAAGGAGGAACCCCTCTTGCTTGGGTCCTCCATCCCATTGAGAGTTAAGGAGAGACACTATATCAATAGCTCGTCTGATTTGGTCCGGGCCTTGTCTCCCCGGGATAAAGCCTGCCTGGTCCCTGTGAACATATTGAGCAATAAAAGATGATAAACGGTTAGCCATTATTTTTGTTAAAAGCTTGAGATCATTATTGATCAAAGAGATCGGGCGATAATTGCTTACTAAGGACGGGTCCTTTCCGGGTTTCGGAATGACCGAAATGTATGCCAGGTTGGAGGCTTTATCCAGGGGAGTACCATGACTAAGAGAATTGAAAAATCTAGCTAAGTAAGGCGCTAAGATATTGGAAAATTTTTTGTAGTAGCCAGCTGAGAAGCCATCAGGGCCAGGGGCAGAACCTAATTTGAGCTTGCGTATAGTCTCCAGGACCTCAGACTCCGTAATAGGTAAATCTAGTAGCTCCGCATGAGCTCCGGAGAGTTTAGGCAGGGGAATGGAATCTAGGAACTCCTCAATAGTTGGGGGAGATCTGGGTTTGTCATCTTTATATAGAGAGGCGTAGAAATCTTGGAAGCATTCCAGAATGCTCTGTGGATTTTGTGTCAGGGTGCCGGTTGGTAGCTTTATTTTGGGGAAGGCCATAAGTCGTGATTTGGGAGACAATTTGGTGGCTAATTTGGAGCCTATTTTATCCTTATGCATATAAAACCTGGCTCCAGACCAGCGAAGATGTTTTTCAGCCTCGGTGGTGAGGGCCAAGTTAAGCCTGATCCTGGAAGATTCCAAGTCTTCCCGGGAAGATTGTGTACGTTCTCGCTTGTTACGTTTACAGGCCGCTTGAAAGTCATTGGAGAGTTTGGTTATTTCAGCTCTATGTGCCTTCTTCAATTGGGATGAAAATTGCATAATTTTGCCCCTCATTACCGCCTTATGGGCAGCCCACAACGTTGCAGGGGAAATTTCTTCAGTATCGTTAGCTATAAAGTATTCATTCAAATCCCTTTCAAGCATGGAGCAGTGTGCCGGGTGACTAAGCAGAGACTCATTGAGACGCCACTTAAATTCCTTGTTTGCTGTAGAAGAATTGCGGAGATAAAGTGTAACCATGGAATGGTCTGAAATAGGGGAATCTCTGATTTTGGACTTTGTAGCTAACGACACATTAGTACCGCGAAGAAAAATATGATCTATCCTGGCGTAGGATTTTTGTGGGGCCGAGTAGTGGGTGTGGTCCTTGGTCCGGGGGTTGAGTTCTCTCCAAATATCCACAAAACCTGAGTCAAAGAGGAGCTTAGCTATTCTAGTACTCTGTTTGGACGGTTGCTTTGGTCTCGAGGGACCAGAACCAGATTTATTTAGGGAAACGTCAAAGGTAATGTTGGAATCCCCACCCAGGACGACAACCCCCTCCAGGTGTGGGGAGATTGTAGTCAAGAGAGAAATGAAAAATTTGTCTTGGCCTTTATTGGGCGCGTAGTACGAGACAAAAGTGTAAAGTGACCCATCTATGGTGCCTTTTACAAGGAGAAATCTACCTAAGGGGTCAGTGAGACTTTGGGACATAGAAAAATTTAGGTTTTTAGAGAAGCAGATAGCAACCCCCTTTGTCTTGTTTTCGGCATTAGAGAGGTAAAACTGGGGAAATTGTTGGTGTAGGAATGAAGGCTGAAAGGATTTGGGGAAGTGGGTCTCCTGAAGCAAGAGGACTGAAAAGTTTTGTGAGTGGTACAGTTTGAAAAGTTTCCTTCTTTTAACAGGGGAGTTAAAACCCTGGACATTATGAGACACTATGGAAAGGGGCGAAGTTATGATGTTATGCACTGGCATGGATCAGATGGGAGGTATCTACTGGGAGAGAGTGGGACCTACCTGATATTATAAGGACTGAAGCCGCCAAATCTTGAAGGAATATATGATAAGATGACCTTCGGATGGGAGATAGGAAGGGAGGGTCAGAGGTGAGGAAGAAGAAAGATGGACCTGCTAGGAGAAATAGAAAAGGAAAAGAAATATCCGTTAACAGTAACATTATACAGATATGCAAAAATCCCAAGAAGAGGTGTGAGAACCCATTCCCACACCTCATCCCACCCATACCCAAACAAACACGAATGAGTGCTCCTTCAAAAAAAAGGAAGGGGCACAAGGCCTCCCCACCGTAGGAGGAACCACAAAGATTCCCCCCTCGGGCTGGAAGGTGTGGAGGCGCAGGACAGCCGTCCCGGCCCACTCCCACGGCCTAAAACAGTTGCTAAGGGGTGTAGCCCCCAACTAGATTTTTCAAAGAACAGAGAATATGTGCTCCCCCACCCCCCATCCCCCCGCCCCCCCGCCCCTAGATAGGGTCAGGAGGGTTTAGGAGTCCGGGGGATCGGGGGAACACCTCTAGCGATAGAGCTTGCAGCAACAATAACCAGTATAGCTTAGTGGATAACAGGACACTAAAAACAAAAAAAAAAAAAAACAAAAAAAAAAACAAAAAAAAGAGTCAGAGACAATTGGCAGTTGTTGTAAGTTCTGCGTGTCAATAAAATGAGGAAAGAATCAAATGAGTCAGAAAGACCCAATGTTCATCAGAGGATCCGACAGGATCAAAAGAAGTGCTGCGGGCCCGGATCGACCCCAGGTTAGATGGAGTCATGACGGTGGCTTGGAATCCTTAGACTTCTTGGACAAGCGCTTCTGCCATGCAGGTGCGATAGGACTTGATGGTGGTGGTCTTTTGGAGGAAGCCACTGGGGTTGTGCTTGTCGGAGATGGGTCGGGGTCCCTAGAGACTAGACCAAGTTGGAGTAAAAGTTTTTCACCCTCTTGAAACGAGGAGAAGCCGTAGGATTTAGAATTGTAGGAGAATGAGAGACGAAATGGGAAGGCCCACCTGTAAGCGATCGATTTTTGGGAAAGTGCTAGAAGGAGCGGTTTCAGTGATCTCCTCTTTTGGATTGTGAAGGGCGATAGATCTGCAAAGATTTGTATGGGGTGCCCCTGGAACATAAGGGGACCCCCACCCCTTGACCGTTGCATAACCTCCTCCTTAACTTTGTAAAAGTGAGGTTTAACAATGATGTCTCTTGGGAGTCCATCTTGGCGCGGGGCTTGTAAAGCCCTGTGAGCTCGATCCATTTCAAGGCGATGGTCAGGGATGTCCGGGATAAGTTCCTTAATGAATGTTTGGACGACTAGGGCCGAGTCCTGGAATGATTCGGGAACTCCTCTGATGCGGAAATTATACCTCCTCGAGCGGTTCTCGAGGTCGTCAATTTTGGAGAACGCTGTTTCAAGTTGGTCCTGCAAGTCCTGTACTCGCGCAGTGTTTTGATTTACTCTGGAGATTGTTTGGTCTGCTTTTTGTTCAATCGTTTCTATTCTGTTACCTAAGTGCTGTAGTTCAGCTTGAATGGCTGAGGTGATTTGTGTAGCGTTTTGTGAGAGACCCCTGGCTAGCATGGTGCCAAATAGTGTGACCATGGACGAAAAGTCCTGAGGAGAGGGATGAGAGCCTGGCATATAGGCCAAAGTGCCTCCTGGGCTGGCTGCAATGTCCTCCATGGGGGAGAGCGGCATTTCATCCAGGACCCTGCTTATAAGGGATTCTGTGGAGGAGGGGGATAAGCAGGCTGTGGAGTTTGTACTCACATCGGGGCCTGGGGGCCCTGTCGAGCGCAGCGGTGGGTCGGCTATGGAGTCCTCCCTCCTCCAGCATGTCTCCTCGTGCGGCGGCGTCCGGCGCCATTTTGGAGTAGGCCGCGGGTTTCGGTCCCGTGTTCAAAGCACGGGATAGGTCTCTCCTTGCTGTCCCTCCTGCCATCCCGGGATGCCCGGGTGTATCCTCCGTCCGCTCGTGCTGTTCGCGGTCGGGGCTCGGAGCTTAGAGCGGCGCCGTGGGAGATGTTAGGCCGGGACGGTGCGGAGCTCGCAGACTAGGCAGCCATCCAGCGAGCGGCCGCGCATGCGCCTGCCAAAAGTCACTTTTTTATTCAGCCTTCATACTACAAGCACCCAATATTGGGGATTGACCTTAGGTTCACGCCTATATATATATATATATATATATATATATATATATATATATATATATATATATATATATATATATATATATATATATATATATATATATTATATTTTTTTTGCAGGAACAGGAGCACACTATAGTCCATTTAACATGGTTTCCTATGGTCAACGTTCACATCTCTGCGTTTTTCAGTTGCTGTGTTTTTAGGGTCAGGGACATTTTAAAAAAAAAAAAATTTCCCACAGCAGATTGTGTTTTGCGTGCATCCTTTATCGGCAGCCATTGTCGAGGGCGGAAAAAAAGCCAAGCCGCCCTGAGCTTGTCGTTGTGCCATACTCACACAGGTAATCGTTGACAGCCATCTGCTGCATGTGCTGCCGCTGCAGCATATCCAAAGTCGAGTTCCCCCTGGTGGGCATGTCACAAATCAGGCTGTTTACAGGCAGGTGGAATTCTGGCTGAATTTCAGCCAACCAAACACTGGCTGTGTATGACCGCCTGAAATGGTTACAGACTCCTCTGACCTGCTTAAGAAGATCGTGCAACCCTGGGTACCTGTTTAAGAAACGCTGCACCAACAAATTGAGGACATGTGCCAGGCATGGCACATGTGTAAGCTTTCTCTGTCGGAAGGCGGACAGGGAGTTAGTGCCATTTTCCCACAGAAACATGAATTTCCCATGGGACTTTAGATGAGGAGCAACATGCTTAACCACTTGACCACTGGGCCCCCTTCCTAACCAGACCAATTTTCAGCTTTTGGTGCTCTCACACTTTGAATGACAATTACTCAGTCATGTAACACTGTACCCAAATGACATTTTTGTCCTTTTTTCACACAAATAGTACTTTCTTTTGGTGGTAGTTACTCACTGCTGGGTTTTTTATTTTTTGCGCTAATAATCAAAAAAGAGTGAAAATTCAGTAAAAAATGAAAAATAATAAAAAAAATTCTTTGTTTCTTTTAAAACGTATGGGCAGAGTATTGCACAGTGTTGCAGAGTATGGGCAGAGGATTGTCACTGAACAGCGCTGTGGGCACTTCACTTCCAGCCCACAGCGCTGCTGCAATCTCTCCCCCTTTCCGCCTCTCCCCTCTCACTGTACCAATCGGTACAGAGAGGGGAGGGAGGAACCGGCGTCATGATGTGACGCCGGTTTATTTACAAGTGATAGCTCCGTCATTTGGTAAATGGCTGCGATCATCGGCCGTTTACCATGATGCAGTCATGGATATTCCCGGGTACGCGCCCCATGGGGCGAGCGGGAGCAAGATTCTGTGAGGACGTCCATGGCCTTCCAGAATAAGCTGACCGCGCTGTAGCCGTCTTTTGGCTATGGCCCGGTCAGCATGTGGTTAATAATAAAAACAATAAATTAAAGATTTATTGGTAAATATGATGATCAACAATGTAGGGCTGCAACTAACTATTATTTTCACAATCGATTAGTTGGCCGATTTATTGTTTCGATTAATTGGTTAATAATCTTAAGAAAAAGTGTGGTGTATAATTTAGCTAATATGTAAAGTTAAAAAAAAAAAAGGCAATTTATTCTTAAATATCTCTGTATGCAGTTGTAAAAAAATAACCAACTATATGGAAGTATACTGTATATACTATTAGAGGAGATATACTGTATATCCTATTAGCAGATATATACTGTATATACCACTATTGGAGGAGATATATTGTATATACTATTAGAAGATATATACTATTAAAGAGTGAATCTGGTAAATATCAGACTCAGAGATCAAATCTTTTCTAAATACGTAGCGGCTGAAAAAAGTACAGATGTGAACGTGTCCCATAGGAAACCATGTAATTGAACTGTAGTGCATTTCTGCAAAAAGTACCAAAAAACACATAGATGTTAGCCAGGCCTAAGACGTTTAGTAATGGAGTTAAAAAAACTAAAATTGGCCCTTTTATAGTACGAAAATTACTACTGTAAAGGGGTATTTTTTTTTACTGTATAACTGTGAAAGTAATATTTACAGTAGCGATTATTTGCCCTTTTTTGAACTATAAAGGTCTCATTTTAGTTTAGTTTTTTTTTAACCCTATTATGTTACTGGCCGATTAATCGATTAATTTCATAATCGATTTGTTGTTTCAGCCATACAACAATGACATAATTGCCATGTAATTAAGTAGATAAGTCAGTATATACATATGAATTCCATAGCCAGGTACAGTGTTTCAAAGATCAATCCATAATAGGTGTGGAATTGCCTCTATGTAACCCAACGTGTTTCTTGACATAGCGTCACTTCCTCAGTGGTTGATACACACACAGTTGTAAATCTGCAAGACATCACTTGCTCATGACCTAATGGTAGTCGCCTAGAAATGTCTGGCCCAGGAACTGTGGCTATAAGATTTGAAGGGCCCCAGCAGTGCAAACAGGACATGCTGCAATGGCATGCATGGAGAGAAATCCAAGAAGTCCTCCACCGTGATAGCATGGTAAGACATGCTGACAAGGAGTGAGGAGTAATGTGACCGACCACTGTAGAGAGCGTCAGTGCCATTATCACACACCCCCATTCGTGGCTCAAGCTGGCATAGCATGAACCACCTCTGGGCCTGCCATTGCAGAGCTGAAAGAATCTCTACTCTGGTGTGTCTCCTGTCCCCTAGACAGACCAGCTGAAGCATTGAATTAATCCACTTAAATGGTAGAGGTGCCATTAGTGGACCTGTCACCCTTTTTGTTTTGTATCCATGGCATCTTGGCTTGACTCGTTGAATAGCCCCTTGAATGCTTAGGGGGTACTGGTGGTTCATAGGACAATTCAAGGCATGGAGGAGGAATGGATGGAACTGACAAATCTTGCATCATCACCACCAGCTGTATTGGGACATGGCGGCAAAACATGCTCCACAACTGAGCCCTGTCCTGCATCCTTCCTAGTTGAAGCAGAGTTGCCTAGTGTGCTGTGAGCAAAATATAGTGTCCTTGACCATGCTTGCTAGAGCAGTGTTTCTCAACTCCAGTCCTCAAGGCACCCTAACAGGTCATGTTTTGAGGATTTCCCTCAGATGAATTGGCTGTGGTAATTACTAAGGCAGTGAAACTGATGGAATCACCTGTGCAGAATAATGGAAAGCCTGAAAACATGACCTGTTGGGGCGCCTTGAGGACTGGAGTTGAGAAACACTGTGCTAGAGCAGGAGTCAGCAGTAAGGTGGACTTTGTGGCTGACTGCCTTGCCCAACAATGCCGCAACATTGCCTCCGATATTCTATTATCCTAGTCAGTGGCGGCTGCTGAGATGTCATGCAATATAGTTGGGGTAGACCTGAAAGGTGAGGAGGAGAAGAATTGCATCCCTTTTGTGTGGCTTCCAGGTGCTCTTGATCAGCTTGAGGCAAAGTTTTCAAATTGCAGCAGAGCTATCGGTGCTAAAAAGGCCCAGACTGTTGAGCTGGGGGAAGTGGGCAGGGAGATAACGGCTCCACATTCAGATGGAATAGGGTGGATGTTCTCTACTCCTTCCATGATGGCTCCCTCTGGAGGACGCCCTGCCTCGTTGGGGTTGTGCCTCACCCTCACCTTCCTCCTCTGCTCTGTCCTGCACCCAAGTTAAGTCAGTGACCTTACCATCCCCTCCATCCTCATCACTGGAGCCAACTTGGCAATACACTGCGGCTGGAGAACGTGACTGCCAATTTGTTTTTCATCAGTAGGGATGAGCTCAGGCGTGTTCACATAGTCCATGTGCAGAGCCCGACAGGAAATCGGCGCAGCGCTGCGCTAATGACAGGCAGTGAGACACCCAGATGTGCGGCTGCAGAGATTGGGCAATGTCTCACTGCCTGTGATTAGCGATGCGCCGCCTTCCTGGTGGGCTCTGCACGTGGACCATGCGAACAGGTCTGAGCAGTGTTATTTAGCAGTTTTCTCCCCTCTCTGTAGGCTCATGTTCCTACTTTCCTCAATCTCAGAGTCAGAACCAACATCAGAATCAATTAATACCTGAGCATCGTTAAGGAGCAAGTAGCTAATGCTGTATTCAAATAACTCTGCCATGCATGATGCTGGGGCTATGGCAGGAGTAGCTGTGGACAAGGAGGCAGAATAAGCTGCTCTGGCAGCTGTGGTGGACTGCACAATTTGCCTCTGTTTGGGTAATGGAGGATAAGGAGGGCTGAGTAGGCCAGGACACCACCACCTCTGCATGCTCTGGCTGGATAGCATGGACAACATCACTAAGCAGAGAAAATGGTGCCCTGCCTGAGGATAGACCACGTCAACCTCTGCCTGTTGCACATACACTGCTGGCCCTCTTCACAGTCGCACTGAAATGTCTTTCTCTCTATGTTGGCCTCCCAGACATGATGCGGGGGGGGGGGGGGGGGGGTGACTTATTACCAAAATATAATAGAGTCAGAGAAATGTGTAATTTGGATGCACTTTATTCAATGGAAAAGTGGCGTTTAGTGCACTTTAACTTGAGGACTACCGCCAACAGATAACACACAGCAACCAAAAAAATGGGGAGGTGGTATACAGTACTAAATGTAATGTGATGTAAAACACTGCACTCCACAGACGCACTTCAATGTACTGCAGTAAAAGTGTACTGATGCACTCCACTGACACTAAAAAATAAGGAAGGTCATGCTGTGCTATCACTGTATTCACACTACACTCACAATAGAATCACTATAGCACACTAACTCGCTTGTAGCAATGAACAGCAATGTTCTATCTATCTCCACTCCAACAGCACACTGCAAATGACTCCTATGGGAAGGAACCATTTATATTGTGGGGTGGTTCTATAAGCAATGAGCCATGATTGGGCACAGTCATCATTGCTTTCTCCATTCATAGCAGACAGTGCTCTGTGCCCTGATTGGGCAAAGCCTTCATTGCTGCAGCCAGTCACATCTTAGAATACACTGTGGAAAGAACATAGACCCCCCATTGATCGGTGGGACTTTAAAAGTGACCAAGAACAATATATTGTATCAAAATAAAATAGTAAATTTTATTACAAAAAGCATATATTGAATAAAAGACTTGAGTCATCAAAGACAAAAAAGTACATTGATATCGATACATTTGATTGAATTTGCATAGTACGTGCAGACACAGGCTTTTTTGGATGAACCCAATGTTTCCGGCTTGATATCCTTCTTCAGGGTTTTTTTAACATCCACTGCCCAGTGTCTATTAACCACTTAAGGACCGCCGTATTGCCAATGTACGTCATTACAATGGCACAGGCAGGCACAAGCACGTACATGTACGTGCCTGCCTTCCAGCGGGTGGGGGGTCCGATCGGACCCCCTCCCGCTGGATACGGCGGTCCGTTTCCCTCCAGCAGCGATCCGTGATGAGGGGATGGCCGTTGGTTTCTGGCCACCCCCTCTCGATCGCTCGTGGCCAATGACGAACTTCCTCCCACTGTGTATTGTTTAACACAGGAAGGAGGAAGTGATGTCATTCTCCTCGGGGCCGTCTTTTTGACCGGACTACGAGGAGAAGACTAAAAGTAAGTGCACCAAAACACTACACTGACACATAGGTACCTACTGTCGCTAGGTAGCTAGTTATTTTTTTAGGTTCACCGCCAGGTTTTTATATCGCTAGGTACCCCGATATACTACCCAATAATGGTTTTAACCCCCTGATTGCCCCTAGTTAACCCTTTCACCAGCGATCACAGTATAAGTGTCACTGGTGACGCTGGTTAGCCAGTTAGTTATTCAGGTTCCCCGTCAGGTTTTTATATAGCGCCAGGGACCCCCATATACTACCTAATAAAAACTTGAACCCCCTGATTGCCCCTAGTTAACCCTTTCACCAGTGATCACCGTATAAGTGTTACGGGTGACTCTGGTTAGTTTGCTTTTTATAGCATCAGGGCACCCACCATTTATTACCCAATAAAGGTTTAACCCCCTGATCACCCGGCGGGTGATATCAATTAGGTTTTAGGGTCAGGGTCTGCGTCGCCCCAGGCAGCGCTAGGTTAGTGCCAGTACCGCTAACACCCACGCGCAAAGCATACACCTCCCATAGTGGTATAGAATCTGAACAGATCAATATCTGATCTGATCAGATCTATACTAGCGTCCCCAGCAGTTCAGGGTTCCAAAAAACGCATTGTTAGCGGGATCAGCCCAGATACCTGCTAGCACCTGCGTTTTGCCCCTCTGCCCAGCCCACCCAAGTGCAGTATCGATTGATCACTGTCACTTACAAAACACTAAACACATAACTGCAGCGATCGCAGAGTCAGGCCTGATCCCTGCGATCGCTAACAGTTTTTTTGGTAGCATTTTATATTTAAATCCGGAAGGCAGTGCTTGGTTTTCGGGGTCCCGTACGTGGCTAGGCTCCCAAAAAGTCCCCCACATGTGGTATCCCCGTACTCGGGAGAAGCAGCAGAATTTATTTTGGGGTGTAATTTGACTTCTGCCGATAGCATGTGTGAGCAATATATCATTTAGTGACAACTTTGTGCAAATAAAAAAAAGTTTGTAATATTCCCGCAACTTTTGGCAAAATATAAAATATTCCATGGACTCAACATGCCTCTCAGTAAATAGCTTGGGGTGTCTACTTTCCAAAATGGGGTCATTTTGGGGGGTTTTGTGCTATTTTGGCATTTTATGGCCTTCGAAACTGTGATAGGTAGTGAGGAGTTAAATCAAAAATTTGCACCCTTAGAAATCCTGAAGGTGGTGATTGGTTTTCGGGGTGCCGTGCGCGACTAGACTCCCAAAAAGTCCCACACATGTGGTATCCCCATACTCGGGAGAAGTAGCGGAATATATTTTGGGGTACAATTCCACATATAACCATGGCATGTGTGAGCAATATATCATTTAGTGACAACGTTTTGTAAAAAAAATTTTTATTTTTATTTTTTGTCATTATTCAATCCCTTGGGACAAAAAAAAAATATTCAATGGTCTCAACATGGCCCTCAGCAAATAGCTTGGGGTGTCTACTTTCCAAAATGGGTCATTTGGGGGGGTTTTGTGCCATCTTGGCATTTTATGGCCTTCAAAACTGTGATAGGTAGTGAGGAGTAAAATAAAAAATTTATGCCCTTAGAAATCCTGAAGGCGGTGCTTGGATTTCGGGGTCCCGTACGCGGCTAGGCTCCCAAAAAGTCCCACACATGTGGTATCCCCGTACTTAGGAGAAGCAGTAGAATGTATTTTGGGGTGTCATTTCACATATGCCCATAGCATGTGTGAGCAATATATCATTTAGTGACAACTTTTTGTAAAAAAATTTTATATTTTTTTTGTCATTATTCAATCCCTTAGGACAAAAAAAAAAAAATTCAATGGGCTCAACATACCCATCAGCAATTTCCTTGGGGTGTCTACTTTCCAAAATGGGGTCATTTGGGGGGGGGGGGGGTTTGTACTGCCCTGCCATTTTAGCACCTCAAGAAATGAGATAGGCAGTCATAAATTAAAAGCTGTGTAAATTCCAGAAAATGTACTCTAGTTTGTAGACGCTATAACTTTTGCGCAAACCAAAAAATATACGCTTATTGACATTTTTTTTACTAAAGACATGTGGCTGAATAAATTTTGCCCTCAATGTATGACTAAAATTTAGTTTATTCGATTTTTCTTATAACAAAAAGAAGAAAATATATTTTTTTTTCAAACTTTTCGCTCTTTTTCCATTTATATCGCAAAAAAAAAAATTGCAGAGGCAATCAAATACCATCAAAAGAAAGCTCTATTTGTGGGAAGAAAAGGACGCGAATTTTGTTTGGGTGCAATATTGCATGACCGCACAATTACCAGTTAAAGCAGCGCAGTGCGAAATTGGAAAAAGACCTCTGGTCCTTAAGGTGTTTATTGATCTGGGGCTGAAGTGGTTAAAAAGTGTATATATACACATCATTTATTAGTTTGTATAAACAATATATCTTTTCTTTTTATTTCAAAATTATGTAGAAGCACACATGGTGAATAGCACAGGTAACATACCAGTTATGAGTTTCCCCCAATATCCAGGAGGCAGTGAAGGTTCCAGGAGATAAAACAATAGAAAAAAGGCTATTTTAGCGTGACCCCAAATTGCTCCACGCATATCCCCCAGCGAAGGTCGGCAAATCCCCCAGAGATGAATCAGATGGAATGATCTGAAATGAAGCATGATCTAGTATAACGGGGTATAAACTGATATGATATGAACACAATTGATGGAGTTGTAAAACATACCTATGGGGAAAACGTATCAGAGGTGTTGCCGCACAGCAAGGGTACATCCAATGTTTGTAAATTGGCTGAAAGAGTATACAGTATTTTTCCAGCCCATGGGGTATATCTGCATACAAGATGCATACAAATGAGGGAATAAGAATTTATAAGCCATCCATAAGGCCAGACAGTGTGGTTTAAACCTCTTTCCCTTGGGGGGTTCCCTTAAAGCTCTCAGGTGGATGACTCCCCTGAATGTTGCTGGGGCACTAGGACAGGTGAGGTGACCATAACCCCAGGGGCCACGTCTGCTCGCTCTTCCCTCCATTACCTGAAGGTGGCTGATGGTCGGGAGGGCCGCTGTTTATCTCCTGATGCCTCTGGTTTCCATAGGGCCGGGGGAGGCTGGGTTCAGTCTGCCTGGGAGGACGGTGCCATTCCGTGACCAGTCGGCGCGTGCGGAAGCCGTTACTGCGCATGTCCAGTAGCCACTGAGTCTTGCGTGAGATCATTTCTGGCGGCTGTGGACTTAAAAAAAAAAAATATGTCGCTGAACACTAAATGCTGACGCTGGCTTAGCAGAGCGTTGGCAGCAAGCAGGACAGAGCGAGGGCGGCTAGAGATCCACAATCTCTCGGAGGTCTGAGCGACAGCACATGCTTCATCTATGCCGCTGTAAAGATGGAGAAAGAGAGGGTGGATCAGAGCTCACAGCACCAGAGGTTGCCACAGGGGGTGAGTAACTCTCCTTGAGCTAAGGTGGGGGGTGACAATTGGAGTGGCCCCTTTTTTTCCCCCTTCCCCCTGAAAAATTTGACTTGGCTAATGGTAACCTTTATTTTCAGTGACAGAATGCCATGCCCAGGGGACGTTCAGCAGGTCAAAAGCTAAAGCCACGTCTAAATCTAGGCGCTGTGGGTACTTTAATGATAAGCTTACACAGGACCAAAACAAGCCTTTCTGTTACAAATGCATCTACAAGCTGGCAGGCAAGGAGACTGCACAAGTGACAAAAGAATGCCGGGCACTGCAGACAGAGATGCTGACCATCCTTTAAGGCTACATTTCAAAAATGTCAGGGAGAGGTCCCTTCAGGAAAGGAGAGTACTCCCTCACAAGAAGACAGATCCACCTATACGGGTGGATCTCAGGAGCCTGCCCCCTACTATTCTGATGAGGAGGAGGTTTGTGACTCAGAGCTGAGCTCCCATGAGGCGGGTGAAGATTCTGATCAGGACAGCCAGATAGAGGCTAAGCCTGGGGGACATCCTTTCTCAGTGGAGGATATGGAGCGACTCCTCAGGGCCATTTATGCCTCGGAGGACATTCAGTTGCCCTCAGCCCAGGTGTCAGCTCAGGACAGGGTTAACAGAGGTCTGGTTAAACTAGCACCCCTGATCTAGATCCTTCCCAGTGCACCAATCCCTTTAAAGATATAATTTTAAGGGAATGGAAGGAGCCTGAGTGGAAACTCTTAAAGCTTAAAACCTGGAAGCGTAGGTGCCCTTTTAAGGAGGAGGAGGATAAATTCTTTAAGGTCCCACGTTTAGGTGCGTCCTTGGTGCAGGTGTCTAAGAGGTCGGACCTGTGCTTTGAGGACTCGGGCAACATCCATGGTCAAATGGATAAGAAATCCGAGACGTTACGTAGGGCCTGGGAGGCCAATGCTGCGGCGATGGGCCCAGCGTTAGCCTCTGCATGTGTGGCCAGAAACGCGGACGCATTGCTCAAGTTGATGGACCATGTCTTGTGTAAAAAGGAGTCCAAGGAGGTGCTAGACTCCCTGGAGGTCATTGGGAGGGCGATGGCTTACCTAGCAGACGTGGTGGTAGAGACAGTAAGAACGACTGCTAAGTCAGTGGCATTACTGAACTCAGCCAGGAGGGCCCTTTGGGTCAAAACGTTGGATGGAGACTTTACTTCTGTGTGGTATCCCCTTTTAGGGCTCCCTCCTCTTTTGGGTAGGGATTGGAACAGGTTCTTTTCCCAATCCACGGAAAAGAGTAAAATGTTCCCTACAATGCCCAAGAAGGAGAAAGGGAAGACGTTTTTTCGACCAGAGGAAGAAGTGGGGGATTGGAAGAGGCAAGGAAAAAAGTGGGACAGGACATTCCAGTAAGGATACAAATTGACGCCAACATAAAATTTGGCGCAAGGCTCTCAGTTTCTTCCCCAGTGGGAAAAGATCTCAGAGAGTCCTTACATCCTAAATCTCATAAGAGAAGGATACAAGTTGGAGTTTCAGTCTCTCCCCCCCTCAAAAGTTTCTCGTTACTCGTCCTCCCAGGGACTCACTAAAAGCAGGAGGCCTTTTAGGAAGTGTCTGCAAACTCGCAGAACAGGAGGTGATTACCCCTGTTCCAGTGGGTCAGATGACTCTAGGATTCTACTCCCATGTTTTTGTGGTTCCAAAGCCATCAGGGCGGTTTTCGGCTGATTATCAATGTGCGGAAATTAAACCGGTACTTCATGTACAAAAGATTCAGGATGGAAAGCATCTACATGGTCAGAAAACACCTTCAGAAAGGAGTTTTCATGATTGTGTTAGATCTGAAAGATGCTTATTTGCATGTACTTATTGCCCCAGAACATCAAAATTACCTGCGATTGACTGTACACATGGAGCAGGGGGTAGAGCATTGGCAGTTCAGGGCACTCCCTATTGGCCTTACAGCCAGTCCAAGAATCTTCACTAAGGTTCTCTCGGAGGTGGTATCTTTTCTATACCTTCAGAGGGTAGCACTGATACCATACCTAGACGATCTGTTGATTTACAGTCCGTCCAGAGAACCGCTCCAGAGAGATCGGGATTTAGTCTTGGCCACTCTGGATTCGCTGGGTTGGATGGTCAGTCACAAGAAGTCCTCTCTGGTCCCATCGCAGTCCAAGGTGTACCTAGGGTACCAGCTGGACTCGGTGGCCCAGAAAATTTTTCTTTCCCTGGAAAAGGTTTGGAAAATTCAGGGGGCAGTGACAGACCTCCTTGAGGCCGGAGAGGTCTCATGGAGGAGGGTTATGAGAGTGCTGGGGTTCATGGCCTCCTGCATTCCAGCTGTTCCTTAGGCTTAACTTCACTCCCGGGGCCTCCAGGGCTTCCTTCTTTCCTTTTGGGATGGGAGGAGAGAATCCCTGGAGGTGAGAGCTCCTCTGAGGAGTAAAAAAAAACTCCCTAGAGTGGTAGGTTGAACAGGTCGAGCTATCGGGAGGTCAGACTTGAACACAGCTAGATCTGATAAACATAACGACGGACGCAAGCTCATGGGACTGGGGTGCTCATTTGGGAGAGTGCTATGCCCAGGGTCACTGGAACCGGAGTCAGAGCAGAGTTTCCTCCAATTTCAGAGTGCTTCTGGTGGTCGGGGAGGTGTTGAGTTTTTTCGTGGAACAGGTCCAAGGGAGAGAGGTACAGATATTCTCAGACAATCAGGTAGCGGTGTCCTACTTGAACCATCAAGGAGGAACAAAGTCTCAGAGATTGAGGGCGCTAGCTCTAGAGATCCTAGGGGAGGCAGAGAAGAATATTCTCAATCTCTTGGCAATTCATATAAAGGGCTCACTCAATTTTACAGGCTGACTTCCTCAGCAGGCAACCCATTCGTCAGGGAGAGTGGGAGCTGGACAAGGAAATTTTTGGCAAACCAGAGATAGATTTGTTTGCCTGTCAGAAGAACACAAAGCTTCAGAGATTCTTCTCTCTCACCAGAGAACAAGGGTCGGGGGGGGGGGTGGACGCCCTCGCTCAGAATTGGGATTTCGGTTTGGGGTATGCCCCCCCCCCCCATAGTACTCATTCCCCGGGTGTTACAGAAACTATTCCAGTCAAACGGAGATTTCATTCTGATTGTGCCCTGGTGGCCAAAGTGAGCCTGGTTCTCCACCATGTGGAGATGGTCAATGGCTCCTCCGTTGCATCTCCCGGTCCGGCGGGATCTCCTTTGCCAGGGCCCAGTCGTTCATCCCAATCTGGGGGTTTCTATCTCTGACGGCCTGGCTTTTGAGAGGCAGATCCTCAGGAATAGTGGATGTTCGGAGAAGGTAATTGATATACTCCTCATTTAGTAGGAAGAAGG
The DNA here is from genome assembly GCF_037356315.1 of Lithobates pipiens. NCBI lineage: Eukaryota > Metazoa > Chordata > Amphibia > Anura > Ranidae > Lithobates > Lithobates pipiens. The sequence goes on along the minus strand of NW_027507903.1, from coordinate 215,778,122 downwards.
TCACCATACAGATCTATGCCAAGGTCTGGAAAGTCTTCTCCCACTGGGTGCAGTCTAAGGAGGGAGCTCTCCAAATGGTTCTGACCGTTTTTAGAATTTCTCTTTTATCTTAATGCATTCTGTGCATTAAGATAAAAAGCATTTTATGTGCAGCAGCCTCTCTAATACTTACCTGAGCCCATATGTTGCACAAGAGACTCAGCCAACGAGGAGGGAGAGTCCTGGAGAGCCGAGACAGCAGTGAAGTGCCACTGGCTCCCACTGAGGTCAGTTGAAGTCAGTGACCCATTGAGGAGAGAGAGGGAGTGGGGCTGGCCGCAGCTCCGTGTCTGAATGGACACATGGAGCTGCGGCTCAGCTTGGGTGCCCCCACAGCAACAGGAGGGAGGGGCCAGGAGTGCTGAAGAAGGACCAGAGAAGATGAAAAAAGAGACTTTAGTATTACCTTAATGCATATGCAGAGTTGACATTGACCTGTCATCTGCCGGCTCCAGCTCACTATGGCGCATGACCGATTACCAAGTTGCTCAAGTGGCCCTTGCTCTTCAAAAGGTTGGGCACCCCTGCTTGTAAATATTGCAAAAAGAATACCTGTTGTTCCTGGCAAACGTTCATTGAGCTCCTATTTTCTTTACTGCACTGAAATCCCTAGCGTTCTTATTGTCTGTCTCAGTTTTTCTTTGTAGACTACAAAACGCCTCCCTCTTCTCATATGGAGATGGGGAAGTGTTCTGTATACCAAACTGGGAACAAGCGGCCTAGGGTGACACTGCTGCTCCTCCATAGATAGTACATATAGGTCATATCTAAGATAGATTGAGTGAGTGTAGTCATCTTAAGACCGGAAATGGGTTAGTGGCAGGTTGTACCAGTGAAAATAAAGGTGAAAAAATTATTTTTTATTGTGATATATTGTACAGTGCCTCTTATTTAAAAAAAAAATGCAGCCACCACATCTAAGAACTGGTTTAGATTAGAGCTGCACAATTAATCGTCAAGAATCATTATCGTGATCTTGACTAAAGTGTTTCACAATGCTTTCTATGCAAAGAATTCTCTCTGCTCTGCTGAAGCCATAGCCATCAAAAGAAAGGAAGAGAAAAACTGGGCAGTCTGTCAAGAATCACAACATTCTTTATCTGCTGAACTTAAGTATAAACATTGTAACAATTTGTCAATGGAATAGACTTTGTGTGTTAGGCCTCATGCACACGAGACGCAGTTAAACGCGCGTTCAGATGCAGTTGGACAGTTTTTTCAACTGCACCTGAACTCATTCAATGTTATCCTATGTGTCCATGCACACAGTCTCGTTTTTTTCCGTTTATATGCAGTTGCGTTTAATCTCGTTTTTCCAGAAGCAAAAAAATGCGTTCAGAAACAAAAATTTCTGCGTTTCAGACGCAAAACGCGGCTAAACGCGGCACCCGCGTTTAGCCGCGTTTGCGTTTATATGCGTTTTTAAAGGTGACCTTTTTTTTTACATTAAAAATCTCAAAAATGATTGCAAATGATGAAAAACCATTAGAAAAATATTTTAAACAATTGCAATTGCAAGTGGACAATCCACAACTTGTGGCAAGTGACGTGGCAAGTGGACAATCCACAACTTGTGGCAAGTGACATGGCAGGTGGCAAGTGATGTGGCAAGTGGACAATCCACAACTTGTGGCAAGTGACGTGGCAGGTGAAGTGGCAAGTGACGTGGAAAGTGGACAATCCACAACTTGTGGCAGGTGATGTGGCAAGTGACCTGGCAGGTGACGTGGCAAGTGACTTGGCAGGTGACGTGGCAAGTGGAAAATCAACAACTTGTGGCAGGTGACTGGCATGTGACGTGGCAAGTGGACAATCCATAACTTGTGGCAGGTGACGTGGCAAGTGACGTGGCAAGTGGACAATCCACTTGTGGCAGGGGACGTGGCAAGTGACGTGGCAAGTGGACAATCCACTTGTGGCAGGTGATGTGGCAAGTGACGTGGCGAGTGGACAATCCACAACTTGTGGCAGGTGATGTGGCAAGTGATGTGGCAAGTGGACAATCCACTTGTGGCAGGTGACGTGGCAGGGGACGTGGCAAGGGACGTGGCAAGTGGACAATCCACAACTTGTGGCAGGTCATGTGGCTGGTGACGTGGCAAGTGGACAATCCACATCTTGTGGCAGGTGACGTGGAAAGTGGTGTGGCAAGTGGACAATCCACAACTTGTGGCAGGTGATGTGGCTGGTGACGTGGTAAGTGGACAATCCACAACTTGTGGCAGATGGCATGGCAGGTGACGTGGAAAGTGGACAATCCACATCTTGTGGCAAGTGACGTGGCAGGTGATGTGGCAAGTGACGTGGCAAGTGGACAATCCACAACTTGAGGCAGGTGACGTGGCAGGTGATGTGGCAAGTGATGTGGCAGGTGACGTGGCAGGTGACGTGGCAAGTGACATGGCAAGTGGACAATCCACATCTCGTGGCAAGTGACGTGGCAGGTGATGTGGCAAGTGACGTGGCAAGTGGACAATCCACAACTTGTGGCAGGTGACGTGGCAGGTGATGTGGCAAGTGACGTGGCAGCTGACGTGGCAAGTGACATGGCAAGTGGACAATCCAAAACTTGTGGCAGGTGACGTGGCAGGTGACGTGGCAAGTGATGTGGCAAGTGGACAATCCACAGCTTGTGGCAAGTGACGTGGCAAGTGGACAATCCACAACTTGTGGCAGGTGACGTGGCAGGTGACGTGGCAAGTGAACAATCCACAACTTGTGGCAGGTGACGTGGCAAGTGACGTGGCAGGTGATGTGGCAAGTGACGCGGCAAGTAGACAATCCACAACTTGTGGCAGGTGATGTGGCAAGTGACGTGGCAGGTGATGTGGCAAGTCACGTGGCAAGTGGACAATCCACAATTTGTGGCAGGTGACGTGGCAGGTGATGTGGCAAGTGGACAATCCCCAACTTGTGGCAAGTGACGTGGCAAGTGGACAATCCACAACTTGTGGCAGGTGCCGTGGCAAGTGACACGGCAAATGCAAGTGTACAACTGCTCTCTATGCTGCTGCTGCTCACTCTGATCAAAATAGCAGAAATAGTTAAAAAAAATGCTTTGAGAGCTTGGGGAGGGTCTACATGATGTTATCTTTATAAACGCGTTTAAACGCAAACGCGTCTAAACGCGGCATGCAAACGCGGCAAAACGCGCGTTTCTAATTTTTTTTAACAGAGGTTTCATCTGCGTCTCGTGTGCATGAGGCCTTAGGCTCGGTTCACACAGTAGGCGGCACGACTTGCAGCGCCGCGACCTGCCGCGACCTCAGCGGCGACTTGCAAAGCGACTTCTGTATAGAAGTCAATGCAAGTCACCCGAAGTCGCCGCAAAAGTAGTACAGGAACCTTTTTTCTAAGTCGGAGCGACTTGAGTTGCTCCTATTAGAATGGTTCCGTAGTACAGAACGGGGCGCGACTTGTCAGGCGGCGAAGTCGCCTGGACAAGTCGCCCCTGTGTGAACCGAGCCTAAGTGAAAAAATGTAACCTCTTAAACGCTAAACCTTTTTCTGACATTTGTTAGTTTCAAGTTGAAATCATTTTTTTTTTTTGCTAGAAAATTACTTAGAACCCCCAAATATAATATATATATATATATATATATATATATATATAATATATATATATAAAATATTTTTTAGTAGACACCCTAGAGAATAAAATGGTGGTTGTAATATTTTATGTCACACTGTATTTGCGCAGCGGTATTTCAAATGCAATTTTTTTGGAAAAAGTTAACCCCCTTTTTTTTTTTTTGTATAATGTGAACGATTTTACGGCACGGGAATTGTGATCTTTTTATTCTAAGCAAACAAAAAAACGTGATTCTCATTTTGGCCAGAATTGTGCAGCTCTAGTTTAGATACTCCTTTTTAAATTTGAACTTTTTTGGTAAAAGTAGAAACCCGCAGTTTATACTTTGCAGGGACACCATTGGTAGGAATTTGCATGTTCTCCCTGTGTCTACGTGAGTGTTTATATTTTTGGATTCTAGAAGAAAAAAAAGGTGTGAATGTTGTAGGGACACTAGATTGTGAGGAGAGAGACTGATGTGAATAAATCACAGGATCTCTGAAAGTGCTATTATATAAATACAGGAAACAAATAATCCCAGCAAGACTCAATAGAAGTATTTAATGAAGATATGGAACTGTATTTTCAGTATGATAGGCAGTATTGGAGGCACTAACTACATCATACCCATGCTTACCAGCAATCTGGATTGTAAGTTTTGCGAGTGGGAGGTGATCTACTGCACAAGCTATGAAGTACGTTGTCTGTTTTTATCATTTTCACATTTTCCCCTGAATCCTTTCTTTTATGTGTAACAAGGCAGAAAGCTCCAAGGCAACCGCTTCTCGAGGAGAATATCTTCAAATTCTAGTGAGACTGGTTCTGCTTCTAGAACTTGAAATAAACAACAGCAAATATTTTTTGTATTAATGTTAGCTCCTTATTACAGCACATATGGCCAGAAGTCTCTGGTGTAAAGATGAGAAATCTCTTTTAAAGCAATGCAAGCAAATGTGTCTATTTGTGGATAAGATGAATAAGGAAGTGATTATTGGTGGAGTTGGAGGGGAAAACATAGCTGCTCACTGGTGGAGAGTAAAGTAGTGTATGTTGGTGCTGTGGTGGAGAGCGAGTAGGTGTACATCAGTGCAGTGGCAGACAGGTAGGAATTGTGTGTTGGTGCAGTGGCAGGAAGTAAGTGCCAAAGGGTGCGTGTTAATGCAGTGGTGTAACTTGTCGCGTTGGTGGAGGATTAGGAGGTGCGTGACCAGGGCTGGTGCAAGGATTTTTGTCTATTTAGGCAAAGCTGCATTTTTGCAGGGACGTTGGATTTTTGGAAACTTTGGGAATGATTGATATGCAGAATGCTAATAGGTGCTGGATGGGGATCACTATGTGATGGATAGCTGATAGCTTACTTTTTTTAATGTGCAAATTTTTAATAAAATGTATTGTACCTCAACAGTCCATCTGTGTTCTGTATTCTCCCTCTCTCCCTCTCTCTCCCTCCCCTCTCCCTCTTCCCCCCTCTCTCTCTCTCTCCCTCTCCCCCCCCAGAATATAAATACTTTTTACACAATTGTGTCACTGTATCCTAAATGTGTTTTTAATTAGTTGTGGGATTAAGCATGCCTTATGGGTGTGACCAAAAAAGTACCTGTATAGTGTAAACAGGGGTGTTACAATGGTGGTTATGCATATGGAAAGGAAAAGAAAGATGTGGTGTAGAGGATAGGGAGGGAAAAGTGGGATAAGGCAGGCAGGGCCTGGATCTGTGTAGTCCAATAGATGCACCCAATTCAATTCCTTTATACATAAAGCTGTTGGATAAAATTTGGTGGCAGAGAAGGTTTCATGCATGGGGTCCATATTTTAGCATAGTTTTGTTTAGTATTGCTGTTCTCTCAATCAAAGTGCATGCAGTTCATCATCATAATTATAACAAGTATGGACATTTTAAACATTTTATGCAGATTGTTTCACTTTCTGTATGTCTCTTGTTTGTCGGTTTCTTTACCTCTCCATGACAACCCTACCTATTACTAACAAACCACATTAGCCAGCGCACCCACACTGTAAATAATGTTTATATATAGCTGGTGAAGATCACTCTCTACATTATCTGTTACTATGTGATTGATTTTTTATTTTTATTTTTTCATTTTAAAGTGTGGAACCTATAGCCGTACACACAACTCTTGCGCTCATTAGTTTTCTCCTGTGACAAGTCAAGGCAATTCTATAAATAAAAAATCCTTTTTGAGAGGCATTATATTTTTGGTAATATCCTACGTATTTTGCCAATATAGAAATGGCAAAAATTTAGGTTTATGCGATCATCTTGCACAGAATGTAACAAGCAAAACTTCAATTTTATAGTGTGGGTTTTGCAAAAAAAAAAAAATATATATATATATGTGTGGGGTTTTATAATCTAATAACTATGGGTATGTGCAAGCTATTATACATATTTTTATTTATGTCCAAGTGTTTGTTGAAGTCAACATAATTCCAATAATGTATGGCTAGTAGCCACAATAACAGTCAAACCTTCACCAATATTAAAAAATCATGACAAGGTTGTGGCAATAAAAGTGAAAAACATAGCAGCCTGGGCCTACAGACACTCGGCACACTTGCAGTGTTTAGCAGCCCAGTCTTGGAGCCACACACATGTAGCGTATATTCGCTCCACTCATCACCACACGAAGCGGGGCCACTGAGAATTGGTGTACATCTACATCCACTCATAAGTGCACTGTGTTTGGGCGCTGGACACAGTGCACTATGGGAATCGTCATGTCTATGCAATCACGAGATTGCAGATGGGGTGCTTCATTGGTGGGGCTTGGAGCTGCTTTGTGGCGCAGTCCATCGCGCTGAACAGCTTGCGCCCGTAGTGTATCGCTACGGCCAAGTGCTTTGTTCTCAGTGTGAGAACGTCCCTTCTCGCGGGCTGCAATAAGATGACCTTGAGGAATAATCCCCTTGTGAAGGGGCTGCCCCACCCCACTGAACACATGGCGACAGCTGGGAACTAGCTGCCGCTGGAGGGGACAGAGACAGATGCGGCATGAGGGAGGGCTGTGCTGCTGGGGACACGTGAGGAGGACTCTGCTCTGCTGATGGGTACACAGATGTAAGGAGGACTCTGCTGACACCATAACAACCATGGTACCGGGATGATTGAAGCTCTAACACCAGTTATTTGGAGCATCTTTATCTGCTGATTGTTAAACTTTCTGGAATAAACACATTTCTATTGTTGTGTAGGATCTCTCTCTCTCTCTCTCCACGCCCACTATTTCGCTGAAACCTCACCAATTTTTGTCAAGTGGGAGGGGTCTAAATCCCGTGCCATCTGGCTGTGGCTGCTTCTTACACCAGGGACCAAAGATCTATATTATTATATGCTCCGTTATAGCCAAGTCTAGATGCCTATCATATTTTGAAGCTCATCCATACATATGTCAGTGATAGGGCTGAAACAACTATCGATTAATCGATTATAAAATTAATCGATTACCATTTTCATAATTGATTATTTGGCCAGTAATATAATGGGGTTTAAAAAAAAAACTAAAATGAGCCCTTTATAGTACAAAAATATAATCACTACTATAAATATTACTTTTACTGTTCTACAGTAAAAAAAAAATGAACCCCTTCCAGTATTTATCTGCTTTTTTTTGTACTATAAAGGGCTAATTTTAGTCTTTTTAAGCCCATTATGTTACTAAATGTCTTAAGCCTGGTTCACATCTATATGTTTAATGATGCTTTAAGCAGAAACGCATTACAGTTCATTTACATGGTTTCCTATGGGACACGTTCATATCTATGCTTTTTTCAGCCACCGCATATTTGGAAAGAGTCAGGGACTTTTAACGCAAAACTGTGCTTTTTTTCGGTTCAATATACTTCAATGGAGTAGCTGCAGAAAAGAATGTAATGCATTTTTGCAGCAATTTGTGTTTTTGAATCAAATCGCACAGCAAAAAGCACTGCAGAAACAGATCAACAGCAAAAACTGCATAGGTGTGTACCGAGCCTTATGCTGGCCTCACAGATCATTTTTCAGGTGAGAATATTCAGATGAAAAATCTTTGTACATTCGCTGAATGAAAGAATTTTGTTTGAACTTTTCACTTAATTTCTGAACAAAAACCACATACACTGTCTGAAAATTCCTTTGACCAAGAAGTTTTCTATTTCCAAATTTTCCCGTCACTGTGGTTGAAAATGAACGTAAATTTGACCCACTTTTTTTTTTTTTTTAAGGTTATTAATCAATTATGAAAATAATCGTTAGTTGCAGCCCTAGTCAGTGACTTTGAACTTTGAGTCTAATACCCACCCCTCCGCCGCTAGTGTGCTGAGTGTCTGTGTGTGTGTGTGTGCGCAAGTGAGCCCGGGATGCTATGTTTTTCACTTTTTATTGTGACAACGTTGCCATGATTTTTTAATTTTGGTGAAGGTTTTACTGTTATTATGGCTAATAGCCATACATTATTGGAATTTTTCTCTCTTTCCTGTTAATAAACTTTGTATCTATGCTGCTGTGAGTTCCATATTGAAGCCTCTTTACAAACCTGCTTGGCTTGTTTTATTTTATTTGCATTTTCTATTTGGCTTTGGGGTCCCCAACCTACTAAGTTGAGTCGGTAATATGAATACTTTCAGTGTTGATATTTTCCCTATTTTATCATGTAATTTTGAAGTTGACTTAAACAATAATTAACCACTTAAGGATTGCCTCATGCCGATATACGTCGGCAGAATGGCATGGCTGGGCACAATCACATACCGGTACGTGATTCTTTAAGTGCCCAGCCGTGGCGCGGGAGCGTGCCGCCAATGGAGCGCTCCTGACCCGGTCCTGAGCTCCGTGACCGTGTCCGCGGGACTCAACTGCCAGTGTCATTTACACAGGAATCAGTGCATTTAAATAGCACTGATTGCTGTATAAATGACAATGGCCCCAAAAATGATGTGTCCACCATAATGTTGCAGTCACAATAAAAATCGCTGATCGCCGCCATTACTAGTAAAAAAAAAATATTAATAAAAATGCTGTAAAACTATCCCCTATTTTTGTAAACGCTGTAACTTTTGCGCAAAGCAATCAGTCTTTTAATTGCAAACTTTTATTTTTATTTTTTTTACCAAAAATATGTAGAATATGTGTGGGCCTAAACTGAGGAAAAGTTTTTTTATATATTTTTTGAGGATATTTATTATAGTAAAATCTATTTTTTCAAAATTGTCGCTCTATTTTTGTTTATAGTGCAACAAATAAAATTTTGTCGAATACGTATCATCCTAAACTGAGGGTGGAAAAAAATGTTTTTTTTTTTTTTTGGGGGGGATATTCATTATAGCAAAAGTAAAAAATGCGTTTTTTTTTTTTTTTTTTTTTTTTGAGGGGTTTTCAAAATTGTTGCTTTTTTTTGGGGTTTTATAGTGCAAAAAATAAAAACCGCAGAGGTGATCAAATGCCACCGAAAGAAAGCTCTATTTGTGGGAAAAAAAGAACGCCAATTTTGTTTGGGAGCCATGTCGCACGACCGCACAATTGTCATTTAAAGCGAGTGCCGAATCGCAAAAAGGGGCCTGGTCGTTTGGCTGCAAATTGGTCCGGGGGTTAAGTGGTTAATTCACAAGTACATAGAGGAGCACCCAGGTCCAGATTCTTGCGTGCAATAGACATATTACAATGCAGTTTGGATAGGATATATTAAAACAAGAAAAAGTGTTCATAGCTTAGTAGCAATGGGTAAATTGAGAGAGTCCCAAGTTGGATCATTTAACATTCACCATTACAACAAATTTAGAAGTTAATTTCAGTTAAAATTTGTAAACAGAAACAAACAGGATCATCAAAGTGCGATGCCCCCCCAACTTTGGTGTTTAGAGAGATGTATCTGCTCACAGCTCAAGGAACCCCTAACAACCGCTTGAGGAGCCAAAGTGATCCATGGAACCAATGTCCAAGAAACGCTGAGTAATCTCATAAAAGTGACACATGTATCGGATATTATTATATTATTATCCACTTGCCGCCCGCCATATAGCAAAGTGGTTTCAATACACTGACCATATGACGTCTTCAGGATATTGAGTTGCTGCAGGGTGTATCGTTGTTGCAGGGTGTCAGTCTGATGGAGACTCTTTACCAAGTGATCAGCCATGTATAATCATGGCTGATTACGATGTAAGCAGGAAGAGCCCATGATTTGCTTTTCCTCACTCACTGTCAGACGCGAGTAGAGTAGAGCCGATCGTCTGCTCCTCCTCTGAGGGGGGATCTGTGCTGATCGATTATCAGCGCAGCACCACCCCCCCCCCCGGGATGACCACCAGGGACGCCGCTAGGACCACCAGGGATGTCACCACCAGGTATGCCACCCTAGACCACCAGGGATGCCAATTGGTGCCCACAATGGATGGCAATCAGTGCCCACAATGGACATCACTGATTGGCAGGCATTATTTGGCACTGATTGACATCCATCAGTGACATACATTATGCATCCATACATCTGTGCCCATCCGTGCCGCTTATCAGTGCCCATCAATGCCACCTCATTGGTACCCATCAGTGTCCGTCCATTGTAGCCCCATCAGTGAAGGAGAAAAAATACTTATTTACAAAGAGTTGTGTTTTTTTTTTTTTTATTTGTTTAGCAGAAAATAAAAATCCCAGAGGTGATCAAATACCACCAAAAGAAAGCTCTATTTGTGGGAACAAAATGATAAAAATGTAGTTTTGGTGCAGTGTAGCATGACCGCGCAATTGTCATTTAAAAATGCAACAGCGCTGAAAATTGTTCTGGGCAGGAAGGTGTATAAGTGCCCTGTATTGAAGTGGTTTTACACATAATTGGAGCTGTGTGCTGATCTTCCTTCATTGTAGTAAATAGCTCAAGCTGTGGTGGAAATAAAAGCAAAAATAGGTGATACTACAGCTTAAACTTTTAATACATTTTTGTGCCCCACTAGACTATATTTTAGTTTTTAGCCAAATGTTGGACTCTCAGTAGTTGTTTTGCATGAAATATCTGCAGCAAAATGGGGCCATATGTTCTAGAGGTGCTCTGGTATCCATCTGTAGAATCTGTGCATGCTAAGCATCCATAGATCCAAGCTTGTTAATAGTTTTTAAAGTTGTGGAGGGGGATGGTTAATCCAGTGTACATATTGCAGGAAATAACTTGTTTGAAACATCCTTTCTGCTCATGAAAAGTGTTCCAGGGATTTATTGTAAAGCAGCCATGAATGACTGTGTAATACATCAGCCTAAACTTATTTTTTTTTTATTATTATTTTTTAATGACTTTGCAGATATTCATACTGCAAAATGTCTGTTTGCTGACTTAGTAATGTAATGCACGTGGTAATATTAAGTTTTATTTTATTTTCATTTTATTTCTTTTTTTTGATGGATGGTGCATGTGATGCTTTAATGAATTTTACATTAAGCTTAGTTTGAATTTCGTTGCAGATATCAAGGACTGTATCCTGGAGCCTCTGTCATTTCCAGAAAGTCCAGGACCTATTACCGTTCCAAGCCATGCTGTGTATTTGCCATGTATGTTCTGTGAACAGCTGTACAAGGAGGTGGAAAAGGACGGACTCCTCAAACATATGGTTATTGAGCATAAGCTTGTCATTGGCGATGTAAAGTTAATAGCAAATTTTAGGAGGTAAGGAACATGTTGTTTACTGACACACTGAAAATGTTTTACTGATCCCCCAAAAAATTTTATAGCATCATTTTGTTAAATGAAAGAGTTAGTTCACCACCTTTTTTTAGAAAAAAGAAAAGGTGAATTAACACTGTACAGCCCGTCAAAAATAAAATGAATAGTAATAATACTACTACTAAAATAACAAATAATGGTGCCAGCAATTGATGAGGGGGGTCAATTCTTTGCACCAGCTGCAGCTCCCTTGGGAGTTAAAGCAAACTCTGGAAAATGAAGGAAGAATAAGGCGCGCCAAACTAAGTGCAGCATGTAGTGAAAAATGTATTTAGATATAAAAAGAGCCAAATGGCTACTTGCATAATGTTAGTGAGAATCAGGAAAATAAAGTGACGGTGATAGTAGAGTCCATGGTCACTGTACAGTCTGGGATAACATCGATTAAAGGCGCCCTGGTAGACTGCAAAGGATAGAACTGCAGAGCGGCCTAGATGACCAGCCTGATCACTCAGCTGGACGGTGTATGTTCTCAGAGCTGGCCGGAACCGGAAGAGCGTACCAGCGTGGAACGCAAACACGATGAGGTCCGTGAACCCAGAAGTGACGTGTCAGATAATGCGTTTCAAAGCTTTCTCTTTTTCCTCAGATCTAATTGGTAGTTCAAGATGTCCATAATTTATGGGCTGACGTTGACAACATGTGACGATGTCCAAAAATGTGTAAAGAAACTTTAAACCGGAAGTTTCACATATATCAAGAATTACCAGGAAGTAGATATAAAAATAGACAAAAAACACAGCAATACAGATATATTTTGTCAATTTAAATGAGTATTATTTATTTCTGTGTGTGTGTGTGTGTGTGTGTGTGTGTGTGTGTGTGTGTGTGTGTGTGTGTGTGTGATTTAAAGTGGTGTTGCCACCAAAAAAATAAAACTTCTTAAAATTCGTAAAAAAAAATAAAAAAAAAATAATTGGCAAAAAAAAATTTTTTTACTCACCTCTAAATACCGGTTGCTAGGGGGTCCCTCGTAGTCTGCCTTCTTCATTGCCCGGGCTGGTGACATCACTTCCCCTCGCGCCGCACATTCACCTGGGACCTGTCATGTGTCCCAGGTGACTGTACGGCGTATCACGGCGCCCTGCACCGCTCGCGCATGCCCAGTGGGTGCCCGGCTGTGAAGCCACAGCCGGGTGCCCACAGTATGCATTACGGCGCCGCGAGCGGAGCGGGGAGCGAGGGGGGGGGGCTTCGTTCCCCCGCATCGCTGGACCCTGGGACAGGTAAGTGTCCGATTATTAAAAGCCAGCAGCTGCAGTATTTGTAGCTGCTGACTTTTAATTTTTTTTTTTTTAAGGGGGTACCCCACTTTAATATAATATATATATATATATATATATATATATATATATATATATATATATATATATATATATATATATTATATAATCAGAGGTTGCTGCACTTAAAAATCATTGCTTTATTTTGTCAAATTCTATAGAAAAGATTATATGGCAAACAAAGTAATTCAGGACAAAAATATTTCATGCATAGTTCAGAAAAAAAAAAAAGATTTCCTTTTTGGGTTGGTTTGTTCACACCCTTCCTCAGATCAGTCGGGATGTATCTAATGATTTCACCACAATCATGTGTTTTATATATGTTTACAAATGTCATCACATGTGGAATCAATTACATGGTTTGATTACTTCTCACTTCAATTACAGTGCCTTGCGAAAGTATTCGCCCCCCTTGAACTTTTCACCCTTTTGCCACATTTCAGGCTTCAAACAAAAAAGATATACATTTTTTATTTTTTGTGAAGAATCACCAACAAGTGGGACACAAAGGGGAACGAAATCTATTGGATTTTTGAAACTTTTTTAACTAATAAAAAAATGAAAAGTGGGGCGTGTAAAATTATTCGGCCCCCTTGCGTTAATACTTTGTAGAGCCACCTTTTGCTGCGATTACAGCTGCAAGTCGCTTGGGGTATGTCTCTATCAGTTTTGCACATCAAGAGACTGAAATTCTTGCCCATTCTTCCTTGCAAAACAGCTGGAGCTCAGTGAGGTTGGATGGAGAGCATTTGTGAACAGCAGTTTTCAGCTCTTTCCACAGATTCTCGATTGGATTCAGGTCTGGACTTTGACTTGGCCATTCTAACACCTGGATACGTTTATTTGTGAACCATTCCTTTGTAGATTTTGCTGTATGTTTGGGATCATTGTCTTGTTGGAAGATAAATCTCCATCCCAGTTTCAGGTCTTTTGCAGACTCCAACAGGTTTTCATCCAGAATGGTCCTGTATTTGGCTGCATCCATCTTCCCCTCAATTTTAACCATCTTCCCTGTCCCTGCTGAAGAAAAGCAGGCCCAAACCATGATGCTGCCACCACCATGTTTGACAGTGGGGATGGTGTGTTGAGGGTGATGAGCTGTGTTGCTTTTACGCCAAACATATAGTTTTGCATTGTGGGCAAAAAGTTTGATTTTGGTTTAATCCGACCGGAGCACCATCTTCCACATGTTTGGTGTGTCTCCCAGGTGGCTTGTGGCAAACTTTAGACAAGACTTTTTATGGATATCTTTGAGAAATGGCCAGATTTGTGCAGTGTACGACTGATTGTTGTCCTATGAACAGACTCTCCCACCTCAGCTGTAGTTCTCTGCAGTTCATCCAGAGTGATCATGGGCCTCTTGGCTGCATCTCTGATCAGTCTTCTCCTTGTCGGAGCTGAAAGTTTTTAGAGAGACGGCCAGGTCTTGGTAGATTTGCAGTGGTCTGATACTCCTTCCATTTCATAATTATCGCTTGCACAGTGCTCCTTGGGATGTTTAAAGCTTGGGAAATCTTTTTGTATCCAAATCCGGCTTTAAACTTCTCCACAACAGTATTACGGACCGGCCTGGTGTGTTCCTTGGTCTTCATGATGCTCTCTGCGCTTTCAACAGAACCCTGAGACTATCACAGAGCAGGTGCATTTATACAGAGACTTGATTACACACAGGTGGATTCTATTTATCACCATCAGTCATTTAGGACAACATTGGATCATTCAGAGATCCTCACTGAACTTCTGGAGTGAGTTTGCTGCACTGAAAGTAAAGGGGCCGAATAATTTTGCACGCACCACTTTTTAGTTTATTTGCTAAAAAAGTTTAAATTATCCAATAGATTTCGTTCCACTTCACAATTGTGTCCCACTTGTTGGTGATTCTTCACAAAAAATAAAATTTTTATATCTTTATGTTTGAAGCCTGAAATGTGGCAAAAAGTTGAAAAGTTCAAGGGGGCCAAATACTTTCCCAAGGCACTGCAAATCCTTACTCCAAATAATAGTTTTACACCATAGAAACAAAAATGATTAATCAAACTGCTCACAATTCCATTGTTCCCGTATTGATCACCCCATTGTCAATCTGAAAAACATATATATATATATATATATATATATATATATATATATATATATATATATATATATATATATATATATATACTAAATATATAAAGAGAATTTTTTTTTTTTTTTTTGCAGCACTATTCCTCCTCCTTTGTCAGCTGGTTTGATTATAATATCTGGGTTAGTGCCAATGATTTTAGAGCTGTGTGTTCTTGGGAACTTAAATTATTTACAGAATAATGAGGCCTAGAGGTTTCGTAGATCTTAATATGTGTACACATAAAGAAATTTCCCTACATATATACAAAAAGAAAAATCTAAGTAATAATCCTGAAATAATTAATACCTCAAATGTGTGTGTGTGTATGTGTGTGTATATATATATATATATATATATATATAATATAAATTATGAAAGATCCAAATCTGCATTTCTCCAGTGTACCTCCCTTTAAGGGCAAGTTCACAACACCCCCCCCCCCCCCCCTATTTCTCTCAATCCCTTCTAATACCATAGACTTTAATTGTCAATGAGGTTGGTGGGATAACCCTTGTCAAACTTTTTCTTAAGAACGGTACATTGTGATTTGTAATCATCTAATCTGGTACAATTATGTCTGAGACGATGAAAGTGACTTTTAGGTACATTATTGACCCACCTAGGGTGGTGACAGCTAGAATAATGTAGAAATAAATTTCCAGTCTTGGGTTTTGTATAGTTTTTGGCAGTGATTGCATTATTAGAAAACAAATGGACTCTGGGTCCATTACAGAAGTGAATGATGAACCAAAATAATTTATTATTACAATAGGTAACAATTTTGTTTACAGAACTAGATGGGCCATCCCAAATATAATCGATATATCGACCGTAGAAGAACAGGTTTGCAGAAAAATGGTTATCAGCCCAAATATACCTGGTCTCCCACAGTTCCATTGTCAAATTTGCATAGCTGGGGGAAAAATTTGCTCCCATAGCTGTGCCTTGTTTTTGTAAATAAATAAAAATCGCCATCAAACAGAAAATAATTATGCTCCAAGCAAAACTTGGTAGACAAGAGAATGAAGCCAACTTGTTGTGTGTTAAGGATAGGATTAGTATCAAAATAATGGGCCACAACCTGTAGGCCAACTTTAGGGGGTATAGAAGTGTATAATGAGCATTCATCTAGAGATACCCATAAATAAGAGTAATCCCAAGTGTAGGGGCGTAGTAATTCTATTAGGTGTGTACCATCGCGAATAAAAGAGGGAAGAGCCTGTGCCAACGGTTGAATGAAGTTGTCTATGTTGCGAGTAACTAGTGGCAATACTGGTCATAGAAGCAACTATAGGATGTCGCGGTGGATTATTGAGATCTTTGTGGATTTTTGCTACATGATACATATACGGTACTTGGAAGAATGGCTTACGAAAAATGCAGCCTCTGTTTTGCTGAGTATACCTTGAGCCTGTGCATGTGTAACCATGTCTGAAAGGAGGCGTTTAGCCTCCAAGAAATAAATCTATTTGTTTTGCAGCACTATTCCTCCTCCTTTGTCAACTGGTTTGATTATAATATCTGGGTTAGTGCCAGTGATTTTAGAGCTGTGTGTTCTTGGTAACTTAAATTATTTACAGAATAATGAGGCCTAGAGGTTTCGGATAGACCAAGGTCAGTAAGGTCTTTAAAAACTACTTGATAAAAAGTGTCTAAATAAGGTCTTTTGGACTGAGTAGGATTAAAAAAAGATTTTGGTCTAAAAGAAGTATGTACAGTAGATGGGGAAGACTTGCGTATATTGGGACCAAGCAATTAAGTCATCGTGCTCATCTGCGATCCCTAATTCACAGAGGTCTTGAATAGCTTGTTGGTCAGCAGGAGTATCTAAGGAGCAATATTGGTCATGAAAGAAAGTGGTATCTTGACTACTGGTTTTACTAGCCTTCATATTATAATGTCTTTTGAGAGTTAAATTCCGAATAAATTTATTTAGATCTTTAAACATAGTAAAGGCGTTAGGAAAAGTGGTTGGGGCAAAGTTGAGGCCCCTAGCTAATTGCGAGATGTCTTGCTCATTCAGGTTCTGAGAGGGGAGATTGTAGATTTTACTATTAGTTATTTATTTTTTATTCTTTAAGGGCTTCTGGACTGCCTTATGCCAATATACGTCTGCAGAAGGGCACGTATAGGCAGAATCCTGTACCTGCACGTTATCCTTTTAAGAGGTGGTGGGGGTGCGCTCGTGGGAAGCTCCGTGATTCCGGTCACGGGTCCCATGAACTCGATGGACGCGGGGATACCTGCAGTCGCCTCACGGAGAGAAGAACAGAGAGATGCTAAAGTAAACAAGCAGCTCTGCTTAGCAACAGTGATATTGCTCTCTCCTCCCTGTGATTGGAGCAGAGATCGGTGATCTGTAAAACACAGCCACGCCCCCCTCAGTTAGCAACACGCCCCTAGGACACACTTAACCCCTACACTCCCACCTAGTGGTTAACCCATTCACTGCCAGTGTCATTTACACAGGAATCTGTGCATTTGTATAGCACTGATTGCTGTATAAATGACATTGGTCCCAAAATTGTCTGATGCGTTCGCCGTAATGTCACAGTCATGATAAAAATTGCTGATTGCTGCCATTTAAAAAAAATGAAAAAAATTAATAAAAATGTCATAAAACTATCCCCTATTTTGTAAACGCTATAACTTTTGCACAAACCAATCAATCGCTTATTGCAATTTTTTTTTACCAAGAATACGTACCGGCCTAAACTGCTGAGAATTTTTTTTTTTAAATATATATTTTTGGGGGATATTTATTATAGCAAAAAGTAAAAAATTTCTTTTTTTTTCAAAATTGTTGCTTTTTTTGCTTATAGCGCAAAAAATAAAAACCACAGGGTTGATCAAATGCCACCAAAAGAAAGCTCTATTTGTGAGGGAAAAAAAGGACGTCAATTTTGTTTGGTAGCCTCGGCGCATAATCGTGCAATTGTCGGTTAAAGCGAAGCAGTGCCGAATTGCAAAAAGTGCTCTGGTCAGGAAGGGGGTAAATTCTTCCGGGGCTGAAGTGTTTAATAGAAATGTATTTATTGTTTTTTCATTTTACATTAAAATATTCAGATAATATCAATATTCACTGTAGTAGGGAAAAAATAATAATTCTAGTAAGAGAACAATGAATAAATGGTCAGGAAAAATGAAAGAATGATGTTGTGTATATAGCAGTGGAATTTCCCGAACCAAAATTACCGTATAGCTGAAGCATGGTTACAATAAAAGACGGGAGGGAGGTAGGTAGCAAGCATCCAGAATGCCGATTGAATGAGAATTGTGATAATTCAGCAACTGCTTTCAAATAAAGCCTTTCCATCATCTGAATAATTACAGGTATTCCAATGAAACCGGTGGGAGACTTTTTCAATGTTTGAGCCGATTATTTACTGGATATTATATCTGGTGTATCATAAAAATCAACCAATTGTATCAAAACCAGTGTATTGTAATGGTCACCTCTGTGCAAGTGGCCTGGGAATATACATGGCCTATAGCAGTCTGAGTTCAACAAGCCTAGACTGCTGGTATATGGCTTCTCCCATGAATGCCATGTTCTCTGGCCAGTAAGTACAGGAGGCCAAAGAAAGGAAAAACAAAGCATTCTGTGGTTGCAGGATTATAGTTATCTGCAGGGAATGACAACAGCAGCACCTTTTCTCTACATAAAATACCTGTTTTATCTCGCTACATATGCAGTGTCTGTCCCTTGTATGTGAGCTAAACTAGAAAAATATCAACTGGTGTTTTCTTCCTTCTGTAAATGACTCGTGACCATTATGTATAAACATGTTTGATGCTCAGATTTGGTGACACACATGGCTCCCTCCATATATACATTGAATTAGGTGAGCACAGATACCAGGGTGAGGAATAGTGTTATTCCAAGGATTATCAGGTGGGAAAAAAAGGCATGAAGATGGGAAAACAAATGCAATCACCACAGTTGCAGAATTGTAAGCTGCAATATATTTTTTGTTTTTGGGTTTAGAGAATGCCATTTAAGGAATTATCTCTGTTACCAAGATTTAATTGGTCATACTAAATATGTTTAACTGTGAGAGAAATACAGTTTTAACCTCATCTCCAGATTCGAAAGCATTAGGGAAAAGTACATTTTATAAAGCTTTTTTGAAAGTCCTGCAGTTGCCATGGAGAAGCTGCAATTTTACAGCTACTTTAAGAAGCCAGTATGATTACTGATCGCAGAATGATGCTTCTCTCCAAGTGCTGATTTAGATTTACTAGCAAGCAAGTGTACTCAATTCCATCAGCAGCAGAAATGTAGGACTTTAAAATGGCTCATTGGTTAGTATAATGGCTTTGCAGTCCTGGAACCTTGGTTCAGTTTGCAACAGCAAGTAGTGCTAGAGCACTTTATCATAGTAAACCCTCATCTAGATGTCAGGGGAGCGATTTAAACCACTAGTGGGATATAGATTTAAAACCTGCAAGACACCAAGGGATGTGTGGTGTGTTTTTTTTTTTTTTTTCCCTAGTATTACTCTTTGATGTTCCGTTGTAGATAGAAGACTGAACAAACATCTTAACGGCCAGTTCATGCCACATGCAGTCCAGTGCGTTTGATTGCTGCATCAAAAAGACTTGGAGGCTGGGTTCACACTGCTGCGGGGGGAGATCCGGATGTGATTCCCACCGCAAATCACATCCGATCTCCGTAGCGATGCGAGTTCAGCCATACAGATAGTATGGCTGAATTCGCATCACTCCCGCAGCAAACTCGCACGGGACACTTTTTTTGGTCCGCAACAGAATCGGATCGCATGGGGGTTCACACCATGCGATCCGATTCCTGTGCGAGTCGGCAGATCGCACTGCGATATGCGGACGGATCTGGGGGTGTCATTAACATATCATTGACACTCCCAGCCGTGCGCATAGGGCAGTGTGAACTGCCGGCGGGAGTAATGCGATGCGGGAAAACGCCGCGGATTCGCGGCGTTCCCGCATCGCAGCGGTGTGAACCCGGCCAGAAAGTAGGTTATATGTTTTTTTTCAGTGTCATAGTTCACACTGGTGCTTGCAGTTTCAGAAAAAATAGTAGAAAATGCTGCATTTATTTTTCCCTGCACTGGACTGTACAGGAACGTTGTAAAACGCATTAAAAATGCACATGTCCTTAAGGTTGAGGAAAAAAAGGGGGGGAGGGGTGGAAATGTACTGGACTGCATCAAAAACACAAATGCAGAAAAGCATCTGGAGTGCATCCGGACTGTGTTTCTGTGGTGTGAGCTGGCCCTTAGTAAATGTGTTGTAGTGATTTATAAACTGCGACAAATGTTTATCAAATGCTTATATACTCGAGTATAAGCCGAGATTTTCAGCCCCTTTTTTTAGGCTGAAAGTGCCCCCCTCAGCTTATACTCGAGTCACGGAGATCAGGTAGACAGACGGCGGCCATTCCACTATTCAAAAGCCGCGCCTCCCTGTCTGTGATAGGCGGAACACTCAATTTCCCAGCAGTCAGTGTTCCGCCTATCACGGACATCCGCTCATTCTCATACTACGGACGAGGATGAGAGGATGTCCGTGATAGGCGGAACACTGACTGCAGGGAAATTGAGTGTTCCGCCTATCACAGACAGAGAGGCGCGGCTTTTGAACAGTGGAATGGCCGCCGTCTGTCAGACGAGGAGCAGAGGTGCGGCATGGCACACAGAGGCTGCAGATTGGCACAGGTAGGCAGGGATGGACACAGGGATGGACGGGACTCAGGGATGGACACAGGGATGGACACAGGGATGGATGGGACACAGGGATGTCTCACCCTCGGCTTATACACGAGTCAATAAGTTTTCCCAGTTTTTTTTGTGGTAAATTAGGGGCCTCGGCTTATATTCGGATCGACCTATACTCGAGTATATACGGTAATTTGTATATCGTGCAATAATTGTACTTATTTCTTTTCTCTGAGAAATTGGGAAAACTGTTTACCAAGTGCTTTCCTTCTTCTTGTGACTAGCTGCTTACCTGTTTAGGTGATTGTTCAGCCCTTATGTATCTGCATATCTACATAAGTTACACTTCCTAATGTAAAAGAGAGGTTTTCAAAGATGTTTCACTTTTTAATGAGGGTGATTTGGGGCAGGAGACAGGTAAGGCAATGCCACAGGTTTGACTTATGCTAACATCGTGCTCACAGACCTGCAATAGTTTTGGTGTCAGGACCTGGATTACATGCTGGTGGCACTGTGCTCTACAAAGTAGAAGGTTGTATTTCTGGTGTCCACCAGCAGATCTTGGTAATCAGTTCTTGACTGATGCTGGCTAATGGGAGAGTTTTTAGGCCCACCCTTACTAGTGCCTCTTGCTCCAGTGTTATGCTCTGCATGCCTTTTTTATTCTGATGCTGACCCTGATTTTGCTACTGCCTTGCATCCTGTGCCCCACTTCCTCTTATCTGGTCCACTGGTTCCCCATTCTCATCTGTTCCCTGCATCTCCAGTTTACCTGGTTTATCTGTGTTCCCCATTTTGTGTATATATTGTATATGGTCAGTTTGTTAGGCTTTCAGTTACTGCTAAGTTGCTAGTTAGATGCCAATGGGGTATGGTTCACTTTAAACTTCATTTAAAGAACAATCAGTCTGGTCTCAGTCTCTGAAGTGTTGCTACACAGATTTGGCCAGATTTGGGCATCCCTGCCGCTGATTCCTGACACTTGGTTGGCTTACAAAATGCAGTATCCTTATCCAGGCAGAAAAATAGGACACTTTAACTATGCAAATAGTGTACACGCACAAGGCTGTGTCAACAAACTGCCACAATAGTTAACATGGTCCAACCTTAAAAGTGCCCCCGTTATCAAGGGATATTGCTATGGTAGGTCTTTGTAGATGTTGTGGCTTCAGCTGGTTGTAGGACTGGGATAGCAGCAGGATGTTTTAGGCTGTTAAGCTACGTTTTTATACTTTTGTCAAGCAGTGAGTTGTTGGATTCCTTGTGGCAGAATTGCCAATCACATGCAAGAGCAGTACTAAACAATCAGGTGGACTGTAGCATTAAGAGGGATACTACAATAGGATATTTTCAATTATACTAAGTGGTCACAAGAAAGCTTTGTGTGCTTGTTGAAACCCTTCCTATGAGTTAAGCAGCTATTGTTACTATTCCTGTTCTAAGCTATTCTACAGTAGAGGATCTACTGTCAAGTACATTTGTTAATATATTTTGTACCTCTCTATGATTTTATTGTTTCACTTTGGACATACGGTATAATTGCTGGATACTGAATGAATCATCATAGAATCTTCCCAACCTACACAGTATATTTCAAGAATGTCTTCTTGATTTTTATACTTTATCGTCTCTCTACTTTTTACTCTAGCTATGTTTTGTACTGGAAGAAAAGATTTTCAGAGCAGCCGATAACTGACTTCTGCACAGTAATCAAGACCAACTCAGAAGCTCCAGAGGGTGAGTGAAGAATCTGGTAAAAATGAATGCATACGTTGATACTCCTTTCATCCAAATAGCTATGGCACTGTTCATAAACAAGGTCAACATTTATCGTATGTTATTTTCAATACATAGCCTTGGAATAATTTGCTACCCATTTTCTTTTTATATTCCCGGCATTGTTGGACATAAAACTACTTGAAGAATTCTGTTTAGAATAGTAGAATAGACAGTGTATATGTCAACACACTCCCTATTTAACATTTGGGTGCAGACATTTCCCAGAATGCTGGCTAATCACTTATTGATTAAAGCACGTTTTCTTAAGTGACCTTCCAGGACAGTATATGAGAAATTGCTCTGCCTACTTGCAAACAGGAAATGCATCATCCTCCATTCTAAAAAAAGAACAATTCACCCTTGTGCCTCCGTTATTTGTGTTTCCTCCAGCCACACCAGAGAATCACTAGTTTATTTTATCTATGCAGGGACTTCCTAGTATATGCTTCCGTGTGATTCCAGGGACAGTGGACTTGGAGGAGTTGCATATCTGGGTTTTGTCTATGCAACTTTTGTTACAATCCTAGTTGTGGGACCTTCATTCCCTATCACTATTTTGGTGTTGATCAAAGGTCCTTCTCCAACTATTACCGTGGGCACAGAGGCTCTAGTGTAGCCCTCCCTTACTAACATTTGGTCAGGCTCGAAGTCCCTCCCCTGTGTTAGCTCAGGTGGAATGCAGCCTGCTTTGCTGCTGATCCCACTGATTGGAATGCAATATGATAGGTGGGTGGTGTACCCAGGGCTCAAAGGTAGGTTTAATGGAGTATTTTCTTTATAGCTGTCCCCTTCAGCACATCCATACAGTGTGGGCTACCCTTGAGAGGAAGTACTCTCTTTTGGGTGTTAGTTGCTATGGGGGTTTGCTTTCCTCTTACAAGCACAGGGTGAATGTGATTTGTGCTCTTGTTCACCATTCGTGTGACAAGTTGGAGGCGAGAGGCTGCAGCCATTACAACTCTCAAGCTGCAAAGGAGATGAGTAGAGCAGAAGCTCCAAACTATTCACTCCTTGCTACCCTTAAGTTACACTTGTGTGGGTACAAGGATGTTGGGGTCTGCTTACTCCATTTTAACCATCAGTTAGACACTACTCTTTTGCAGCAAGGCGAGATCTGGGGGTGGGTTCGAGGGTCTCCTGTGGTTTAATTTGAGCTTTCTATGATTGATCTTGGGCAATAGCCCATCCCCAGGCTAACCTAGAAACATACATTGTAGATTCTGCAACCTTTAATTGAAATGCTCCTGGGCTAAACCCCTTTTGCAAGGACTGTATATAGAAACTTGCGTTTTAATGATTGCTCATTAACACATGCAGGTTTTTGAACATCTGATTACACTTCCAGTCTCAGGGTTGCAGCAGCTTTAATTTACCACTAGGTCTGAACTCTTGAAAGACCCCTTTCACACAGACCAGATTTATTTCCAATCAGATCTAAGCAGAGCGGGCAGGTGACACACCTGTGTCCACTCAGTTTCTGGACCCGGACAGGCCTGCTCTTCTCTATGGGCTGCCAAAGTCTGTTTACACCCAACTACCATCTGATTTGATCTGCCTAAACAGAAAAGGATTGGTCCCCTCGTGTTGTGTTTTTTTGTTTTATTTTTGTTTTTTGTGTGGCCTGAATTGGACCCGGAGGAAAGTAGGCAGATGTAACATGCCACAAGTCCGTTTAGAACTGCCTGTCCATAGGAATGCATGGACCTTCCAATGCTGTCTGTGCGATCAGGACCAAGACCTCAGGAGCTAAGAGGCTTTGGCTGGCAACCCCCCGAGTGGACTATATAAAGTTTCTCAGATTTTACTTCTTTTTTTTATATTGTTTGAATTGGGTAGATCCCCCCAACCCAGCTAACTATGTAACTATATAACAATGTATTGGGGGGGGGGGGGGGAATCCAAGTGCAATATGTATGTTCAAATATGTAGTATTAAGGTGTCTCCTATTTGCTTCCAATCCAATAAAACTAAACATTTGGTTATGTTCACGTCTAGAGATGGAAGCTGTACCTATTATTGTTTACCAATGTCTATCTTTCCTTGCAAATGAGGACTGACAAATTAACAAGGGTTCAGCTTAAAGTGGATTTAAACCCATCGATTTTAATGGTTTAAAAAAAAAAAAAAAAGTTAATTTCACAGGGAATGCTGTCACATTTGCTTACGTCCTCAACCAAACTATCAAACCATCAGTGTCAACTGACATGCAGCACCATGGCAGTTGCATATCAAACAGAAGCTAAGATGGCAGCTTCCATGGGTGAAAAGGATAGGAGGGTTTAGTTCCACTTTAACTGTGGGTCTGTGACCTGCCCACCACTCCCCCTCCTTCTCCTTCTGAAGTTCTCTTGTGGCAGTTGAAGGGAGGCACTTTTTTTTTTGATGATCACTGTCACAGATGGATGGCGGGTACCTTGGTGTTTCACTCCTGCGGGTTCTCCCCGTGGGCCTGGGTAGTGGCTGCCTTGGTCAAGAACCGGCGTTTCAAAGTGGGCATCAGAGCAGCCGATGGCAAAGCTCTGTCCAGCCACCTGGTTCAGAATACAGCAGCATTCAGCAAAACCCAGCACAACATGGCTCGGCACAGCACTTGTCCTCTCATATTCTCTCAGGTTGGCGCAATACACAACTGTCCTGCTCCTTCCTGGGCTTTTCCTTTTTATCAGACTCCTCCTGCTCTCAGGTATTGCTGGGTGTTGTAGTCTGTTTCCCAGTGATAGCTCTGGCTCAGATACTTATCCTGGCTACATTTTCCAGAGTAC
This sequence comes from Lithobates pipiens, assembly GCF_037356315.1. Classification (NCBI taxonomy): domain Eukaryota; kingdom Metazoa; phylum Chordata; class Amphibia; order Anura; family Ranidae; genus Lithobates; species Lithobates pipiens. The sequence goes on along the minus strand of NW_027507903.1, from coordinate 215,753,182 downwards.
CCCAGCCTAAGGCCAGTCACAAGCTTATTAAATCATACTTGCTACTGCTATCTTGTGGAAGTAAAAGTTCTGTAGCCAGTAATATAACCTTCTGTTACATATTATTATTTTTATAATACAGGATTTATATAGCTCTAACAGTTTGTGCAGTGCTTTACAACATGAGGGCAGACAGTACAGTCTTCTTTGGGAAATTGGCTTTGTTGTGGAAGGTTCTGCATGGTTTGCACATTACAGAATGCCTTTTCATGTATTTTATATGTATAACGTAATGGCCCACACTGGCTGCTAAAGCTTCATCCAGCAGCATATCAAATCCCTTACCTTCAGGCAATTACTAGATGCACTCCCTGAGCCTGAAACTGGTAGAGTTATAGGACATGGTTCCAGTTACTGTATTTATTGGCATATAACATGCACTGTTTCACCCTGAAAATCGGGTGCAAATAGCGTGTGCGTGTTATATGCCAATACTTCTATTTTAGCTGCCTCGGGGGGGATAGGGAGGGGGTTGGGATGAGCGCCTGCACTGAAGGCAATGGCCAGGCTGCAGCACTGAAGGCAATGGCCAGGCTGCTGCACTGAAGTAGACTGGTGAGGCTTCAGTTGGGCACTGACCCTTATTTTGCTTCAAAGTTCCTAATTTAAAATGTAATTTTTTTTTTTTTCCCCTGACACTTCCCTTTTAAAATGAATGTGCGTGTTATAAGCCGATATCTACCATTGGAGAAATGTTATCTATTTTCTTAATAACTGCTTGCCGACCGGCTCCTGTACTTTTACGTTGGCAAAGTAACGTACCCGTATCCGTGAATTTTCTGCCTGCCGCAAGCTCCATGACCGCGGGACCTGCGGACTCTATGTCCACGGGGATACCCGCGATCGTGTCACAGAGCTGAAGAATGGGGAGATGCTGATGTAAACACAGCATCTCCCCATTCTGCCTAGTGACAGGACATTGGTCATCTGCTCCCTGTCATCTGGAGCAGAGATCAGTGTCGTGTCACTGCTAGCCCATTCCCCAGACAGTTAGAATCACTCCCCAAGACACACTTAACCCCTTCACTGCCAGTGACATTTTTACAGTAATCAATGCAATTTTATAGCATTGATCGGTGTAAAGTGGAAGTAAACTCCCCTATCGTTTTCAGCCAAGAAAGCTGCCATCTTTGCCTCTGTTTAATCTTCAACTGCTATGGTGCTGCACATGTGATTTGTTATGACACCAGCCATTGGATGGTTTGATAGTTTGGCTGAGAGCACAGCCAATGTGCAGTTAGCATTCCCGGCATGCCTTTTTTTTTTTTTTTTTTTTTTTAACTGTTTAAATCGATGGGTTTACTTCCACTTTAATGCCAGTGGTCCCAAAAAATGTGTCAAATTTGTCCAATGTGTCCGCCAGTCACGATAAAAATCGCTGATCACTGCCCTTACTAGTAATAAAAAAAGTATTAATAAAAATGTCATAAATCGATCCCCTATTTTGTAGACGCTATAACTTTTGTGCAAACTAATCAATATACGCTTATTGCGAATCAGTTTTTTTTTTTTGTTTTATTTATTTATTTTGTCAAAGAATACGTATCTTCCTAAACTGAGGGTGTAAAAAATGTTTATATATATATATAATATATAATTTTATTTTTTTGGGGGATATTTATTATAGCAAAAGTAGAAAAATGCATTGTTTTTTGTTTTTTTTGTTTTATAGTGCAAAAAATAAAAACCGCAGGGGTGATCAAATACAACCAAAAGAAAGCTCTATTTGTGTGGAAAAGGACATCAATGTTTGTTTGGGAGCCACGTCGCATGACCGTGCAATTGTCAGTTAAAGCAACGCAGTGCCGAATCGCAAAAAGTGCTCTGATCAGGGAGGGGGTAAATTCTTCCGGGGCTGAAGTGGTTAACATTTGTAAAATAGTCTATTATTGACCTAATTTCTGTATCGTAGTGCATTCAGTTGCGGCTGTATGAGGAGCTTTGATATACTGAATGCTCATATGGCTGCCGTATTGGCATTCAGATGTGGGGATAGAGATCTTGTGTATGGATAGGCATATACAATCTGATTATACTTCCATATCTATCTTATACAGTTTCTTTTTAACTTTGTATTGGTAAATCAGAGCTGTAAATAGCTCTATGTTCTGTTGTTGCTGCCAGATATTAACCTACCTGCTAGGAATAAAATTCTGATCCAAGGGTTCATTTTGGGGGGGGGGGGGGGGGGCTGGAGTTAGCTTATCCTTACAGCTGTTTATATTCAAAGAACTGCTGCGCAGATAGTGCAAGACTCCTCAGGATACTACCAGTTTACAATGATTTCATATACCAGCGCACAGTCCTACACCCCCCCCCCCAACTACCAACATATAGGTTAGTGACTGATGGGCAATCTAGCAATTTCTGAATATTTTTCTATATATAGCTAATTTTTTCACTCCGTTGTACACTGATGGGCAAGGGTATTATTTTTTAGACTATGCTTCAAGTAGAGCACATCAGGAGTTGCAGTGGAAGTCATGATTTAGCTATCATGGAATGCTACTGTGTGGGTTTTTTTTTTTTTCAGGCCTCAATAGTTCTTAAAGTAGTTCACCCCAAGTCAAGGCTTAGGAATCGGTGATTATGTCCTTATTTTCGAACCCGTCAAAGGATAGAAAAGCAATGTCGCCATGCTTGCTGTAGCTGATTGTCCTCCCATTGGATGGTGCCTTCTTATTTCCAGGACCAATGGCACTTGGCAAACCAAGCAACATTACATATTTTCATCCATTTTTAAAGGAAAAGTCACACCAAAACCACACCTACTTCTCCTATGGCCCACAGGAGTGCACTTCGTTATGCACTCCTGTGACCCATTTTCAGCGGGCTAAAGGCCCGGGGTCCAGACGCTGGAGCCCTCCACACTTTATAGTCAGGATCCACCCAGACACCTGGAATGGCAGAGCTGCTGAGAGCTTGAGCCAGCTGCTCCCACCCCCACCACAGCTCTCACCCCCACCACAGAGCAGAGAGCTGGAGACTGACAGTCACTGGCTCGCTGCTCAATGAAGACTGAAAGCTGAGAGATCAGCGGTCTTTTATCGCTAAGTTCTCAGTCTTAGAAGCGGGGGGGGGGGGGTGGGGAAGATGCTGCATCCACTTAGGTGAGTATACGTGTTTATTTATTTTTTTAACTTCTCTTTAAGGACGATCACCACTGCAAGGTTTTTATTAAAACTAGTGGTGCTTTACCGCTAGTGCTGCCCCTGGCTCAGTGTGAAAGGGGTCTTCCATGCCATTTTCCAGGCTAGTTAACATAAATTGGAATCTGCACTGTTTTAAGTAGAACAGTAAATATGCTTTTCTTAAAAATTTCTGCCATTATTCTAGCCTATGTATGGTATTAAGGTTTCACTGTACTGTACAGTTATTGCATTTTGTCATCAATCCATAGAACAACAAGAGAATTTTTTTCTCCTCTGTGATGTCTTACCCGAAGACCGTGTCCTACGGGAAGAGCTCCAGCAGGAGAGATTGGTAAGCTATGAATAGCAGAACCTCTTAACTTTTAATTTTTAACTCTTAACATTTATTGAAAAGACTTTAAAATGTATGTAAACCAAAAAAACATAAATGTAATATTTCAATTTACCGATGTAGCGGCCTCATTAGTTTTCTGTTTTCAGGCTGTTTTCCCTATTTTCATTTGGTGATCCAACAAACAGCCACCTTCCTGCTCTTTTTTTTATTTTTTCTTATCTATGTTTTTATTCCACCTTCATTTTATTTATAAAGGGAGCCATGGTTGTCACACAGGCTGGACTTCAAATGTGTCTGCCTTTGTTCATCTCCATTACATTGGGGATTGATAGGACTAGTAGTTTATATAATAAGAATAAGCTTCCTTGGGTTTTCTTTTAAGCGCACAGGAAGAGACAAGAAGACTGCGATTCTGGCAAATCAACAGGTATTTTCTGTTATAGTTACATAGTAGGTGAGGTTCAAAAAATACACCAGTCCATCAATTCCAACCTATGTGTGTGATTATGCAGTATCTCACAGAAGTGAGTACACCCCTCACATTTTTGTAAATATTTTATTTCTTTTCATGTGACAATGCTGAAGAAATTACACTTTGTTACAATGTAAAGTAATGAGTGTACAGCTTGTATAGCAGTGTAAATTTGCTGTCCCCTCAAAATAACTCAACAGACAGCCATTAACCACTGGCCGACTGCCGCACACTGATATACGTCCCTACTTTGGGGACGAATATCGTTGTTATGGCAGCAGCTAGATGCCATAACCCAGGTATCCCCGTGTACAGTCGGCGGTTGGCTACAAGATAAAAGTAGTCTCTGCAGCGGATTCGCCGATTCACTAGGTATGGAGATGAGGGATGTTTATATTCCTTGTATTAGGGATAAAAGTGGCACCATTTTGAATTTTTTTTAAAACCGTGTAAAAATTAAAAGGTAACATAAATAAGAAAAACGTGTATATATATATTTTTTTTTTTTGGGAGAGCAATAATTCTAGCCCTAGACTTTCTCTGTAATGGAAAACATGCAACCGGTAGACTTTTTTAAATGTCGCTTATGGAGATTTTTAAGGATAAATGTTTGTTGCCATTCCATGAGTTGCCGCAATTTTGAAGCATGACATTCCCTGCGGCCCAGTCTCCAAAGGGATTGGATCATAACTCTGCTTCAGTATGTCACAGTACATGTTGGCATTTATGGTTCCCTCAATGAACTGTAGCTCCCCAGTGCTGGCAGCACTCATGCAGCGCCAGACCATGACACTCCCACCACCATGCTCAACTGTAGGCAAGACACATTTGTCTTTGTACTCCTCATCTGGTTGCTGCCACACACGCTTGACACCATCCGAGCCAAGTAAGTTTCTCTTTGTCTCATCAGACTGCAAGACATGGTTCCAGTAATCCATGTCCTTAGTCTGCTTGTCTTCAGCAAGCTGTTTGCGGGCTTTCTTGTGCATCATCTTTAGAATAGGCTTCCTTCTGGGACAACAGCCATGCAGACCAATTTAATGTAGTGTGTGGAGTATGGTCTGAGCACTGACAGGCTGACTCCCCATCCCTTCAACCTCTGCAGCAATGCTGGGAGCACTCATACATCTATTTCCCAAAGACAACCTCTGGATATGACACTGAGCATGTGCAATCAACTTATTTGGTCGACCATGGGGAGGCCTGTTCTGAGTGGAACCAGTCCTGTTAAACCGCTGTATGGTCTTGGCCACAGTGCTGCAGCTCTGCAGCAATCGTCTTATGTAGAGCAATTTTTTTTTTTCAGAACTTCAGAGAGTTCTTTGCCATGAGGTTCCATGTTGAACTTCCAGTGACCAGTATGAGAGATTGAGAGCAATAACACCAAATTTGACACCTGAGACCTTGTAACACTAAGAGTCACATGACACTGGAGAGGGAAAGTGGCTAATTGGGCCCTATTTGAACATTTTCACTTAGGGGTGTACTCACTTTTGTTGCCAGCGGTTTAGACATTAATGGCTGTGTGTTGAGTTATTTTGAGGGGACAGAAAATGTACACTGTCATACAAGCTGTACACTCACTACTTTACATTGTAGCAAAGTGTCATTTCTTCAGTGTCACTTGAAAAGATATAATAAAATATTTACAAAAATGTGAGGGGTGTACTCACTTTTGTGCGATACTGTATGTCAGTATTACCTTGTATATCCCTGTATGTTGTGGCCGTTCAGGTGTTTATTTAATTGTTTTTTTGACACGATCGATGCTCCCCACTGAAACCAATGCCTGTGGAAGGGAATTCCATATCCTTACCGCCCTTACAGTAAAGAACTCTACGCAGTTTTAGGTTAAACGTCTTTTCTTCTAATTTTATTGAGTGGCCACGTGTCTTATGAAGATCCCTTTTACGGAAACGTTTTATCCCTATTGTGGGGTCACCAGTACGGTATTTGTAAATTTAAATCATATCCCCTCTTAAGCGTCTCTTCTCCAGAGATAATAAGTTCAGTGCTTGTAACCTTTCTTTACAATTAATATCCTCCAGTCCATTTATTAGTTTTTTTGCCCTTCTCTGTACTCGCCCCATTTCCAGCACATCCTTCCTGAGGACTAGTGCCCCAAACTGGACAGCATACTCTAGGTGAGGCCGGACCAGAGTCTTGTACAGTGGGAGAATTATCGCTTTATCTCTGAAGTTAATCCCCTTTTTAATGCATGCCAATTTTTGTTTGCTTTGTTGGCAGCAGCTTGGCATTGCATGCCATTGCTGAGCCTGTCATTTACTAGGACCCCTAGCTCCTTTTCCAGCCTTGATTCCCCCCAGTGAGTAGATTGCATTCATATTTTTGCCACCCAAATCCATTATTTTACATTTTTCAACAATAAATCTCATTTGCCATGTAGTTGCCCACCCCATTAATTTGTTCAGATTTTCTTGCAAAATTTCCACATCCTGCGGAGAAGTTATTGCCCTGCTTAGCTTATTTCAAATTCAGAGATTGAACTGTTTATCCCATCCTCCAGGTTGTTTATGAATGAATTTAATAGGATTGGTCCCAGCACAGGACACTGGGGGGACCCCACTTTCCACCCTTGACCGAGTACTCCCCATTTATCAATACCCTCTGAACTTGCCCTTGTAGCCAGTTTTCAATCCATGTACTCACCCTATGGTCCATGCCAACGGACCCTACTTTGTACAGTAAACGTTTTATGGGAAACTGTATCAAATGCTTTTGTAAAATCCAGATAAACCACGTCTACGGATAAAAGAAGGTTAATAGATTGATTTGGCAAGAACAAATCTTCATGAATCTATGCTGATTACTGCTAAGGATACCCTTTTCAAGAGCTTGCATACTATTGTTAGGCTAACTGGTCTGTAATTCCAAGGGATGTATTTTGGCCTTTTTTTTTAAATATTGGTGCTACATTTGGCTTTTCTCCAATCAGCTGGTACCATTTCAGTCAGTAGACTGTCAACTTGCGGAAAATCTTAACTGAAAAAATAAATGAATGTAGTCCCTACATCTAAAAACTGCTAAGCTACAAAATATTGGATTTTTGTTTTTTTGCATTAAGCTATGCTTTAAAAGTTATAGTAGCCAACTGGATATTTTGTCTTCCATGCCATTTAGCTGGTGTCAAATGTGGGAGCAGCTGTTAAAACTATGAGGATTGCTATCGCAATCTAGCATCTTCTGTTCTGGAAAGAATTATAAAAAGCAACAATAGTGTGCAGTTAAGAGGGGAATTTTTACAGGTTGTATTGGTTACTATACTTTACAATTTGGCTAGATTACATTTAACATTACATCCTATTTCCTACTTTTCTTTCACTGCATACATATTTTGTTCACTAAAATGTTATGTATCTAAGAATACAGACCTGAAAAACCTTTATAATCTATCGTCTTCTTCATTTATCATTTTAATGTTATGTAAAAAATACAAGCAAGCGGTCTTATCTCATCAGGGATGCTCAACCCATGGTCTGCAACCTCATGCTCAGAGATGGCGGGTCAACAAGCCCAGATCATGATCAATGGGTTTCAGACCCACCATCCCAGAGCATTAGAGTGCAGGGAGCCAGCATCTGCAATGGAGGAAGCAAGCGGCCGCAGAGGGAGCAGGAACTGCATAAGCCGATACTTCCTCTGTAGCTCCTGTCCCAGGCAGCGTACCAAGTGCCCTTTTCCGGGGATCTTTCTAGCAGCCTGGAGAGCAATGCCGTCAGAAGCCAGAAGACAAAAAAAGGTCAGTGTATTAACCACTTCAGCCCCGGAAGGATTTACCCCCTTCCTGACCAAGCCATTTTTTTGCCATGCAGGACTGCGTAGCTTTAACTGAGAATTGCGTCGTGTGACGTTGTACTCAAACAAAATGTATGTCCCCCCCCCCCCCCCCCCCACAAATAGATCTTTCTTTTGGTGGTATTTGATCAACTCCCACGATTATTATTTTATTTTTTTTTATTTTTTTTCTGCTATAAACAAAAGAGCGACAATTTGGAAAAAAAACACAATATTTTTTACTTTTTGCTATAATAAATATCCCAATTAAAAAAACAAAACAAAAACAAATTTCTTCATCAGTTTAAAAAATAAATTGCAATAAGCAATAATGGCAGCGATCTGCAATTTTTTTGGGGACTGTGACATTGCTTAAGACCGATCTCACGCTTTTGACACATGTTTGGGACCATTGACGTGGTTGCGTGATGGTGATCAGTGCTATAAAAATGAACTGATTACTGTATAAATATTACTGGCAGGGAAGGGGTTAACACTAGGGGGCGATCAAAGGGTTAAATGTGTTCCCTCACCATGTGCTCTAACTGGGGGGGATGGGACTAACTTGGGGAGGAGACCGATCGTTGTTCCTGTATACTAGGAACACACAATCTGTCTCCTCTCCACTGACAGGATGTGGATTTGTGTGTTTACGCACACAAATCCCTGTCCTCGCTCTGTTAGGAGCGATCGCTGGTGCTCGATGGAGATTGCAGCTGCCGGGCACAAACATCAGCTCCTTAGGGACACGGCAAAAGGTTGAGAGCTCCTATCTTAGATGTACTAGAATGGCAATGATGTTTTTTTTCCTTTTGTAATTTTCTAATTATTTTAATGTTCTATAAAATAAAGAACATCCCATCAAGCTGTGTTCTAATGGTTTTCTATCTGAGTTCTACTGTACTCTTTCTAATCAACCAAGGCTACATTCACACCGGTGATGAGGACTGGTGCAAATAGTGGTGGCAGGAATCGGAGAGGCTAGGTGCGCTTGGCAACCCTGTTCACTGTTATGACAGGTCGCTAGTGGCTGCACTAATTCGTGGCTCTCTGCATAGCCAGGAATAACTGTAACCTCTGGCGATCTTTCATTATAGTGCGCATGGCCGGCGTCTGCACCTAGCCACTTGGAGCCATAGCAGGAATCTGATTCCTGCAGCTACTATTCACAATGGCCCTAATTACCGGTGTGAATGTAACCTTATCGGGCTTCAGGCACACACAGTGTGCAGAGCCTGCACAATCACACTCTTGGGACCTGCAGCTGCTGTGTACAAATGGCAATTGAGATAAACTTTGTGTTGTACTGTATGTGTTTTTTTTAAAGAATGCGCACTGACTTATACTCCAGACACAGATTGTGTGCATTCTGACCATACATCCATGCTTGTGCTTTATACAACCCCCGCTACATAACCACGCAGAGCCTCAGATTCTAATTCATCTCAGTGGGCGTCTACACACAGCAGTTGTAGGTCCCAGGGGAGTGATTATGCAAGCTCTGCACGCCGTACGGCCGGCCGTGTGCATGAAGCCTAAGCTGTTTAGAATATGTATAGTTGAACTCATGCCTCATATTGAAAATCAAAGTGTGATCGATTGGAAATTACAAAGAAAAACACGTTTTTTTTTTTTTTTTCTAATGCAGTGATTGGGGATTTCCTATTCATGGTTTAAATAAGTGCATAGTAAACTGTTCAGTAGATTTCCTGCTGCTTAACTTAACAATGCGTAAGACTATATAGTGTAAGCAGCTAGAAAGCGCACACATTTTATTTACATTTCATGCCTCTTCCACAGAGCCTTTGCTCAAATATATTCAAGTTCCTCATTAAACTGCAGCCAGCTGCTTACCATGTCAGGCGAGCAGAATCTGTCTAGACAAGTTTGGTTGCCTGTAGCGACAGACAGCTCATATTTTTTTAGCAGTCAGCAGGAACGTTTATCTGTAGGAAAAAACCAAATATGTTTAAAAATTTCATTTTATGTTTGCAATGCCTTTTTCAACAGTATATTTTATATCTTAAAAGACCAGTATACTCCAGAACCATAAAAATACAACAAATGAATGTATTTCAATTTAACCGTAGGCTAGTTAATGCAGATGTTTAACCAGTTGACAAATTTTAGATATATGACGTCTCTTTTTTTAAAGTGGTGTTCCAGCTTTAAATGTTGTTTTCTAAAGTCAGCAGCTACAAACACTGTAGCTGCTGACTTTTAATAAGCACACTTACCTGCCCAGGGTGCCCGCAATGTCGGCTGCCCGAGGCCGATATGTCCATCGGATTGGGTCCCGGCGCCATCATTTGAAGGGAAACAGGCAGTGGAGCCTTGTGGCTTCATTGTCCATTTCCTACTGCGCATGTGCAAGTCGCACAGCACTTTGTGAATGGCCGGCTGTGTTCTGGGAAACACACAGGTCCCAGAAGACAGCGCCCTATTCCCCAGAGGACAACGTGAGGAGAAGAATGAAGACTACCACGGAATAGGAAGTGGCAGATTAAGATGATCTGCCTAGCAACAGCCATTTCTGGCAAGTAAAATTTTTTATTTTATTTTTCACAATTTTAGGAGTCTATGTAATTTTTTTTTAGGGTGGACCTCCGCTTTAAAGAGGAAGTAAACCCTTTCAAACCACTTTGACCTACAGGTAAGCCTAGATTAAGGCTTACCTGTAGGTCCAAGCAATATCTCCTAAACCTATATGGTTTAGGAGATATTTGCCCGAACAGCGGCGCGCAGGCGCACTAAATGCGGCAAGTCCAAGAATGGATTTGCCTAATTTGTCGACTCCCGTGCGCATGCGCGGGAGTGACGTCATCGCGGCTTCGCCGAATGGCAGCGGCGGAGCTGCGAGACGCGACTCCCGTGCGCATGCGCGGGAGTAACGTCATCGCGGCTTCGCCGCTGTCATTCGTCAGAGCTGCGAGACGCCACCAGTAAGATGGATGCGGCGGACTACAGGGGACAGCGGCGACTTCGCTGGCTCCTGTGTCAGGTAAGTGACACATAATGAGCTACTATGCGATGCATAATAGTCCATTATGCTTTACCTTTGCAGGGAAAAAAAGAGGAAGTAAACCCATCAGGGTTTACTTCCTCTTTAAGGGGCATTAACCAGTTCCCGACCGCTGCACGTCGATGTACGTCGGTAGAATGGCGTACAGGTACGTCCCTTTTTATATGCCACCCTGCCATCGCATGCGCGCCCGCCGCCAGCGCACTCGCATGCCAGACGGGATCCCCATGAGTCCGGTCGCGGGTCCCGCGGACTCGATCGCCGCAGGGATACCCGCGATCATCTCACGGGGCGGCTGAACGGGGAGATGCCGTTGTAAACAGCATCTCCCCGTTCTGCCTAACAACAAGTGACACTGATCTCTGCTCCATGTGATTGGAGCAGAGATCAGTGTTCACTAACAAAAAGCCCAGACCCCCACAGTTAGTAACACGTCCCTAGGAACACTTAACCCCTACACTGCCAACCCCTGGTTAACCCCTTCACTGCCAGTGTCATTTACACAGGAATCACTGCATTTGTATAGCACTGATTGCTGTATAAATGACAGTGGTCCCAAAAATGTGTCAAAAATGTCCGATGTGTCCGCCATAATGTTGCAGTCACAATAAAAATTGCCGCCATTACTATTAAAAAAAAAATATTACTAAAAATGCCATAAAACTATTCCCTATTTTGTAAACGCTATAACTTTTGCGCAAACCAATTTATTTTTTTACCAAAAATGTGTAGAATAATATGTATCGGCCTAAATTGGGGGAAAAAATGTTTTTTATATATTTTTGGGGGATTTTTATTATAACAAAAAGTAAAAAATGTGGTTTTTTTCAAAATTGACGCTCTATTTTTGTTTATAGCGCAAAAAATAAAAATTGCAGGGGTGATCAAATACTACCAATAGAAAGCTCTATTTGTAGGAAAAAAAAGGACGTCCATTTTGTTTGGGAGCCACGTCGCACGACCGTGCGATTGTCAGTTAAAGCGACGCAGTGCCAAATCTCAAAAAGTGGTCTGGTCTGAAAGTGGTTAAGAAGGCCTTTCAATGTTTATAAGGAGGCAGAGTCTGTTCATAAATCCTGAAAAGCTTCTGTAGATTTTTTGGGTATTGATGACAGTGGGAAGAATGTGGACAGTGGTGAATCTGAGATGTCTGTTCCTTTTGGATTTTTTGCTAAGGCTTTTAGGGACCAAATAGTTGTTGCCTTCCTGTGATAGTGGCCCATCCAGGAAAAGGTGGGCAACAAAATGACAGTCGGGGTAGTTTTTTGATTTCCCAGACAAAAATCAGACTTTATACAGCAAAGCATTGCTACTTTCCATCTCACAATACTAGCTTGTAATATAATTTTTCTTTTTCTTCTCTGAATATTTTTTATTAAATATAAGCATACACTCTACAATCACAGCGTAGTTAATTAATGGTGGTTTATTTCTTTGCTGATAATTAAAGCAAACTGTTTAAGAAATCTTTTGATCTAGTAATGCATCTTTTGCAATTTTTTGTATCTCATATATGTTATGTAATTATGGTTTGTGTGATTCTAAGAATACCCAGAAAATTACAAGATAATCCATAAATCTGAGATTATCCATAGATCTGACGTTTTTCAGTGATGGCCTTTGAGCCAGCTGGTGTCAGGAGACATGGAGTGAGTAAGAAATAGTGTCTGATACTGTGTTCCAAAGCTTATAGTCCAACTTCAGCTTCTGCTCCTCCTGAGATTACACTTTTGTGCCACACTTTGTCCTGCCTGAGGCCTGATACTTTTACATCTGACCACCCTCTAAATGGCCTGTGAACAGGCTTTGGACTTGTGTCTATGGCATTAATTTAATATCGGTATAGGGTGCTTCTGAGATCATTCAAAATGCATTTGACTCACAGTGGACTACTTCCTCCTCCTCCTCCTTTTTTTTTTTTTTTTTTTTCCAATCAGCACCAGGAACAGTACTTATATTGAATATATGTCTACAATACGATATCTACAATAGATCCCTGTCTTCCGCCCTGGACAAGCTCACCTCCCCTCTTACTACACACAGAATCAGGCCACCAACCCCTACAACCCTGGCAAACAGATGACACCAGAATTCTCAAAAAACGTAGCTGCACTCTTGAGCGTCTGTGGCATAAGACTAATGCTGCGTACACACGATCAGACTATCTGGCAGACTTAGTCCGTCGGACTTTGCAGTGGAGGTCCGCTCGACTTTCCGAACGAGCGGACTTTTCCGGCAGACTAGGTCCGGTGGACAATCCGCCGGACTTTTGGCGGAGGTCCGCCGGACTGTTCAAATGAACGGACTTGCCCACATACGGAGTAAAGTCTGTTAATTTTGAATGTGACTGCAGGTAGACAGGACTAGCAAAGGAAGTCCAATGTCGCCGTCTCCATCGGCGAGATTGACACCTCGCGAGCCCCGTTGCCTGGTATGGATTTAAAGGGGAACCCCTACGCCGAAAAAACGACGTGGGGGCCCACCAAAAGTCCATACCAGACCCTTATTCGAGCATGCAGCCCGGTTGGTCAGGAAAGGGGGGTGGGGACGAGCGAGCACCCCCCCCTTGAGCCGTAACCAGGATGCGTGCCCTCAACATGGGGGGGTGGTAGCTTTGGGGAAGGGGGGCCCCACCCCAAAGCACCTTGTCCCCATGTTGATGAGGACAAGGGCCGCTTCCCGACAACCCTGGCCATTTGTTGTCCAGGTCTGCGGACAGGGGGCTTTATCTGAATATGGGATCCCCCTTTTAATAAGGTGGCCCCCAGATCCCAGCCATGGTACCCCTACCCATTAACCTGAGGGAAAAAGTGTTTATAAAAAAAACACAACACAGGTTTTTAAAGTAGTTTATTAGACCGCTCCGTGGGTCTTCTTCCGACTTCGGGGGTTTTGTCCCGCTCTTCGGTTTTTCTGCCGGGCCTCCGCTATCTTCTTCCAGCTCTTTTACTTGCGTTGGCCCGGTCTTCTGTCACTGTTGCCGGCCTTCTTCTTCCGATGTTGACACGACGCTCTCTCCGGCTGCAATGCCAGGGACGCGTTGCGTGGCGACTTATATAGGCATAAGGGGCGGGGTCACGCTGTCTAATAAACTACTTTTAAAAACCTATGTTGTGTTTTTTTTATTAACACATTTTTCCCTCAGGTGAATGGGTAGGGGTACCATGTACCCCATATCATTCACATAGGGTGGGGGGCCAGGATCTGGGGGCACCCTTATTAAAGGGGGCTCCCGGATTCCGATAAGCCCCCTACCTGCAGACCCCGACAACCAACAGCCAGGGTTGTCGGGAACAGACCCTTGTCCTCATCAACATGGGGACAAGGGCCCCCCTTTCCCAAAGCACCCACCCCCCCATGTTGAGGGCACGCGGCCTGGTACGGCTCAGGAGGGGGGGGTGCTCACTCGTCCCCACCCCCTTTCCTGACCGGCCAGGCTGTGTGCTCATATAAGGGTCTGGTATGGACTTTGGGAGGACCCCCACATCGTGTTTTTGAGAGTAGGTGTTCCCCTTTAAATCCATACCAAAGCGGCGCTTTGCCGACGGTGTAGCCTCACTGCCCCATTGATTTTAATGGGTAGGAGCAGTTTAGGAGCGATGAATACAGCCCTCTGGCTTTCACACTGGAGTGAAAGATGTTTTTTTTTCAGGCCCTATACAGGCGCTATTTTTAGCGCTGTAGCGCCTGAAAACCGTCTCAATGTGAAAGGGGCCATAATGAAGAAACTGTATGCCTTGGGAATACCATTCTGAAAAGCCCTGCAGTTTCCTCAATTCAACCAGCCTACCTTTCTCCCATAAGGGATGATAACTAGAAATGCCATCATATCCCATGTTTCACTTCATTTCTTCCCAGGACCATAAGGATCAACCTGTCCAAAACCAAGCTCATAATATTTCCTTCTCCATGTGCCTTTTCCCCTGACTTCTCTGTCAAGATCAATGGCACAACAGTCAACCCATCCCCACATGCCTGGTTGCTAGGTGTAATCCTGGACTCTGAGCGCTGATTTCGGTCCCCACATCCAATCACTTTAAAAAAGCTTGTCGCCTCAACCACCACATCTCCAAAATACTGTATGCCCTTTCCTAACCAATGGCATCACAAAGCGCCTCAACTACTGTAACTCTTTCCTTATTGGCTTACCATTACATAGGCTATACCCTATTCAGTCCGACGTGAGTGCTGCTGCCAGACTCCTCCACCTTACAAACCACTCAGCGTCTGCTACCCCTCTATTGCTACCAATCCCTCTATTGGCTGCCACTCACCCAATGAATTACGTTTAAAAATACTAACAACTTGCAAAGCAATTCACAACTCAATCCCCAGCTACATCACTAGCCTAATCTCAAAATACCAAACAGATCATTTTCTTCATTCCTTCTAAGACCTCCTGCTCTTTAGTTCTTCTGTCGTCCCCTCCTCTCATGCTTGCCTCCCGGACCTCTCCAGAGCCTCTCCCATCCTTTGGAATTCCCTACCCCAATCTGTCCGACTACCCCCTACTTTGTCCACTTTTAGGCGATCCCTGAAAATGTTTTTCCTTCCGAGAAGTCTATTCTGCATCCACCTAACCATTGTATTGTACTTGTACTGTCTGCCCTCACATTGTAAAGCACTGCACAAACTGTTGGTGCTTTATAAATGTAACCATTTTATAATTATAAAATTGTATAATAAAAAAGTGTTCTGTGTGTCATAAAAGTTCTATCGCTTCCTGCAATGAAAAGTGCTGTATGAATGGAGGAGTTGGACCTTAAATTCATTTGCCAGTTTTCCATTAACCACTTGACCACTGGGCACTTAAACACCCTTAATAACCAGACCAATTTTCAGCTTTCGGTGCTCTCACATTTTGAATGACAATTACTCAGTCATGCAACACTGTACCCCTATGAAATATTTGTCCTTTTTTTCACACAAATAGAGCTTTCTTTTGGTGGTATTTAATCACCGCTGGTTTTTTTTTTTTTTGTGCTATAAAAGCAAAAAGACCGAAAATTTGGTGAATTTATTTTCTTTGTTTCTGTTATAAAATTTAGCAGATTAGTAATTTTTCTTCATAAATTTTGGCAAAAATTTATACCACTACATATCTTTGGTAAAAATAAGTACAAATTGGTGGATATTATTTGGTCTTTGTGAAAGTTATAGAGTCCACACGCTATGGTGCCAATATCTGAAAATTGATCACACATGAAGTACTGACGGCCTATCTCATTTCTTGAGACCCTAACATGCCAGAAAAGTATAAATACCCCCAAAATGACCCCTTTTTGGAAAGAAGACATGATGAGTTTTTTGAAGTTGTAATTTTTTTCCCCACAATTCTTTGAAAAATCAAGATTTTTTTTTTTCTTTTTTTTTTTTTTCACAAAATTGTCATATTAGCAGGTTATTTCTCACACACAGCATATGCATACCACAAATTACACCCCAAAACACATTCTGCTATTACTCTCGAGTATGGCGATAGCACATGTGTGAGACTTTTACACAGCCTGGCCACATACAGAGGCCCAACATGCAGGGAGCACCTTCAGACGTTCTGGAGCACCCAGGCCAATTCTGACATTTCTCTCCTACATGTAAAAATCATAGTTTATTTGCTAGAAAATTACATAGAACCCCAAAACATTATATATTTGTTTTTTTAGCAAAGACCCTAGAGAATACAATGGTGGTCGTTGCAACTTTTTATCTCGCACGGTATTTGTGCAGCAATTTTTCGAACGTGTTTTTTTAGGGGAAAAGTTTTGTGCTTTAAAAAAAACAAAACAGTAAAGTTAGCCCAATGTTTTTGCATAATGTGAAAGATGAAGTTACGCAGAGTAAACAGATACCTAACATGTCACCCTTCAAATTGCACACGCTTGTGGAATGGCGCCAAACGTCGCTACTTAAAAATCCCCATAGGCAACGCTTTCATTTTTTTTACTGGTTACATGTTTTGAGTTACAGAGGAGGTCTAGAGCCAAAATTATTGCTTTTTTAGTTTGACTTTTTTTTTCCCCAAAAATACATTTTTTGATCACTTTTATTCCTATTACAAGGAATGTAAACATCTCTTGTAATAGGAATATGACATGACAGGTCCTCTTTACCGTGGGATATAGGGTCAATAAGACCCCACATCTCACCTCTAAGGCTGGAAAGCCTGAAAAAAAAAAACAGAAAAAAAAGATTCTGGCTTTGATCGTATTGGCGAGTCGGTAGACGCACCGGAGGGAGGGGGGGCATCCCCTCTCGCCTCCTGTAAGAATGATCAAGCAGTGGAACAGCTGCTATGATTGTTCTAATGGTGTAGGGAATCACTGGCTGAAAAAGCTGATATCTGAATGATGCCTGTAGCTGCAGGCATCATTCAAATATCCCCGCACAAAGTCCAGAACGTCATATGATGGCCGGCGTGCGGGAAGTGGTTAAAATGCATTTTTTTTAACACAAAGTTGTCCATTTATACAATATTTCTAACACATAGCATGTACATACCAAAAATGACACCCCAAAATTGATTCTCCTACTCCTCCCGAGTACAGCGATCTCACATGTGTGAAACTTCCAAAGCCTGGCCACATACAGAGGTTGAGTACAGCCAAGCATGGCTGCGCATCACCGAGTATTGCAGGGTATCCCCGAGTATGGCTGAGTATGACCGAGTATGGCTGGGTATTGCAGGGTATCAGAGTATGACTGAGCATGGCCGAGTATTGCAGGGTATCAGAGTGGCTGAATATGGCTGGCTATTGCAGAGTATCACCGGGTATGGCTGGCTATTGCAGAGTATCACCGGGTATGGCTGGCTATTGCAGAGTATCACCGGGTATGGCTGGCTATTGCAGAGTATCACCGGGTATGGCTGGCTATTGCAGAGTATCACCGGGTATGGCTGGCTATTGCAGGGTATCACCGGGTATGGCTGGGTATTGCAGGGTATCACCGACTATGGCTGGATATTGCAGGGTATCACCGACTATGGCTGGGTATTGCAGGGTATCACCGACTATGACTGGGTATGGCAATTTATTGCAGAGTATTGGCAGGGTATTGCAGGCTATTGCAGAGTATTGCTGGGTATTGCAGAGTATTGGCAGGGCATTGCTGGGCATTGCAGAGTATTGTCCGGGTATTGCAGAGTATCGGCAGGACATTGCTGGGTATTGCATAGTATTGGCAGGGAATTGAGGGGTTAATTGTCGGTGGGCACTGCAGATCAAGCCCACAGCGCTGCTGACACCGATCTCTCCCCCTCCACTGTACCGATCGGTACAGAGAGGGGAGGGAGGAACCGGTGTCATAACATGACGCCGGTTTGTTTACAAGTGATCGCTCCGTCATTTGACGGAGCGATTACGTGGTAAACGGCCACGATGAGCGGCCATTTACCGTGACGGTCACGGATGCTCTCGAGTGCGTGCCCCAGGGGGCGCGTGAGAGCGAAATTCTGGTAGGACGTCATATGACTGCCTCACCGAGTTAAGCAACCGCCCTGTAGCCGTCATTGGGCTATGGGCCGGTTGTTAAGTGGTTAATGGAGCATTTCTCATTGTGCAAAGTGATATCAACTAAAGCCTAGTACACACGGTTAGATTTTCGGATGACCGTTCATGCGTTTTTTGTTGCATGCTAGTCTCATGTCGAAAGTGAAGAGGTAACTCGCCATATAAAAATTTTCGTATGACAGGATACATCTTTAGAAGTGACATAATGTGTTGAATTGTTTTGTATGTGTTCTTTCGTTTCTGAGCATGCGTAGTCTTGCTCTTTTTAGAATTTTTTTTTTTTGTACGAAAACCGTACTAATTACAGGATAAAATCGGACGTTGAGTTTGCGTATGACAAACATTTTATAGTCTGCACATCCAGCTTCATCTTCCGAAAAAACTGAATCAAAAGCACCATGCTAACGATCTGAAAATCAGCAGATTGTTTGTTGGAAGGAAATTTTACTTCTGATTTTCGTATTGTGTGTACGGGCCTTAAGAGGGCAGCCACCAGCCTTATGGGACCTTTCTTATTCAATAAAAGTACCGTCCCTTGTGCTGTATTAAAAAAAAAAAAAAAAAAAAAAAAAAATTTAAACTTAATATACATTACTTTGTATGTTTGTTTTTTTTTTTTGTTTTTTTTTTTATATCAAAAACAGACATTCATCTAGGCGCATACATACATACATACATACATACATACAGGCCACTATCATACATAGTACGTTTATTTTTATTTTTTTTAATCCTCAAAACCATATATACTTTTATTTAATCATATACAAAACCTATTCGCATGTGCAGTGTGACACAAACAAAATTATTATATTCAAAGTGTAATTCCAAAATAAGCAATTATATTTTGTTATGTTACAGCCTTATTCCAAAATTGATTCAATTCATTCGTTTCCTCAAATTCTACAAACAATACCCCATAATGCCAACATGAAAGAAGTTTGTTTTTGAAATCTTTGCAAATTTATTAAAAATAAAAATGGAAAAAAATCACATGTACATAAGTATTCACAGCCTTTGCAATGGCACTCAAAAATTGAGCGTGGGTGGATCCTGTTTCCACTGATCATACTTGAGATAGTTCTACAACTTGATTGGAGTCCACCTTTGGTAAATTCAGTTTATTAGACATGATTTGAAAGAGCACACACCTCTCTACAGTGGATATAAAAAGTCTATACACCCTGTTAAAATGTCAGATTTCTGTGATGTAAAAATGAGACAAAGATGAATCCTTTCAGAACTTTAACCACCTTTTATTGTGACCTATAAACTGTACAACTCCATTGAAAAACAAACTGAAATCTTTTAGGGGGAGGGAAGTAAAAATAATAAAAAAAAAATAATATGGTTGCATAAGTGTGCACACAATTGTCTGTAGACCTCTGAGACAGGCTTGTATCGAGGCACAGATCTGGGGAAGAAAAATGGCTGCAGCATTGAAGGTCCCAATGAGCACAGTGGCCTCCATCATTCGTAAACTGAAGAAGTTTGGAACCACCAGGACTCTTCTTAGAGTGGGCTGCCCAGCCAAACTGAGCAATGAAGGGGCCTTAGTCAGGGAGGTGACCAAGAAGCCAATAGTCACTCTGACAGAGCTCCAGCGTTTCTTTGACTGCAGAGATGGTTGTTCTTCTGGAAGGTTCACCTTTCTCCAATCAGGCCTGTATGGTAGAATGGCTAGATGGAAACCACTTCTCAGTAAAAGGCACATGATAGCCTGCCTGAAGTTTGCCAAAAGGCACCTGAAGGTCTCTCAGACCATGAGAAACAAAATTCTCTGGTCTATTGAAACAAAGATTGAACTCTTTGGCCTAAATGGCATGCGTCATGTCTGGAGGAAACCAGGCACTGCTCATCTCCTGGGCAGTAACATCCCTACAGTGAAGTATGGTGGTGGCAGCATCATGCTGTGGGGATGTTTTTAAGCGGCAGGAACTGGGAGACTAGTCAGTATCAAGGGAAAGATGAATGCAGTAATGTGCAGAGGCATCCTTGATGAAAACGTTCTCCAGAGTGCTCTGGTCCTCAGACTGGAGCAAAGGTTCAACAGGACAACGACCCTAAGCACACAGACAAGATAACAAATGAGTGGCTACAGGACAACTCTGTGAATGTCCTTGAGTGGCCCAGCCAGAGACCAGGCTTGGACCCAATTGAACATCTCGAGAGATCTGAAAAAAGCTTGTAGAATCATACTCAGACTTGAGGCTGCAATTTGTGCCAAAGTTGGTTTTTTATTTTTAATAAATTTGTAAAGATTTCAAACAAACTTTTCACATTGTCATTCTGGGATATTGTTTGCAGAATTTTTAGGAAAAGAATGACTTTAACCACTTGCTTACTGGGCACTTAAACCCCCCTCAGTCCCAGACCAATTTTCAGCTTTCAGCGCTGATGCACTTTGAGTGACAATTACGCGGTCATACAACACTGTACCCAAATGAAATTTTTATCATTTTTTTCCCACAAATAGAGCTTTCTTTTGGTGGTATTTAGTTACAGCTCGGAGTTTTATTTTTTGCTAAACAAACAAAAAAAGATGCAAAAAAAAAAAAATCATGTTTTAATAGTTTGTTATAAAATTTTGCAAACGGGTCATTTTTCTCCTTCATTGAAGTGCGCTGATTAGGCGGCACTGATAGGCTGCATTGGTGGGCACTGATGGGCTGCATTGGTGGGCACTGATGGGCTGCATTGGTGGGCACTGATGGGCTGCATTGGTGGGCACTGATAGGCTGCACTGGTGGGCACTGATAGGCATAGTTAAGGCAGCACTAATAGGCACAGATAAGGCGGCACCGATGGGCACAGATAAGGCGGCACTGATGGGCAAAGATGGGCACAGATAAGATGGCACGGATGGGTGGCACGGATAAGTGGCACGGATGGGTGGCACGGATGGGCACTGATAGGTACCACAGATAGATGGGACTGATGGGCACTGATAGGTGGCACTGATAGGTGGCTCTGATAGGTGGCACTGCTGGGCACTGATGGGCGGCACTGCTGGGCACTGATGGGCGGCACTGCTGGGCACTGATGGGCGGCACTGGGGTGCAGCACCTTTGAGGCAGATTTTGGGTGGCACTGTGGATGGCACTGCTGGGTGGCACTGTGGGCACTGCTGGGTGGCACTGTGGGCACTGCTGGGTGGCACTGTGGGCACTATGGGCACTGCTGGGTGGCACTGACAGGGGGGCACTTACTTTATTTCAGGATGGCACTGCGGGTGGCAGGTGGGCACTGGCAGGGGGCAGGTGTCCGTTTTAAATTGCTGGCCGTGATCGGGACTGATGTCCCGAACACGGCCGCCGGCGATCGGCTTTTTTTTTCTCCTCGCGCTGTCAGCGCGAGGAGGAATACTAGCCGATTACCGGCTCCGTTTTATCACATGATCAGCTGTCATTGGCTGACAGCTGATCACGTGATAAGGGGTCGGGATCGACCCCTTACACGGATCGGTGATCAGGCGAGTCTCACGGACTCGCCGATCACAGAGCGCGCCGCGCGCGCCCCTCAGGGGGCGCGCAGGCCGCTCGTAACCGGGACCACGTCAATAGACGTAGTCCCGGAAATGTGGGTCCGCGCTGTTGCCGTCATTTTGCAATAGCGCGGATCCCAAGTGGTTAATCAATTTTGCAATAAGGCTGTAACATGTGAATTGTATGAATACTTTTCGGATGCACTGATGCACTGTATCACTGCTAACAGTCTCCTCCTCTTGCTCCCCCCCCTTATTTCTCCTTCTGCTCTAATCTCACTTCAGTGCCCATGAATTTATAGCATAATTGTTCTGCAAGACACTGCTGAACAAACTGATAGCTCTGATCAGTGCCCTGCCTCACTGCCCTAATGTCCAGGTGCTGCATGCCCTGCAGATGCTAACAGGCTCTCCCATCTCCCCTCCCCCTCCCGCTGATTTCCGTACGGGCCAGCCACAGATATATATATTATAAAAAAATTCTTAAGAGACAACCCCCCCCCCCCCCCCCCCCTTAGTGCTCCTATGCCTCTGTGATGTTTGGCCTCCATGCATCCGGTAGCTGCCATTTCTCTCCTTTTCTCTTGCATTATGCATTACTACTTATAAAGGAATGTCTTAACCACGGGTTATATATCAGGAGTTGAGAGAACTCCCATCTACTGTCCACCTGTAGTATTACTACATTGCCTGTATTTCTGATATAATATGATATATGATATATATGGTTTAAATAGATTCATTTTAATTGATTGCCACATAGTTGCTTTGAAAACATAATATTTAGTACTATTGTTTTATATTTCAACTCTGCGGCTTTGAAGTGAATGTTAATACCTAAAATCCCTGAGCCATGTGTTAGCAAAATGCAACAGATGTTAAGCAGATGTGGTAAAACTGCCA
Organism: Lithobates pipiens; assembly: GCF_037356315.1. Lineage (NCBI taxonomy): Eukaryota > Metazoa > Chordata > Amphibia > Anura > Ranidae > Lithobates > Lithobates pipiens. The sequence continues at coordinate 215,730,473 of NW_027507903.1, read as the reverse complement.
CATGCAATATGCTTGCACCCAAGAGAAAATGAGTTCAATATTAGTGTGTACATATACTGTATACAGTATTGTACAAAAGTAGATGAAGAGGAATCCAAATTAAATCAACATTTGGTGTGACCACCCATTGCCTGCAAAACTGCATCAATTTTTCTAGGTACACTTGCACACTGGTTTTTTAACTGGAACTAGGTATGTAGGTAGGTATGTTGTTCCAAACATCTTGGAGAACCAACCCCAGATCTTTGATCCTTTTCTGTCTCCTCGTTTAATCCCAGGCAGACTTGATGTTGAAATGTTGGAAAGATCCAAGTCTTCACTTCCAGGACTCCTTCTTTACACTGAAGTTGGCTCGTATTTACATTATATCTAATTCAAAAACTCGCTCTGGAGAGTAAACTCAGATCGTGAAATATGAATAAATGAAAAATTAATAGGAAGACCGCAGCTGCTGCACAAAGGTGCTACAACCTTAAAGCAATGAAAAATATATAAAACAGCGCTAGCAGCCTATATCAAGCAATATACATCCTAATAAACAGTGCCTAATGTATCAATGTTAAGAGAAAACAAAAACATCAAATCTATAAGTGCTTCAGTGAAAAGTGCCAAAACCTTTGAGTCGGTAAATCGGTTCCCCTTTGGTGTTCCCACTCACCAAAATAATTGGATCCTCAGCTTCGCAGTCTGGGATCAAAAAGGCATTGATCAAATGATCGGCGGATATGCTGGATGGTTCCTCAAAAAATCTCCCTGCAAGATTTTACTAAGACATGAAGGTTATACCACACTCCATAGATGGCGAAACGGAGAGAGAACTCTTAGTAAAATAATGTTTGACATCAATTATGAAGTGCATTCAGTGTGCAACTTACAGGATTTTTTCCAAAAACAGGCATCGGTAAAAAAAAATCATCCGAGTTCGCAGATGAATGGCGTGCGTTCCACGGAGATGGAAATTTGCATCAATGGTTAACACAAACCGAAAGTATGTCAGGGCATTGTCAAGGACATCACTTCCGGGTTCCATTGCAATCTATTTATACCCTAGGGAAGATAGAACCTCTCTTTATGCAGTAAAAAATGACCAATTACCATCTGTGTATGGAAGATGGAACCTCCCTCTATGCAGTAAAAAATAACCAAATATAATCTGTGTATGGAAGACAGCCACTCACTTCCTCCTTTTACATAATGTCCCGTTGCCAAGTATAAAACTTTAATAACAAACCCTTTAAAAGAACAATTTATCTGTTTAGCTATTTGACAACAATGAAAGCAACTAATGCAATATACATATGCAAAAGATTTCCAATATATGAAGAACAATTAATAAAAATTAATTGAAAGAGAAAAAAAAAAAATAGAAATAAAAATAAAATGGAAATACATTTTAAATAAAATTAAAAAGGGGGGGGGGAATTCTCTCAAATCATATTACCAATTGGACAAAAAACAATTGATCTAATTCAATGTTAAGGCCAAAGGGACTTAGGAGCCTATGGATCCATTGGGTCTCATTCTGTGAGATGGCTCTCCTGAGATTGGAACCTTTCCAATGTTCTATCCCTTAGAATGTGAGGCCCCCTGGATCTCTATTGTGGAACAATTGAAATGATTAGACAGGCCATGGTGTTTATAGCCTTTTTTGATTCTATTGACATGCTCCCTAAGCCTTGCCCCTAATTTTCTCGTGGTCCTGCCCACGTATTGTAGACCACATGGACAAGATGAGGTAGGTAACGTGTGGTCCCACAAGTGATGATGATTTTTTTTTTTTTTTATTTCAAAAGACCTACCTTCAGAAAAGGAACTGAAGTGGGTAGTTTTGCTTTTCCTATGTTTTGGAGGTTTTACACATCACACATCTACCACAACAAAAAAAACAAAAAACAAAAAAAAGTTTGATCCAAAATGTAAATAACTTCTTGGGAGGATTAATAACCTTGTGTGACAATTTTAGCCTGAGTGTTGGAGGTTTCTGATAAATAAACCTGGGCTTTTTTAAGCTCTGTCTTCCAATAACAGAGGCCAGTGTTCCCTAATTGTTTTTTCAAACTGTTTATATTGTTGGTTATATCCAGTTAAGAAAGCCACACCATAATCTTTCTGCCTTTTAGCTTTCTTTTGAAACAAATTTTCCCTATCTAACTCGACAATGGTTTCTTTAGTTCTCTTTAGATTTTTTTAGATTGTACCCCTTTTCATGAAATCGTTCCAAAACCAATTCCGCTTGTGTATCATAATCTTCTTTTTTATTGAAATTCCTTCTTACTCTCAACATCTGGCTTTTAGGGATGCCACCCAGCCATATAGGATGGTGGCAACTACATAAAGGGATGTAACCATTTCTATATACATACTTGAAGGTCTTGGTAAATAGTTTTCCCTTGTCTTTTGTATATGGTAAGATCTAAAAAATTTACATTTTATGATGACTATAGGTTTCTGAGAAAGAGATGCCATAGGGGTTATTCCCCATCTTCTCCAGAAAACTACAGAACGATTCCTGCGATCCTGCCCATACTATTATGTCATCTATGTATCGCTTGTAGAATCTAAGCTCTGGCCACACCCCTCTTCTGTCTATAGTAGTTTTTTTCGTGCCAAAAGAAATTGTGGCTCATTGCCACATCCAGAGCCTCTAAAAGAAAAAGACTTCTTTTTAATATTCGTACTTCCCAGTACCCACTCAATAGCTGTTAATGCATGGTGCTGCTGTATATTGGTATAAAGGGAGTTTACATCAACACTAGCTAAAATGTATATATTTATAGTCATGGGTTTGATCAGTTCAATTAAATCTTTACTATCTTTTTAAATATGCGGGACATTTTTGAGTAAGCAGTTGCAAAAAACAATCCGAATATCCCCCTAGACTAGAAAACAGTCAACTCCACTAACTATAGGTCTGCCTGGTAGAAGTGAATTCTTATGCATTTTGGATAACTGGGTAAATGACCAGAACTTTAGGTGCATCTGGAATAGGATATCTTGCTTATTTTTTATTTTTTTTAATGCCGTCCTCTTTTAGCTCCTTTTTAATTAGCCTTTCAATTTGGCTCTAAATTTGTTAGTAGGATTCCCCTTTCATTTTTCATATATCTCACTCTTTCCAACTAACTATCCAACTCTTCCAAATAGTCAGCTTTATTTAGAATGAGACCCCCCTCCCCCTTTGTCCACTGATCCCTTTTTATTTTCTAACAGCTCTAAACCTCTTTCCAAATCTTTTTTGTCTACTCGAACGAATATTCATTTTGTCCAAATCTTGCTTAACCAAAGACTTAAATTCTCCCACCAAGTGGTTATTGGTGATTTTAGGATTGAAAATTGATTTTTTTTTTTTTTTTTTTTTTTTTTTTTTAAGGAAGTATGCTGATACTTCTCACTAGATTGATCCGCTGATGAACTACTATTAGCATAAAACTTTTTAATGTTCAGTTTTCTTATACATTTTTGGAAAACAATAAAAACATTAAAATTCCTGTAACGCATATTTAAGACCCAATTCTAAAACGTTGAGCTTATCTTCTGAAAAGATAACCTCCCTCAAATTAAAAATTCCTTCCATTATATTTCTCTTTCTTTTGCCTTTACCTCCCAGAATCCTCTTGCCCTTCTCTTCTTTCTCCATCCAGATGCGTTTGGGGTGACATGGGATACCATGGTCTCCATTCCTCCTCCCTCGTGTCTGGTGGATTGTAATCCTTCCCACGTCCCCTGGGGGCCAGCCCTCCTCTTCCCCTCAAGAGCGGTCCCCCAGAACCCCTTCTCTGAAAATCCCCCCGATAATTATTAGGATACCATCCTCGACCCCTATTGGGTGGAGGGTAGTAACTGGAATGGTTGGGGTCCAAGAAGGACCACCATAACCTGCCCTATGATCATAACCTCTTTGATTATAAAACCCTCTATTAGGAGGATGATCATATCTCAAGGGTTCAAATCAGTTATAAGTTGGAACTCCGTATTGGGGGAGTTCTTGGTTTGGAACTTTCTCCACCCTGGTACTCCCCTCTTAGTCTCTCCGAGGTCCATCATATTTGGTTGGGGTTTTGGGATTATCTGGAATGGATTCCCTTTGCTCAGTTGAAGCTCTAGGAACAGTATTTTGATCTTCATTGGTTTCCTGCCATCTATACACTTAGATGTATAATCATTGGTATCCCTAAAATAATATTTTTTCTTTTGAATGTCTTTATCTAATTTATCTACAAAGTCCTGGAGTTGTTTCAATTTATCTTTATGCTCACCTGATGCTATTGAGGGACCTCATTTGGATTTAATGGTATTAACACCATGGCCTGTCCAATCATTTTTAGATTGTTCCACAATAGAGATCCAGGGGGCCTCCCATTCTGTGGGATAGATGGGGTGGAGGAACTTTGGAGAGGTTCCAATCTCAGGAGAGCCATCTCACAGAATGAGACCCAATGGATCCATAAACTCCGGACTTTCAGTCCCCATGGCCTTAACATTGAATTAGAGCTCAATTTTTTATTTATTTTTTGTTCAATTGCTATTCTGATTTGAGAGAATTTTGTTTTTAATGTTGTTTTTTTTTTTTTTTTTTTGTTTTTTTCAATTGTTTATTCATTTGTTATTTATATATTGGAAATCTTTTGCATATGTCTATCGCGTTATTTGTTTTCATTGTTGTCATATAGCTCAACAGATAAATTGTTCTTTTAAAGTGTTTGTTATTAAAGTTTTATACTTGGCAACAGGAAATTATGTAAAAGGAGGAAGTGTCTGTCTTCCATGCACAGATGGTAATTGGTCCTTTTTTTTTACTGCATAGAGGGAGGTTCTATCTTCCCTAGGGTATATATAGATCGTAATGGAACCAAAAGTGATGTCCTTGATGACACCCTGGAGGAGGGGTGAAAAGCATCCACGTAAACCATTGATGTAAATTTCCATCTCTGTGGAACGCACGCCATTCAACGGTGAATTCGGATGATTTTTTTTTACTGATGCCTGTTTTTGGCAAAAATCCTGTAAGTTGATTGCGCGTGATAATTGATGCCAAAACGTTATTTCACTAGGAGTTCTCTCTCTTTCCCCATCTATGGAGTGTGGTATATCCTTCCTGTCTTAAAATGTCTTCCTGCAAGATTTTACTGAGGAACCATCCAGCATATCCTCAGATCATTTGATGAATGCCTTTTTGATCTCAGACTGCGAAGCTGAGGATCCAATTATTTTGGTGAGTGGGGACACCAAAGGGGGAGCCGCATCACCGGCTCAAAAGTTTTGGAGCACCGTTGCACTTTTCACTGAAGCACCTGAGCATTTATAGATTTTATGTTTTTGTTTTCTCTTAACATTGATACATTAGGCACTGCTTATTAGGCTGTATATTGCTTGATATAGGCTGCTAGCGCTGTTTTATATATTTTTCATCTATTTACATTGGCTATATGTTTGGGATCATTCATTATTGTACCACGCTCCATCCTTTCAGCAAGCAAACTGTCTCCCGCTACAGCCAAATATTTTACATTTTGACTCATTAGTCCAGAGCACCTACTGCCATTTTACTGCACCCCAGTTCCTTTTTGTTTTTGTACAAAATTGTTTGCATGTCTGAGGTGTGGCTTTTTGGCCTCAATTCTTCCATGAAGACCACTTCTTGTCAGACTTCTCTGGACAGTAAATTGATGCACCTGGGTCCCATGGGTTTCCGCCAGTTCTGTTCTGATGGCACTGCTGGACATCTTCTGTTGTTGAAGGAAGGTAAGCATGAAGTGCCTTTCATCTGCTGCATTAAGTTTTCTTGGCCAACCAATGAGTCTACGGTCCTCAGCCAGACCCGTTTCTTTGTGCTGCTTCAAAAGAGCTTGAACAGCACATCTTAAAACTCCAGCCTGCTTTGAAATCTTTACTAGAGACCTTGCTGATAAGGTATTGCCTACCTTGTGTCGTTTTGCTGTTCTTAGTCTTGCCATGGTGATCTGAATCCACAACCTCACCTTAGTAGCAGAGTGTGGCTGTTCCTCACCCAGTTGTAGGCCTCTTGCATAGCTGTTTCAGTTAATGACTGTTTTTTAACCCACATATGAAATTGACGATCATGCTTGGTATAATTAGTAATCGTACACCTGACTCTAATTCTACAAAATCCCTGACTTGTGCAAGTGTAAGGATTGATGCTGGTTTGAAGCCAAGGGGTAGTTCCCACTGACCTTTTTTAAACCATATCTGTTATTCCTCCTCCTCTTCCTACTCTTCCCCCTCTTCCCTCTTCTTCCTCCTTCTTCCTCCTCCTTCCTCCTTCTTCCTCCCTCATAAATAATTATATATTTATTATAGAGATATTTTTCTATTATACGTTGGGTTTTCCCAGAACAATATTTCTTGGTGTGGGACTTTTGGCATTGCAGTTAAACAAATGTCCCCTAACTGCTTCTATCCTCTAACCTAGGGATAGGCAACCTTTGCAAACTGGATATCGCCTTTAAAAAAATAAAAATAAAATAAAAAAACCTACCTAAATAGTAAGGAAAAAATATAATAAAACAAATGTCATTGTAAAATATAAACTTGGCCTACCTTAAAAGTGGACATGTCAGTCAGTAGAGCCGTTTACTGTGTCGGTAAGGCACTGGATGGTTTGTGGACGGTGTCAGTAGCTTTTTATTTTAGTTTTTATTTATTTTACTATTTATTCCTTTTTTTTTTTTTTTTTTTTTTTTTTTTTTTTAGGAGCCCTGCTTTGTGAAATATCAGAGGCCTAAATAGATCCCTTGATGTCTCACATTTGAGACTGAGAAAAGGACAGAGGACAGAGATTCCTCTGTCCCCTTCTCTGCAGCCTCAGCTGCACTGGACAGTGAACAATGGGAAGTGCTCTATGCTGAGCAGGTTCATGTTCATTCACAAACTGAACTATAGTAAATACAGCCAGTGATCTGTACCTTTCACTTATTGTGTTCATTCAGAAAAGGAAGGGGCTCGTAAGTGACACATTTACCGTCCCCTTCCCCGTTCTCCATTTTGACAGCAAGGGGGGAAGGGAGGGTCAAAGTGGAGGAGGGGGGTGGTGGGATCCACAGTTTGTAGATGGAGGATATATTTATCAGAGATCGCAGCCTGGGTTGTCATCTCTGTATATCGGGGTGACCCCTGTAGAACCCTCCCCCCATTTATATTATAGACTAAAGGTTGATAAGCTCATATATATATATATATAATATATACTAGTGATGTGCTCTGACAATGATTGTGCAGGAATAGGAGGGCAGTATGGATGTCTATAGGTTCTGGGTTTGGCAACCAAGGGAGGTGATCTACCCATCACCTGCTCGCGATAGACAGGTTGCCGACCTCTGCTGTAAGGGCAATAAGCAGCTGTACAAGCACAACCACAGGTCCTAATTTAACAGGTGTAGGTAAGTGGCACTGAATGCACACTGTTTTTGTTTGGGGCCATACACCTGCACCACACGCCTGTCAGATGAGTTTCTGTGGCTGTGTTTGTGCAGCTGCTGCATTCCCGTAAGGTAACATAGGCTGCCTGCACACGGCTCCAGTCGGCTGAGCTTTAGCAGAAATGTTGTATTTGTATTCACTAATAATGATTAGTGTACTTTTATCGAAAAAATTTGGTTGAGATTTTTGGATGTGGGTTTTTTTTTTCATTTCATACCTTATATTGTCATATGCCATAATACATTTATGTTTGTATAATTTAACAGAGAATCATTTTGGAACAGCAGCAGAGTGAGAGATCCGATACAAGTTTTCAGAGGCTGTGCATGTTTTGTGATGAGGAGTTTAAAGTAAACAGGTTCGTTTTTATTCCTTTTGTTATGATTTTTTTTTGCATTGCTAACTAATATAAGTGTGTTGTTTACTTCAGGATCTGGAAATTCATAAACCTCAAAGAATTATGCATTGCATCCAAAATTTGGAAAGGCTATACCATTTTTAAAGAACCTGTACCACCACCAAAAATAAAAGTAGGAGGAAGAAAATTGCAGAAGTCATAAATGCTTTGACTTTCACTTTACTGGACCTTTAACCAGACTGTACTATTACCATGGCTCCTAAACATAGCCTGGCAGTGACTTTACTGCACTGTAAGGCTCTATTCCCATGGATGCCAAGGGACAGTAAAAACATGCATTTAAACATCTGTTCACCACTCCCGTCAGCCCAACTAAGGCCCCTTTTACACGGGCGGCTGTTCTGCCGCTGTTAAAAGCATGTTTTGTTATTTTGAAATTCAGAGAATCCTGGCACAGCGTTCACTTGCAGTTGTACATTGCGTTTAGCTGCGTTTGCATGCGGCTGCGTTTAGCTGCATTTGGAAAATTCTTGCCATTTCTGATGTGCTTCCTATTGTTTTTCTTTCCTTGTTGCCGCTGCTATCTACAGGAGAAATAGCACACTGCGATTACCTGCAGTTATGTGCAGATAGCTGCAGTAAATCGTTCCTGGACGCAGTCAACTTTATTTTTTCTATTTGCACAAAACCACATGTAACAAAACCATCACTAAACGCAGTGTGTGAATGGGGCCATAGGAAAGCATTGTGTGCATTTAGCTGAGGTGGATAACGTCATCTGTCCGCAGCTAAAAGCACAATTCTATCCGCCCCTGTGAAAGGGGCCGAAAGAAAAACCTGTAGCCTTACACTTTCCACAGGAAAACAAAACAAAAATGGGGCCACAACACAACTGCCATCTGCACACATTTGCATTCAGAATTGTTTTGTTTTGTGTTTTTTGTTGTTATTTTTTTTAATATTAAGCACTGTTTTTATGAGAAATATATATATATATATATATATATATATATATATATATATATATATATATATATATATATATATATATATATATATATATATATATATATATATATAAGGATTTATGTTCTCCGCCTGAGGAATAGATTTTCACTATCGACACTTTTTAATACGTAAAACTGCGTTAGAGCTAGCAGGCTCAAACTAAAAAAAACTGAAAAAACTAAATAGTGAAAATTCTTTACAATCAATTACTTTGTTTACCCCTCGAGACTTCAGCATATGGAATCTTTTGAAAATGACTTTAGGCTAAAATCACAAAGCTATAAACAAAGATAAGGGTCTTTCTTCTCAACTATTTTACTGTAATTTTGAGTTCTCTGAAAGTTTAGAAGATATGTTGCTGACTTTCCTGCTGCAAGCACAATTTGTCTAGATTTTTGTACAGTATAGTAAAGCGGCAATACCAGGGAATGACCTTATTAGAATCAGTTGTATGATTATTATTTTTAACAGGATTGCAGTATATTTTTTTTTATTTACTGTACCAAAGGGTGTTTTCCTACAGTTAGGGTCAGTTCACACCACATGCAGTCCAATGCAGTTTTTTTTTTATTCTGCATCAAAAACACACAGAAAGTAGATTTTTCAATGGCATAGTTCACACTGGTGCTTGCAGTTCTAGTTTGTTACAGTTCCAGAAACAAAAGTAGAAAATGCATTTTTCCTGCACTGGACTGTACTGGAACGCTGTGAAAAGCATCCAAAATGCACTGGAACGCACAAAATCACACTGGAACATACTTGTTCTTAACCACTTTCAGACCAGAGCATTTTGTTGGCTTAAGACCAGACCACTTTTTGCGATTCGGCACTGCGTCACTTTAACTGACAATTGCGCGGTCGTGCGACGTGGCTCCCAAACAAAATTTAGATCCTTTTTTCCCACAAATAGATGGTATTTGATCACCCCTGTGGTTTTTATTTTTTGCGCTATAAACAAAAGAGCGACAATTTTGAAAAAAACACATTATTTTTTACTTTTTGCTATAATAAATATCCCCCAAAAATATATAAAAAAACATTTTTTTCCCTCAGTTTAGGATGATGCGTATTATTCTACATATTTTTGGTAAAAAAATCGCAATAAGCGATTATTGATTGGTTTGCACAAAATTTATAGCGTTTACAAAATAGGAGATAGTTTTATTGAATTTTTATTCATTTTTTATTTTTTTTACTAGTAATGGCAGCGATCAGCGATTTTTTTTTAAATTTATTTATTTTTTATTTTTTTATTGTGACTGCGACATTATGGCGGACACATCGGACATTTTTTGACACATTTTTGGGACCATTGTCATTTATACAGCAATCGGTGCTATACAAATGCACAGATTCCTGTGTAAATGACACTGCCAGTGAAGGGGTTAACCAGGGGGTGGCAGTGTAGGGGTTAATTGTGTCCTAGGGGCATGTTACTAACTGTGGGGGGCGTAGCTGTGTATTAGTGAACAGATGAAAAACAAGCTCTGGACTGCTGCACTCTTCAGAAGACCACTTTCTTTTATTGGAAAATCACATCAAAGCTCAACAAACACAGCGAACAAGGAAAACTTGCTGACGTTTCGCACAAGCTGTAGTGCTTATACCAAGAATACAGCTAGTGCGAAACGTCAACAATTTTTCCTTTTTCGCTGTGTTTGTTGAGCTTTGATGTGATTTTCCAATAAAAGAAAGTGGTCTTCTGAAGAGTGCAGCAGTCCAGAGCTTGTTTTTCGTCTGTTGCTAGTGGTAATAGCCAGCACCTGTGGCTTCCCAGCCGTAGAGACAGTTTACAGCCTGCATGTGTTCCTGGAGCGGTGAGATGCCTTCTCCTTCATATTACAATTTCTGTGTGTTAGTGAGCAGAGATCAGTGTCACTTGTTGCTAGGCAGAATGGAGAGATGCTGTTTACTTCCGCATCTCCCTGTTCAGCCTCACCGTGAGACGATCGCAGGTATCCCCGTGGTGATAGAGTCCACGGGATCCATGACCCGACACCCGGGGGTCCCAACCGGCACGCGATGGCAGGGCGGAAATTTCAAATGGACGTACCTGTACGTCAATTTGCCTGCCCATGCCATTCTGCCGACGTAAATGGTCGTGCGCCGGTTGGGAAGTGGTTAAGGTTAAGAAAAAAAAGGGCGAATAATGCACTGGAATGCATCATAAACGCACATGCAGAAAAGCATCTGAAACATATCAAGACTGCATTTCTGTGGGGTGAACCTTGTGGCCCTTAAAGAAAATCTATCATAAGAGAACTATGGAAGCTACCAATATTGGTCTCCTTTTTTGCTAGTTGCCTGGCTGTATCTTAATTTAATACTATGAGTCAAAGACCTAAAACATGCATGATGTAGATGAGTATTAGAGAATTGCCAGTATCCCTTTATCTTTATGCTTTTTTTGAGGTTGGTTATTAGGAAGACACTAAAGACAACACATCAGCATGACAGGGGAACAAACATTCTTGGAGGAAAGGAAGCCATGTCATATGCCATATTTCTGTCCGAACAGATTGACTTTAAGACCCCATTCACACCTGAGCGTTTTGTAGCTTGACGCCTGAAGCTACAAAACGCTGGAGGGGAAAAAATCCATTATTCTCAATGGAGATGGTTCACATCTCCACTCCAAGTCGCCTGAAGCCCTACGCCTGAAGCTCAAACAAGTTCCGGACCCTTTTTTGTCGCGCGAATCGGGCTGATTTGGGCGTTTTTCTTCTTTTAACATTGGTGACCTTTTGCCCTGCACAAATTTGCGGCAAAACGCGGTAAAAACGCCGCAAATCGCGGTAAAAAACGCCGCAAAAAACGCTTGAAAACGCTACGCTCAGGTGTGAATGCAGCCTAACACTTCACTGTTTACTGTGCTTATACTTGTATCAAAGCGTAAATGTCTAAGGTGGATGCTGGTGTTAATGCTAACAGAATATATTTTGAATGTCGTCATGTGCACTGTGGCGGTCTCTGTACAAGTCTGGCTAGTTGCTCACTCATTATTACTTCAAAGTAGAACTAAAGGCACTGACCTTTGTTCCAACAGTGTGATGCTCGTGGAGTCCCTCGCCATCACTGTCTTCTCCCAGTTTGTTTAGGTGCAGGTCTTTAGCCATTTTGATTGGCTGATACCGGATGATATGCACAGCTCAGTGTACATTCTGCAAAGGATTGTGAATGGGGTTGTAAATGTACTTGATTGCAGAAGAAATATTGGTGTTGATTTACTAAAGACAAATGGACTGTGTAGTTGCATTAATTTTCCTTTTTTAACATTAGTTCTTAACCACTCGCCTACTGGGCACTTAAACCCCCCTCCTGCCCAGACCAATTTTCAGCTTTCAGTGCTCTCACACTTTGAATGGCAATCACTCAGTCATGTAACACTGTACCCAAATACATTTTTTGTCCTTTTTTTAATACAAATGGAGATTTATTTTGGTGGTATTTGATCACCTCCTGGGTTTTTAATTTTTTTCGCTAAAAATGAAAAAAATTACACATCTAACTTGTTGACTACCTATTACACTTTTGAAGGCCCTGGAGCACCAGGACAATGACACGTGACACTGACGTGGCACTGATGGCAGATGACACTAATACATGGCACATGACACTGACAAATGGCACTAATACGTGGCACTGATGACACTGATAACAGATGGCACGTGACACTGACAGGTGGCACTGATAGGTGTCACTGATAACAGGTGGCACTGGGGACAGGTGGCGCCTGGGACAAGTGGCACTGGGGACAGCTGGCACTGATAGGTGGTACTGGGGACAGGTGGTCGTGTGTTGCACTGTGTTAGTGTTCACTCACTTTTCACTGACGCTGCAGCACGGAAGCTCTCCCTCCTCACATGCTGTCTCTGTGTGAGGAGGGAGAGCCGGCGATGTGAGATGATCTCATATGTTTACATATGAGATCACCTCTCATTGGACACGCTGATCAAGTTCTAAATGGCCACCGTGATTGGCCATTTAGCACAATCTGTGATTGGCTGTGTCTGAGGGACATGGCAGACACAGAACTTCCCCGATGCGCGCCTGTGGTGGCGCACAGAGGGGAAGTAAGCAGGAGGATGTCCTCCCGGCAGTTGGCGTCTGCGCTGTAGCCGTCTTTTGGCTATAGCGTGGGTGCGTTTTGGTTAAAGGAGTTGTAAAGTCAGAAGGTTTTACGTTTTTTTGGATCCTAATGCATTCTATGCATTAAGATCAAAAGCCTTCTGTGTGCAGTAACTGCCCCAGCATTCCCTAATACTGAGCCCCATCTCTGTCCTGTGATATCAACGAGTGTCTCGGCCGTACGAGACTCTCCCTCCTGATTGGCTAAGAGTAAGACACAGCAGCGGCACCATTGGCTCCCACTGCTGTTTAAGTCAGTCAGCCAATCAGGAGAGAGAAGGGATGCACACACGGAGCTGTGACACTGCTCAGGTGCCCCCATAGCAAGCTACTTGCTCTGATGGGACATACAGACTGCCATGCCTTCCTACTGCTCTCTCCTTGCTCTGCTAGTAACCCAGTAAACTGCAGGTAAACTAACACGTCCATTCTGTACTCTCTCTTACCTGGAGCAGCATAGAAGTTTTATTTTGCCTGCTGGAGGGCACAGAAGACACAAATCTACAGCAAGTGGCTGGGTATAAGGATTTTATGCCCCCAGCCCACCACCCCAGGGCAGCTGCGTATGCTGGCACCGGCAATGTGTGTTGCCCACCCCTTGTATTGTGTAGGGCCATCCCATGGTCAAGATTTAAAAGGACATGTGTCCTGTACTGTACTCCAGGAAAAGGTTTTTACAGGCAAGTCAAATATCCATATTTATCACTAAAGTGATGAATTTGTTTTCTTGCAGATCTATTCTGTTTAAACATATGAAAGAAGAGCACTCATTCAATGTTGGACTGCCAGATAATCTTGTATATTGCAATGAGTTTCTAGATGTGTTACAGAAGAAATTGGACAAGTAAGTGCCATAGTTGAATGAATCACTATAATCTGCGTTTGTGTTTGTTTGTTATAATACTTCAGTCCCTCTATATCATAACTTTGGCTTCTAAAAAAAAAGGTCCTTCCATCAGAAAATAGTATTTCACTATTGGGCTACAGGTACAGCTTAGTGGACTAAGCTATTTGGTAACTGTTAGATTCCAACTGTTAGATAGGTGTTTCAGTGTTCCTTCTAAAACGGGGATATTCCCTTGTGTCCCCACTTTTCTTTGATTTGGTCATGTTTATTTATGCTCATTAATTTAATATAGTTGCGTTAGGGTAATTTCAGCTTCCTTTTTTGTCACTATAGGGGCTACATGTCCCAGTAGATTACCGACCGCAAGCATCAAAATTTTAAAAAGCAAAACAAATTAAGTAAAGTAGAGAAAAAGGCAGTTCTAACAGACGGAAAAAAAAACAGAGACAGAAAATTAGAGAAAAGTAAACATTCTATACAAAAAGATGGTAACCACCCAAATTTATAACTAGCCTTTGTAGTAAGGTGCCCAGATCACTGTTCCTCCATATACTGCAGACCTAACTCTACAAGTTGGAGAATATATAGCAGTGGATAATGCTAATGCATAATGCTTCACAGGCAATACGGTAATGTGTGATGGTGTAGACAGTGAGGTCTCAACATAATACCACCTGTCAAACCACCTCTAAAGGATTATCCACTTCAGATTTTCCCCAATCGTCTTTCAGGACAGCCACCTTAGAGAGACACCGGCTCCTCCCCTCTGAGGAAACACCGCCTTCATTTTCATGATTTAAGCCTCCTCCTCCCTTCGTTCCTCAGTTATGGTGTTTCCTCCGGCGGGGAGACATCGCCAAGGAACCTGAAGGCTGAATTCGGTTGGTGAATCTGAAAGCTATCCGAGCGGAGCCCCGGCCTCGTTCGGCTATCCGACCATTTATCGGTCGGTCCGGGACAGTCCTATCAGCGGGGAGCTGAAGTGTTCGTACTGTCCATATACCCTAAACTTCGCTTGGGGAAGCAGGAAGTTTATGGGGTCGTCTGTTCGTTCACCCGTGGGTGTTTCAACGGAACAAACAGTCCAGTCGGCTGGGGAAGCTGAATACTCGACTGACCTTTACACGCACTCCAATCTTCGCTTAGGGAAAGCAGGAAGTCTTTGGAGAGGTTCATCCCTGCGTTTCGCCCAGTGGGGTACGGAACGAGGGCGTCCAGGGCCCCCCTGTGTATGCAGCCGGCTGGGAGCTGGAAGCCGGACCGGTAGGCGGGCGACGTCAGTTCCGGTGGGGGCGGACCCCTTCGTTCAATCCGCGTCTTCCGGTTCCGGACGCGGCACGTGAAGGGGAACCTAGCGTTCGGCTGGTGCAGCCTCTCTTTCTACAGTCTGCACAGGTAGCTGTTGGAGGCACGTTCGTACCACGCTTCCTCAACGGGAGAATGTCCGAAGCAGAGGCTTCAAGAACTCCTGGAGATAACAGCACCAGCCACTCAAAGGTAATAGCCCTGGAGAGGGGTTTCCTTACCTTATAACCAGTAGCTCCACTGGTGTGTTTTCCCCCTAGGTGGTCGGGGGGGAAGGGCAGTGCATCTGGGATCCAGGTGGAGATTGATCCTAGGAGGGGGCACTCCCGGTGGTTCTCTTAAGTAGTGCTGGTGTTTCTTTTCTTTTCTTTTTAAAGTTTATACTGCTCTCTCTCTTTTGCTTCAGGTATCTCAGAAAGACTTAAGCAGGTCCCCCCTTGGCTCTTGGAGGAAGTGTCCTTCATGTAGAGCATCTTTGGGGAATTCCTGGTTCAAGGCACTTTGTAAGGAGTGTTTTAAAGGCCTGGATAGCTCAGTCCGTAGCTCTGTTTGGGTGCCATTAGAGAGCAGGCAGCAGAACAGGGTGCAGATCTGGCGGCTTCTGTAAAGGTTTCAATGCCCTCAGCTCCAGAGCACTCTTTTCACCAGCACAGCAGAGTGTTCCACCTAACCCAATGGTTGTTCCTCCCACAGGTTAGGGAGAATCCAGAGGGTTCCAGAGGGAAGTTGAGGAAGAAGTGGACAGTGCCGTCTCAGA
This sequence comes from Lithobates pipiens, assembly GCF_037356315.1. NCBI lineage: Eukaryota > Metazoa > Chordata > Amphibia > Anura > Ranidae > Lithobates > Lithobates pipiens. The sequence goes on along the minus strand of NW_027507903.1, from coordinate 215,714,633 downwards.
CTCTCAAAGGGAGACTGAGGGTGAGGACTTGGATGGGGAACCCAAAAGAACCTCACGGTATAAACTTCCCCTGGATGAGATGGAAAGGCTCTTGAGAGCTGTCCAAATCACTTAGGAGGCACTGTCACCCCACGATCAGATGTACTAGGGCCTAGGGGGAGCGGGTGTTCCCGGGTCATGACATCTTGATTGATGCCATCAAGGATGGCAGGATCCCGAAGGAAAACTTTTCTTTTCTGGTGCATTAAAGCAAAGGTTTCCTTGGGCGGAAGAGGAGGCTCTCATCTGGAATAAAATCCCCCGGGTTAGATGCGGCCTTTTCTCAGATGTCCAGGCATACTGACCTGTCCTTGGGGACATGGGGGCACTTTTAGACCCTATGGTTTGAAGATGCCTGGGTTTTACCATAAGGAAATCTCTAAGCCTACCATAGCAGCCACAGTGGTGGCTCGTAGTACAAAGTATTGGCTTATCCAGATGAAGCAATGACGACAGAGGAGTCTTTTCTATCCTCCTTTTCCCGTGCTGCTTTAGGCATTGGCATACTCTGCGGATGCTTCGGCTTAATTCATTCGATGGTATGCAAGGTCCTCGGCTCTGACCAACTCAGCCTGGAGGGCCTTAAGGCTGTAGACATGGCAGAGGGACAGGGCGTCCAAATCAAAGCTCGGTGGAATCCCTCTTTAGAGGAGACCTGCTGTTTGGGCCAGGTCTTGAAGCAGTGCTATCGCATGGCTTATAAGAAAGAGGCCTTTCCCCTTAAGAAAAAAATAGGGGGAGCAGTTAAAAAGGGTCCTTCTTCCCCCAGTGGGAGATGATCACCTCCAATCAGTTTGTGTTGGGGATCATCAAAAGAGGTTACCGTGTGGAATTTTCAGAGCTTCCCCCTTTGAGACTCCTTGTCACTGAGCTGACAAAAGGTGCCTTTCTTTCCTCTGCAGGAGTTAGAGGAATAGGAAGTGGTAATAAAGGTCCCAGCAGATTAAATAGGCAAGGCTTCTATTCTCTCATTTGGGGTTCGCAAGCCTGTGGAAAAGTTCAGGCTCATCCTGAGCCTGAATCGTCTGGGTGTCTTGGTCACCTACAGAAGTTTTTGGTTGGTTTTAATCACGGGGTGAGGGCACCTCTTCCACCAAAACTGTTTCAGGGCATCGATAGTAAAGGATGCATACCTGCATATTTCCAACGCAGAAAGCCACCAGCGTTTCCTCATGCTGGCAGGGATAACCTCGGTAGGGGTGCTACACCTTCAGTTTAAAGCACTCCCCTTTGGGCTATCCCCTTCTCCCTAGTATCTTCACCAAAGGGGGTCACCTTCCTGCGATGGTAGAGGTCCTGTCCTTCCTGCGTCTCAGGGTAGTCTCTGTGATCGTGTATCTTAACGATCTTCTCCTGTTTGTCCCTTCTCTGGCGCAGTTGAACGGGGATCCACAGCTTATAAGGGACCTATTAGGGAGCCTGGGTTGGCCTCTGAACCTACGGAAACTCATCTTAAACTTCTTCCCAAGGGGGTCACCTTCCTGAGTAAAGAGGGTCAGGTTGAGCTTACTGACATCCACGCTCCTAGCTGTTCAGTGGACGGGGTTACGTTACTGTCGTCTGCAAGCTATTCATCTTGAAGGTTTGGGGCCACAGTAGAGGGCCTTAGGACTCTTTGTTTTCGGTTCTAACTCAGGTAAAGAAGCCAGGAGCGGTGGCGTGTGACAATGCGCGCCGTCTCCCAAAGGCGCAGTCTGCGGTTGGATTGCGTATGTCTGAGTTCTAGTCCACCCTGTGTCAAATCACGAGGGTCTCTGTTGCTAGCTTTAGCACGGTAGCTCATGACTGATCACCGAATGGCAAAGGTCACAGCTGACAGTCCCGTGCTGGCAAGGTAGCAGTGAGTAACCGACTTAGAGCATTGAGATAATACTACATAGCCTGTATTTTAAAGTCCCTTTGGTGGGATAGGGGAGCATGTTTGTCACAAGGCCTAGAGTGGATTTGGCCAATATCCAAGAAGGAGGGAGTCAAAGAGACCCTCAAAATTGGAGGGAGTTGAGAGCAGTAGATCTGGTTCTCAGGACCCCGTAGAGAGTGCTCTGGGGACATTAGGTAGCAGTCATGGAGACAATCCCTTGGCAGTGGCTTACGTCAATAAAACGGGGGCTTCTGGAGCAGAGCCTTAAGGGCCTTAGCGAAAAGCCACCCTCAGATGGGCCAAATGTTAAATTCCTGTCCTTCCAGTGATCCGGTGGAAAGGAGAGCAAATTCAGGTATTAGATGCCTCAGCAGGAGAACGCGGGGAGAGAGCAACCAGGTTCTCAAACAGGACGTTTTCGAAATGATCACCCGGGGGAGGGGGATGCCCTCGATAGACTTCTTTTGCCCCAAGGGAAAACGCGAAAGAAGCCATCTCCTGTTCTATGAGCAAGGGAGATGGGATGTCGGAAGCAGACGCACTAAGCACAGACTTAGGATTTCTCTAGGTGCTATGCTTTCCCCCTTCCCGTCCTGATTCCCGTCTTGATTCCTGCAGAGTTGAGGAAGTTCTGGTGACTCTTTCTAATCGCACCTCATTGGCCCAGGAGGCCGTGGGTCTACATTCTTAAGGGCCTGTCGGTGGAACTCCCCTGGGTTTTTTCCCAGTGTCCAATCTGCTGCCCCCAGGTGGAACCTTGCAGCTTGGCTACTGAGGAAGTTCCGATTGGCAAAGGGGTCTCAGACTGTTAGTAGCCACTCTTTTTGGCAGGTAAATGGAAGCTCAGACCATTTTTTTGAGGGTATAGAGGCGGTTCAATAGCTGGTGCTCAGAGAACTCCTTCAAGGAGCACAGCTCAGGGGCCGTTCTAGAGGTCCGGCAGTCAGGGGCAGATAAAAGGTTAGCCCCGAAACATTGGAGAGTCAGGTATCCGTTTCAAGCGTGTTTCTGAATAGACTTCTAATGTCAGACCTTGGGATAGTAAGGTTCTTCAGAGCCTTAAGTAGGTGAAGACCAAGCCTTTGGTCGCCCCCTTCCCAGTCGGGATCTTGCTTTAGTTTTACAGGTTCTCACAAGGGAACCTTTTGAGCCGTTAGAACCTTGCTCGTTAAGATTGATCACTCCCAAAACTGTATTTTTGGTGGCAATCACTACAGCAGGGAGAGTAAGTGACTCGAAGCCCTTTCTATTAGGGCACCTTTTTTACCTAAGGTAGCCTCTAGTTTCCATAAGAATACAGGAGATTGTGCTACCTACTTTCTGTTCGAATCCAGTAGGAGAACAGGAACACATGTTTCACAGATTAAGATGCTAAAAAGATGTGTTCTTCATTATTTGGATTGCACAAGGTCAGTTCAAGAAATCTGATTCATTTTTTGTGTTGTTTTCTGGGGCTAGGAAGGGTTCCAAAGCCTCTAAACGTACGATAGCTAGATGGTTAAGTTAGCCATTGGACAGGCGTACGTGACAGGGAGGTTAGGTCCTCCAGTTGGGGTTAGAGCACACTCAGCCGGGGCAGTGGCAACTTCTCAGGCAGAGTGGGCTGGGGCATCTCCTGCACAGATCTGTAGTGCTGCAACGTAGTCCAGTGTTTCTACGGTTGTGAAACATTATAGACTGGATCTTCTGTCAGCCAAAGAACAAGCTGTTGGCCGTATAGTACTGCAGGCAGTGGTCCCACCCTAAGGTAATGTACTCGCTTATCCTCTCTAAGGTGGCTGTCCTGAAAGACGATTGGGGAAAAATGGAATTACGTACCGGTAATGTCCTTTTCCAGGAGTCTTTCAGGACAGCACCGGTTCCCACCCAAATTGTTTGCAGATCATCGGGAACTCATTACATGAGGCCGTCAGGTAAGACTTAAAAAGTTTATTTGTTTGACGTGTTCTTGTGTCTCCCCAGTTTGGCCGCAGGTACTCTGGAAGAACTGAGGAACGAAGGGAGGAGGAGGCTTAAATCATGAAAATGAAGGCGGTGTTTCCTCAGAGGGGAGGAGCCGGTGTCTCTCCAAGGTGGCTGTCCTGAAAGACTCCTGGAAAAGGACATTACCGGTACGTAATTCCATTTTTTCTTCAGAGGTCACCACAAGTGTAAACGAGCTGCAACGTGTTAAAAAGGTGAACTTAAAGAGGAAGTAAACCCTGATGAGTATACTTCCTCTTTCATTCCCTGCAAAGGCAAAGCATAATGGACTACTATGCATCGCATAGTAGTCCATTGTGTGTCACTTACCTGACACAGGAGCCAGTGAAGTCACCGCTGTCCCCTGTAGTCCGGTGTATCCATCTTCTCTGTGGGTCTTGCTGCTCCACCGCTGTCATTCGGCGAAGCCGCGATGACGTCACTCCCGCACATGCACACGGGAGCCGCCACGCGCGGCATATCGCCGTTGACGGCGGCGCGCTCGGTGCCTGTCTTTTGGCAAATATCTCCTAAACCGTGTAGGTTTAGGAGATATTTCTTGGACCTACATGTAAGCCTTAATCTAGGCTTAATGTAGGTCAAAGTGTGTTGTAAGGGTTTACAACCACTTTAAGTAAGCATCTGCCAAAAAAAAAAAAAACCCTTATGCTTGGCAGACTAGATTTTTAATCCAGTACATTTTTTGCTATGAATCTAGTTGTGTATTTTGTCTATTCATTTGGTATTTTTCTGTGCACTTTTTTTTAAAGATTAAACTCCAGAAGGGCTTTAACACAAAAATTACTCCTAGGTAGTCTTGCTTTACAACTGCTGCTTAAAGTAGTATTAAAGCAGAGAAACGCCCACCGCTGCAAAAATTAAAAGCCAGCAGCTGCACACACTGCAGCTACTGAATTTTGGTCCGACACGAGTGAGGAAAAGCCGCTCAACGGCTTTTCCTGTTTACATCGTGATCAGCCATGATTGGACATGGCTGATTACATGGTAAAGAGCCTCCGCCGGAGGCTCTACTGAGATCGGTGTAGCGGTGTGTCAGGCTGACGGACCGCACCACCGACCACCACGATGTGCGCCGCCACGGGCGCGCGGCGGCATGTTATCCTGAAGAGAATTAATAAAATGGTGTTGCGCTCCCAGCGTGAAAGTACTCAAATAATAATCAATAATTTCCAAAATTCATAAGGTGGTAAAAATCCAAAAATTAAATGACTAAAATCATAAATCATCAGTGTACAAAATTATTAGGCAGGTGATAGCCACAATAAGTATCACAGTGATCAAAAATATAAATCGTGAAAATCAATCAGATAAAGTGAAGTGAATAAATAGATAAAATTATATAAATTAAGATAATCAATCAAACTTAAAAATACATGAATAAGTGTATATCCCAATACATGGTGAATCGTGTCACTCAAGTGAAAAGTTCATACAAAATAGTGAATTAAAAGTCCTTCAAAAAATACTAAAAAGGCATCAACACTCATATGTGCCACAAAGCATCCAGTGCATAGTATCCAGGTGTTCACCGACCCGTGAGTGTGCTAAATAATTACCTTACAGCTGTAAGGTCAACAGCATAAACACAGGGAGTACATGCCTCTTACTAAATACCATGGAATGTCTTCCAAGAAGAAGACATTCCATGGTATTTAGTAAGAGGCATGTACTCCCTCAAAGCTACCTCCGATACCAAGTGCCAGGATAAGAGGAGCAGTGTGATATTGGATCTCTTCCCCCCCCCCCCCCCCCTCTCCCCCTCCTTACCTCCCAGGAGTCTGTGTTTATGCTGTTGACCTTACAGCTGTAAGGTAATTATTTAGCACACTCACGGGTCGGTGGACACCTGGATACTATGCACTGGACGCTTTGTGGCACATATGAGTGTTGATGCTTTTTTAGTATTGTTTGGAGGACTTTTAATTCACTATTTTGTATGAAATTTTCACTTGAGTGACACCATTCACCATGTATTGGGATATACACTTATTCATGTATTTTTAAGTTTGATTGATTATCTTAATTTATATAATTTTATCTATTTATTTACTTCACTTTATCTGATTGATTTCACGATTTATATTTTTGATCACTGTGATACTTATTGTGGCTATCACCTGCCTAATAATTTTGTACACTGATGATTTATGATTTTAGTTATTTAATTTTTGGATTTTTACCACCTTACGAATTTTGGCAATTATTGATTATTTATTATTTGAGTACTTTCACGCTGGGAGCGCAACACCATTTTATTAATTCTGTTATTATTATTATTATTATTATTCAGGATTTATATAGCGCCAGCAATTTACACAGCACTTTACAATATAAAAAGGAGACAGTACAGTTACAATACAATCAAATACAAGAGGATTAAGAGGACCCTGCTCAGAAGAGCTTACAATCTAATAGGGTGGGGCAGGTGGTACAAAAGGTTATAACTGTCGGGAATTAGCTGATGGAAGTGGTAGGAGATTAGTTTGAGACGTGATAGGCTTCCCTGAATAGATGAGTTTTCAGGGACCGCCTGAAGGTAGAAAGAGTAGGGGATAGCCAGACCAGTGGAGGTAGCGAGGTCCAGAGGATTGGAAATCCTGGAGACGAGTATGGGAGGAGGAGACTAGAGAGCTTGAGAGTAGGAGGTCTTGAGAAGAACGGAGGGGACAATTTGGGTGATATTTGGAGACCAGTTGTGAATGGCTTTGTATGTTGTGGTTAGTATTTTGAATTTAATTCGCTGGGTGATTGGGAGCCAGTGTAGGGATTGGAGGAGAGGGTTGGCAGACACTGAGCGGGTGGTAAGGTGGACAAGTCTGGCAGCAGCATTCATGATAGACTGAAGAGGAGCCTATGGAGAGGCAGGCCAATGAGAAGGGAGTTGCAATAGTCAAGGCGAGATATTACAAGGGAGTGAATGAGGAGCTTGGTGGTTTCATTTCTTAAAAAGAAGCGAATTTTAGAGATGTTGTTCACTTACTCATGAGATTTGTTTGGCTCATACGGTGTGTGCAGCACTTTTGAGACGTGATTTATTTGCCTGTTTTCCTTAATAGCGCAGGAGCCATATTTTTTTTCTATCTGTTATCCTGAAGGACGTCATTTGATGCCCAGTCAGGACAACAGAACCACTTACCCGGACATCTGCTATTGACTGGGCGGGAAGTGGTTATACGCCCTCGATACACTTTTTTTTTTTTTTTTTATTAGACAGATTCTGGGATGATTGGTACTAGTATGGCCTTCAATCACAGCTATTAAAGAGGAAGTAAGCTCTTCCAAAAAAATTAAGCTCCCCCTTTCCCTACAAAGTAAAGGCAATGTGATAATATGCTTTGACCGAGAAGTTACCTGAAAACGTAGCCCGCGCTGTCCCTGATGCAGGACGCAGCCTTCTTCCCCTGGTCTTCCTTCCGGGGCTGTGGACTCCAGCTGTGTGACTGGCTGGGGCCGCGTGACGTCACTCCCGTGCATGCGCGTGGGAGCTGCCAGTCATGGCACTTGCTCCTGAAGAAACGGCATGGGTGGCCGTTCCCTCAGAGCGCATGTGCCGATGACATCATCTGTGCAGTATACAGTAGATATCTCCTAAATGCGCATGTTTAGGAGTTATTTACAGTACCTACAGGCTTACCTATAGGTACAAATACTTCATGGAGGTTTGCAACCTCTTAATTTACTAAATACATATCCATTAGAATATTAATGTTAATATTTTGCTTATTTTATTTTCTTAGTTTACAGTGTTTATATTGTGAGAGAACATTTAGAAACAAAAGTACTCTAAAGGACCATATGAGAAAAAAACAACATCGCAAAATCAAGGCACAAAACCAGGAGTATGATCGTTTTTATATAATCAACTATTTGGTAAGACTGTAAATGTTGTACAAATAATATTCAAACATGAAGTCTTATTCAATAAATATTTATTCCTCTTAAAGAAAACTAAAAGCATATGAAGGTTAGCCCTATAATCTGCATTCTAAGTAATAATGAAAAGGTTTTGCAGACCCCCTGGGACTTTAATGCAATTTGAAATAAAGCAATGCTGTAGGTTATGGGATTGCATGCTCTTTGGCTAAGAAGACTCAAATTGTATTGGCAATATGATAGTTTCCTAAGAGACAGTTACAAGGCAGCCTCACAATCATTATTCAATGTATGTAGTATAGAAAGTTTCAACTGACATCAAAATCAAAGTAGCATAAGCAAACCTAGAACATTGCATTGTACGAACTGTCTATTTTGAAATCCTTTTTCTCTTTGAACTACACAGTCTTACAAGGTCTGCAAATACAGTTCAAAGAAATTGTGGTGTAAAGTCTCTGGAGGCTTCTGATCATTAGCAAGTTTACGTGTATTCCAATTGTGGTCACATAGCATAGATGGCGAGTTCAAACCTCTAGCCAATTATGTCAACTGTGGCTTCATGTTACTCTACTCTAATGTTACTCTTCTGGGCCTGAGTCTGGAAATAACCATTCTTTTAAGAGTTGTACAAGAAACATTGTCAGCATGTCTCATTGATTTCTGCCTTTCACTGGTAAGGCTGCCTAAGAGCTAGTTAAGGACACTGTTTTATATTGAAAATTAATTCAGCAACAAAGAGTATTCTGTCACAAAGCTACTAAAGTGCAAAGGAGAAGGCATTAATCCAACCTGTCACAGTTTAAAGATTTATTTGCTTTAGGTTGTATTTTATGTGTAATGGCAGGCACCCTCATTGATTTTGCCTTTTAATCATTATATTAAGCGGAATAATATAACCTTTTGCTATTAGGGAATTTTTGTTTAGAAACCAGACTGCAACATCTTACACGCTTTCCATGGTCAATAGCACAGGGTCTGCTGCAATGGTTAGATTTTCTTCTAAAAGTTGAGTGTGATTTGGTACGTTTTGGATAAGCATGGCTCCTTCTTGCATTCTTTAAAATTGTTGATATATGGAGATTACCGCACTAATAGAAAAATTATTTAGAAGTGAAAGAAAAGAAAAAGCTGCGGCTCAAAGTGAGATACACACCAAAGCAAAAAATGAAAATATAAAAAAAGCCACGCGGCAAACATATATAACTAAACATTCAGTGAATAACCACAATTCAATGTGAACTTGATTGTAAAAAATACATAATAAAGTCCATCAACTGGAAGTGAATGTGTATATCTTGAATATTCAGACTGATTAACCAGCTTCCAAACACCACCACAGACTTGTGAACCTCAACCACATAAAGTGCGTGCTTACCAGAGCCAAGCTTAACCGTGCTTGCGGCTATCAACCCAGCCAGGGCCTTTATCCAGGAATTGTTGAGTTAGCACACAATGGATTCTTGGTAAGTATTAGGCAGATCACCCACAGATCCAAACCAGGGCGACTCTGTTAATCAGTGGTCATAAACATGAGCCAGGCAGGTACACCCTGGTTCCAGGTCCTTATAGTTGGCATGTACAGATTACACCCAGAGGAAAACTGAGGCTTCTTTCCCAGTAGAGGTAGAATATCTTTCCACGAAGTGAAGGAAGCAGGTAGCAATTTGCTAATTTGCCAGATTTAAGTTATCGGCACTGAATTATCAGTCTTATTCTAAACCGGATGGTGATGTCTTTAACATTTGTGGTCAGATTACTTTAAGTTGTTGGTTATTCATGATTATTGTATAGCTGCCATGAAATTGCACAAGAAAGATTTCTTTCCAAACATTTATTTATTTATTTATTTTAGGAACTAGGGAAGAACTGGGAAGACGTTCAGTCAGAAGATGATCGGGCGTTTGGAGACAACAATGAAGAGTATGGGGGCATTTATTTATTTTAAATTAATTTAAAGCCCAACTCGGCTGTGGTGTTTTTGGTTTGGAAAGAGGGGAGCAGGGGTTAGGACCTTGTGTGTTTGTTTTTTTTTGTTTTGTTTTTTGAGTCCATGCAAGATTATAAAAGTGTTTTAAAAATTGTTAATTTTTACCAGGGACTGGTCTGACTGGGAGGAGCTTCCTGTTTTTGCTGTATGTCTGTTTTGTGACAAGCAAGCAGCTACAAATGAAGAGTTACTTAGCCACATGAAGGTATGTATCTCAGGAGTGGCTCGTGTGTGCTGTAATGTCAGAATGATTTTATTAGGTGTCGAACCCATTTTTTTAACAGGGCAATGTTTTTGCTTTTTACACACGTTAAAAATAAGTTTTTTTTATTGTTACTCACTATAAAATCAGTTTCTCTGGGTTCATTGAGGAACACAGCTCCGCCTATCTCCATTCACGACTAATAAGGTTTTCTAATGCCACGTACCAGGAGTAGGACACTAGGCAGGGAAGAGCTTGGTACCTCCTATTGGCAGTCCTCTGTGCGTAAAACCCCCTTTCACTGCATAGGGCACCAGTTTGTATAAAGCAGTGTCAGAAGCAGACTTCTACAGAGGGGTGGGTGTTGTGTCCGTCAATGAACTCAGAGCGCTGATATATCTTCCTAAGGGTAGACTTGCGTGCCTTCAACATTCTTGGGATCATAGAATCCGACAACCCCCTGTCCTTCAGAAACTGGTTATAATAGCCAGAAATGGTAAAGTAGAATGGAAAACCCTAGGACAGAACATTTTCCTGAATGGGCAGTCACCAGGGAGCGTCCCTGACCGACTTCACCATGCCGGTGTACCACGGACTATGAGACTAGTCAGGAGCCACCAGAATTACCCTCAGCCTCTATCCAGAGGAGCTTCTGAAGGGAAGGCATAAATGAGGTGATACTGATCCCATGGCCCATCTGCCATGGGATCTCTCACTCTTTTCACAAACCTTGGAACCTTCCAGTTGATGCAAAACACCAGTAGCGCCACGTCCAGCATTAGCATAGGCTAATCTGTAACACATCTGCATGCAGGAACCATTCTCCCTAGTCCAGCAGCCGACATATGAGATAGTCGGCCCTCTAGTTTTTGACACTGGGAACATGCACTACGGAGACACCTGGAAAACAGACTGTTCTACCCACTGAAGAGTGTCGGATACCTCCAGAACTGCTGTAGCACTCCTTGTGGTGATTGACATAGGCCACCATTGTTTGTATCCTGACAGGCAGTCCCCGGAGACACTCCACCCAGTGCTCCAGAGAACTTGATAGAACATTGATAGACAGTTGAGCTTCCGACCACCAGAGTCCAGCAACTCTGAGTCATACCCCCCCCCCCCCATACTGGCTGGCATCTGTTGTGACCGCCGACAAACAGAGGGGGAGAAAGGACTTCCTGGCTCCTAGTACCAGGGACTGGAGCTACCAGAGGAGAGAGGCCTTTTGTAGACCAATAGCCTTGTATGCAAGATCGCAGGGTAGACGATCTCTGGGACAAGAGCAGTTTGATAGCGGTCTGAAGCATCCAGAGTTTGTCCAGTGGGAGAAACACTTTGGCATGCCCTGAATCGAGAATCAGGCCCAGATACTCAAGATGTCTGGTCAGGGTCCAGATGGACTTCTTGAGGTTAAAGATGCTTTTGAAATCTTGCAAGGAATGCAAAGTGATCTGGATGCTGTCCAGATCATGGCAATCCCCTGTTGTCTCAGCAAGGCAAGGACTGTGGCCAGAACTTTGGTAAATACTTGAGGAGCAGAGGCTAGACCAAAGGGATGCGCTGCAAAGGGAAGCACAGCAAACACTGATGAGGGGATGTGCAGGTTAGCCTCCTTGATACCTAATGGAGGCCAGAAAGCCCCCTGATGTAGAGAGGCCACCACTGAGGGAATGGACTGATCTTGAACTTTTCAACATGCACAAAAGTCCTAGGTCCTTGAAGTTCTGGATTGGATAAACCCCACCCTTGGGAACCATGGACAGATTAGAGTAGAAACCTTGGAACTGTTCTGGCTCTGGTACCAGAACTATTATGCCCTAGAGCAGCAGGGTCTGTGTTGCTTCCTATGAGGCCTGAAGGTGCTGGGGCAACAGGTGAAGATTGGAAGGGGGAAAAAAAATTCTAGTGGAAAGGAATGAAATTCGATCTTATAACCGGGTGTCACCAGATCCTGGACCCAACTGTAGGAAACAAGAGAGGTCCACGAGCCTGTGTCCGAGCACCCAGGGTAATGAATTATCCGGTTGTGAACTGTGAAAGAGAGCCTGGGTTTCATGCATGGCTCCTTCCCATTCTTGGACTGAGGAAGGAAGGTACTTTTCCTACACGTCAGATTTTTGATGTAGTCCAAGGTAGCTCCAAAGATATATCCGCTCTGGAAGGGTAGTTCTGACAGGTCCTTTTTAGAGATCTGGTCCTGCAGACCAACACTTGAGCCAAAGGACTTGCTGAGGCACTAACCGCTGAGATGGAAAGGTTGAAAAGAAGAAGAGCAACAAAAAGGGATGCATTACACATGTATTTTAACCCCAGGACCATCTGGTCTGCCAGTTTCACATACAGCTGGTGCATTTGGCTATACCTTGTTGCAAAACCTTGACCCATTCGGTCAGTCTGAAATACCCGGGCTATGGCCAACATGGGATGCAGCGCAGACACAGAGATCATGAACATGGAACGTGAGTTGACTCCAACTTACAATCCACAGGATCCATAAAGGAGAAGAATTCCTCTGCCAGAATCCTAGTAGCCTTGTTGAGCCTAGAAGGAAAGGACCACTTCTTCAGAGGGCCCTCCTCAAAGGGGTAGTGTACTGCAAAGCATTTAGGAAGTAAAAAATAGATTTTTAATACAGCTTACCTGTAAAATCATTTTCTTGAAGTACATCACGGGACACAAAGCACTATTCATGAATTGTGCTCTGTGTCCCGTGTCGCGGCAGAATTTGAATTGGAGGGCATGCATACAACAGAGAAAACCGGTCCCAAGGAACCACCAATGCGTCTGTTCCGACAGCGAGCGGATCTTTGATTCTGGACACAAACGATGTCCAGCTTGGCATTGAACCTGGACGCCAGATGATACACATCTGGGATCCACCAGTGTTGACAGATCTGGAGAAAAACTTCCCCTGGAAACAACTTTTGGCGACTTAGAAAGTCTGCCTGCCAATTGTTCAGGCCCGGTATGAACACTGCGAAGAGGAACGGCACATGCCTCTTTGCCCAAGTCAATATGTGATCCACTTCTTTCTGGGCTGTCTGGCTCTTGGTGCCCCCTTGGTGGTTGATATACGCCACCACCGATTTGTCGGACTGGACCCGGACCGGAAGGCCCCACAGTCTGGATGTCCAGAAAAGCTAGCCGGGCTGCCCGAATTGCCAATAGATTGATAGGCAAGGTTTTCCCAAGTTCGTCTTTCAGGACAGCCACCTTAGAGAGACCCTGGCTCCTCCCCTCTCAGGAAACACCGCCTTCAATTTCAAGATTTAAGCCTCGTCCTCCCTCTGTTCCTCAGTTATGGTGTTTCCTCCGGCGGGGAGACACCGCTAAGGAACCTTAGCTATATCAGTTGGCGAAACTGAGGCTTAATGGAGCTCTGACTCCGTTCGGCAGTCCGATCATCTGTCGTACTGACCGTCTTACATGTACTCTAATCTTCGCTTGGTGAAAGCAGGAAGTTTTAGAGGTTCATCCGTTGGTTCACCCAGGCGGGTGTCACGACGGGTTCGGCAGTCCGGGCGACCAGAGAGCTGGTTCTTTTTGACTGACCGTCTTTTACATGTACTCTAATCTTCGCTTGGGGAAAGCAGGAAGTTTTTAGAGGTTCTCCTGTTCGTTCACCCAGGAGGGTGCTGCAACAGGGTAGGCAGTCCGGTCGGCTGGGGAGCTAGACCCTCGTACTGACCTTTTTTACACGCACTCTAAACTTCGCTTGGGGAAAGCAGGAAGTTTGGGGCGGTCCATCCCTTCGTTCGCCCAGGGGGGCGCTGCAACGAGACGTCCAAGGTCCCCCTGTGTTAGCAGTCGGCTTGGAGCTGGAGGCCGGACCGGATGACGGGCGACGTCAGTTCCGGTGGGGGCGGACTTCTTCGTTGTATCCGCGTCTTCCGGTTCCGGACGCGGCACGTGAAAGGGGACCAAGCGTTCGGCTGGTGCAGCCTCTCTTTCTAAAGTTGTACAGGCAGCTGTAGGAGGCACGTTCGCACCACTCTTCCTCAACAGGAGAATGTCTGAAGCAGAGGCTCCAAGAGCTCCTGGAGATAACAGCACCAGCCACTCAAAGGTAAGGGGAACCCTGGGGAGGTGTTCCCTTACATTATAACCAGTAGCTCCACTGGTGTTTTTTTCCCCCTTGGTGGTCGGGGGGAAGGGCAGTGCGTCCGGGATCCTGGTGGTGGTTGATCCTGGGGGGGGGGGGCACTCCCGGTGGTCCTCTATATAGCGCTGGTGTTTCTTTTTCTTTTTTTTTTTTATTATATGCTGCTCTCTCTTTTATTTCTGTCTTTCAGAAAGCCACAAGCAAGTCCCCCCATGGTTCTAGGAAGAAGTGTCCTTCATGTAGAGCCTCTATGGGGGATTCCTGGTCCAAGGCACTTTGCAGAGAGTGTATTGAGGGATTGGTTAGAGAGCAGGCAGCAGAACAGGGGGCAGATCTGGCGGCTTCTGTGAAGGAACTATCTAATACTTTCCAGTCCTTCAAAACACTTTTTTCTAGTTTACAGTGGCCTCAGCCCCAGAGCACTCCTATACCAGCGCAGCAGAGTGTACCATCTAGCCCTGTGGATGCTCCTCCTGCAGGTGGAGAGAATCCAGGGGGTCCCAGAGAGGAAGCTGAGGAAGAGGTTGACAGTGTCGGCTCAGACTCCCAAGGGGAATCTGACAATGAGGGGTTGGATGGGGAATCCAGTAGAACCTCACGGTATAAGCTTTCCCTGGAGGAAGTGGATGAGCTCTTAGGAGCTATTCATACCACTTTAGGCATACAAGAGGAAAAGAGGGCACTGTCACTCCATGATCAGATGTACAAGGGCATGGGGGAACAGAAAAAGCGGGTGTTCCCGGTGCATGACATCTTGATCGACGCCATCAAGAAGGAATGGCAGGATCCTGAGAGGAAACCTTTCTTTTCTGGGGCATTAAAACGAAGGTTTCCTTTTTCGGAAGAGGAGACTCTCGTCTGGAATAAATCTCCCAGATTAGATGCTGCTTTTTCCCAGGTGTCCAGACACACTGATCTGGCCTTCGAGGACATGGGGGTACTTTCAAACCCTATGGATCGAAGGATGGATTCACTCCTAAAGAAAGCCTGGGACTCATCACAGGGGAATCTTAAACCGGCCATGGCAGCCACAGTGGTGGCTCGTAATATGGAGTATTGGCTTACCCAAATTAACGCGCACATTGAAGCGGGGACGGCAAAGGAGACCATTCTATCCTCCTTTCCCATGCTGCTTAAAGGGATAGCATACATTGTGGATGCTTCAGCTGAATCCGTGCGAATGTCTGCAAGGTCCTCGGCCCTGACCAACTCAGCTAGGAGGGCTTTATGGCTGAAGACCTGGCAGGGAGACAATGTGTCCAAAGCAAAGCTTTGTGGGATCCCCTTTACAGGAGACTTGCTGTTTGGGCCAGGTCTTGAAGCAGTGCTTGATCGCACGGCGGATAAGAAAAAGGCCTTTCCCGTTAAGAGGAAATTTGGGGAGCAGTCAAAGAAAAAGACTCATCCCCAGAAGAAGTTTGAAGCCCCTAGAACTAATCGGCAGAAGAAAAGTTGGGGGCTCAAGGGCAAAGGGCGCGGGGGAGCAATTTTTCGCCCTCCTGAGCAGCCCAAAAAGTCTCAGTGACAGGGTCACAGTGGGAGGAAGGTTGGGGGCCTTCCTCCCACAGTGGGAGATGATCACCTCCAATCAGTTCGTGTTGGGGGTCATCAGAAGAGGTTACCGTTTGGAGTTTTCAGAACTCCCCCCTCTGAGACTCCTTGTCACCGAGCTGCCAAAATGTGCAGAAAAATCATCTGCCCTTCTTTCCTCTCTGCAGGAGTTAGAGGAACAAGAAGTGGTAGTACGGGTCCCAGCAGGAGAGACAGGCAGGGGCTTCTATTCCCACGTGTTTGTGGTTCGCAAGCCTTCGGGAAAGTTCAGGCTTATCCTGAACCTGAAGCCTCTGAATGTCTCAGTCACCTACAAAAGGTTTCGGATGGATTCAGTTTACTCGGTGAAAGCACTTCTTCCACCAAACTGTTTCATGGCATCGATAGATTTAAAAGATGCATACCTGCATATTCCCATCGCAGAGGCCCACCAGCGTTTCCTCAGACTGGCAGTAAGAACCTCGGTAGGGGTGCTACACCTACAGTTCAAAGCACTTCCCTTTGGGCTATCCTCTTCCCCCCGGATCTTCACCAAAGTAATGGCAGAAGTTCTGGCTTATCTGCGTCTCAGGGGAATCTCAGTGATCGCGTATCTCGACGATCTTCTCCTGTTTGCCCCTTCTCCGACACAGTTGACTCGAGATTTACAGACAACAAGAGACCTGTTAGTAAACTTGGGTTGGCTTCTGAACCTGGAGAAGTCCAACTTAGATCCTTCCCAGAGGGTCACCTTCCTGGGATATGTGTTGGACTCAACAGTACAGAAAGTCTTCCTCCCTTCAGAAAAAATTCAAAAGGTAGACAAGGCACTGTTGTTTCTCCAGGGCAGCCACCAGATCTCAGTAAGGAGGGTCATGTCGGCATTGGGTTTGCTGACGTCCACGCTCCCGGCGGTCCAGTGGGCGGGATTACATTACCGTCCCCTGCAATTATTTATACTGAAGGTTTGGGATCACAGCCAGGGGTCCCTGGATTCTTTGGTGTCGGTTCCGGACCAGGTAAAGAGGTCCCTCTGGTGGTGGAGAAAGGGAGCAATATCCAGGGTGGTCACAACCGATGCAAGCAGCTCAGGTTGGGGTGCACACCTAGACTCCCGCCTGATACAGGGTACCTGGGAGAGGAGGGAGTCGAAGAGATCCTCGAATTGGAGGGAGCTGAGGGCAGTAGATCTGGCTCTCAGGACCTTTCAGAGAGAACTCAGGGGGCATCACGTAAAAGTCAGGTCGGACAATTCCTCAGTGGTAGCCTACATCAACAGACAGGGGGGCACCAGGAGCGAATCCTTATGGGCCCTAACAAAAGCCATCCTCGGGTTGGCCGAAGCAAATGTCCTGTCCCTGTCAGCAGTCCACTTGAAGGGGGAGCAAAATCAGGTGGCAGATTTCCTCAGCAGGAGAACATTGAGAGAAGGCAACTGGGTTCTCAAACAGGAGGTTTTCGAAATGATCACCCAGAGGTGGGGGGATTCCTTCGATAGACCTCTTTGCCTCGAGGGAAAACGCGAAGGTAGCCAGCTTCTTTTCTATAAACAAGGGGGACGGGGCGTTGGCGGTGGACGCACTAGCACAGAATTGGGGTTTCTCCAGGTGCTATGCTTTTCCCCCCTCCCGTACTGATTCTGGCAGTGTTAAGGAAGTTTCAGGTGGAGAACACTACCCTTATTCTAATCGCACCTCACTGGCCCAGGAGGCCGTGGTTCTCCATTCTGAAGGGCCTGTCTGTAGAACCCCCCTGGATTCTCCCAGTCCAGGAGGATCTCCTTTCTCCGGGTCCAATCTGCTGTCCTCAGGTAGAGCGGTGGAACCTTGCAGCTTGGCTTCTGAGGAAGAACTGTTGAAGGGCAAGGGCTTCTCAGATCGCTTAGTAGCCACGCTCCTAAACTGCAGGAAAAAGGAAACCAGGACCATTTACTTAAAGGTATGGAGGCGGTTCAATAGCTGGTGCTCAGAGAGCTCCTTCAATGTGCACAGCTCTGTAGCCGTTCTAGAGTTCCTACAGGCTGGGGAAGATAAAGGTTTAGCCCTTGGAACTCTGAAGGGTCAGGTATCCGCTTTAAGCGTGTTTCTAGAAAGGCAGCTAGCTTCAGACCCTTGGATAATGAGATTCTTCAAAGCCCTAAGTAGGCAGAGACCTGTTTCAAATTCCCCCTTCCCAGTTTGGGATCTTTCTTTAGTTTTACAATTTCTCACAGGAGAACCTTTTGAGCCATTGGAATGTTGCTCATTAAAACTGATCACTCTCAAAACTGTGTTTTTGGTGGCGATCACTACAGCAAGGAGAGTGAGTGAACTCGAAGCCCTTTCTGTTAGGGCACCTTTTTTTCAGGTTTTTCCGGACCGTTTGGTTTTTAAGACGGATCCGGCCTTTTTGCCTAAGGTAGCCTCTAGTTTTCATAGAGCCCAGGAGATTGTGCTACCTACTTTCTGTTCAAATCCAGTAAGAGAACAGGAACACATCTTTCATAGATTGGATGTTAGAAGATGTGTCCTTCATTATTTAGATTGCACAAGTCAGTTCAGGAAGTCTGATTCACTTTTTGTGTTGTTTTCAGGGGCTAGGAAGGGTTCCAGAGCCTCTAGACGTACGATAGCCAGATGGTTAAGGTTAGCCATTGGGCAGGCTTATGTGGCAGGGGGGTTAGAACCCCCAGTTGGGATTAGAGCACACTCAACCAGGGCAGTGGCAACTTCTCAGGCAGAGTGGGCTGGTGCATCTCCTGAACAGATCTGTAGAGCTGCAACATGGTCCAGTTTTGCTACGTTCGTGAAACACTATAGACTGGATCTCCTGTCAGCCAAAGACCAGGCCTTTGGTCGTAAAGTGCTGCAAGCAGTGGTCCCACCCTAAGGTAATGTGCTCGCTTATCCTCTCTAAGGTGGCTGTCCTGAAAGACGAACTTGGGAAAAACTGAGTTACGTACCGGTAACATCCTTTTCCGGGAGTCTTTCAGGACAGCCCCGGTTCCCACCCAGGTTTTTGGAGATCGTCGGGAACTCGTCACACGAGACCGTCAGGTAAGATTGAAAGTTTGTTTGTTTGACGTGTTCTTGTGTCTCCCCAGTTGGCCAGAGGTACTCTGGAAGAACTGAGGAACAGAGGGAGGACGAGGCTTAAATCTTGAAACTGAAGGCAGTGTTTCCTGAGAGGGGAGGAGCCAGGGTCTCTCTAAGGTGGCTGTCCTGAAAGACTCCCGGAAAAGGATGTTACCGGTACGTAACTCCGTTTTTTTTTCTGCTTGGGACCATACTCCCTGGACAGACGCTTCCTCTAGGACTGCTCCCCAGCCCAGACGACTGGCGTCTGTAGCCACCACCTTCCAGGTTACTGGTGGAAAGGATTTTCCACTTTTCAAGTTGCTGGCTTTTGACCACCAAGATAGGCCCCATTTGTACCTGTGGAGACGGAGCCATAGGATGATCCAAGGTTCCAGCAGTCTTGCCCCAGGCTTTCAGGATATTGTTCTGGAACAACCTGGAGTGGAAGTGAGCATAAGGAATTGCGTTGAAAGACGACCCCATCTTGCCCAGTAACCTCATGCACAGCCGAATAGAAAGTCTCTTTTCTCTTTTCACCTTCTGGACAAGCTCCACTATGGAGTTGATCTTTAAGGTGGGTAAAAACACCTTTTCTTGAACGGTATCCAAGATTAGACCCAGATACACCAAGATCGGAGTCAGATGAAGGGTCGATTTGTCCACATTCAGAATCCAGCCTAGGTGCTGCAAAACCCGAACTGTTCTTGAAATGCTTTGGACCAGGACGGGATAAAATTGATCCTTCAGGAGAAGATCATCCAGATACTCTACCACGGCAATCCCCTGGGATTCTTAGGGATGCCAACACTGGTGCCAGAATCTTTGTGAAGACTCGGGGGGGGGGGGCGTAGCTAGACCGAATGGTAATGCCATAAATTGAAAATGGTGCCCCTCTACTGCGAAAAGCAGAAACCTTTGATGCAGAGCTAAGATTGGTACATGAAGGTATGCATCCTTGATGTACGCTAGTAATTCCCTTTTCTCAAGGATGTTATTATTGAACAAGCCGACTCCATATGGAAGGACCGGACGTTTAGAAAGCAGTTGAGAGTCTTGAGGTCCAAAATGGGCCTTAACACCCCGTTTTGGCTTCCGCACGGTGAAAAGGTTTGAGTAAAATCCCTTGAATCTTTCCTTGTGCGGAACCTTGACAATTACCCCCTGCTTTTGCAGATGCTCCAAGGCCAGGAACAGACTTTTCCTTTTTTTTGGTTCCAACGAAACCCTTGAGCTCATAAATCGTGTTGGAGAAAACTCCCAAAACTCTATTCTGTAACCTTGTGTTATAGCGGAAATGACCCACCTGTCCTGAACTAGTCCTTTCCAAGCATTCAAAAACAGCCAAAGTCTTCCCCCCCACCCGTAAGAGCGGGAGCACCCCTTCACAATGTAGACTTGGAGTTGGGCTTGGCTGACCTTTGGGTCCAGGGTTTTTTCTGACCCTGAGGTTTTTTAAACCCAGATTGCTGAGGCCGTCGATACCGCTTGGGAGAAGATGCACTAGACCCTGGAGCATTGGGAATCTTAAAAGAAGGTTGCTTATTCTTCCTTTTAACAGGAAGTAAGGCTCTCTTTCCTCCTGCGATCTTTTGGATATACTTATCCAGATCTTTGCCAAACAGGCGTTCTCCATGAAAGGAAAAGCCGCGAGAAGCTTTTTGCAGACCAGTTCATTAACCACAAGACTCTGTGCATATGTACCGACAGTAGCGCACAACAAGACATCTGCTGGATTGAGTCTTTTAATGCATCTGCTGCAAAGCACGAGGAAGCTCCAACAATTTCTCAATAGATTCCTCCTGACAAGGTAGGCTCTTGACCAACCTTTTAAAACGGTCCTTTAGAGACTGTCAGATGCTGATAGCCGGTACCTCTAGCTGTGCTGCTGAACCAGCTACCGCAAAGGAGGCTTTTAACAAGGACTCTAGCTTTTTATTAGCCGGATCCTTAAATACTTGGGCATTATCCACTGGACAGGTTAGACTCTTATTCACCGAAGAAATGGCAGCATCCACCATCGCTGCAGACTACAAGAAAATCGGCAATGAGATCCTGTTAAAGTGGCCACCTAGCTTCAGGAAAATGGCAGGCATGCCCATAAATGCATATCGGCTTTACAGCTCTCTCAACCCAACAGTATCACCCCCACACCAAACTGGAAAGGGAAACCCCCCCTAATGCAAGGATGCCCATAGAAGGCCCAGAAGTCCACATCAGCAAGTAGGGGGAGAAGGTCAGCCATCCCACCAGAAGGGGATCTCAGAGGCCCCCCTCCAAGGAGCACCTGCACCCTGCCGCATGCGAGTAAGGCTCCCATGACAGATCCACCTAACCACCGAAGTGGCGGGCTTTCGGCCAGGGTAACACTGTGACATGGACTCGCTGGTTGCCCCAGTCCAGAATGGGGATATCGTAGCCAATTGAGCACGTAATTAAGTGTCTGCGTGCGCTCGATGATCAGATTGAGGTGACCACTTAAATATCCAGCCCTTCGCCCATACCAGTTGTTAATTGATGATCCTCCACAGAAAAAAGAAGAAAAAAAAAACAGGACCACAAGTCCCAGCAGGGAACTAGGTCCATGCTCCTGAAAACTAGGCAGAAGAACTGGTGGCGTATGCAATAAGAGGGGGTTTGATGAACAGAGGACTACCCATGAGAGGTGCAGAGATCATTCCTGTCTAGCGCCCTCCTCCTGTTAGGTAGCGCTATAAAACCATATCCGTTATTAATATGGAAAAAAGCAAAACTGTGTCCATAAATTTAACAGAAGTAAAATCTGGAATTGTTTCTAGAAAATTACTTTAAACCACCAAACATTATATTTTCTGAAAGAAAATACCCTGTAGAAAAAATGGTGGCAGTTGCATATTTTTATGTTGCTTGATATTTGGGTACTGTTTATCAAATGCATATTTTCTGAAAAAATACACTAGAATGAATATAAAAGGTTGTTTTGGGTAAATGGATGGCAAACATTGTCCAGCCTTAAAATTTGTGTGTGCCCCTAAAATGGCAAAAATCTACGGTATTCAAAATGGATTTACAAGCTTCCTATGTGATAGCATTGAGCAGGTTTCAAGCTCTCTTTATGGAGATGTATATTAGTCTATTAGACGCTAAGGGGCAGATTTACAAAAACTGGAAAGTACAGAATCTAGTGCAGCTCTGCATAGAAACCAATTGGCTTCCAGATTTTTTTTTTTAATTGAACAAGCTGAAGTTAGAACTTGATTGGCTACCATGTACAGATGCACCAGTTTTAGTAAATCTCCCCCTTAATGTCTTAACTGCCCTCCACTGCAGAGCAAATCAAGCACAGTTTAGCTGCAGGATGACAGCTCTGAACCTGGAAGTGATAAAATCCCTTTCAATTCTGGGTCCATTCTCCTTCATTCTGCATCCTGAAGCCATTCACTGTGGTCACAGGCTCCCTGGAGGAATGGTAGAGCTTGAAAACGACTGTGTTGTGGAACCAGAAGGGAATGGGGGCGGCACATTCACTGTACTGTAAAAGTGATTGTGACACTACAGGTGCCTGACCACTTCTACATGAAAGCTGAGCATGATTCCCAGCATTGGTGTTTGATTGGAAAATAACATGCCCCAGCAATGTTTATAGAGAATTCGTGTTCTTTTACCTACAGCATATATAGGCCCCATGTACCACGCTGCTTCTTTACTCGCAGGTGGACGTCGCTGCCATAACTAGGCAGGTTTCTTTGGGGAATAGATGGTGTCAGTTATGGAATGCTGTTTCTTCACCAAGGACCCACTGCCATTTTGCATATGCAGCAGGGGTGTGCAATTGCTCAATCTAAGGTGACCAGCATCTTGCCTACCTCCCTGTTTAGACAAGGGGAAATGGCATTACCCAGTACCTCCTCCTACAATAGAAAAAAACATCTTTACTTGATGTACAGCCTAGGATTCTGTGTCCTAGTCCTGGCTGCTAGTGACATGCAGTTCTGTGGGATTGCATTTTAGCACGTGTCATATCAAAATGATTAAACAACCTTAACAACATAATTTTAACAGGTGAAATAAATATAAAATGCAAATTAAAATGAACAACATTTACCTTTCCGCCACTTAACTGAAGAATGTTTCCTATTCTATGAGAAACAAATAACTGTAGAACCCGGGCCTGTGAGATTAACACATTTATAATAGCCTTATATGTAGGGGAGGTACAACCATCAGTAGTCTTTAAAGTGGTTGTAAAGGCAGAAGGTTTTTACCTTAACCGCTTTAGCCTGGCGATGATTTAACCGACAATTGCAAATAAAATTGATGTCCTTTTTTTCCCACAAATAGAGATTTCTTTTGGAGGTATTTGATCACTGCTGCAGTTTTTTTTTTTATTTACTTATTTTTGCGCTTAAAACAAAAGATTGACAGTTTTCTGGGGAAAAAAACGTTTTTTTACTTTCTGCTATAATATCCAAAAAAAACTATTTAAAAAAACGAATTTATTCATCAGTTTAGTCCAATAAGCGCATATTGATTGGTTTGTGCAAAAGTTATAGCGTCTACGAAATAGGGGATAGAGTTATAGCATTTTTATTATTATTATTTTTTTACTAGTAATGGCAGCGATCTACGATATATATATATATATATATATATATATATATATATATATATATATATATAAACTAGTGTCAAAATAAAAAATAAAATGGATAAGAAAAAATAATTAAATTCAAGCGCCCCATCCTGCTGAGCTCACACGCAGAAGCGAATGCATAGTAAGTCATGCCAGCATATGAAAACTATGTTCAAACCACACGTGTAATGTATCTCCGCGATTGTTAGGGTGAGAGCAATAATTCTAGCATGAGACCTCCTTTGTAACTCAAAACTGGTAATCTGTAGAAATTTTTAAACGTCGCCTATGAAGATTTTTAAGGGTAAAATTTGCCATTCCACAAGCGAGCGCAATTTCGAAGCGTGACATGTTGGGTATTAATTTACTCGGCGTAACAATATCTTTCACAATATAAAAAAATTGGGCTAACTTTACTGTTGTCTTATTTTTTTTTATTTAAAAAAGTGTATTTTTACCAACTTGCAAATACGGTGTGACAAAGTATTGCAACGACTGCTATTTTATTCTCTAGGGTGTCTGAAAAAATATATAATGTTTGGGGTTCTAAGTAATTTTTTAGCAAATTGTTGTGCCCGAGAGCAGGTGCTACTCTTCCTCTCCTCGCAGGACATGGAGGCAGTAGTAGGAGCCATTGGCTGCTGCTGCTGCTGCTGTCAGCCAAGTCCTATGAGGAGGGAGTCAGGCTGAGCTGCACTGTGTGTGTGTCAATAGACTCTGGATCGAGCCTGCACAGTGCTCTCATAGCAATTGGCTCGCTGTCTGTGCATTTGGAAGAGAGGAGCAGCCAGGAGCGCTGGTGGGGGACCCTACAAGTGAATGATTGGGGCTGCTCAATTATTGCGCAGAAACGTATAACATTTTTTATTAAAGCGTGGCCGTGTTTTTCTGGGTGGACGTCCTCCCAGAATCTTGCTCCCGCACGCCCCTTGAGGCGCGCACCCGGGAACATCCATGACCGCCGGGTAAAATGCCGCTAAACGGCCTCTGATAGTGGGCGTTTACCACGTGATCACTCGGTCAAATGACGCGATGCCGGTTCCTTCCTCCCCTCTCTGTACCGATTGGTACAGGGAGAGGGGGAGAGATGGCAGAGATTGCAGCAGCGCTGTGGGCTGGATGTGTAGTGCCCACAGCGCTGATCAGTGACAATAATCTGCAGTACTCTGCCCATACTCTGCAACACTGTGCAATACTCTGCAACACCGTGCAATACTCCGCCAATACTCTGCAATAAATTTGAAAAAAAAAATTATTTTTTACCGAATTTTCAGTTTTTTTTGATTAATAGCGCAAAAAAAAACAGCGGTGATTAAATACCACCAAAAGAAAGCTCTATTTGTGTGAAAAAAGGACAAAAATTTCATATGGGTACAGTGTTGCATGACTGAGTAATTGTCATCCAAAGTGTGAGAGCACCGAAAGCTGAAAATTGGTCTGGTTAGGAAGGGGGTTTAAGTACCCAGTGGTCAAGTGGTTAAAGTGATTGTAAAGCCTCTTTGGTATTTAAAAAAATAAAAATAAATCGTGTTATGCTTTCCTGCTCTGTTGCAGTGATTTTGCGCAGAGCAGCCTGGATCCTTTTCTCCACAGGTGCATCTTCTGTGCTCCTAGCCCCTCCCTCCCTTTTGAGTGCCCCCACAGCAAGCAGCTTGGGGGCACCCAAATGGAGCTGCAGCTCCATGTGTCCATTTAGACACGGAGCTGCAGTTTCTACCCCGCCCCCTCTTTCTCCTGATCGGCTAACTGACTTTGATGGACAGCAGCAGGATCCAATGGCGCCATTGCTGTGTCTCAGCCAATCAGGAGGGAGAGTCCCGGACGGCCGGGACACTCGAGGACAGAGATGGGGCTCAGGTAAGTATTAGTGGGGCCGAGGGGGTCTGCTGCACACAGAAGAATAGAATGTATTAAGATAAAAAACCTTCTAACTTTACAATCCCTTTAGGATATTTAGAAGTTGTAAGGTGATTAGACCTGAAAAAGTTAGCATTTTATGCACAATCTAATTAAGGGGTACTAAACCCCAGCATTCACAATTTCTATTTTGAGTAAGGATGCAGTGTGTTAATGGCTTCAAACCTGACATTCATTTGTAGCATTAACATTTTTACTATTGCCTCTTTACTGCACTAATAGGCAGCTATGGGTGTTCTCACATCTTATTGACAGGAGCCAACACTTAAATGTGTTTAGCAACAACATGCAGGGTTTAGTCAGTCAAGGCCCTAGTAATTAAATCAGAGGATCACACAGAGAAGGGTTTTCGGTTTCATGAAGGCAAGAGCAGCCAGCTTCCTCTACATGATCAAGGGATGTTAAAAATGCATTTACCTTTTTTGTAAATCGACCTCAGTGATTCAGATAGACTGTGCACTTTGTAAATGCAGTTGCACTTATTTTGCCCAGAACTCAGTGACTGGTTAAGTTCTGTTGATTTCCATCAACCAGTAATGTACAAGGTAAAATGCTGTTTATTTTCCTTTCACCTAATTGGGTATTCTTTTCAAAGTGTAGCTTCACCACTTTACTAAGCCTAGTGTTTTCAGTAAGTCGACCACATTGTTTGCATGTTAAAAAAAAAGCAAATATATCAATAAAATGTAAATATCAGTTTGCCTAAAAGCTAGCCTTAAACACGTTTATTGGTGGGATGAAAATATTAATTGTTTGAATCACTGTCTACATGTATGCAATAATCAATGAAATAATACAGCTAAACAAATATGTATTTTCAATTTCATGTAGGATATTCACCATTTTGATCTTCAGAAAATAAAAGTAGACCTAGGTAAGTTAAAAGAAATCAAAATAATTTTGCTCCACAATTTCTCTCCTTCGTAAAGAAGAATGTTAAAAGTTAAGCATGCCTCACATGGGCCTTGGCTGCATGGAAAATGACAATAATCCATAAAAGCATGTGTCCCGTCAATGCATCTCAATTCTGTAGGAAGATGGTTGGGTGTTTTACTGGTTCATATTGAATGAAAATATTGCATGTTTTTAGATAACATCTTAGCTCATGTCTTATAGAAAGTAACTGGGGGACATAAATTCTCTTTACAAATGCTCCACTCCATGTAAATAATAGGAAAAACACCCCCTGTGTATATTGTGGGATTGACATATCAAGTAAGCATTATGTAATTTCACTCATTAAATATTCAAATACATGTCTTTTACCTCTGGTATGCCCACATTTCTTTTTAATGTTTTTAAAGAATTGGAAAACATACTGCTTACTTTTATAATGCTTCCAAAGCATTAATATGCAAGAACTTTGCTGCTCTTTTGGGCACAGGTACCAGGGATTCTTGCCAAACCTATTCTCCAAATTACAATTAGAATGTACATCTGCAGAGGCTTGCTTAAAAAGGTCTCCTATGACTGTCCTAAAAACATAAAGCTCCAGAGGCAAGTTTATGGACATGAAACGTACAGTGATTTCTTCTTTTCATAGTTTTTTTCCCAACGCTCTTTTCAACAAATACTGTCTTTGTTGACCTACTCTTGACACATTAATGTTTTCCATTGTGAGTCTGGTCTAGGAAAAAAATGTGATCAAGGTCACCAGGGCAGTTCATGAGAAGTCTGTGTTGACTAATACCTGTAATACTGTTTTAACCACTCCACTCCTAAATTTGGCATAGCCATGTTCTGTATAAATTGATTACACCAAGGCAGCCGCGGACATTGTATTCAACATTTTGTCATCTTGTCATTTGTTTTGCTCTTTCAGATGTTCCTTTTATATTTTTGTTTATCCTGTTACCTAATGAGCAATGCTTACAAAATCACTATATATATATATAATTATGGGTTTTGTGGATTAGTGCATCACTCACCCTTTTTATTTTTTTTAAATAATGCTCCTAGCGTACTATAATTTGATACTAAGCAGTTCTCAAACAAATAAAGTTGGCCTAGTTCCTGTAACAGAAATGTATGAGAGAAATCAAGCAGAACTGAAGAACTGACAAGTTGTACTAAATGCAACTTGATAAATGCACTCAATTTACATTGATATCATTTGTGACTGCTCTTGATCTGCTTAACAATGCAAGAACTACTTTTCTTACTGGTTTGTAATGTTTTCTGTTTGACAGGACTGAAATTCTATCAGCAAGTTAAATTGGTGAATTTTATTAGAAGGCAAATCCATCAGTGTCGATGTCATGCCTGTCCAGAGAAATTTCAGTCGAAAATAGAATTAATAACGCACATGGAAAAATACCGTCATATAAGTGTTCTTCCTGAGAGATCTGTATGGGATCAGCCACAGTAAGAATCCTAGACCAAGCATTTGTATTTGTTTACTGGAGGGCAACTGTTGAAATGCATTATAATGCATTGTTTTTCAATTACATTTCTGAAAATCTCCAACCAGGTCTTATTTTTAAGATCTCAGTGACTGAGAACTGCTATGCCAAAGGAAACCTGTACTTCTAAAGTTATTGAGAATGCATTCATTCATGTATTCTAAGAGCTCATGCACACTGCATCTCAAAGAAGCTGCTTCTACGGGCTTTTGAGCTTTTTGTGAGCTCTCATTTCTTTCTGCCTGGAAACTCTCCTCCGTGTGTGCCAATGTGTCTATGCACACTATGGCTTTTTCAGGAGTTTACGGGCATATGCTGTTACAGGCAGAACCCCCTCCCCCCCACCAAACTCATGTTTTTGAGAGGAGCTTTCAAACAGAAAAGACACCTAAGTGCCCAAAAACATGTGAAGAAGCTTGATATTGCACCAGAAAAAAAGAGCTGAGGGGGGGGGGGGAGTTTGTGGGGGGGAAAAAAAACACTTATGCTCAAAGAAGCTTGAAAAAAAGCATGCAAAAAAGCACAAGCTTCTTCAAGCTTTTTAGGCAGCAAAATAAAAGCTCAAATGCCTGTAAAAGCAGCTTTTTTTTGTGGTGCAGTGTGCACGAGCCTCAAAAATGCAAGTTGGATAGCTGTAATGCAGATATGTTGTCAAGGCAAGAATATGGCTTGAAATCAGTTTTGCTCCGACTTTACAAAACCAGTTGCTCTTTTAAAAGTATACTTAATTTAATTGTTTGTTAATTTTTTTGCAGATATTATGAAGTGGTTATAATACAGAGCTTAATGTTTACTTACCTCTTGGCTCAATAGAACACCTGTCACCTCATTAATTTAATAAATGGTAGTATTTTTATTTGTTTTATGGATATCACAGTATCAAGCACAGAGCACTAAGCACTTTTTGCAATTAGTTTACCTTACTTTAAATTAAAAGGAGACACACACCCATTACATATTTTAGAAGAGCAGCACCATACCCTCTTTAATATTTAAACAGTATCCTGTCAGAGCCACAGAGAATTAATGGAGCGAAAAGACAAAACCAAGAGTTATTGAGAATAAGCAGACTTTTAAGGTATGCAAATAGTCTACACCATCTGAAAAAAATCCATCAAAGAAGAAAGACCTGTGCCAAAGTACAAGGTATAACAAACTGGGCTTAAATGTTCTATTGACCCCAAAAGTGTATGAAATCTATATGGCCAATAAAGTAATCATCCGTGCATCCAAAGAAAAAAAGAAAAGGCAATGTGTACATGTGGGGAAGTAATTCTTGAGCAAGATAAGTAGAAACAAAGTATATGCTTTATTTAGGACAACATGGGTCCACATGAATGCTCACACAAATGTGTACTCTAGCTCCTAGCTTGGTGGCACTGTTCTGTAGTGTTAAGATATATGCACCCCAATACTTGTGGCCGAGGGGAAAGGGTGGTGATAGTGAGGACAGCCTGAGATGTAGGATGAGAGGGACAAGCTGTAGGACCGTGCTGGTGCGTCCCACACCAGTACAGAGGTACACAGGCTGGAAGCTGGAAATTACATCACCGGAATGGATGTCGCTACAGACGTCATCACTTCCAAGTGAAGAGAAATGTCCAATGGTCTACAAAACAATGCGTTTCGAATATTGTTTATATCCATTTTCTTTGGTGGGAGTACTGTTGGCATCAGTTCCTCGTTGTATTTCTACTTGTATTTTTATTGGTATTTTGTTTTCATTTATTTGTTTCTTTGTGTATACAAAGAGGCCGTCCACACAGAAATACAAAATAATTCATTTAAAAAAAGCAAATGGTAGCAGTGGCTGTGAGTTGGACTCATATGGAACAAACTACAGTTCACTTAAAGCGTTTGTTAACCCCCAAAAAAAGTTGTTCCTGTCCCTTTAATGTGAAAGCTGCAGCTTGGTGCTTTTAGCCTTCTCTTTATCTCTTACAATACCTGTTTGATCCTGCCAGTTTCTGTCTACCTCCCTAGAACAGACCACGATTATAATGGCTGCTGAGCCAAGACATCGTGGTCTAAATGCGCGTCTACTTCATCTGCAGGTCTCCTCTGTGTCTGTTTTCAGCTCACCCCTCCTCCCCCTCCCTCTGCCTGTCAACATGTAGTCTCGAGTGAGAAAGGACGATCTCTTACACTCCCAACCACGTCCCGCTCCCCTCTCCTCCCTCCTCTCCCCTCTCCTCCCACCTCTCCCCTCTCCTCTTGTACACACTGCATTGACGCCCAAAGGGAGGAAGATAAGCGATTCCTCTTCTGACGTTGCTTGCATACGTCAGAAGGAATATGAGTCCCTCCTACTCAGCTCACATATGGAGATGAAAGAGGACAAGCTAGAGCTAAAAAATGCTAATAAAAGGTATTTTTACAAAAAATAAAATGATGCTGCAATGTTTAGGGAACCGTGTATTGTGTGCCTGATTAATTGGGGGCAATTGGGTTAACAACCACTTTAAGAGAAATGTTCTTGTGATTTACTGGAGTTGGAGAAAGGAATAGAAGTACTATGTCCCGGTTAAGGTTATAGGCTGAAACCACCTTAAGAAGGAAAGATTCCCTAGACCTGAACACTACCTTGTCTCTTTGTAAGACCAGAAAGGTTACAAGACCGAATCACAAGATCAAAGACACTCTTAGCAGAGGTGATGGTGACAAGGAATGCAGTGGTGTGACTAATCACAGAAAGGGGACTGTGTCTCCTAAAGGGTGGTTTTTGAAATGTGTAAAGAGAGTGAAGGTGGACGTCTGGGGGAAGCCAGATAAAACACCAGGCACTTTGATCTCAGAGATTACTCTGTGCCTCGCATTCTGGCCTTTCTAACAATCAATACTTGACTAGAACTTGGCCTTAGGCCCTCGGGAAGGACAAGATTCTGTTTCAAAAACCTTAGGCTTCTCTCTCTTGTCAGAACATTTTATTCAAGGGGAATCTCAGTTCAGGCCCCCTTACGGCACTCTGTGCTTCCATAGGATCCCTTTACATGTGGGTCCCCATCAGAGTGCCCCTTACATCAGGGTCTCAATCAATGCTCCCTTTACATATGGGTCCCCATCAGGGTCCCTCAAGCATCTGGGTTCTCACCATCAAAAATGGTCAGTATGCACATCAGCTGTGGGCCAGATCAAAGTATTATTGCCCAAAGCTTAACAGTGCCCAAATAGTGGTGTAGAAAAGTATGTTGTAGTGTTCCAAGTTAAACTGCATGCAGGCCTTATCTGATTCAATGATGTGGTCAGTTGACTGAAAAACTAAATGATGAATAATTTTGAAATGGATCCAAGTAACTGACCTATTTAGAGAGCCTGTCTTGTTGGGAACTGAAAAGCCACGGTTTGTAATCTGAAAGTATGTGTTCAAGTTTCTTCGTAAAAGAAATATGTTGCAAAACTTAGAAAACAGTAGCTTTATTTTTTGTTTCAATTGTTGTAGTGCTTCAACTAGCTAATTAACTTCAGTCTGTACTTTCTCCACAACTTTGCTACTATACATTAGCCACTCTATAAACAAACATGGCAGACAAGCACTGCATAGATTGTCATGCAAACACATTTGAATACCTGTTACCAGGTATAGGATATAAAGCTAGTTCATGAAACCAGCAGAAAGAGGCAATGCTTTCTATAGCACATAGTACTAAATGTGTTTATTTTTTTGCACCTGCTTAAAAATGTAACAAAAATAAAATTATTAAATTAAAGTAGTTTAACTATTCAGGCACCATAAGGGCCGGTTCACACTGCAGGCGATGCGAGGCGACACCGACTTGCCTCGCCAAGTCGCCCCGAGGTCGCCCGAAAGTAGTACAGGAACCTTTTTTCTGAGTCGGAGCGACTCGAGTCGCTCCTCTCAGAACGGTTCCATTGTACAGAACGGGGGCGACTTGTCAGATCGAGGCGAGGCAAGTCGTGTCGCCTCGCATCGCCCGCAGTGTGAACCGTCTCTAACTGTTTTTGCTTAGTTTCAGAAATTATCTTTTATTGCCTTTTTTTTTTTTACATGGTTACAAAGTGTGACCATGCAACTCTTCTTCCTGATGTGCAGACACATTGGGGTTAATTTACTAAAACTGGAGAGTACAAAATCTGTTGCAGCACTGCATAGAAACCAATTGGCTTCCAGTTTTGATTAAACAAGCTGACGTTAGAAGCTGATTGGCTACCCTGCACAGCTGAACCTAATTTTGCATTCTCCAGTTTTAGTTAGATCAACCCCATTGTGCCTGTATTCCCATTGGCTGTTCAGCCTAAAGCCTGATACACACAATCAGATTATCGGACAAATTTTCATCCGTTTTTTTGTTGCATGCTGGTCTCATATACTCGCCATAAGAAAAGTTTTGTATGACAGAATTCAACGTCGGAAGTGAAGTAATGTGTTGCATTGTTTTGGCTGGGTTCTTTTGTTTCTGAGCATAAGTAGTCTTGCTCTTACAATTTTTTTCGGACGAAAACTACTGATTAAACAAAAATTGGACGTTGTGTTTACATTAGACAAAAATGTTTGTTTTTTTGTCATACGAAACTTTGGAATTGGCTGTGGAAAGCACCATACTAACGATCAGAAAATTGGCAGATCATTCATCGGATGAAATTTTACTGACTGTTTTCTGATCATATGTACGGGCCTTAAAGGAAGATGCCGACTATGCTTGAGTAAGGGGGTGTGTTCAAGAGGTAGGCCGTGAGTGGGAAGGGGTGTGTGCCAGAGACAGGCTGTGATTGGTTGGGGGGAGTGGTGGCTGAACAAACTTCCCAATATAAGCATGCTCTGTGTCTTCACAGTGTCCTGTACCTCTAAATAACCAAAGGATGCAAATTGACCATTCCGCTTCTGTGTTTTGTGTGTTTAAAACGAGGAAGAAAAGTGACTGGCAGGATCAACTAAGTATTTCAGATGGAAAAAGGAAATGAAAATGATAGAGACAATGATTTATAAAATACACATATTTTAAAAAGCAAAAAAATATTTAGAGTAACCTACACTTTAAAGCAAATTCTCACTTAGATTGCTTCTACATGTGAAGTGACAAGTAACATATTTATGGTTTATTGGCAGATATTACTTTCCCACATATGAAAATGATTCCCTCTTGTGCACCTTATCTGACAGTGAGGAGGAGACAACCACACAGAATGATGAGTTCCCGGTTATTGGAGAAGATCTTTCAAGGCTTGAAGCACTGAGAAAGACCAGCGTACTTAACCAGCTAGTACGGGACAGTGTCCTAAGGAGTTAAATGTGGAATATAATAAACCTGTATTTATGCTTCATCTTTCAGTACTTTATATTTTTTTTGAAGCAGAGTCTGTGCTGAGTGTGTATCTGCCACAAAGGGAACCGTTTTCATAGCTGTCATAATATCTGTCACACAATTTAAATAAGTGGATTCAATCTTCCACTGCAAAAGTTCAATTGTACTAATTAAATGTCTTTATAATTCTTGTTTAAATTAAAGAGGACATATAACATGCTATTATTATACCCCTATGATATATTGTTAAATATTAAGTTTTTAATTCTTAATAAAAGGAATTTTTTTCCAGCTTTAGCAGCGAGGTATAATTGTTTCTAATGCACTGTAGTCTATTTCGTAGAATGCTGCTCAGACCATATCACTGACCTAAAAGAATTGTATATGGATTTTAGACAGAATTAGGAGCATATTCATGTCCTATCTGCACAAAGTACATTCCAATCAAAAGTTTATGTCTAGATAGATTTCTGGATAGAGTAAGAAAGGGTTAGGGAAAAAAAATGTTGGTGTTCATCTTTAAAATTAAAATGACTATTTAAAAACAGCATACCATGCTCATTATTCAGTTTATATAGCTTTCTATGGTTCACAGTTTCCAACAGTTATACTCCCATGCAAATCTAGTGAAATTGAATTCACTAAAACTGTTAACGTATAATTAAAGGCAAAACTTTTCTTTTGGATAGAATGGAAATGGATTAGAAGACCTATTAGGTTTTATTGCTGTCTGTTTACCATTCTCATTGAAAATGAATGTAAAGACTCCAGATTTCTTTTGGTTATCCCCAGAAAAGTAACAGAGGGGATATTTTTCAACGGGGACACTAGTTCTGGTGACCTGGAGGTCCCCAAGGCATTGTCAATTTGCAGGGATTTTCCGCCACTTCCTGTTTTGGCTATGGGACAGGAAGTGAAAATAAATCTCCCCAATGGGATGCAAATGGCAAAAATAAACTGACAAGGCTTATAATCCCCCCTTTTATCCAAAAAGAAAAAGTTTTGCCTATAGTTCTACTTGAAGGATTTGTTCTTGTCACTATAGGTTTTGTCTGATCACTCAACACTCAAACAGGTAAACCTAAACATACATTTTATGATGTTGCGTAAAGTCTATTTTATTGGAGTCATCACATGCAGCTTATTTAGCTACACGTAATTATTCGTGGTTTGATTTAAAAAATAAAGTATAAAATATAGCAAGTAGTAAGCATCCCTTGATGAGGTTTCATCATTGCCCAGTCTTCACGTTCGAAATATGTGGAGTAGGCTTGCCAAGTGCTATCTGCTGGATGGATGAACCAAACTGAAGAGAGCTAATTGTTTCTCCAATATCTTTTATATCAGGACTGATGTTCACAAAAACACAAGCCTAAAAAAATGAAAAGGTTGCAGTAAGTACAAAATAGTTTTTCACATTTGCAGTGTCAAATGATATGAGATATACATGTACCTTGGCTTGACCACTAAGAGATGGTTGCAGGAGATGGGTAAGTTTGGAATTTCTATAGGGAACATGCATGGAGTTTGTCTTTAATGCCGTAAAGACCTGTCAAACAGCAGATAATGAACAATTACTATAAAGTATTTGACCTCGCTTATTACAGACAAGATTATGTATGAAAACATTTTATCAAAACGTCTTAAATTTAGTGAACAATTTACACACCTGCTTAAGGTCCTATGACGTTGCGGACTTTGAGCCATCGTGATATCTGAATAATGCCTGCAGTTCATTTACAGCCGGCGATTCCCTTCATCATAAAAACAATCGTATCGGCTGCTCAGCCACTTGATCATTCTTACAGGCCGTGGGAGGCCACGTTCCCCCTCCCGCCGCCTTCCAATGCTTCTTCCGGCTCGCCGCTGCGATCAGTGAGCTGGAGAAGGAACTGACTGGCATCGGTTGATGACCATAGAGATTTCCGACAGGCCACATGATCCCTGAAGCCTCTATGCCGGGTGCGATGTTATGACGTCATGCCCGGCCTCTGCATTTGAAAAAAAAATGCCGCTGCCTCAGCTGGGAGGCCAGGATTTTTTTTTATTATTATTATTATTTTAGGCTTCCCCGCTTAGAGGTTAGATCTGGAGACTTATTGACCCCAGATCTCACTGAGAAAAAGAACCGTCACGCACTATTCCTATTACAAGGGATGCTTACATCCTTGTAATATGAATTAAAGTGATAAAAAAATAAAGACTAGAAAAAAAATATGTAAAATTAACAATAAAAAAAAAGTAATGTGCCCCAGTCCCCGAGTGCTCGCTCGCAGAAGCGAACTCATACGTAAGTCGCGCCTACATACGTAAACGGCATTCAAACCACACGTGAGGTATCGCTGCAAGCGCTAGAGCAAGAGCAATAATTATATTCCAAGACCTCCTCTGTAACTTTAAATATGTAACCTGTAAAAAAATTGAAAGCGTTGCTTATGGGGATTTTTAACCGCTTAAGGACCGCCTCCTGCACATTTATGTTGCTCTTTAAGTGCCCAGCCGTGGGTCACACACACGCCGTCGACAGCGCAAATTCGACCCGGTCCTGAGCTCTGTGACCGCGGCCACGGGACCCTCTCCCCATGCTTCCTAGTGCGGCTGTCACCGATCGTCTGTTCCCTGTTATAGGGAAAGACTATCAGTGACGTCACATGCCAAGCCACGCCCCCCAACAGTAAAAAAAAAAAAAAAAACACATCACACTTAACCCCTCCCTGCCCCCTAATGGTTAACTCCTTCACTGCCAGTGTCATTTACACAGGAATCAGTGCATTTAAATAGCACTGATTGCTGTATAAATGACAATGGTGTCAAAAATGTCCAATGTGTCCGCCATAATGTAGCAGTCACAATAAAAATCGCTGATTGCCGCCATTACTAGTAAAAAAAAAAAATATATATATATAAAAATGCTATAAAACTATCCCCTATTTTGTAAACGTAACTTTTGCGCAAACCAATCAATCGCTAAGTGCGATTTTTTTTTTTCCAAAAATATGTAGAAGAATACGTATCGGCCTAAACTGAGGAAAAAATGTTTATATATTTTTTTGGGGGGATATTTATTATAGCAAAAAGTAAAAAATATTGAATTTTTTTCAAAATTGACGCTCTATTTTTGTTTATAGCGCAAAAAATAAAAACCACAGAGGTGATCAAATACCACCAAAAGAAAGCTCTATTTGTGGGAAAAAAAGGACGCCAATTTTGTTTGGGAGCCACGTCGTACGACCACGCAATCGTCAGTTAAAGCGACGCAGTGCTGAATCGCAAAAAGGGGCCTGGTCCTTTGGCTGCAAATTGATCTGGGGCTTAAGTGGTTAAGTACCAAAGTTTGGTACCGTTCCACTAGTGTGCACAATTTTGAAGAGTGACATGTTGGGTATCTATTTATGCACCATATCATCTTTCACATTATGCAACAAAATTGGGCTAACTTTACTGGGGTTTTTTTTTTTTTTTTTTTTTTTAATGCATGAAACTTTTTGTTTCCAAAAAAAAGTGTTTTTGAAAAATTGATGCGCAAATACCATGTGAGATAAAAAGTTGCAACGACCGCCATTTTTTTCTCTAGGGTCTCTGCTAAAAAAATAAAATAAAAAAACATATATAATGTTTGGGGGTTCTGTGTAATTTTCTATCAAAAAAATTATTTTTTTTTTTCATGTAAGAGAGACCTGTCAGAATTGGCCTGGTAGTCAATTTTGTTTTGTTTTTTTTCTTTGCTACATATTTGTAAAAAAAAAAATTAAAAAAAAATAAAAAAATCTTATTTTACATATAACTATTTAAAGACCAGCTACTTCCATAATGCAGTATTTTTAGAGAATGCTGGGTGTTCCAAGCCTCTGTACTCGACTGCTCCTGCATTATATCTCTGTGTTGAAGGATCTCCACACCATGGTTACATAAAAATAGAAAAATATAGTATATATCGCACTGACACCCAAAAAATAAGTCAGATAGCAGTCAGCACAACACTAAACAAGCGCAAAACAAAGATGTTATATATACTTTCAATAAAAAGATTCATTAATAAAAAATGTGCAGTGCTTGACAATTTGTACTACTACAAATTCATGTGTGAAAAGGCAATAAGTATAATGTGAATGACCACAGAAGATAAAATATTATCCTACTACAAATACATGTATGAAAAAGTCAGTAAGTGTAATGTGAATGACCACAAAAGTAAAAAATATATGTATAAAAAGCAGCGATAAGTGATGTGAATATCACAAAACTTAAAATATTCCGTAAGTCCATATAAAGTCATATAGAAGTTGATATAATCTGAAAGAAAAGTCTATGAAGGAATAGTGAAGAAAAATAAGCTTCTAAACAAGAAAAGGTATTCCACGCGACGTCAGTGTTGAGTGGAAAAATTGAACCACCACACGTGTGAAGGCTTACTGGAGTGAAGGGACTCAAATGGGCATATGCTCAATGAGTTAACAAGGCTTGTGGTGTAAACACCAATACATGGGACCGCTACGCCTATCCGTCCAAGATACACCTCAGAACAGCAATCCTTAGAAATGGCCAGCTTGATATACTAGGTCTTTTCATGCAGTCAAACTTTTGTTGTTCTAAATAGTGGTTTGTTTGTCTGTGTCCATGTGCTAACTGAACGAGAATGGGAGTGACTTTTCCCATGATTACAGACTGATGGTTGATCGAAGGCTTTCTACCAAAACAAGAAGCTAGAGTGCTCTAGAACCCTGTTAGAAAACTTTTAGCGTTCTATTTTTCAATTATTTCAACTAGCTTTTACACATTGTTTCACATAGGCTTTAAGTAGGAAAATGTCTGTGACTTGGGTGAAAACAATTTGGGCCTGTGTTGATCATCATGGCATTAGTTTGAGACGCTTCTTGGATTCAGAATTTGACAGGTGCATTTGACCTGCATGTCAAACGAATGGGTTACACACTGATGTCACTTCATTGCACTGAACAGTCTGTGTCTGACACCCACCTGGAGGCTACATCTTACTGATGCCTTTAACCCAAAGGGATGGTCATAGATCATGAATGAGCTCCTTCAGTCTGCATCAGGCATGCCCTTTAGTGAAGGAAATGACTAGAGCCTTTGAGACGGTGCAGTTTTTGTTGATCCTTATGTAACTGACCGCAGCTGATTTAAGGGGGTTTTGTATTCCCATAGAGCCGCAGTCAGCAACCCGTCAATTGCAGCCAGATGACGGAAAGATTGGGTCTCTGCATTGTCAACGTCGGGCTAAACTGCTACTCCCCAGTGGCATACTGGGCAGACCTGGTTGAAAAGCCCAGGGTAGAGAAGGAGGGAGCCGGGGGGATGGATCAGGGAAGGAGAGAGCCAGGCTGGTGGACCTGTGGAGGAGACTTGCTCAGGCACTGAGCTACCTCTCTCACTGAAGCTGGTGTGGGCTCACTGGGGCTGCTGTGACTGACAGATCATGGAAGGAATGAGTGAGGCAGGTGGAAGATCAGGAAGGAGAGGAGCCAGGTGGGCAAATCAGGAAGGAGAGAACTGAGTGGGTGGAGCAGCAAAGGCGAGCAGTGAAGGTGATTTTCTCTGGCACTAAGCTTCCTCCCTCACTAAAGCAGCATAGCAGGCTGCTGCAGTGCCAAAAATTCCTTTAGCATTGTGTAACACAAAAAAACTGAGGTGTCTGCAGCAGCCCCACTGAGCTCACACCTGCTGTGCTGCTTCAGTGAGAGAATTAGCTTGGCGCCTGAGCTAGTCTCCTCCCCTACTCTAGACTTCTCGCTCTGAGCTGGGTGTCTTTTGTTCTTTTGCGGTTTTGTATCTTGGGGGGGGGGGGGGGGGTCTGTGCGTTAGAGCTTGTTTACACTAGTGGTTGGGGGCAGTAAAACGCCTGAGCCTCAGCTTTACCACTTTCCTATCACAACCCCTTAAACTGCAGAGGCAGCACCTGGGAGTGTACACACACACACACTGTGGTCACAATGCTTTGGTTTATGACCCTGGAAGGAAATATAGGTATTATTAGTGGGGGTGCTTGCTAGTAATTTTTTCTATATATAAGTAAAAAGGTGCACCCCAGAGATCTTTGATCTCCTCCATGTTGCTCAGATAGATCACCACCTATCAAAGTTTGCCTACCCCTGCTATAGGGTGTATAGGAATGCAAAACCCATTTGATGCAACAATCTCCCACATGCACTGCTTCTACAGGTTACAAACCAGTATAAAATATTCTGCTAATCGTCTGTGTAAACAAGACTGTTTTAAAGGGACTTCAACATGCTGATAAAGAGGGTGGTTTCACCTGGTATATTTGAATGGATAATTCTTAATAGGCCTATCACCAGCACATTCAACACAAAAGGGATATATATATAAAGTAGAGAATTTGACTTTTGGCAAACATTCACTAGTGGGGAATCAATTACTGACATTTACAACACATGCACCTGGAAGATTCACTTGCAGTGAATGTTAGATTGACCGCTTTATAAATATGGCCCTAAATGAGGAACCCAATACAATCAATTCAAGATGAGCATATTATAGATTAAACATGTATCTACCTCCTCCTTTTAAAGTGATACTAAAGTCTCTTTTTTTGTTTGGTTAAAAATAACGAACGTGTTAAACCCTCCTGCTCTGTGCAGTGGTTTTGCACAGATCAGCCCAGATCCTCCTCTCCTTGAGTCCCTCAACCGCACTCCTGGCCACAGCTCTTTGTGTCCATTCAGACGCAGCCATGGCTCAACCTTGTCCCTCTTGCCCCTCTGTCTCCTCATTGGCCAACTGAATATGATTGACAGCATTGGAAGCCAATGGTGCCTGCTGCTGTGCCTCTGCTAATTGGGAGGTAGAGTCCCGGACAGCCGAGTCTCTTTT
This sequence comes from Lithobates pipiens, assembly GCF_037356315.1. Classification (NCBI taxonomy): domain Eukaryota; kingdom Metazoa; phylum Chordata; class Amphibia; order Anura; family Ranidae; genus Lithobates; species Lithobates pipiens. Next base: position 215,674,959 of record NW_027507903.1, on the reverse strand, counting down.
GCAGCATCGCTGGATCGAGATGGGGCTTGGGTAAGTATGAGGGGGCCTGCTGCACACAGGTTTATTATCTTAATGCATAGAATGTATTAAACCTTCTGCCTTTTAGAACCACTTTAACTCTGCAACCAAAAGCAAGTACAAACAGTTACACCGTTAGTAAGGAGTTGCTGCTTCCTTGTATCCCCAGTGCCAGCACAGTTTACCAAGTTTGGTAATTGTAGCTCCCACTACAACTGGATGAATGCTAGGCTGAAGGCAAAGCCTGAGAAGACTGACCACTATTTGCTATTGTTGAACCCTGTCTTCTGCTCCGGACATGCACCCAGTTTTAAGGAGAGCTACCAGATTAGCACACTGTATCAGCTCTGGGCAGGTCACAAAAATATTTTCACTATAAATATGCATTCTTCTACTCGGGTTCGGCAGCAGAGGCATGAGGGAGTCGGTAATCATTTGTAAAGTCTTTTTTTTTTTTTTTTTCTTAGTCCCAGTTGGAAAGATTTTGCCTCACTTCTTGTTCTCGTGACCAGATAGGAAGTGAGAAGATCTCCTCAATAGGAACAGATGCAATAAAAACTTTCACCTTTACTTACGTTGCTTAGACAGGAACTTCCCTCTCTTCACAAAAAATTCTGTTCATTTCATGTTGATGCCCTCCCAGAACTTGACGAACATGGTGAAACCATCTTTTGGCTATGCTGTGTTTGGCAAGTAGTTAAAAAAAAAAAACACACAGTAACTGGATCACATGGTACTAGTGTACCATGTGATCCGGTGCAGGCAAAAGCACTGCACTTGCAACATGTGCATGGGGTAGTGTTTAACACTGACACCTGCTGCAGATTGCAAGTGCAGTGCGTTTTGAACACTGTGCCAGAAATGTGTGATTGGGTCCTAAAAACTTACATTAATTTCCAATCTAAACCGGGTTTGTCTTCGCAAACAACAAACTGTTGAATAACAACTCTAAATGTATATACTTCAAGTGCTTACTAAAATATTCTGTACTAGAAAAAAATATGAGCATTTCTTGAAATCATTTTCTATGTTATACTGAAATAACCTGCCATAAATGCTGCTGCTATATAGCTCTTCTATCTCTGCTGAAGTGCTAAAACGAGCAAAGCTGTTAAACACCTTCCGTCAAGGCGGCATACAACTGGGACAGCCCTTAGATTGGATGCCTATGTGATCCAATCAAGCAGATTGTCTTGAAAATATATCATGTAAATAATGCATCAGAACAACTAGCAGTGTGTTTGGGCCTAGAATTGTATAACGCACTGGAAACTGATTGTTAGCTATGCAAAATGTATGATTTATGAAACATTTTACATTTTCTTCGGTTGGAATAAACTTTGCTTCATAATGTTTTAATACAAATTCATATTGCCTGTTCCCTGCTGGCTTTCCTGCCTTGTTAATATCCTTGTTAAGGTGCAGGTGGCTGGATGAGAGACTAGATGGCGCTGTTTGCCAAAAGAAGTAAACTGCTTTAACACATTTTGCCTCATATCAATGATTTTGATACTGAAGAATAATTATTAAATATCAGAAGTCATAAGCAAGGTGCAATTTAGAAAAGAAGCAGCTGTAAATCGAAATGCATTCACATAAACCTTTACTTTATTTTGTAATATACATATATATATATATATATATATATAAAATGGCAATACCTGTCCCAATGCTGTAAGAGACTTATTAATTGCAGCAGCTTCCACCAAGCGCTGACCAGTGGCGTCAGTTTTTGATATGCGTTCTGATCCTGCGAGGTCACACAGTGTGAGTGTAGAGCTAGAGACAGCCCCTGAGATGCTATCCATACCATTTAATCTCAAGATGACCATCAAATGAGAGCGTGAGCTGGAAGGACATACACATTAAACAATATTTACAACAGTTGTTATTGCAGATATAGCTCAGTTGTCTATTAATTCATAACTTTCCAAATGCTGACGAAGCCCTAAATACTGCGTGTGCGGTTGTTGGCATGTACAGTACTCTGATGAATACCAATAACTAAAACCTGTGGTTACCAAAGAAAACAGGCATGGGTTGTGACAATTACACTCCCAACCTCCCCCTGTGCAGAAATTATCCAACAATATAAGTCCCAGCAGACTGAGAGTGATCATCACTGGGACAGGTTAACTCCACAGTTAACCCTCTACACAAACAGTAGCCACCACCAGTGTTTTAACCACTGGGCACTTAAACCCCCTTTCTAACCAGACCAAAGCTCTCACATTTTGAATGCCAATTACTCAGCCATGCAACACTGTACCTATATGAAATTTGTGTAGTTTTTTTTCGCACAAATAGAGCTTTCTTTTGGTGGTATTTAATCACCGCTGATTTTTTTATTTTTTTTCAGCTATAAAAGAAAAGAGAAAATTCTGTAAAAAAAAGAAAAATAATAATAAATAAAATCTTTGTTTGGTTTAAAATTGCAATTTAGTGATTTTACTTCATACATTTTGGCCAAAATTTATACGGCTACATATCTTTGGTTAAAATAACTCGAGTCAGTGTATATTATTTGGTCTTTGTGAAAGTTATAGAGTCCACAAGCTATGGTGCCAATATCTGAAAATTGATCACACCTGAAGTACTGACGGCCTATCTCATTTCTCAAGACAGAAAAAGTTAAAATACCCCCCAAATTACCCCTTTTGGAAAGTAGACATTCCAAGGTATTTAGCAAGAGGCATGGTGAGTTTTATGAAGTTGTAATTTTTTTCCCACAATTCTTTGCAAAATCAAGATTTTTTTTTCCACAAAATTGTTATATTAGCAAGTTATTTCTCACACACAGCATATTCATAGCACAAATTACACCCAAAACACATTCTGCTACTCCTGAGTATGGCGATACCACGTGAGAGACACAGTGGGGCCACATACAGAGGCGCACCATCAGGCATTCTTGGAGCATAAATTACACATATAATTTCTTGACTACCTCTTAGACTTTTGAAGGCCCTGGAGCACCAGGAAAATGGAAACACCCCAAAAATTACCCAATTTTGCAAAGAAAACAACCCAATGTATATAACCTACGAGGCATAATGAGTCTTTTGAACATGTCATTTTTCTCAAATCGCCTTTCAGGACAACCCCGGAGAGTGTAGCTCCACCTTGCAATCAGGAAACACATGCCCACTTTAAAAACACCTCCTCCTCCTCCATGGCTTCAGTTATTGTGTTTCCTCCTTGGAGGAAGCATGTGCCTGAACCAGGGAGAGCTACACTCTCTGCAGGGGAGTAAGGCTTACCTTTTGTTGCAGGTTGTTTCTCTTTGACCCCCAGCAGCATCTCCACGGGGAGAGGACTCCTGGAGCTCCTGGTCCCGCCATCTCACGGGAGTAAGGACCCTCGGAGTGCCGGCGTCGGGTGCCCGGTGTCCGCTTGTTAGCGCAGGGAGGGCTCTGTTGCTGGCGGAGGCCGCTGCAGGTCAGCGGCATGGCTCCGTTTTCGGCGCCGGGTCCCGGGCGGCGACGGCGTCGTTCACGGTGACGCGCGGGCGCTCTGAGGGGGCGTGGCGCCGTGGTTCAGCGCCTGGAACGCAGGGGTCATGGGGCGGGTCAGGTGACCGTGTGCTTCCGCTGCCGGCCTTGATGACGCGGCGGCCGGGAAAATTTAAAATGAGAGCTGTTTGTAAAATAGCTGCCTCACTCAAACGATGGAAGAGTGCAAGCCAGCTATGGCGGAGACAGGCGCCCCCAGCACCGGTCCAGCCCAGGTACGTAAGGTGCACTGGCACCCTCTGCTTTACTGTGGGTATGTCTTTGTTTGTTCCCCCCTCTTGGGGGCCTGTCGCTGCAGGTCAGAGGTGGACTTCGCTCTGACCTTTTGCAGCCTAGTTCTGGGGTCTCACTAGTAGGTCTGTTTGGTGGTGGGTCTCTGCACTGGCTTGGTGTTAAGCAACTGGTTGTTGAGAGCTTTTAGTGAATTAAACCTGTATGTCGTTTCAGGAAAAATCACTAGGAAAAGCTAGACCAGGTCAGAGAAAATGTCCTTCTTGCAAAACCCCCCTCAGAGATTCATGGCAGAAGGCAATGTGCAGAAATTGTATCAGAGAATTGATGGAAGAGGAAACATCTCAACAATATAAGGATTTGTTTTCTTCGGTTAAAGAGCTGACAAACTCTTTGAGTTCAGTCAAGTCCATCCTGATACAAAACCCTCCCGCACAGACCGAGCCTCAGAACTTACCGCCCAGCCCCAGGGCGTCGTCATCCAGACAGGTGGAAACTGAAGAGTCTGGAGACGAAGGGGGTAGTACTCTCATCTCCTTCAGGGATTCTGAGGAGGAGGAAGAGGAAGAAGATAGCAGGGGCTCCAAATTCAAGCTATCACTAGAGGAAGTAGATGATATTTTAAAAGCAATCTACACTACTCTAGAAATTCAGGAAGAAAAAGTACAACTGTCAGTTCATGACAAAATGTACCAGGGGTTGGACGAAACAAAACGGCGAGTTTTTCCTGTCCACAGGGTCCTCTCAGACTCAGTGAGAAAGGAGTGGAAGGACCCAGAAAAAGCCCCTTTCTTCTCTAAAGCTCTCAAAAGAAGGTTTCCCTTCGAAGATAAGGACTCAGAGGTTTGGAACAAGAAACCCAGAGTCGATGCAGCTTTCTCGCAGGTATCCAGACGAACGGATCTAGCCTTTGAAGATATGGGGATCCTTAAAGACCCAATGGACAAAAAAGCTGACTCCATCCTTAAAAAAGCTTGGGATGCTGCGTCAGTCAGTCTAAAACCAGCAATGGCAGCTACGGTGGTGGCCAGGAATCTGGAATGTTGGGTAGAGAAGCTGAAGAGCCATATTGAGGCGGGGACACCCCGCAAGGATCTCTTAGAGTCCTTTTCACTGATCCTGAATGCAGTCAAATACATGGCGGATGCATCAGCAGAATCAGTTAAACTGGCCGCTAGGTCTTCGGCTCTTGTAAATTCAGCCAGGAGAGCAGTTTGGCTGAAAACATGGTCTGGGGACACTGCCTCTAAGGTCAAGCTGTGTGGTCTTCCCTTCTCGGGTGACTTGCTCTTTGGTCCTGATTTAGAGTCTGTGCTGGATAGAACAGCCGATTAAAAAGAAGGCTTTTCCAGTTAAGAAAAAGCAGATTGCTAAAAAGAATTTTCGTGCTTTTCAGCAGTCCCATAAAAAAGACCAGGAGCACAAGAGCAGATGGGGTTCACAGAAGGGCAAAGGCAGGGGTGGAGTCCTCTTTAGATCTCCCCCAGAGCAGTCCCCTAAGAACAAGTGACAATATCTCCCCAGTGGGGGGGAGACTGTCAGCTTTTCGCGAACAATGGGACAGGCTGTCTCCAAATCTGTTCGTGAAGAGCGTTGTCGATCAGGGGTACAGGTTGGAGTTTTCAGAACTACCCCCGAGCAGGTTTTATGTGACAACATTGCCAAGGGATCAGGAGAAGGCCTCTGCAATGAAGCTGTTGTTACAGGAGCTGATACAGCAAGAGGTTCTGATTCAAGTCCCAGTAAACCAGCAGGGCGGGGGTTTTTATTCACATATTTTTCTGGTGAAAAAACCCTCAGGGAAGTACCGTCTAATCCTGAATCTGAAATTCCTGAACAGGTTCATTCGGTACAAACATTTCAGGATGGATACAATTTTCTCCATCACAAAGCTGTTGACCCCAGAATGCTTCATGGCATCCCTGGACCTAAGGGATGCCTACCTTCATATACCAATTCATCAGGCATCGCAGCAGTTCCTGCGCCTGGCATTGAAGGTAGGGAGTTCGGTATGGCACCTCCAATTCAGGGCTCTGCCGTTCGGACTCTCGTCCTCTCCCAGGGTCTTTACGAAGATTATGGCAGAGGCTTTGGAACCCCTGAAATTGAAGGGGATTCCAGTCGTTCCTTATCTGGACGACCTTTTGTTTTTTGCAGACTCCAGGGAGCAGGCCCTAGTCAATCTCCAGAGGGCCCAGTCTCACCTCGAGGGCCTGGGATGGCTTCTAAACCTAGAGAAGTCAATCCTGACCCCCTCACAGGAAATGAAATTTCTGGGGTATACATTAAATTCGATTCTCCAGAAAGTTTTCCTGCCGTTGGAAAAACAGGAAAGTTACAGCTAGCTGTACAGCGGATACAGAGCAACCAGACAGTCTGTCAGGATGGCTATGGCAGTTCTGGGCCTGCTTACGGCAGCAATCCCGGCTGTTCAGTGGGCCAGGTTCCATTCCAGACCCCTTCAGAGGGAGGTTCTGTCAAGCTGGTCCCATCAGGATCCTTTGGAAAAACAGCTAAAAATTTCGTCAAAGACGAAAAGGGCTCTTTGGTGGTGGAGAGACCAGGCAAACCTCTCAAGGGGCCTGGTGTGGACCTTTCCTGTGGACAAGCGCCTTACTACAGACGCAAGTGCCTGGGGCTGGGGAGCCCATCTGGATGGTCAGACATCTCAGGGGGTCTGGTCCAAACAGGAAGCTCAAAGATCATCCAACTGGAGGGAGTTGAAGGCGATCTTTCTGGGTTTAGTGGCATTTCAGCAGAGTTTGAGAGGTCACCATGTTCAGGTGTTGTCAGACAACACAACAGCGGTTACCTACATTATGAAGCAAGGGGGAACCAGAAGCAGGAGCTTGATGGAGCTGGCCAATCTGTTGTTAGCCTGGGCAGAACAGAACACAGCCTCACTATCGGCAGTGCATCTGAAGGGCTCTCAGAATTTGTTTGCGGACCTCCTAAGCAGGCGCAAATTGCTAGAGGCAGAATGGAGTCTGAATCAGGAAGTGTTCCTGATGATCTCCGAGGCCTGGGGGGTTCCTCAGGTAGACCTTTTTGCCAGCCAGCAGAACTCAAAGGTGGACAGATTCTTTTCTCTTCACCGAGGAGATGCAGCAATAGGGTTGGATGCATTCGCTCACCCCTGGCATTACCAGCTGTGCTATGCCTTTCCCCCCTTTCCTCTAATTCCACTAGTACTGAGGAAATTCAGGGAAGAAAGGACAGACTTAATACTAGTCACTCCTTTTTGGCCAAAAAGACCCTGGTTCGCGGGTCTTCGAAACCTAGCCTCGAAGCCCCCATGGAGGTTACCACTCAGAAAAGATCTGTTATCCCAGGGGACAGTAAGTCATCCAGAAGTGGAACTCCTGCAGCTAACCGCCTGGTTTCTGAGGAGGACCTGTTAAAGGCTAAAGGTCTCTCAGATAAAGTAGTAAAGACCCTGCTGTCCAGTAGGAAGGCAGTTACACAGGCAATTTACATGAAGGTCTGGAAAAAGTTCAACTCCTGGTGCAGTTCTAGAGAACTCAAGGTCAAGAGCACGGTGTCAGTCTTGGAGTTTCTCCATGAAGGAATGGAGAAGGGTCTCGCAGCCAGTACCCTGAAGACTCAGGTGGCTGCCTTATCAGTTTTCTTTGAAAAGACTTTATCTAAAGAAACTTTAATTTCTAGATTTTTTAGGGCTCTTGCTCGAAATAGACCAGTAGCCCTTAAAGACTTTCCCAGTTGGGATTTGTCTACAGTTTTACAGGGTCTCTCGGGAGCACCGTTTGAACCCTTACAGGAAGCTTCTTTGCAGAAGGTGGTTTTAAAAACAATCTTTTTGGTGGCCATCACCTCGGCCAGGAGAGTCAGCGAGCTCCAAGCTCTAGCTATTACAGAACCCTTCCTTAGAATTTATCAGGACAGGGTGGTACTGAGGACGGATCCAGCATTCCTACCGAAAGTATCCTCAACTTTCCATCGATCACAGGAAATAGTGTTACCTACATTCTCTGCAAGCCCAGCAAATGCAGGAGAGGAAGTTTTTCACACATTGGATGTGAGAAGATGTCTTTTACAGTTTCTGAAAGTTACTAAAGAATTTAGAAAATCAAACGCCCTCTTTGTGATATTTTCTGGATCACGCAAGGGGGAGAAAGCTTCTAAAAGTACGCTGGGTAGGTGGCTTAAGTTGGCTATAACAGAAGCCTATAAAGCAAAAGGAGAAATACCTCCCTCAGGTATTGCTGCCCACTCTACTAGATCCACGGCAGTTTCCTGGGCTGAAAGGGCCGGTGCCACGCCTGAACAAATCTGCAAGGCTGCCACTTGGTCCAGTTATTCGACATTTCTCCGGCATTACCGGTTAGATCTACTGTCTGCAGCAGATCAGGCCTTCGGCAGGAAGGTACTGCAGGCAGTAGTCCCGCCCTAGGGTAAGTTTCTCGGTTATCCTCTCCGGGGTTGTCCTGAAAGGCGATTTGAGAAAGACTCAGTTAGACTTACCGGTGACGGTATTTCTAAGAGCCTTTCAGGACAACCGTTACTTCCCTCCCTAGGTTATGCTTAGTAAATGTATTAAGTTCTACCATGGTGTTGTGCTTTCTGTGCTTTGTTTTCCAGCGTCGGAAGGCCACAATAACTGAAGCCATGGAGGAGGAGGAGGTGTTTTTAAAGTGGGCATGTGTTTCCTGATTGCAAGGTGGAGCTACACTCTCCGGGGTTGTCCTGAAAGGCTCTTAGAAATACCGTCACCGGTAAGTCTAACTGAGTCTTTTTTCTACAAGTTTTTGAAAATGTTTTTTTTTTCTTTTACACAAAGCTGTCCATATATACAATATTTCTAACACATAGCATGTACATGCCAAAAATTACACCCCAAAATAGATTCTCCTACTTCTCCTGAGTATGGCGATACCACATGTGAGAGACTTTTACACAGCCTGGCCACATAGAAAGGCCCAACATGCAGGGAGCACCATGAGGTGTTCTAGGGGTATAAATGTCAAATCTATTTTAATGACATGGATGAGCATGAATGGGGATGGATGAGCCATGAATGGGGATGGCTGAGCATGAATGGGGATGGATGGGATGACTGAGCATGGATGAGTATTGCTGATTAGGGATGGATGGCTGAGCATATATGAATGGATGTGGATGGCTGAGCATGGATGGATGGATGATTATAGATGGGGTGGCTGAGCATGGATGGATGGCTGGATGAGGCAGGAATTGTCACATATCAGCACTGTGGGCACTACACATCCAGCCCACAGCGCTGCTGCATCTGATCTCTCCCTTCTCCACTCACACTGTACCGATCGGTACAGAGAGGGGAGAGAGGAACCAGATATGATGCCGGTTTATTTACAAGTGATCATTCCGTGATTTGACGGACCTGTCAGCGAGCATTTACCGTATTCCCAGGTGCGTGCCCTAGGACGTCAATGTACGCCCTCCCAGAGTTGTAGAGCCACACTGTAGCCATCATTCAGCTATGGCACGGTCGGCAAGCTGTTAACTGAAACCATTCACAGAATCTGCTGTTTCAACTCTGACCCCTTAAAATAAATGTCTGTATCACTCCTCACGTCCATACATTATAGCCTTCTTCAAAAAGGCAACACGTTCTTTAAATTTCTGATTACAACATTTAAACATTACACATAATTAATTTTAAGGCTTCATGCACACAGGGTGTTAGGAAAAACAAGCTGCAAAGCTACTACCAATGCCAGGAAAAAGCAGCTGTAAAAATGTGCTTTTAGTAGCTTTTTGCATTGCCGTTAAGCCACGGTAGCTTTTAGCAGCGTTTCCATGCCTCTATTCATGGATCATGATGATCTGACTTGGGATACAACTTGTGCTTGAGCCCCCCCCCCCCCCTCCTGGACCATACCAGGCCAAGGGGGGTGGGTGCTTGTCCCCTGATAACCCTGGGCGGTGGTTGTCAGGGTCTGCCTGCTTATTGAAATTTAGAGGCTCCCTTTAACAAGGGGGCCTCCTGACCCCCCCACCCTATGTAAATGAGTATGGGGTAAATTGTACCCCTGCCCATTCACCAAAAAAGTGTCAAAGAAATAAATCCAGCACTCAGGTTTTTGATAACGTCCTTTATTAAAGCAGCTCCAGCATTTCTTCTCCCCTCTCCGGTTCTTCTCCCTCCTCTGTTGATGTCTTCTCCCCTCTCTGCTTCTTTTCCCTCCTCCGTTGATGTCTTAACCCCTCTCCAGTTCCTCTCCCTCCGCTGTCTTCTTCCACTGTCTTCTTACTATCGCTCTTCTGCTGCCTCCAGTTCTATGTCCTTCGATCTTCTCTCAATGCTAGCTCTTGCAGTTATGTGAGCTCTGCTCTCTGCAGGGTCTTTTATAGCCATGGGGCGTAGCCATCAGGTGACTTCATGCGGAGACCCCGCCCTCTTGCGACATCACTTCCCAAGGCACGATGGCCACACTCCATGGCTATAAAAGGACCTGCAGAGAGCAGAGCTCACATAACTGTGGGTACTAGCATCGGAAGAAGCACCTTGTTCCCATATTGATGGGGAAAGAGCCTCTTCCCCACAACCCTGGCCGGTGGTTGTGAGGGTTTGCAGGCAGGGGGCTTATCAGAATTTGGAAACCCCCAGATCCTGCCACCCCCATGTTAACGAATAGGGATATATAGTACTCCTACTCATTCACCGTAAAAGTGAGTAAAAATGCAGATCCCGTTTTTGACAAGTCCTTTACTAACCACTTGACCTCAAGGCCTTTTTCTGACACTTGTTTGTAAAATTTTGAATTATTTGCCAGAAAATTAGACACCTAAAAGTATTTTTTTTAAGCAGAGGCCCTAGAAAATAAAAAGGAAAAACTCACCATTTTATGTATTTGCGCAGAGGTTTGTTAAATGCTATTTTTTTTTTGTTTTTAATGCAAAAAAACACAATACATAACTTCATGTTTTATCAAAAAAAGTGGGTTAACGCCAAGTGAATAGATATGTAACATGTCACAATTTAAAATTGCACACACCCGTGCAACGGGGACAAACAACGTAAATTTTACTATCCATAGGTGACATTTTAAAAGCCTTTAAAGGTTGGGACTTTAAATTTGCACAGGCGCTCTGGTGCTAGAATTACTATCAATGATCTGACATTCGTAGTGATACCTCACATGTGTGGGATGATTGCTGTTTGTGTGTGTGTGTGTGTGTATGTGTGTGACTGACCTGTGTGTGTTCACCTTTGCGCACGAGGGGACAGGGTGCACTTTAAAAAAAAAAACACATTTTAAATTATTTATTTTTACACTTTTGCTTACATTTTTTATTGCTGCCACAAGGAATGTAAACATGCTTTGACAGCAATAGACATGTGACAGGTGGTCCTTTATGGAGAGATCTGGGCTTCTGGGTTACCATATTCGAGAGATGAACAAAGCCGATAGTCTTTGTTTGGCTCTCTAATCAGCTAGTGGAATCGTGGTTGGTTGATTAGGACTCCCAATGGGACAAAAGATCCTGGTAAAGCTGCTGAAGGAGGTAAAAGCCGCTGCTTGTAAAGGCAATCTAACGGCTAGTTAGTAAAAAGAGAGATAATCCGACGCACCAAGATTATATAGTCCAATTGGCAATGAAATGGTTGAGACCATAGATGGGGGTAGTCCAAAGTAGTAGTTTTTATCTCTTCTATCTTGTGAGTGTTATTAATCCATTGTAATTAAAGTATGTTAATCGGGATACACTTAGCTGGCGCTTCCTTCCCTTTGTTCTTTTCTCCTAGTTAGACTTTAAGACTGCTTTTACTTTAGAGCCAAGCATCTGCTCTAAAAAAAAAAAAAAAAAAAAGGGTTCTGCATCCAATGATGGCTCCCACGGCCTGACAGCTCCGCTTCGTAGCTGCCACTAAATAAACTAGGGGGCAAGGCGGGGCGGCCACCCACTGACATCAGTTGGTGACCCATCCCCTTGTGATGTCATCATCCATTAGATGTTCAAAAATGTATGAACCAGATAACATTGAATGAATAACTAATACACAAGAACCTCAAACAATAACTGAATAATAAAATAATAAATTTAAAATAAACTTTGTTTATTTGGTTAGTGAACAGTAATAATTCTTATAAAAATACATCCTGATACATATGTATTTAAAAGATAATGTATATAGAAGGCTGTCAAAGAATAGCATAGCTACAGACTATTCAAAACCTCACCCTAGTACATCTGGGGGTATTGTTGCCTGTGGTGGTGGGGAGACTGCTGTGTGTATCAAAAATTGCTACATGAGATATCATAAAAAGCAAAGCATGTGTTCATGTTTATTTAAACAGACTCTAAAATGGCAGTCTCGTGAAGTAAAAATGTACAAAACCTATCTTCAGATATAGTGACTACAGTGAATGATACACAGGATACATGGATATGAAGGGGTTAAAACTGTGAATTACCATTTTAATAATTTATCCCTGCAGTGTATTTCCCTGTTTTTGGATCCCTGAAAGCTGTTGGATAATTTTCTGATCTCTGACCCTTACTGGAATAAAGTGATAGCTGGACCATTTTCCAGGGGTGTGCTACTTCAATTTGCTTTTTTGTTACATTACACTACAAGCCAGGAAAATTGTGAATATTCTCCAGGATGTGGAAGCTTTCTGCCCGAGAACAAGATCACTTGCCTTAACATCATTGCAATAAGATTGAATACTAATATCAATAAGATAACCTTGCAGATTCAGCGCTATCTTTTAACTTTCCCTAAAGCCTGGCACACACTACAAGTTTTTTCAATCGGAGCCACTGTACTCACTATGTGTCGTTGGTACAGTGATCTCCCTCACTGAGCTGTTGTGTTCTGACAGGGGGACACCCCCCCCCCCCCCCCACACACACACACCAGAACACTCCAATCAGCACTCTCTACCACTGGCTGAGATCACTGATCGGGAGACAGCAGACTTCTGTCGGACAGACCAACACACGGGACACATGTTGGCCTTTTTTTTTTTTTTTTTACCGTCTTATGTCTCCCGACATTCAGCCCACGGGACTTTAAGATCTCATGCCCAGTCACCTCTGTCAGCTGAGATCTCTTAGGACTGACAAGGGAAGGAATCAAGGAAGCTTATATTCCCTGGGTATGTTCCTGGAACTGAGGAGATTGTGGGACGAAAAAGGGAGCTTGCACCTACTACCAGACAAGGGGATAAAGAGGGACTCTGCTACACTTCACCCTACTTAAACTTGCTTTTTCTGGCAAGTCTGAGTCTCAGGTCCAACCCCTAGGCCAAGACATGGCACATCTTTTTCCTCTGGAGAGGCACTGAGCTGAGTGACAACTGGACTGTTTTATTTCCTCAAAACCCATGGCTTCTCCTGGTGATGCTTGAGGAAGAAGAGAAGGCAATCACCAATAGACCGTCAGTGGTTAAGACACCTGTGACTCATGAATTAAGAAGTCCAGTGTGTCTGGCTCCTCATCGTCTGCCCATGATCGGTCTGTAGTGGGCTTGGAATAGACGCGGGCTCCACTTCCAATTTCAAAGAAGTCTGAGTATGCTCCAGGTCTTCTGAAAGAATTGTGTGCTGAAGGTGAGTTCCTTGATGGTGTGGCCAAACATTACGTGGAAGGTTGAGTGGCCTGTCACTAAATGCTCTGTTTGGTTGTGTTTCCAGACCTTTTTGGCCAAGTAGTGGGTCCATTTTCATCATGTCTTATAAAATAAGCCTTTCAACAGCTGTTTCGGGGTACAATTGAACCCCTTGCATGTCCCACTGGGTAGTGTGTGATTTCATGATGGCCAGTGAGTGACACCATTCCTGGAAGAACTTGATTTTTAAGCAGGATCCCTGATCTGAATGTGTCTTATGTGGACAGCCATAGGGAAGGCAGAAGCGCTTTCACTTCATCTAGGCAGCTGTCTTGGTGGTCTGGTTGTAGGTTGATACTGTTATCGCAAACTTTGTAAATCAGTCCACTTTAATGAGTATGTGATGCTAACCATCTTCAGTGTGTCACGAGGAAAAAAGTTGATAGTTATTACTCCTAGTGGGGTAGAAGTGTTCCAAGTCAGAGATGGTAATTGGGCCTCATTTCCCTTTTGACGTTAAAGATAGCACACCGTCTCAACAAACTTGTTCACCTGGAACAGATCCACACCTATGGCTTGTCTCTTAAAGGAGGCAAACATCTTACACGTGGATGGCTAAAGCCATAGACAATTTAACTTGACATGATGTTGGGAACATTACTGTGTGGTACAGTGTATATTTTTTTTTAGGGTGAGGTGGGACCATTCTTTTAGCAGTCAATGGGAAGAGTGTCAACTTCTCTCTGGAGTTGGGCCACTGCCATAAACATATTGCAAACATATTGCCTCTATTAGTGGGACAACCACTGAATCCTTTTTTTCCGTGTTCACGCCTAGTTTTACCCTTCCAGGATGTGGATGAGGTTCACCTGCAGCTTATTCTCATGTCTTCCTCCAGTCAAGCCAGTATCTTCTATCTCTACAGTTTCTTCATCCACAACTTTGAATCTGGGATGGGAAGTCACTCCCTTTTGCAGCCCCACTGCTTGACTCACAGGAGCAGAGTGTTTCAGCTTAATAGCTTATTCTGAGTATGTTTGGGAGATCGTCCTGGAGGTGGCCCCTATCGACAACCCCAGCTTGGAGATGGTAACCTTGCCCGCCTTGGGCTCCTTCGAGGTGGTATATGCTTTTTTTTCAAGAAGGGGCATCCCCTCCTTGCCCCACAAGGGAGCATTCCTGTCTGCATGTCAAGAATAACTCTGTGAAGCTGAACCTTTATCTTGTAAATCCAGCAAGAATGGACTCTCCTATGCTCCGCTTCCCGCTGACGAAGGAAGCCCTCATGACCCCAATGTTACCATCTTGCCGTTCATTGCTTCCAGGTGGCTATCTTATGCAGAGGATCCTGATCTTTTCCTGGATGGTGCAGAATTACCTCATCACTACCTCTTCTAAGGTGTTGATGATCAGTTCTGCCAAATGAGCAGACAGGATCCCGGATCAGGCTCCGCAATCTTTTAACCAATCATCTAAGTCCATATCTGGTCCTGTATTTGTTTCTCTCTGGAGTATTGAAGACAGGCACTGCTATTGTGCTACTCCCATCACCACGGTCTAACATGGCTGATACTGTTCACAGATGACAAAATGTAACGTAGCTGTAACGTGCAAAAAAATCATACAAACCGCAATGAGAAACTTCTGGTTTAATGAACGAATAAAGGATAAACTAACAATAAAAACACAATGGTAACAGGGTATGAAATAAACATAGAACCTATAATAATGGACAATGCAACTACTACAATAGGAAGAGCTGCCTAGGAGCAGTTTCTCAGTGAGGGCACTAGGTAGCAGCACTGTATAGTGTATGAAACACTCAGTTAAACCCTATAAGACCAATAACATACAAATGATTATTTATCATTCCCTTAGGGCAGGGATATGCAATTAGCGAACCTCCAGCTGTTGCAAAACTACAAGTCCCATCATGCCTCTGCCTCTGGGTATCATGCTTATGGCTGCCAGAGTCTTGCTATGCCTCATGGGACTTGTAGTTCTGCAACAACTGGAGGTCATCTAATTGCATATCCCTGCCTTAGGGCAACAATTCTCTCACAAGTAAGTAGAGTGTCTGATTATCCAGGTGGCTTGCTGGAGGGTTACCTGCACCTGTTCCACAGGCAAGTGACATGAAGTCTCTGGTTTGGACACTTGAGTGAATGACATTAAATGCTGGACCATCACTCTGGAGACAGTTAAAGCAGCGGCCTCTGCAGTTACTGGGTCTTCTCCTGAGGCTGCCTGCACACTAGGTTAAACGGTTTGTCCCTTATAGGTGCAGCCTCTTGAGACTGACAAGGGTGGGGATCAGGAAAGCCTATATTCTCTGGGCATATCCTGGAGCCCAGTGGCTTGTGTGAACCCATGAGTTTATGGGAAACACACTAAAGAAACTTGCATCCACCACTGAACAATGTGAATAAAGAAGGACACCAAGCAGAATTGATCAGGTGGGAGGAGTTGTAACCTCAAGGGGACTTCAGGTTTCTATATGCATAACGTTCCTTGCTAATGTGGGCCCTCTGGCACGTGTGCCCAAGCTACACTGCAGCACACTTTCCATTAGACAGTACAGATCACAGAGCCAATGATTTTGATATACACGCCCTCAGGGAACTTCAAGTGAACCCTAAGCCTAGCTTGGCAATCATACACTGTAAAATGCATACAGTGTGGTGCTGGTTTATCATATGTATTGAATATCCAAATAATTCTGCTTTTGTGCCTTCTCTTCCTATAAACTGTGCTAAGGCCTGTGCTTACTTTGAACTGTTCATACGCCAAGCAAAGCAGCAACCCAGGAAACTTGTATGCCAGACGAATGTAGGAAAACATTACCACATTGTAGGTCAGATATTCATAATTAGAAGTTCCATCCCAAGCAGCAGCATATGGAGTCCCGTATATTTATCGGTGTGTACATTTCTGTATATGTGCACAATGATACTTGCATAAGCGAGTACAAACCCCCCTATTTTTACAAAGTAGTTTGTTTTTTGTTTTTTTTTTACATTTTCTTTTAAAAAGTTACTCCATTATGAGAAGTATAGGGAATGCGATTGGAAGCCTCCTTCTGAAAATTCTGGATGCTTTACTCTGTCTCAATTTAGTATACTTTTACTTGCAGACCCAGAACAAACCCACTATAAATGAGAGTCAGAACTACTTACTTGTTCCAGGTAATGATCTTAGACAGCATCAGAAGGGCAGCCACTTGATGCAGCTTTAATCCTACTTGGGTATGCTCATTTAAATTTGTTAAGCTAGGTCTAGGACCCCTTTCACACCACACCGCTGATAGCGTCGGTATTTTTAGCGGCGTTTTACCGCTGGATTTGTGGCGCATTTCGGATGCTAACGGGGCGCTTTTACCCCCCGCTAGCGGCCGCGAAAGGGTTAAAACCACAATAGCGGCATTACAGCGCTGCCCCATTGATTTCAATGGGGAGCAGCGGTGGAGGAGCGGTAAACACACCGCTCCTTCACCGCTCCAAAGAAGCTGCTGGCAGGACTTTTTTGTGACGTCCTGCTAGCGCACCGCTGTAGTGTGAAAGCCCTCGGGGCTTTCACACTGCACACAATGGTGCAGCTTCTTTAGGGCGGATTGCAGGCGCTATTTCTAACGCTATAGCGCCTGCAAAACGCCCTGGTGTGAAAGGGGTCTAATGCAGCGATCAGAAAAATGATCGTTTAGTGACACTGGCAAAAGGGGGTGAAAGGGTTAATTAGGGGCAATCAGGGGGTTAAAACCATTATTGGGTAGTATATCGGGGTACCTAGCGCTATAAAAACCTGGCCGTGAACCTAAAAAAATAAATAGCTACCTAGCGACACTAGCGACACTAATGCAGCGATCAGAAAAACTATTGCTTAGTGACACTGGCAAAAGGGGGTGAAAGGGTTAACTCTAAGGGCAATCAGGGGGTTAAACCTTTATTGGGGGTGGTAGGGGGCTACCCTGGACCTAACACTAACTGCCCGTTTTTACTTTTACAACTGACACTGAATGCAGTTATCAGGAAATAAATAATCACTGCAATCAGTGACACTGTGACTGGGGGGGGAGGGGGGGCGGGGGCGATCGGGGGGGTTTGTGTGCCTACATGTCAGTGTAGTGTTGGTGCACACTTACTTTTAGTCTTCTCCTCGTAGTCCGGTCAAAAAGACCGCCCCGAGGAGAATGACATCACTTTCTCCCTGCCTGTGTATACAATACACAGTGGGAGGAAGCTTCTCATTTGCCAGGAGCGATCGAGAGGGGATGGCCAGAAACCAACGGCCATCCCCTCATCCCGGATCGCTCCTGAAGCGAAACGGACCGCCGCATCCAGTGGGAGGGGGTCCGATCGGACCCCCCACCCGCTGGAAGGCAAGCACGTACATGTACGTGCTTGTGCCTGTACATACCATTGTGATGTCGTACAATGGCATGCGGCGGTCGTTAAGTGGTCAATGATGCATATAAATAAGCTTTCTTCATACATTTAGGTGAAAGGGAAGGGAACTCTCTGCTCCAGGTGAGATGGATAAGCCTAATGGAATCCGTGTGTGATTAAGCACATCTTTATTGTTTGAAACGCATCTACCTTGCACTTTGTTGGTGTCCTGCGGTCCTACCTTGTGATTTTTCAATAAAAATCTGGAACAAACTGTGATGTGCAGCCACTTCTTTTGATATTGCTTCATACATTTAGGCCAAAATGTATCCTGCTACATTTCTTTGAAAATAACCTAATTTAATATATATTTGTTAGTCTGTAGGAAGGTTATAGAGTCCACACACTATGATATATACAGTATCTCACAAAAGTGAGTACACCCCTCACTTTTTTGTAAATATTTTATAAATATCTTTTCATGTGACAACACTGAAGAAATTACACTTTGCTACAATGTAAAGAAGTTAGTGTACAGCTTGTATAACTGTATATTTTCTGCCCCCTTAAAATAACTTAACACAGCCAGTAATGTCTAAACTGCTGGCAACAAAAGTGAGTATACCCCTAAGTGAAAATGTCCAAATTGGGCCAAAAGTGTCAATTTGGTGGGACCACCATTATTATCCAGCACTGCCTTAACCCTCTTGGGCATGGAGTTCACCAGAGCTTCACAGGTTGCCACTGGAGTCCTCTTCCACTCCTTCATGATGACATCACGGAGCTGGTGGATGTTAGAGACCTTGCGCTCCTCCACCTTCCATTTGACAGTAGGGTTTAGGTCTGGAAACCTGCTTGGCTAAGCCCACCATCTTTATCCTCAGCTTCTTTAACAAGGCAGTGGTCTTCTTGGAGGTGTTTATGGTCGTTATGTTGGAATACTGCCCTGTGGCCCAGTCTCCAAGGGGAGGGGATCATACTCTGCTTCAGTATGTTGCAGTAAATGCTGACATTCATAGTTCCCGCAATGAACTGTAGCTCTCCAGTGCCAGTAGCACAAATGCAGCCCCAGACCATGACACTCCCATCACCATGCTTGACTGTAGGCAAGACACACTTGTCTGTGTAGTCCTCACCTGGTTGCTGCCACACACGCTTGACACCATCTGAACCAAATAAGTTTATCTTGGTCTCATCAGACCACAGGACATGGTTCTAGTAATCCATCCTTAGTCAGATTGTTGTCTTCAGCAAACTGCGGGCTTTCTTGTGCATCATCCTTAGAAGAGGCTTCCTTCTGGC
This sequence comes from Lithobates pipiens, assembly GCF_037356315.1. Taxonomy (NCBI): domain Eukaryota; kingdom Metazoa; phylum Chordata; class Amphibia; order Anura; family Ranidae; genus Lithobates; species Lithobates pipiens. The sequence goes on along the minus strand of NW_027507903.1, from coordinate 215,655,957 downwards.
ACGAAGGCCATGTGGACCAATTTGATGCAGTGTACAGCGTATGGTCTGAGCACTGACAGAGTGACCCCCCCTGCAGCAATCCTGGCAGCATTCATATGTCTATTTGCCAAAGACAACCTCTGAACCCTGAATATGATGCTGAGCATGTGCACTCAACTTCGACCATGGTAAGGCCTGTTCTGAGTGGGACCTGTCCTATTAAACCGCTGTATGGTCTTGGCCACCGTGCTGCAGCTCAGTTTCAGGGTCTTGGCAATCTTCTTATAACCTAGGCCATCTTTATGTAGAGCAACAATTCTTTATTTCAGATCCTCAGAGAGGTCTTTGCCATGAGGTGCCATGTTGAACTTCCAATGACCAGTATGAGAGAGTGAGAGCGATAACACAAAATATAACACATCTGCTTCCCATTCACACCTGAGACCTTGTAACACTAATGAGTCACATGACACCTGGGAGGGAAAATGGCTAATTGGGCCCAATTTGGAAATTTTCACTTTTGGATATACTCACTTTTGTTGCCAGCGGTTTAGACATTAATGGCTGTGTGTTAAGTTATTTTGAGGTAACGGCATCTACTTTACATTGTACCAGAGTGTAATTTCTTCAGTGTTGTTGCATGAAAAGATATAATAAAATATTTAAAAAAAAATGTATTGGTGTACTCACTTTTGTGAGATACTGTATATCTGAATATTGATCAATGTACTGACTGCTTATCTCATTTCTTGAAGCCCAAAAATGCCAGGACAGTACAAATATCCTTTAAATTACCCTTTTTTGCTAAGTAGACAGTCCAAGGTATTTAGTAAGAGGCATGGCAGGTTTTTTGAAGTTGTAGGTTTTTGTTACAATTTTTTGTCACCAGTGCAGTACAGCATCATCAAATAACTGGTATGGCAGTGATCAGGGACATGGATTTGATTAAAAAAGATATATATTTTAATATTTTTTTTCTTATTATATTTTTATTTCTTTTTTTTTTATGATATATATTTTTTTAAATGCACTGTGACCAGAGTAACACTGTACTATGCTGAGGAAGTGATCAGGATTTTTTTTTTATCTTTTACACATTATGATTGCTTATACCAGTGAATTTCATTGCTATAAACAACAATTTTACTGAATGAAACTGATTTATTTAGTGTAAATTGTTGGCCACAGCTAATCACATAGTGCAGATGGGCTGTGATTGGCCCTGTCTGTACCATGTGATCACTTTGACCAATCACAGCTAGCAATACAATTGTACACAATGGATGGCATGAAAGGAAGCGATCCATTGTTTAGAGTTGTAATGTGATCTACTGTGATTGGTTACAGCTATCACATGGTACCGGTAGCAAGCCGATACACTGATCAGGTGACAGTGACCATATGATGTCCATCTGGATCAACGGATGTCCCACCCAGCCATCAATTCACAATAGGTTGGGTGGGAAGTGGTTAAGAAGAAACAGGCTAGAGATGCATCATGATATTTCTTTTGAGACCACTTTGCAAGGAAAGTTGGACTTGAAAAGGTAATTTTTTACAGAGGTTGGTGAGTGCTGTGAAATTCTGCTGACTTCCACTTTCCAATCATGTAACTAGCAAAAGTCTCATGTGACCATAACACCATTTTCCATGTGGCCTGAGAATCTTCAAAGTGTGTTTAAGGTGGTCAAATGAGACTAAAATCGAATTATTTGCCTCAACACCAAATGATATGTCTGGCAGAAACCCAATACAGCTCACCATGCAAATAACACCATTCCTACAGCAAAGCATGGAGGTGGTAACATCCTGTCATGGGGCATTTCTCTGCAGCAGGGATTAGAGCATTTGTCAGGATAGAACAAAAATGGATGGGGCAAAATACCATCGAATTACTGAGGAAAATCTGCTGCCCTCTGCCAGAAAGTTGTCAATGGGAAGAAGGTTTACCTTCCAACATGACAATGACCGAAAGCACACAGCAAAAATGACCGCACAGTGGTTGAAGGAGAAAAAGGTGACTGTCCTTGCATGACTTATGCTGCGTACACACGATCAAACAAGCGGGTGGAAAAGTCCGGCAAACTGAAGTCCGCCGGACAATCCCCCCGTGTGTAGCCTCCGGCATACTTTTTTGACCCGAAAGTACGGCGGACTTAGAAAGTAGTTTTGCACTCCAATCTTCCCGCCAGGCTCGCATTTCGGCGGACAATCCAGCCGTGTGTGTGCCAGTCCGCCGTACTTTTGAAATGAATGGACTTTTCCCGCCCGGAGAAAAGTCCGCTCATTCGAGCGGGTCTCCAGGTAGGCGGGGCCCGCGAAGGAGACTTCGCTGGCCCTGCCACCTGGTATGGACTTAAAGGGGAACCCCAACGCTGAAAAAAATCGGCGTGGGGGTCCCCCAGGTCCACATCAGACCCTTGTCCGAGCACGCTACCCGGCCGGCCAGGAAAGGGGGGCGAGCGAGCGCCCCCCCCTCCTGAGCCGTACCAGGCCGCGCGCCCTCAACATGGGGGGTGCCTTGAGGAAGGGGGGGCCACGCGGCCCCCCACCCCAAAGCACCTTGTCCCCATGTTGATGAGGACAAGGGCCTCTTCCCGACAACCCTCGCCGTTGGTTGTCGGGGTCTGCGGGCGGGGGGCTTATCGGAATCCAGGAGCGGCAGCGGCGACAGAAGACTGGGCCACCGCCTGTAAAAGAGCTATAAGAAGGCGCGGTGGCCCAGCAGAAGAACCGAAGAGGGGGACAAGACCCCCGAAGTCGGAAGAAGAGGCCGGCGGCAAGGAAGAAAGCTGGGCTCCTCCGCTAGCAAAAGAGCTACAGGAAGATAGCGGAGGAGTCCGGCGTGAAGACCCCCGAAGACGGAAGACTCCCGGAGCTGTGCAATAAATTATTTTATCTTGTGTGTTGTGTTTTTTTTTGTACTTTATTTTACAGGTGAATGGGTAGGGGTACATTGTACCCCATACTCATTCACATAGGGTGGGGGGCCGGTATCCGGGGGCCCCCTTATTAAAGGGGGCTCCTGGATTCCGATAAGCCCCCCGCCCGCAGACCCCGACAACCAACGGCGAGGGTTGTCGGGAAGAGGCCCTTGTCCTCATCAACATGGGGACAAGGTGCTTTGGGGTGGGGGGCCCCCCTTCCTCAAGGCACCCCCCATGTTGAGGGCACGCGGCCTGGTACGGCTCTGGAGGGGGGGTGCTCACTCATCCCCCTTTCCTGGCCAGCCGGGTAGCGTGCTCGGACAAGGGTCTGATGTGGACCTGGGGGGGACCCCCACGCCGATTTTTTTTCGGCGTTGGGGTTCCCCTTTAAGTCCATACCAGGCGGCGGGGTCAGCGACGTCTCCTTCGCGGGCCCCGCCTACCTGGAGACGCGCTCGAAATGAGCGGACTTTCCTCCGCGTGTGTGGGCGAGTCCGTTCATTTCAAAAGTAGGGCGGATAGTACGGCGGACTTAGTACGCCGTATTAGTCCGCTGAAAAAGTGCCGTGTGTGGGCAAGTAGCCTGTTCGGAAAGTCCGACGGACAGTCTGGCGGGAAGTCCGCCAGACTAAGTCCGTCGGATAGACGGCTACGTGTGTACGCGGCATTAGTCAGACTTAAATCCCATTCAAAATCTGTGGAATGACTTGAAGACTGCAGTCCACAAATAGTCACCATCAAATTTAACTGAATTTGAGCAGTTCTGAGTGGGTGAATATTGCAAAGTCTAGATGTGCAAAGTTAGTAGAGACATATCCCAACAGACTAAACGCTGTAATTAAAGCAAAAAGTGGTCCAACAAAATACTGACATAAGAGGGTGATCCTTTTTCAAACTCAGTAATTCTGTTTTAATGTATTTTTTAATTTTCTGACATGTTGGTGTTATATCTTTCAATTGGATCTTATAAGTTGCACTGAGTGAATGTAGCCTGAAATGAAGACACCGTTTTTGTTTTATTCAGCTGTATAGCAACAAAATGTGATTATTTTAAAGAGGGGTGGTTCTTTTCTTTACCCACTGTATATGCAATATGCAGAGGATGTACATACTGGGAAAACAAAATGTACTGAGGTGTGAACTTGCTTATGTAATGACACTTGCACCCAAGCATCCAAATGTAATATTTCAAAGGCAAAACCTTATTTTTAACTATGAATGATGTATTTATGTGAAAACTATAATATGCAAATACAAAGAATCATACACCAAAGACAAATACACTCACCAAGTTTATCTGCATGTCACCTAAAAAATAAACATAAAGCCACGTACACACGGGCGGACTGTCTGGCCTACTTAGTCCTTTTTTTTTCAGCGTGCAGTCTGGCGGACTAAGTATTTCGGAATTTCCGTAATACAGTCCGTCGGACTCGCATTTCGGCGGACAATCCACCCGTGTGTGTGCCAGTCCGCCGTACTTTTGAAATGAGCGGACTTTTCCCGCCCGGAGAAAAGTCCGCTCATTTCGAGCGGGTATCCAGGTAGGCGGGGCCCTCGACGGAGACGTCGCTGGCCCCGCCGCCTGGTATGGACTTAAAGGGGAACCCCAACGCCGAAAAAAATCAGCGTGGGGGTCCCCCCCCAAGTCCACAACAGACCCTTGTCCGAACACGCTACCCGGCCGGCCAGGAAAGGGGGGCGAGCGAGCGCCCCCCTCCTGAGCCGTACCAGGCCGCGTGCCCTCAACATGGGGGGTGCCTTGGGGAAGGGGGGGCCGCGCGCCCCCCCCACCCCAAAGCACCTTGTCCCCATTTTGATGAGGACAAGGGCCTCTTCCCGACAACCCTGGCCGTTGGTTGTCGGGGTCTGCGGGCAGGGGGCTTATGGGAATCCGGGAGCCCCCTTTAATAAGGGGGCCCCCTGATACCGGCCCCCCACCCTATGTGAATGAGTATGGGGTACAATGCAAAAGAGCTACAAGAAGATAGCGGAGGAGTCCGGCGAGAAGACCCCCGAAGACGGAAGACCCCCGGAGCTGTGCAATAAAATATTTTAACCCTGTGTTGTGTTTTTTTTGTACTTTTTTTCACAGGTGAATGGGTAGGTGTACATTGTACCCCATACTCATTCACATAGGGTGGGGGGCCGGTATCCGGGGGCCCCCTTATTAAAGGGGGCTCCCGGATTCCGATAAGCCCCCCGCCCGCAGACCCCGACAACCAACGGCCAGGGTTGTCGGGAAGAGGCCCTTGTCCTCATCAACATGGGGACAAGGTGCTTTGGGGTGGGGGGGCCGCGCGGCCCCCCCTTCCCCAAGGCACCCCCCCATGTTGAGGGCACGCGGCCTGGTACGGCTCAGAAGGGGGGGCGCTCGCTCGCCCCCCCTTTCCTGGCCGGCCGGGTAGCGTGCTCGGACAAGGGTCTGTTGTGGACTTGGGGGGGACCCCCACACCGATTTCTTTCGGCGTTGGGGTTCCCCTTTAAGTCCATACCAGGCGGCGGGGTCAGCGACGTCTCCTTCGCGGGCCCCGCCTACCTGGAGACACGCTCGAAATGAGCGGACTTTCCTCCGCGTGTGTGGGCGAGTCTGTTCATTTCAAAAGTAGGGCGGATAGTATGGCGGACTTAGTCCGCCGTATTAGTCTGCTCAAAAAGTGCCGTGTGTGGGCAAGTCCGTTCATTCGAAAGTATGACGGACTGTCCGTCGGATTGTCTGACGGACTAAGTTGGCCAGACAGTCCGCCACATGTGTACGCGGCTTAACTGTTTTAAAGCAAATAATTTTTCCTTGTTTTGTGACAAAAAATGTTACCTTTCTGTATTCATTTTAGTTGATGCCACTGTCCTGTTCTTCTCTCCAAATAAGATTGTATTTTTAATGTCAGCTTCTGTCAAGACTTCAATTTCAGTAAGACCTGGGACAGTTACTGCTTTCCCTTGTGATCTGATCTCTAGTTGTTTGTTGCCATTTTGTGAAAGGAGATCACATATGTTTTCATTGTAGATCTCAAGCATTGAAATCTAGTATGAGAAAAGCATACATTAACATGGCCCTAGCATAAATGTTCAACACCTTAGGGGTTTACTTCTAAAAATAAATTAAAAATAAATGCTGTAATAATGCCAGAAGCATTTGGACAATGGGCACAAATTATTGCCGTATTGTGTCTAATTCCTAATGTTGTCAGCTCCATCTGATAACCATAATGTGGTATTTTCATAAAATAACTCAATCAGGAAAATACCACATTATGGCATCTAGATGGCACTGCCAATCATAGGCAATACACTTATTAGACACAATACAACCATTATTTATGCCAGCTGTGCAAACGCTTGTGATATTTATACGGGGACTTTTTTATGGACATACAAGACAAACTTCTGAACTTGAACAACTCATAACTAAATGTGCATTATATTGAATAACAGAATATGTAATCATCAGGCAGGCAAAATATTAAATACACTAATGCAAATATGAACACTCAATAATGGACATGAAGCATAAAATGGTTTCTCTAAGTACTTTGCTTGCTACTAAAGACCCCAAAACAATTGAGTACTGTCCATGATACTTTTTTATTTATTTTTTATTTACACCAACATCCAAATTTTTAGGACAAGTTTTCTGGGTGTCCCTGAAGGTCCTGCAAATGTGGATGTTAGTGAAAATAAATAAATTACCCTGGCCAGTACTCAATTGTTTATGTAACAAGGGCTCTAATACAGCTACAATCAACCCTTACTACAGACCCTATGCTTAATGTTTTTGGCGCAGCTAAATTAAATCATTGCATGTCGTACACAGGCGGCATAAGCAAGTATTTTTTACTGATGCTTGTTATGACAAACTATACGATTCAATTTTAAGCCTAGGGTGCCACAGTTGCTAGATATGGGGGTGAGGGGGGGCTTTTTCCCCATGTCATGTCACCATGCACCCCTGTCACCATGATCTCTTCATGCATAGGCATCATTAGTGGGGCATTATCACCACTTATGATACCTGCGAATGTCAGTGCTGGGGTCTTTCACACTGGGGCGGTGCGCTTGCAGGATATTACCAAAAGTCCTGCAAGTAACATTTTGGGGCGGGTTGGGAGTGCTGTATTTAGCGCTCCCAAAACACCCTGCCCATTGCAATGAATGGGCAGCACTTCCAAAGCATCTTAAAAGCGATTTCTGGAGTTTTTAACCCTTTTTTGTGGTTAAAAATGCCCTACTAGTGGCTCAAAAGCGCTGCAAAGGTGCTGCTATAACGAGCTGCGCTTTAGCGCTAACGGCGGGAGCTGTCAGTGTGAAAGGGGTCTAACATACAAATCAATTTACAACTCTGCCCTGAGCTACATCATCAATCTTCTCTCACAAATATCATGCAAACCGTCCTCTGCTCCTTACAAGACCTCCTGCAATCTAGTTCCCTTGTCTCCTCTGGAAGTCCCTACCCCAATCTGTCCAGCTATCTCCTACTCTGTCAATCCCTGAAAACTCATCTCTTCAGGGATGCCTATCCTGCCTTCAGCTAATAAACAAATCATCTATTTCTCCCATCAGTTCGTCCTTCACAGTTATTACCTTTTGTTCCACTAGCCCCTCCTTCTTAGGTTGTAAGCTCACAATACTAACCCTCTTGTATTAAATTGTATTGATGCTGTATTGTCTCCCTTTATATTGTAAAGTGCTGCGCAAACCGTTGGTGCTATATAAATCCTGTATAATAATATTATAATAACCATAAATATGAATGTATATTTCTTTTGGTTTATTAAATCTTATAACAAGAAACCTAAATATGAATCCACATATCTTCAGTCACAATTTCACCTATGCAGGAACAGAATGGCTACAGGTAACAGCACTATAGCAGGTTGAGATAGATGAATGTAGTCAGTAAACAGGCAGAGGGAAAGGAACACAGCAGGCAATGGTGGTCAAGGTTCAGGTGGTGGCTGAGGCAGGCAGTAAACAAGAGTAATAGGGCCAGAAACGATGGCAAGAAATATGGGCTTTGGCCCTAGCTCAAAGAACCAACCATCTCTACATAGGTCATCTGTATGATTAAGCCTTTATTGGATGAAATATGTCAGAGTGGCACTTGGTTTCAGTGGACTTGTCTGTTATCTAGTCCTAGAATAATAAAGCATTGTAAAGGCTAATGTCATTGGAGTCCAGCTGACTTGTTTGTTCAATCCCTACACTGCAACTAGTTGACAAAGTACGTCTGCAAAAATGGTCAAGAAAAAACACAAGCCAGGATACTGTGAAAACTTAGATTGCTGGAAATAATAAACGGTCACAGAAACTGAAGTGGTGGTAGAACCCTGTGACCAAGCCTCACCACCAAAAGACTGCATGACTGAAACCTTGAGGTGCCACTCTCCTATACAGGATTTGTCCGCATCCTTCTGCTACTCGTAGATAATCATGAACATTGCCAATGACAACCGATCTGAGATGGCCAAACTAGTTAAAGGACAACAAAAAAAATGAGCATTCCCAGCATGCTGCTCACCCTAGAACACACGCTGAGGAAGAAAACATCGACCACAGATGCTGACCGTAAACAAGACCATTAAAACTCTGCTATTTCTACACTGAGAGGTACCATTGCCCCAACAATGACTAGTCCTTGTTCCCTATTGTGCAGCCAATGGCCTCAGCCTTTTACTTAATAGTTCCTGCTTACAGCACAATACAGTTTGGCCTACATTTATGAAGAAAGATGATTTATTTGGAAAGTTTTATAACCGAAACTAAGAGGGACAGGTTTTTTTTTTGCAAATTTCATTTTTTTTCTTTATAGTATAACAATCCCAGTAGTGATTAAATACCACCAGAAGAAAGCTCTACATGTCTCTAAAAGTTATATAAAATGTATTTGGGTAAAGTGTTGCATGACTGAGTAATTGACAGTCAAAGTATTACAGTGCTGAAAACTGAACAATCGCCTGGACAAGAAGGGGATTCAACATGGCAGTTCTCAAGAAGCTGTTGTTCTTACACAAATACTGAATTTGACCTTATTCAAAACATTTCAAATTGTGGATCAACCCGTAAAATACACTACTGAATGAGTGCTATCGACCTTTCCCCCATAAGTTTGATTCGTAAAACTTTCAGGTCTCTTTCCTATTCTTTTCCACTGACTACCATCTAACTATATAGGATTCATGCAAAAGTGGGCATATAACTTTTTGCTACTCCACTTGATAACACATTGCCATTTCCTCCCCAGGTCTACTAGACAAAAACACACCAAACCTGGTGAACAGAGAAACCTCACTGACTCCAATCTTAAATCACTCTTCTGTGAGTCTTTTTCTTCACACATACTGGATCAGTGGAGATGTATATCTAGTTTAATCTACGATTACTAGGGATGAGCCGGCACTTCAGTCCAAACCTTGGTTTGGAATGAACTTTTGCAGTATTTCTACCACTTCTGTATATGACAGCTTCCCGCTGTCACTGGTTCCTAAAGAAGCATCCCTAGGAACCACTAACATCATTGGGAATCCCTGGCCACATAGGTAAAGGGGTAGTGATAGCAATGACATCACGGCCTAAATATCACTTGGCAACAACATTGACCAGGGATATTGTTTGGTCAATGATGTCACCACTATCTGCACCTCTCCCTTCATATAGCTGGTAACAGTTCTAAGATCAGTCATTCGACTAGAATACTGTTGGAATTGATTACTCCCGAGTTGTAAAGTTTTTTTTTTGGGTGAGTTGGTGGGCAGCAGGCATCATGATTGATGATGGATTTACAACAAGGGACATTTAATAAAGGACCTGCTAAATGTTTTTTTTTGTGAATGAGTAGAGAACAAATGATGTGTCTGATAGATCATGATAAAAAAAATCACCTGTTTTTATCTGGACACTATGGGGTTGATTTACTATAGCACGAATATGTGAATTCGCAACTAAATACTTGCGAAATCGCCAAACCGCATAAATTAGTGCGGAAATGGAATTTAACTATAGTGCTCTGTGAAAAATGCTCACAAAATCAAATTGACTATAGGTCACAGACAGCAGAGACTGTCCAAATCATTAGTCAAGCTAGAAACATAGGAATTGCACATGGAAATAATGTTTAGAGCATGATATGATAGCCTAAATGGTTCTTAAATATGTGATATATTGTTTAACCACTTAAGGACCAAGCCTCTTTCTGAGATTTGGTGTTTACAAAACATTTTTTTTTGCTTGAAAATTACTCAGAACCCCCAAACATTATATATTTTTTTACTAACACCCTCGAGAATAAAATGGCGGTTGTTGCAATACTTTCTGTCACACCGTATTTGCGCAGTGGTTTTACGAGCGGACTTTTTTTGGAAAAAATACACTCTTTTAATTAAAAAAATAAGACAACAGCAAAGTTAGCCCAATTTTTTTTATTTTGAAAGATAATGTTATGTGAGTAAATTGATACCCAACATGTCACACTTCAGAATGGCGACCGCGCGTGGAATGGTGACAAACTTTTACCCTTAAATATCCATAGGCGAAGTTTAAAAAATACTACAGATTGTTACAGAAAAGGTCTAGGGCTAGAATTATTGCCCTCGCTCTAAAAATCATGGCGATACCTCACATGTGTGGTTTGAACACCGTTTCCATATGCCGGCACTACTCACCTATGCGTTCGCTTCTACACGCAAGCTCGGCAATAAAAAAAATAAAATAATGAAATGTCATTTCAAAATAAAAAAAGTCCCTTTAAGAGCTATGGGCAGAAGTGACATTTTGGCGTCGCTTCCGCCCTGCAATGGTATGGAGACGGGTGGGGGCCATCTTCCCCTCACTTGTCTCCATATCTAACAGGGAGAAGAACCCGATCGCCCCGCCGCTACAGATGGCTCCGGTAAGCGGCGGAGGACACCGGAGTGTGGTTGAAGGGGGGCCCCCTCCCACCGCCAATAAAAGATCTTGAGGCGAATCCGCTGCAGAGACCATTTTTAGCTAAAAGCGGACCGCCCACTGAAGAAGAGGATACCGGGGTTATGGCAGCTAGCTGCTACCCTACGAACGATATCCCTCTTCACAGTAGTGACGTATAACTATGGTGGGTGATTCGTAAGTGGTTAAAGATAATCTGCTTTTAAAACTGCTGAAAAAAGTGATGTATAAACTGAAATATTGAAAGTCTGAGAAGAGATAAATTCCCCCTCTTTCTATAAGTTGTCATTTCCTGTTTTGTACCCTCCACATGCCAAAGAACGTATAAGTTTAACCACTTGCCACCCAGGCCAATTCTGACATAAAAATCATCTTTTTTCCTAGAAAATTACATTGAACCCCCAAACATTATATATGTTTTTTCAGCAAGGACCCTAGAGAATACAATGGCGGTTGTTGCAACTTTTTATCACGCACCGTATTTACACAGCAAATTTTTTGAACACAAAAAAAAAAAACAGTAAAGTTAGCCCAATTTTTCAGTTTTGAGTTACAGAGGAGGTCTAGGGACAAAATTATTGCTCTCACGCCAACATTTGCGTCGATACCTCACATGTGTGGTTTGAACACCGTTTTCATATGTGGGCGGGACTTACATGTGCATTCGCTTCTGCGTGCGAGCACATGGGGGCAGGGGCGCTTAAAAACATTTTTTTAAATTATTTTTATTGTTAATTATACTTTTCTTTTTTTATTTTGACACTTTTTTTGAAAAAATAAAATGTTTTAACTTTTATTATTATTGTAAACATCCCTTGTAATAAGAATATGACATGACAGGTCCTCTTTATAGTGAGATATAGGGTCAATAAGACCCCACATCTCACCACTAGGCTGGGAAGCCTGAAATGAAAAAAATAATAAACCAATCACCGCTTCCCAGCCGAAGCGGCGCTGTTTTTTTTTTAATGCAGAGGCCGGGCGTGACGTCATAACATCGCACCCGGCCTCCGACGATCATAGATACTCCGGCAATCATCTGGTCTGCCGGAAATCTCTATGATCAACATCTGGGGCCAGCAGATCCTCTGTCCAACTCACCGATTGTAGCAGTGAGTTGGTAGAAGCACTTTTAAGTCCAGTGTGCTTGGAGTCTAAAGGAGACTGTATGGACAGTAACCAGCTCTCTGCTCACCATGCACTGAGAACGGAGCAGTCAGCCGTCTTAGAGCCGGCTGGGGGGTCGGGGGGGGGGGGGTGGGGTCAGATGCTGCATCCACCTAGGCAAGTAAGATTCAAAAAAAAAACTTCTCTTAACAGTCCATTGTTAACAAGCCAGTAATTAAATAGACAATAAATATTAAATAGTTTAGCTTTGTTTTTCTAAGCCTAGGGATGTAGGACATTGAGACTAGTCACTTTATTTGCCCGTATTTATCAGTGTATAACAGGCACAGGCGTATAATACGCACATTCATTTTAAGAGGGAGGTTTCAGGAAAAAAACTTTAAATAAGGAACTTTTGAAGCAAAATAAAGGTTAGGGCCCATCTGCAACCTCACCATTGCCATCATTGCAGCAGCCTCACCATTGCCATCAATGCAGCAACCTCACCTTTGCCATCAATACAGTAGCCTCATCTTTACCATCAATACAGCAGCCTCATCTTTACCACCAATACAGCAGCCTCACCATTGCCTTCAATGCAGGACCCTCACCATTGCCTTCAATGCAGCAGCCTCACCATTGCCATCAGTGCAGCCTGATCAATGCCCATCTGCAGCCTAGAGGGGACAGGGAGGGCGTGGGACGAGTACTGACAGATTACATACAGTGAGAATCTCCTATTATAGACAGAACAGTGGCCAATGGCGGCCCAGGATACGGGACTTCCTATTACAGAGGTCGCCAAGTAAACAGGAGATTCTCACTGTATGTAATCTGATGGCGCTTGTCCCAACCCTCTCCCTGGCAGCTAAAATTGAAGTATTGGCGTATAACATGTATATGCTATTTGCATCCGATTTTCATTGTGAAAAGGTGAGTGTTATACGCCAATAAATACAGTACACTTTATGGCAAATTTTTCTAAAGCATTTTAACTTTAAGCCACGGTGCTGCATTTGAAATTATATCAATGCCACCCTTATATTCTAATTTAACACCACCATTTGCTTTACTGTAGAGTATATGCACAGAGCTGAAGAAGACATTTTAATTGGTTATTCTTCAATATTAAGAGGACACACACAATTAGACGTTTTTCTGCTTTTAATGTATTTAAAGATTTCTGGGGAAAACTTCTCTTTTTTTTAAAGACCTGCTCTTCATATTGATTTTTATTGAAGTCCATTTTATTTCCTGCAATCCCTGGTATATGTTTCTTACTCTTAACCAGTTCCTCACCAGCCGCTGCAGTTTTTCTGTGGCATAATGGCACGGATGGGCAAAACAACGTTGGCTTACGGTGACGGTGGCGATCTGATTCATTTCAGAACAGATCAGTCTCCAGGCCCAGGCCAATGATTTCTGGCCTGGACCTGCTGATCGGTTCTGACGAATGAAATGCTTCCTCTGCCTGTAAGTGTAAACACAGGCAGTGGAAGTGATGTCATCTCCCTCTCTGGAATTCTTTTCCGTTCCAGAGAGAGGAGAGAGGACATCCAAATGTGAGTGGCACCAACACTATACTGACACAGTACATGTAGGCACACATTTCACCCCCCCGATTGCCCCCCCAGTTAACTCCTTCACTCCCTGTCACTGTGTTACCCAGTGCAGTGTTCATGTTTTTCTTTGAGCCCCTTCTTTCATAAAACACATTGAACAAACCCCACAAAGTTCATGGGCACGTCTTTCAGACATCAGATGATACTAACGGGGGTGTCACCTTACATGGGCGGAAGATTGGAATCCACATGCATCCCTGAAAGACAGAGTACTATTGAGGTACCAGAGTATCAGGACTCTGACCTTGAGCAGGTAGAACCCAGATTTTCCCCTGGATAAGTCTCCCTCCTTTCTCAAAACACATTGAACTCAACTCACAAAGGTTGTGGGCATGTCTTTAAGAAAGACCTTTCAAAACCGCCTGGACATAGCTGACCAGTCCCAAGCTGAACCACCCCCACTGGGCTTTACCTCCAGATTAGGCATTTTATTAGGCCTTGGACACTCCACAATAGCACCTTATCTCCACAGTATAAACTTGCCTTACTTCAGATTTTCCCACATTTCCCACACGTGCGGCATGCAAGACCTAGGAGAATGACCTTGGAGTCGACCAGGGGCATTTTCTGAAAGCAGTGGGCCTGGTGCAAGACTATGAGTTGGGCACCCTGGACTGCTGATGAGAAAATGCAATGCATACAGCATGCCACAGAAACGGACGCGTGTCTTATAGGGCTAAATATTGGGCGTGGCTTAAAGAGGTGTGGACAGAGAGTGTAAGCTGACTCACATAGTAAAGAATGAGGCAGTGTTGAACAGGGAATATACAGGACATTATCTGTGGCAGTACATTGGAGGAGCCAAGGCCAAACATTAGACACTGTTCAGGGGTTAGCAGTAAGTGACTGACTAGCCTAGCAGTGAGACAACCAGAGGAAGCTGTCTAATGGAAATACTTTGTTTAAGACTATTCTATAAATCATGAATAATTGATATGTGATAATATGCATCTTGTTATGATTGGTTCAAGGAATAAAGGAGGTTTTCTCCTTGCAGTAAAGGAAATAAGTCATCTGACATACACTTATCATAATATGCATATGCATTATATTTGTATCTGATTGGTGGGCAGAGATGTTTTTTGTATAATTAACATGATGAGGCACACCCAATAAACAAGTCTCTGCTCTTCACAATTCAGTGTGTGTCTCAATAAGCAGGAGTTTCAGGGCCCTGAGTCCAGTCACCTTATGAGAAGGAGGCCGACGGTAAGAATTTAACCCCTACACCAAGTAGTGCATCTCCGGCTCTTCTCCCCTTTCTCCTATTCTGTGATCCAGTAGGTGGGGCTAAATGACAGTCAATCATAGCCCTATCTACTGGACCAGGGAACAGAAGAAGGGAGAAAAAAGAGCCAGAGATGCACTATCTGAGTATTGTGAAGAGTCAAGGAAAACAGAGGTAATCCAATCACAGCCAACATAGCCCTCCCACTCCTTGAGCCAGCCTTTAGCCCCCGTCACCTCCCTAGCATAAACCGTGTTTCTGCTGCAGTTGCCTGTGACAAGTGCAGCTGCAATGGAGACATAGAAGGGGAAATGGAACACCATTTCCCCACATTTGATGTGCAATGTGTAAGGGCACAGTGGACCCCACCTCCCTTGGGGCATTGCACACATGGAGGATATACCAATTGAGTCAACCTTACTAATGACGATTGGGAATCCATAAACACCACAGTACATAAATGTTTATGTGCAAAAAATGGCTACAAACTCCATACAAGATGGTAAAGAGCACCCTCCTTCCTACACAAAATTTGCCCAATGGATTTGATGCGTTGTTTGCAGTGACCAATGGATGAGGGAATACTTCCTAATCAATGGTGGAATTGCTCCTACTCCAAGCATACTTACTAAATGTACAATGAATTATTAAGGCTCTAGAGTTCTCTCCCTCTCAATACCTTTTTCACCACACATCATTACCTAGGATACACTATGTGAAGTTCCTGGCCATGCATAAGGCCAATGAGGCTAGAATATACATTTACACATATTAGAGAACAACTCAAATACCTAAAAATGTAAAAGACTGTTTTGTGAGGCTGAAAAGAGCTGCAGAGATGAAAGAACTTGGCACAGGATAAATGGACTAAATGAGCATGCTGCAATAAAAAAACACTCCAGAGTTCCTAAATGTAATGTCATGAACACAGTAACTAAAATCCAAAGCTGAAATGTATACATTTTAAACCGCACCTTATGCTGCTAAGTGAAACCTGAGGGACTTAGGTGGTCCATGGGGGACAGGAATCCTAAGAAAAATTGCTTGCCACTTTTTCTTCAGTATCTCCTACTCATTCTTCCCCCTCTCCCCCCCATCCCCCCCAATGAGTTCCCTCATCAGCTCTGTTCTGAAACCTATGAGTTGAGTTTAGAACCCTTCCTCCTGAAAACATACTATTCAATTACTGCTCAATTAAAGAATTGGAGCTGACATACTTCTTTATTCCTACCTACTTATGAACCAAACAAAGTGTCGGACAATATTTGGAGGAAGTAGTATAGCTGCCATGAATCCCTTGCCATAAGGGGGGGGGGGGGGGACTATTCGAATTATTATTATACAGGATTTATATAGCCCTAACAGTTAGCACAGAGCTTTTCAAAGTTAGGGCAAACAATACAGTCACAATACAATTCAATACAGGAGGAATGAGAGGGCCCTGCTCATTAGAGCTTACAATTATGCCCTTATACCTACAAATAATGCTTCCTTATCTGGTTCTCATTGTTATTTTGCTTGTTCCCTCTATATTTTGCAATTGCCTGTTCAAGCAAACATTCAATAAAACTATTATGGCAAAAAAGAGGAGTAGGGAATATGGGTTGATTTTAAGGGCTTTTCCACCATTTCCAGGGA
This sequence comes from Lithobates pipiens, assembly GCF_037356315.1. Taxonomy (NCBI): domain Eukaryota; kingdom Metazoa; phylum Chordata; class Amphibia; order Anura; family Ranidae; genus Lithobates; species Lithobates pipiens. The sequence goes on along the minus strand of NW_027507903.1, from coordinate 215,639,536 downwards.
ACCTCACTCATCCTTCAGCCTTTGGCATGCAAAAGACTCATTGGACCCCATAGAATAACCTCCAAATATTTGGAGAAGATGTTCCAATACTCTAGGGAGGAGGTGAAGTGAAATTCATCTTCCAGTTATGCATCATGCATTTAGATTTCTGTCTGCAAAGCATTAATACAAAATACAAAACACATTAAATAAAAGGTAAAGATTGGTATAGGTGAAAATAAAATTTACCCTGATTTTCCCTTTATGCTATAATGGAAATTGGTACTACTATTGGTAGCCCTTGGAATCCCAGTACAATGTTGCAGTATGTTTTTCATGTATTGTTAGAACTGTGTACAATAATTACATTTTTAATGCTTACCTTTGTAATATATTTAATATTGTCTCTTTTTTGACATATGTGCAGAAGCGCTCTAATGGATCTAAAAACATAAAAGGAAAATACTGTTGTTTTACTGGCAAAATAAATAGGAAGGATTTCCTCTGTCTTTGTTCCAGGCTCTAAACTTAGATTAGAAACATGTTACCTTCATTAGAAGTTACAATGCATTACTGTTGCATGAGGCTCCAATAGACTTAAGCATTGATTCATTAAGTCATAAGAGTTATGCCCTGTACACACGATAGGATTTTCTGACAAGGAATGTTGGATGTGAGCTTGTTGTCGGAAAGGCCGACCGTGTGTATTGTCCATAGAACATTTGTTGTTGGAATTTCCACCAACAAATGTTTAAGAGCAGGTTCTCAAATTTGTTGTTGGAAATTCCAAGCGTGTGTACACAATTCCAACGCACAAAAGTCCACACATGCTCGGAATCAAGCAGAAGAGCAAGCACTGGCTATTGAACTTAATTTTTCTCGGCTCGTCGTACGTGTTGTACATTGCCGCATTCTTGACATTCAGCATTTCCAACAACATTTGTGTGACCGTGTGTATGCAAGACAAGTTTGAGACAACATCCTTCGGAAAAAAATCCACGGTTTTGTTGTCAGAAAATCCTATTGTGTACAGGACATATGACTATCGTAATTATGTTAATTATATCAAATGACAATATATCCTAAAGAATTAATATTTTTTTCTTGTGAAGTATTATTTTATAGCTAGACAGCAAATCATACATGTTGTCATCTCTTCCTTCTCTCAAGGATACCTCACTGAATGTACCAATGTCAGTCAAAAAGAAGCCATATCTTCCAGCCCCCCTACGGCCAAGGCTGTTGCAGGACAGCTTAACCCTTGAAGTACCTCCTTTCCCTTTGTCCTTTCCGGCAAGGAGGTACTTCAAGCTTAACCCTTGACGTACCTCCTTGCCGGAAAGGACAAAGGGAAACATGCCTCATCTAGGACTATTGTGGCAATAAGCACATGAAATGAAGCATCTTTAGGTCTATTAGAAACAAGCCAGTCACCTGGCTGGACCCCCTATGAACCAGGGACAATGTCTCCACCTTGAACTTCTCCTTTTTCTTTAAATTGTCTCAGGTGTGCAAGGTCTAAAACCAGCCTCCGCAAGCTGTTCCTCTTCATTACCACATAGAGGGGCAAGTACATGCCCTGAAACCTCTTGCATTCAGAGACTGGCACAGCAGCACTTTGCGACACCAGTGACTATTCGTAAAACACTAGTATTTGCTTCTTTTACCTCAGAGTTAGACAAAATCCTTGGAAACGAATCCAAGATGAGGAGGACTTCTGATGGATCATGCATGTCCTGAAAAGACCACTTTGAAGTTCCAATAGTGGAAAACTGCCGGGGCATTACAAAGGCCAAAAGGCATTACGAGGCACTCGCAATGGCTTGTTCTGGTATTAAATGCAGGTTTCCACTCGTCACCCTCCTTAATCCACACGAGATTGTATGTCCCTCTCAAATCAAGCTTTGTGAAAACCATTGCTCCCTTGAGGCGGTCGAATAACTCTGTAATCAACGGAATCGGGTAGGCATTCTTAATCGTGAAACGATTGAGACCCCTATAATCAATACAAGGTCTCAGTTCACCGCTCTTCTTCACAAAGAAGAAACCAGCACCAGCAGGAGATGAGGATTTGCAGATGAAACCTCGAGAAAACATACTCCTCCATGGCATTATCCTCCAAGACCGACAAAGGGTAAACCTGACCACGAGCTGGTATGGCACCAGGTAAAGGTCAATTGCACAATCATAAGGCCGGTGTGGAGGCAAACTACCGGCTTGACCTTTGTCAAAGACATCGCTAAAATTGCGGCACTCCTCCAGCAGGGAGGAGAGAGAAGAGGGGTTGTGTTTCTGTAACCAAGGATAACTAATAACCAGTGGAAACCTAGGTGAGGAAATAACTTGGAACAACAGAACCGTCTCATGAGTCACATGGGCAGGCTGTAGAGGTCTCCCATCAAGAGCCTCAATGGCAAGTGGAGTGTCACGTAGCTGCAGCGGAATCAAGTGCTTGCGAAACAAAGGCAGCATCAATGAACAGACCTGCAGCCCCCGAGTCGATTAGAGCCTGTATCTGGATGGACGACTCAGCCCAAGGGTGACCGAAACCAGGGGCTTATCCTTCTGGATAACTGGGGATGAAACAACACCATGACAGGACCTCAAGGTTCGGGCGTTCCCTGGACGGGTAGGACAAAACTTCAAAAAGTGACCTGCCTGGCCACAATAAAGGCACAATCTCTCCCTCTAACTGTGGAGATGAGAGCTGGCAATTATGAAACAGTTGATCAGCCAGCTCAGAGAAGGAAGGGCTGAGCCAGCCCTGACAGTCGTCTTCCGGCCTAGCAGGCACCATTCCTGATGCAGGACCCCGACTTGCCAAGTGTGGCCTGGGTTATGGTGCTATCTAGCTTGCCAAAAGTTGAATCTCCCTCAAAGGGATTTTACACTACGCCTGTTAGAGGCGGGATCAGCCAGCCCAGGCCCCAGCCAAAGCACCCACTTTGCCATAACTGACGAGAGCATAACCTGCACCACTATGCGGATGATGTCAATTGGAGCCTCACCCTGGAAACCAACACGAGCACTGGCTCCTAAGTGACAGAGTTTTCTGAAAATGCTCTTGAACACTGCGTCCACATTCTCCATTCACATTTTCATAATTTAAAAAATGGTCACAAGAGCCCAGGCTGACTTTCAGGCTATTCACTGCATCTTCCAAGCAAGAGGGACATGCTTGCTAGAGAGGCAGCCTTTAGATACATTACATTCTAATCCCTGAATGGATAGAGCTTGGCCATCTTGCTCAGAACGGAGGTATATCTTGCAACCTTGCTCCACTCATCCAAAATGATGTCCCCTTAGTGCCATTAAGAATGGGAAATTAGAACACGCTCTCTAGAGGTGCTTACAGAACTTCCTCTTGCTTTGCAGGATACTCTACAGGGTCTATTCATGTAAATGCACCTATCATTGGCTTGACCATAGGCGTTACAAGGGCAAAGTAACTCATCTCCCCCTGCCTCACTGTCTGAGGTCTTCATAGATGGATGACTTGGTTGGGACAGTTCCATTTCTTCCTGGTTGTTCTAGTAGGAGAACATGCAGTAATGACTGTTGGACTTTGCGTGTGGCTTGTACCCCACTCTTTACAGGATTCTTGCACCATGCGCCTCACCAGAGATTCCATGTGCTGGAAATCAGAACCCCCTTTTCCAACCGCCTGGGCTTAGCATAGCTCACACAGAGACTTGCCAACTGGAACCTGAGACCCACATCCTCAGCAGGCTCCCTCCTTGGGGCGGCTGACATAGAGCTGGGTGCAGTGCGTAAAGGAGGATTCAGAACTTCTGCTATGGAGGCTGGAGCTTGATGGTGACCTATGACAAATACGTCTGGAAGAAGTTGTGACCTAGTGAGGTCTTTATCATCTCATGCCTTATATTGTCAATCCGACCTAGAAGGACTCATGAAAAACAAAATAGAGTAGAAAGGAAAGGGTTAAAAAAAATGAAAAAAAGATTGCCCAGTTTAGCAAGGAAAGGAACGAGTTAAACACACTCACATACCTGCTACACAAAGGCTGGTCACAAGGGGTGGGGGAGTGATACATCCACAGTGTGAAATTGCACAGACAGAAAACCTGATCAGGTGATAGAATCATAGGAGAATCACACCCAGGCAACACACAAGGATGTTAATGCAGAGCATATACCTGTGATGATTGCACACAAAATTTAAAAAAACTGCTGCAAGCTGCCCACAGAGAAACCCCAACATCAGCAGTACTGACTACTGATTGAATTTCTCCACTGTAATGACACCACTGCTGCCCATAGCTTGCATGCTGGGCAGGAGTAACCCAGGGAGACTAGGCCGAGGGAGAGAGCATAAGCTGGAAAACACTAGAGCCAGGGAAAAAAAACAGACAAACATACAAAAACTGCTGCCATGGAATTTGTAATATAAAAGTATACATCACCGCACACGGCATCCCCCACGACCACACCTGGACACCCAGACAACAGTTCCAGGGCTTTTATGCCCACCTGCTAATAGCTAGGCTCTTAGGTCGTACTGATGCTTTTCCTGCCATTGGCCAGGCTTAAGCTCTTATTGGCTCTTCTCCACCCCGCTAATATCTGTGGACTGCTGAAGACTCCACATGGCACCGCATCCATTGCCATTCTCCACCCTGGTAATAGCTGGGGACTGCTGTAGACTCCACATTGCACAGTATCCATCGCCCTTCTCCAAACCGCTAATAGCTGGGGACTGCTGGAGGCTCCACACGTCTTCTGGAGCACAGCTTGCTGAACAACCTGGCCTCAATCGTGGACACTATCCAAGATTTCAACCATTCTGATCCTTAAGAGGAGGGAAAAAAAGGAATGCTGCCTCCGGCTCAGAGCAAAGATTTATGGGAGTGGGGTCCTATAGGGGAGGAGTGGAGGCGGGGTTAACCCACACGTGCCATGGAGTGTGTCATGAAAACAGCTTATCTATAGTCTTAAAAATGTTCTGGGGATCCACTCTAGAGAATGTTTCTCCCCTTACATTTGAAGATTGTCACAACAGTCGTCAGCCTTCTGGGAACTGCAGCTTTCCATCTACATCAAATCTTAAGTTACATAATTGTTATCAAGTCCACGAATAGATAAGAAATAAAATCTAGTCTTTTTTCTTTCCTTTTCCCATGATTGGTTATTTAAAGAAAGCACAGGTTCACCTTATTTACCAAAATTCACACTGCAAAGTTAACATTTACTTTTCTAAGTGAGCAACCTATACTCCTTTACTAAATCCATTACCCCATTGGTAAAGTACATCTCTCCAAGGGGAGCTTTAATTATATTTCCATATGTCAATAATGTATTAACATGTACAGATTTTTACAAACATTATAGGAGTATTACCTAACATTTCTTTAGAATACGTGGATATTCAAGCTACAATAATATAGAATGGACTATTATTAGAATACACTGTAATGAGAATAGAATTACTATTATAAAATGATTCCCACCTTTAATAAAAATGACTACTGTTCCAAAACTCTGTTGAATTTTATTGCAGTTACCTAATTAATGGCATTCTGTTAACCACACAATTTTGCATTAGAATGTTAAAGCATTTGTTTTTATTCTGGTCTGTGTGTAGTATTCCTCATGAATAACAATTGCAGCATCAGAAGCCTGTGATCCCTTCTAAACCACTCGACTGGGAATAAATTAGCAGATGGCGTTCTTGGCAACACTAGAGCTAATGAATCCTCTGGCACGTTTAATATACTGGTGCACTGTTATAAAGAGCTAAGATTGTTATTGAGTGTCTAGAATTATGTGTTTAACTACATCGGAGCTGCAGAGTCTGGTAAAAGTGATGAATTCAGTGTTTCCAAAGCTAGAAAGGGTAGTAATTTAAATATTTGCATATAGCAGGGAACCTAGATGGCTAAGCCTTGAAAGCTTGAGCTCATTGATGATCAGCATGATTCTGTGTCTCTGGTAAGATAAATGGAAGTGTGTCACTGACTTCAGAGGATGACACATGATCTAACCAGCAGGTTTACCATGATAGCTCTCATAAACCCACATTTATGAATCTTGTAAAAATATGAATAGCTCTGAATGAGAAATTCTATTGTTTTATTAGAGAAGATAATCTGTTGAGATGCCATATATGTTTTAGTCACAAGGAACACATTCTTTTTCCAAAGATATTATATTGTATATATATATATATATATATATATATATATATATATGTATAGATATATATATGTACACACACACACACACATTTTTTCTCTAAACTTTTTCAGAGCTAGCCTATTGCTGCATTTACCTGTAAGTCCTTGTACACACGGTCAGACATTCCGACAACAAAATCCATCTGATTTTTTATGACGGATTTTGTCCGGAACTGGTGTTGCATACACACAGTCAGACAAAATTGTTGGGAAAATCCGATGATGACGTTAGTTCGTTACGATCAAACTACGTTCGGACTAGTAGCCAATAGCTTTGGTCTCCTAATTTGATCTGAGCATGCGTGGCACTTTGTCCGATTGGAATTCTCTACAAACGATCGGACAAAGTACGATCGGATCATGTTGTCGGAAAATTTTATATCCAGCTCTCAAACTTTGTTGGTCGGATATTCCGACGGAAAAAGTCCGATGGAGCCCACACACAGTCGGATTATCGGACAACACGGTCCAATTGGGCATTTTCCGTCGGAATTTCCGACCATGTGTACAAGGTCTAACAGAGATCAGGTGATCAGTGCTACAGGACTCATCCTATAACCAACCAGACCACCAATTAGAGACTGCTTTCTTAAAAGGAAAAAAAAAAAAATATATATATATATATATATATATACACACACATACACACACACGTATATTTATTTATTTTTTAGATATTTAGGATTACAGTGGTTGTAAACCCTTACATACAGGCAGTGAGATAACTAATCTCAAGAAATTCACAGGGATAAAACAAGGCCCTCTATCTTCTACAGCCTCCTAAAACACACCTTTTACATAGCATCTCTCAGCAGCAGAAAGCAGGGGGTGGCGATCTGACTTCACACACTGCCGATCTAGAGCACAGAGGTCATTGTAACCTGAGAATTTATTGGAGGAAACATAGAGTTGGGGGTATGAGTCATCTGCTGTATGCTGGGGGCAAGGGCAGCCATCTCCCAGTAGGCTGAGGTGTCGGCTAAATCTTTTAAGTGTGAGTCATGCAGATAGCAAAGACAAGAGAGATCATAGAGGAACCAGACTCGGTGCTTTCAGATTAGTACACATTATAGAGACGTGTTTTGTTCAGGTTTCATGCCTGAGGTTTACAACCACTTTAAAGTGGAACTCCACACAAAAATTGAACTTCTGCTTTTTGGAACCCTCCCCCCCTCCAGTGTCACATTTGGCACCTTTCGAGGGGGGGGGGGCAGATGTGCACCTCACATAGAGCAGGTGTGTTGTGTTGTATTGTGGTAATGCATGTTGCCACAACACACAAGTATAAATGGGTCCCTCAATCAATAATTTTTTTGTGCTGATACTTGGAAAAAATATTTCTGAATAGTCCTAAAATGTGTTTATCCATTGCAAAAAATGACATGAGAAAAACATTTTTAAAACATCATTTTCTAAAGGAGAACTATCGGACAGATCTTTCATTATACTGGATGAAATTTTATTCTGTATACCCTTTATCTATTAACAAGTAATTGCTCTGTAAACTCCCAGCACACTTGTTTTTTTCATCTGTTATCTCTCTAACAAACAAAAGTTTGTAATTCTAAAGTGTGGCAGGTAATTAAACTCCTCCATTCCAATCTGCTGTTACATATGTATAAATTATGTGCATATTTTTCATACATCTGTGGCAAAATACTTTGTGAAAATCTGACTGCAACTAATGATGCAAACAGACTGAGATGATAGATACCTTAGGACTCCCAAGAGAGCTTTACAGTTTAGTTTGCAGACTTGCAGATATAAAATTCTTCACATATTTTTTTTTTTAATTGCCAAGCTAAATCACATCACAGAATGGAAATAACAGATTCAACCAAGCTAGTATTTTTGGGTTTCAGATTCCGATCAAAAAATAACTAATGCTTAAAAAGAAAGCTGTGAAAAATATATGTTTTGCTGCAGCTACAGTGTTTTGAAAATGTATTCATACCCCTTGAAATTTTCCACATTTTGTCATGTTACAACCAAAAACGTAAATGTATTTTATTGGGATTTTATGTGATAGACCAACAGAAAGTGGCACATAATTGTGACGTTTTTAACAAATAAATATGTGAAAAGTGTGGCATGCATTTGTATTCAGCCCCCGAGTCAATACTTTGTAGAACCCCATTTCACTACAATTACAGCTGCAAGTCTTTTTGGGTATATCTCTACCAGCTTCGCACATCTAGAGAGTGACATTTTTGCCCATTCTTCTTTGCAAAATAGCTCAAGCTCTGTCAGATTGGAGAGTGTCTGAACAGCAATTTTCAAGTCTTGCCACAGATTCTCAATTGGATTTAGGTCTGGACTTTGACTGGGCCATTCTAACACCGGAATATGCTTTGATCTAAACCATTCCATTGTAGCTCTGGCTATATGTTTAGGGTCGTTGTCCAGCTGGAAGGTGAACCTCCGCTCCAGCCTCAAGTCTTTTGCAGACTCTAATGCCGTGTACACACGATCTGAATTTCGGCCAGCAAAAGACCGATGAGAGCTTTTCATCGGAAAATGTGACTGTGTGTAGGCTCCATCGGAATTTAGCTGTCCGAATTTCCACCAGCAAAAAATTGATAGCATGTTCTCAATTTTCCTGACGGAAAAATGGAAAAAAAACATCGGAAATTCCAATCGTGTATGCAATTCCGACACGCAAAAACTCATGCATGCTCAGATTCAACTACGAGATGGAAGCTATTGGCTATTGAACTTCCTTTTTCTAGTCCCTTCGTATGTGTTGTACATCACTGCGTTCTTGACGGTCGAAATTTGGTGTGACCGCATGTATGCAAGACAGCTTGAGCGAAATTCCGTCGGGAAAACCATCAGAGCTTTTTTCAACCAAAATTCTGATTGTGTGTACTCGGCATAACAGCTTTTCTTCTAAGATTTTGCTGTATTTGGCTCTATCCATCTTCCCATAAACTCTGACCAGCATCCCTGTCCCTGCTGAAGAAAAGCATCCCCTCAACATGCTGCTACCACCACCATGTTTCATAGTGGGGAATGGTGTGTTCGGGGTTATGTGCAGTGTGTTTTCTGCCACACATAGCGATTTGCTTTTAGGCCAAAAAGTAACATTTTGGTCTCATTTGACCAGAGCACCTTCTTCCATATGTTTGCTGTGTCCCGCACATGGCTTCTCGAAAACTGCCAACAGGATTTGTTATGGCTTTCTTTCAACAATGGCTTTCTTCTTGCCACTCTGTGGAGTGCACGACTAATAGTTGTCCTGTGGACAGATTCTCCCACCTTAGCTTTGGATCTCTGCAGCTCCTTCAGAGTTACAATGGGACTCTTGGCTGCTTCTCTGTTTAATGCTCTCCTTGCCCAGCCTGTCAGTTTAGGTGGACAGCCATGTCTTGGTAGGTTTGCAGTTGTGCCATATTCTTTCCATTTTCAGATGATGGATTGAACAGTGCTTTGTGAGATGTTCAAACTTTTGGATTTTTTTTTATGACCTAACCCTGCTTTAAACTTCTCCACTTTATCCCGGACCTATCTGGTGTGTTCCTTGGTTTACATGATGGTGTTTGTTCACTAAGGTTCTCTAACAAACCTCAGAGGGCTTCACGGAACAGCTGTATTTATACTGAGATTAAATTAAGCACAGGTGGACTATTTACTAATTTGGTGACTTCTGAAGGCAATTGGTTCCTCTAGATTTTAGTTAGGGGTATCAGAGTAAAAGGGGCTGAATAGAAATGTACGCCACACTTTTCAGATATTTATTTGTACAAAAGTTTGAAAACCATTGATTATTTTCCTTTCACTTCACAGATATGTGCCACTTTGTGTTGGTCAATCACATAAAATCCCAATAAAATACATTTACGCTTTTGGTTGTAACATGACAAAATGGAAAAATTTCAAGGGGTGGGAATACTTTTTCGAGGCACTGTATTGTAAACACTTCATTTTGATATATACCGTAAAAGACAATTGCATTAAAAAAAAATCTGCTTAAATGTAGTGGCCACCCTGGAACCTGCGGTCTTTTTTTCTTGTGCAGCAAATCCATTAATAATTCTTCATATTATATATCAAATTTATTCACAGGTGATTTATTTAGGATGTATTCAGAGTCTACAGTTATGTTTGTGTTCTACTTGTTGAAGCATAATGGAATATCAGATATTCAAAGAATGAAACACAAACTCACTGCAAGTTTGAGTTGTCAGTCATGCCATCTTATCTGCAGCCTATGAAGTCGTTACTGTCTAGTTTGAAATTCACATAGTGTGCAGGGAGCGCTCTCAAGCTAATAACATATGGCTCATTGTAAACTACGTTTAGCAATTAAACAGTGGTTAAACAGGTAAACATTTTTAAAATCACATCTAGATAATTAAACATTAAACACACTGTAGCTAGGATAAGTTCAGCACCTTACATAACTGAAATCCATCCCTGAAAATAGATGACTCACCTGATGTTGACACCTGGTTTTTGCTCATTCCCCATCATAGTATAGGTCTTTCCTGAGCCTGTCTGACCATAAGCCAATATGCAAATATTGAAGCCATCCACGCATGACTTAATAATTGGTAAAGTTCCTTCAAAAACATCTTCCTGCAGTATATGGTTCATAAAGCAGAACAAAATAAGTATTGGGGAAAAAAAGAAAGAAATTAAAAAAATACAATATATACACAGCAAAGGCAACTCTTAACATATACACGTTGATGCTCATCATAATGCAAAGCATATAAGGGTAAAAAAGTAAAAAAAATAAGGATTTTGTACATACCTAAAATTATTTCTGGAAGTCCATTGAGGGATTCAGAATTGTAGTAGTTTATGAACATGTTGGCATACTGCCGCCTACATGTATAAATCTACCTTCAACCATCAAGCCTTTAAGCAGGCAGTACATATAACCAATACACTGAAGGACGATACCTGTGTTCCTCAATCGTCTTTAAGAAATTGATTATTTAGAATGTACACAAATATTTATTTGTCGTCCATTGAGAGACACTGGACTCTAGTAAATCTTAGCCCACATACACACGGTCGGAGATTTTGGCAACCAAATCCGTCGGATTTTGTCTGTCGCATTTAGTCCGACGGATTGTGTCCGAAACTGTTGCATACACACGGTCGGGCCAAGTTGTCTGATTTAGCGGTTGCCAAGAACGCGGTGACGTAATTTCGTTACGATGGGACTACATTCAGGCTAGTAGCCAATAGCTTTGATGTAGGAATTTGATCTGAGCATGCGTGGCACTTGGTCCGATCAAAATTCGCTACACATGATCGGATTAGGTCCGACCTAACATGTTGGAAAATTGGGTCGGACGGAATCAGTCCGATGCATACCACACACAGTCGGATTATCTGACGACACGGTCCGATAAGACTCATTCCGACAGATTCTCCGACCGTGTGTACAAGGGCTAAGATACATGGAAAATCCAAGAGCAGTCCAACTGAGTGGTGGGCAAAACCAATAAGAAAACCAACAGATGTGAAATCTTATCAGAATCCATGTCTGAACAAAGGCTTAATGAGAAGAATATTACAGGACATTGCAAAGGAAGAGTCAGCCTGGTATTCCAGATCAGGGCAGATAATCCCAAAGGGGGAACATGTACCTGAATGAACAAGGAACCACTGCTAACAATGTTAAGGAGAACCAATCAAGCTAGATGAAGCACCCATAATTATTAAGGTCAAGGGTGTGGGACACTGACTCTGTTTTTTTTTTTTTTTTTTTTTTTTTGCCACCTCAGTGAGTTTATTCGGGAGACTCGATTCACCTTTGAGCTCATATTTCTCTCCTCCCAGTTTGCACATCATTGTGGCGTTATTTATTCAAATAATTTCTTCTCTTTTTTCATTTCTTTCCTCTTTTCTTTATTATTTTAAAAAAAATGTATATATATCCGAAAATGGGTAAACAATCTAGATAACAAAACCCCACTGCCTACAACTCATTTTAGCCCAACCACCATAATTATTTATCTTATGTTACACCTAGGTGTGTGTATTCTCCCCTCCCCCCCTCCGCTCAATCCCACCCCCACCCCCCAGCGCATGAAAACACACACTAAATAAGAGACTACCTGACAAAAGTCGCTAAAAGAGATATCACCAAGAAACACACATTCTGTCCCAACTACTTATAGGGGAATCCCCAATTTCAACAATCCGAAGCTCCATATACTTTCAAACTTCCTTCTATTACCCTGCTTAACGAAAAAAAACCTTTCGTTACTAATTATTTTCTTTATATTGGCTATCCATATTTCAGGTAATGGGCTAGAATGTGACTGCCAATTTTGAGCAATCAGCTTCCTTGCCTGGAAAAGGCATCTAGTCACTGGTATAAATATATTTTTAGGGATTTTATATCCCTCTGGTATAGCCAACAAGCAAGTCCTCACTGTTGCATCCAATGTCAAACCGAAGACTTCATTCACATGCTCTATCACCCGTGTCCAGTATCTAAAGAGTTTCGGACACCTCCAAAACATATGAATGAAGTCTCCGGCCCGGCCACATCTAGGACACTGATCATTATCTCTCCACCCTATTCTAAACATTTTCCTAGGTGTATAATATACCCTGTGGAAGAAGAAGAGTTGGGAGGCTTTCTGTGACGGAGAGATGGAGACCTTAGTTCCCTGTTCCATTATCCAATCCCAGTCGGGTACAGACAGTGGGCCCACGTCCCTCTCCCATTTCCTTTTACTTTTAATCGTACCTCTTCGATCTAGTACTTTATCCCCCAGCCTAGTATACAGGAATGAGATCAAGCCCTTAAGTGTGTCCCGAGACATAATTTGGGACAGCACCGGGATCTGATTCAGCTGCACCTCCTGTGATCTAAATTGAGCCTGGATTGCATGTCTGACCTGGAGGTATTTATAAAATGAGCGGTTTGATAAAGAAAATTCTGACTTTAAGTCGACAAATGACCTTATATCTGAACCCTGGAACATTTGTGCTAATTTATATATCCCTTGATTTACCCACTCCTTACATCTTTCGACTTTAAATAGCTCCTCCAGATTCCTATTATCCCATAGGGGGGCCAACACAGATATCTTCTGATATCCCAATAGGTCCTTGGCTGTTTTCCAAAGTTTAGTAACCTGAATAATCGTTGGACAGTATATATTAAACGAGTTTGCCTCTATCGCCTCCAAAAGCGTGTTATGTGGACATCCTAGCATTAATAACTTATGGCAGGGATTGGTTTCATTTATTGCTATTGCTCCAGCTAGATGTTGTAGCTGGGCCGCCAAATAATAGAGTCTAGGATGTGGTACCGCCAACCCCCCCTCTTCCGGCGGTAGCTGCAAGGTCCGCAAGCTAATCCTCGGGGGACCCCTTTTCCATATAAAAAGTCTGAATAAGGATTCTATTTTCTTAAACCACCCTTCCCCAATCCATAATGGTGAATTGTGGAGAAAATACAGAATTTGAGGGAGCCATACCATCTTAACCAGGTTGCAGCGACCCGCCAATGAGAGGGGGAGGCGGCTCCAGATATCAGCCTTTTGTTTTAGCTTCACTAAAAGAGGGGATAAGTTATCTTCCAGGTATGAATTTACATCTCTAGTAATCCACACCCCCAGATATTTAAGCTTCTCTACCTGCTTCAGATTCACGATATCCTGGGGAGCGCCAGTAAACCCCCTTACCAGTGGCAGTAGGGCGGACTTATCCCAATTAATGGATAATCCTGATATGAGACCAAATTCTCCAATCATCTTCATTACCACTTTCAATGAATTTTGGACATCCCCTAGGAACAGCAAGACGTCGTCGGCAAACAATGCGATTTTTTCCTCCGACTGTCCTCTCCTAAATCCCTGTATATTAGGGCAGGCCCTAATGGCAATAGCCAGCGGCTCCATTGCCAAAACAAATAATAAAGGGGAAAGGGGGCACCCCTGTCTCGTGCCTCGTTCCAACAGGAACGTCTCGGAGAGCTCATTATTAATTTTAATTTTCGCGCTTGGATCGGTGTAGAGTAGTTTTACCCATTTGATGAAATTTGGGCCAAACCCAAATCTAGTAAGCGCTTTAAATAAATATACCCATTCAAGGGTGTCAAATGCTTTGGCTGCGTCCAGAGTCAAAACTGCTCTGGCGCCTCCGTTATCTACCGGAATCTGGGTGTTCAAGAAGAGTCTACGGATATTAACACTAGTGGATCTATTCGGAATGAAGCCCGACTGATCAGGGTGAACGATTTTATGGACACTTCTTTTTAAACGTGTTGCGAGCACTTTTGCTAAAATTTTTACGTCCGACCCCAAGAGCGAGATCGGGCGATATGAGGCCGGGTCCATAGGGTCCTTGTCCTCTTTGGGAATAACCACTATAGTGGCTTCCAGCATCGAGGACGGCAAGGTTCCATACTCCAAAGCCTGTCTCAATGTCTCCAACAATTGTGGGAGCAGGACCTCTCCATACTTCTTGTAGACCTCGATTGGTAGGCCATCAGGCCCTGGTGCTTTTAAGTTAGGCATCTCTGCCACCGCTTTTTGGAGTTCCTCAATAGTAATTGGGGCCTCCAATATTGCCAAATCTTCTTCTGTTACTGTTGGCATATCCAAAATCCCCAGAAAAGCAGCCGTATCTCCCCCTTCACTCCCCCCTTGGGATTTATATAATGAACTATAATAGCGATAAAATGTATTATTAATAGTAGATGATTCAGTAGTGGTCTCTCCCCCTGGCGTCCTAATTGATAATATCGCTGGGGGGGCCGTATTTGCTTTAACCAGCAAGGACAATATTCGTCCCACTTTCTCTCCCTCCCCAAAATTTACTTGTTTCTGCAATATACGCCTATTATCCATCTTACGCCTGGTAATTGTCCTATACTCTTGCTGATTATCAAGCCAAGCCTTCTGTGTAATAGGATTCGGATTGATAATATATTGTCTTTCTGACAGTGACACCGCCTTAATGGCTTCCTCTTCCTGTTTTTTCGTCTCGGCCCTATTTCTAGCAATTTGTTGGATAAAGAGACCCCTCAAAAAGGCCTTTAGGGAGTCCCACACAACACCCGCTGATGCTGTACCCGTATTAACGTAGATAAACTCCTTTAACTCAGTTGTCACCCGGTCGGTATCCTTTATTAATTCCAACCATACAGGGTCAATTTTCCATTGGCCAGAGTATTGTGTCTTACCTACACAGAGTGTCAATATTAGGGGGGAGTGATCCGAGACTCCTCTCGGGGCATATTCCACCTCATCCACTCGTGGCAACGCACTACTATTCACCAAAGCCATATCAAGTCTCGATAGTGTAGAGAAGGATGCTGAGTAGCAGGAATACTGTCGCTCCCCCGGATACCGAATGCGCCATGCATCGCATAGACCAACTTCTTGTAAGAAGCGGGCTAGCCTCGTTTCATATCTCCCTGTTGGTATATTTGCAGTTGGGAACCTGTCCAAAGCTTTATCCAAGACTTCATTAAAGTCTCCTATTGCTATCACAGGGATGCCTGGTTTATCTATTACAAAAGATAATAACTCATATAGAATTTCCAGTTTGAATGGAGGGGGGACATACATATTGGCCACCACATAGGGATTATTTTCAATTTGGCAATATAGGAAAATGTATCTACCCTTTACATCTATGAGACTGTTATAGCAGGAGAACCGGACAGCCTTATCAACAAGAATGCTAACCCCTCTTGCATATGTTGAGAATACGGAATGGAACTGGGTCTGGAATTTCCGGCTTTGTAAACACCGTGTCGTCTCGCCCGTTAAATGCGTCTCCTGGAGACACAATAATCCGGGTCCTTTGCCCTCTAGGGCTGACAAGACCACTTTTCTTTTAGTCAGATCTCCCAGGCCCCGCACATTCCACGATATTATCTTAATCCTTTTCGCCTGCATCACTACTTAATGACCCATACATTGGGCAGTTTTAACCAAAAAAGTAAAAAAAAAAGAAGTGAAAAAATATACAAAATAGTAATACCAAAAAATCTTTTCCCTTTTTCCCCTTGACTGTGCATACGTGTATCCTATATACTATATAATATTTTATCACATCCCCTTCTAAATAGTGCATCTCTAAATTTGTGTATCCTTGTGTTATTTTTATTATTCTTCCCTTACCCCACCTTGCCATCCCATCTCTCCCTCCTCCCCGCTTACCAAACTCCCTCCCCCACCCCCCTCGCCCCATAGGGCTACCCCCTAGGGGTATATTTGTGGCCTTCTCACAGCACTCCCACCTCTCACCCATACCAATCCTACTGGGTGCTTTCACCCAAAATCTACACCCACTCATGGGAACCCTTTGTCCCCCACTACAAATACCTACTTGTACTCCACACACCCTTATTGCTCAGCCCCTACCCCCCACCTACATTATGCACTATACCAGCTACAAAAATTGCAACAAGGATACCCCCTGTTCCTGCCCACTCCCCCCCCCAAAAGTGTGTACCCCCGAATCCCTTGAAATCCACCTAACTGCCCTATAGTATGTATTTATAGGTCCTTTTTGGTTTCATCTAGCCATTGGGATGCTTCCTCTGGCGTATTGAAAAAAAACGTCTTTCCTGATGCAATCACCCTTAGGCGAGCTGGATAGAGGAGTGCATACTCTAACCTATGTTTAACCATTTCTCGTTTGACTGGGATAAATTCAGCTCTTCTTTTCTGAAGGTCAGGGGAAAAATCAGGATACAGAGAGATCCTGGCTCCTTTAAATCTAATGTCTCCCCTCATTCTGGCCTCTCGCAGTAGGGACACTTTGTCCTGATAATTAAGGATCTTAAGCATTATAGGCCTAGGGCGCTCCCCCATATGGCGGGTTTTTACCGGGGTACGATGTGCCCGTTCTATTGCAAATGTCGGGGTGAAGGTTGTCGCCCCAAAAAGTTCTCTGAACCACTCCTCAAAAAAGCCTATCAAATTAGTCCCCTCGCAATGTTCAGGGAGGCCTAGCACCCTGATATTATTTCTTCGATTCCTATTCTCCATTTCGTCGAGTTTATCTGTTTGTGTAGTAACTATTTTTTTAAGTGAATCAATTTCCAGCCTCACAGGCCTCAGCTCATCCTCCATCGCACCCATGCCTTCCTCGAGCTCGGTAGTTCTCAATATAGTCCTATTCAAATCCTGCCTCATAGACAATAGTTCCTCCTTTATATATCTTAGCTGTTCATCAAACCTGGATATTGAATCTTTGCATTCCTTAATTGCATTCAAAATGTCCCTTAATGTGGGCTCCTCATCCTGGTTGCCCGGCATTGGTAGATGAGAGCTACTTTGTGTTATTTCCAAATTTGTTGTAACTATTGCTGGTTTACCCCCCCCCCCCTTATTTCCCCCCAGTTTAGCCACTGATAAAGTAGGGTTGGCCAAAGGCTGGCCTTGACTCCTTCTATCCGCGGAAGAGTTTTTGGTATCTTTATTGTGTAGGTTTCCCTGCTGAGAACTTGAATTACCGGGTGATGATGGACCAGAGTGGGCATAGCGCTCCAATTTTGCCGCTGCCGACGCTGCAGCCATTTGATTGGTTTTGTCCTTAGCGGCTCGGGTGATTTGTTGACCCTCCACGGGTATTTGCTCCTCAGGGGATCTTTTTCTTGACATAATTAATCTTGAATGGCCACTTATAAACCCACCTCGCAAATGGTTAGCTTCCACTTATTTAGCTGATCCAGCAGGGAAAGGGTAATATAGCACACTCAAAAAAAAAAAAAAAATAAAAAAAAAAAAAAGGAGGGGTGGGGGGGGGGGGCAGAAATGTTATATGGTTTTCTCCTTATGTATATGAGAGTTACTCGCTTATCAAAAGGGGACACTACTAATTGGCGGCCAACCTTCAACCCCCGCAGTAATCCTGCAGCGACAGATCTACCGTTGAATCAAGATCTTTGTGTTGGTGTATATTTGCATATATTCAGAACAATTTTCCATCAATTTTAGTCAGTAGTTCACTTCAATCATAATCAAAAAGGGAAGAGAGACACTTATCTTAGTTGCCAGATCATGGCCACATAACCTTCCATGGGTCCATACGAGGCAGATATGCAAGGCATCCAAATCGTCCAGGTCTTCCTCTCTCTTCCCCAGAAGACTAAGCTGGCAGCGCTGTCAGTGTATTCTCCGGTTCATTTCCTCCTGTCTCACCAGCCACAGTGACAACTCGAACGGAGGGGAGGCAAAGAGCAACGAGCGAAGGGGGGAGAGCGGGGGAGAGGGAGCCCTACACAGGAGTCCCCTCTCACCTACGCTACGCGTGTCAGCCAGCCTGCCGCTCAGAGCCTAGGGCGTCACACGTGTCTGTACGCCAAGCTCTAACAGAGCGGAGGGAGAAGCACCGCAGCGCTGCAGGAACCCTGGGGCTGCTCGAGATCTCGCGAGATCCCCAGCGAGACTCTCAGCCCCCCGCTCCGACCGACAGCCAGCAGCCCACAGAAAGCGGTAATCCCCACGCAGCAACCACACACACCCGACCCCGGAGTCACCAGCCCGCAGCTCGAATAGACGATATGTGCCCGAGCATGGGAGACATACGAACTAAGTATAGCGAGAGGCCTTTAGGTAGCATCCGATGGGATCAGGTAGCTTGGGGAGGAGCAGGACGGGGTTATCGAACTAGGCAGGATACCGAGGGGTAGAGCAGCACCATGCTCTCACTCCTCACTCACACTCACTCCCGTCAACATCCGGCCACACCCCCCAACAGATTATTTCCACTGACTCTGTTTAGTAATAAATTCTAAGGCATTCCACTAAAGGGATCAAAGAATAGGAGGGACCAAGGAGGAAGCAAGATCTGTACCATGAATGTAAAGTAAAGGTCCCCAGAATACACTGGTTATGAATATCCTGGTGTCAAGGGAGTAGAGGAAAGTGTTTCCTGCCTATGAAGTAAGCATCCAAAACTGCTCAGATACAAACAAAAAATGATCCAACAGAAAAAAAGACAGCTGAAACTCAATCTTTAATGCAGTCTTTCCAATATATGGAGTGGTACATCAAGGCAAATTTGACCAACTCTGTGGGTAAATTGAAAGTCCCTGCTCTCTGACTTCTAATATCTAATTAGTTTTTTTTTAACCTAGTTGCCTAATCTTCCTTCTTGACCTGGACTCTTAGGGAGGGCCAACCAAGTTCTCTTCAGTCTTCCACCCCCCCTCCCTTTATTTGATATTTGATATCTCTTTAGAACACCCTTGTTATGGTATAAATAATCAATCCAATTCCAATACTTGTGGGGGACAGGTTTTTCATGGTGTTTGAGAGGGAAGAAAAAGGGGTCCAGACCCAAAAGAGGTTCTCGAGGAGGGTGGGGAATAGAGCGGAAAAAGAAAGAGAACATAATTGTTCAAGGAGTGTTGAATCTTAGTACTAAAGAACTAAGTAGAGAAGAACAAACTATTCTTGATAAAGTTCTCAAGTTTGCTCCCCCTAAAAAATTGGACAAACTTGGCACATTTATCGACATACATAAGTATATCAGTGGTATTTAGTTACCAATCCATTTCGAAACTTGTCCAGAGCAGCCACTTCAGGTACTGTACATTCTGGCTTGTCAAACTCATCTTTGTTTAATCCTCCAGTTCAAATGGCTCCGGCCATTTCCATTTTCAGAGATCTGGTCCTTAAAGATCTTGAGAAATTACCCCCCAAAAGAATATACAATCAGCCCATGTTAAATGCAGGACTCAAATCCCTTTGTGACAGAAAGGACCTCGTTATTCGAGTCTAGCAGCAGCATTCATAATAGACTGAAGGGGGGATAGCCTGCTTAAGGGTAGGCCAGAAATCAAGGTGGGAAATAATCAAGGAGTGAACAAGTTGCTTTGTGGTGTCATTAGCAGGATTTAGCCAGTGATTGGATATAGGGGCTGAAAGAAAGGTCAGAGTCAAGGATTACACCTAGGACCCTGGCTTGTCATTCAAGTTTGAGATCTGTGAGGAGATTGAGGGGGTGAGTTGAGAGATAGATCTGGGTGTCGTTGGCATAAAGGTGGTATTGGAAACCATGGGAGGTTATCAACTGGCCCAGGGAAGAGGTATAGAGTGAGAATAGGAAGGGCCCAAGGACAGAACCTTGGGGTACCCCAACAGAAAGAGGAAGGGGAGCGGAGGAGATGGAGTTGTGACACTGAAAGTGCGCTGACATAGGTAGGAGGAAAACCAGGATAAAGCAGAATCGCGGAGGCCAAGAGAGAGTAATTTGCTGAGGAGGAGCAGGTGGTCAACTGTGTCAAAGGCAGCAAAGAGGTCTAAAAGTATGAGTATGGAGTAGTATGGATTATATTATCGCTACAGCTGACGTGGCCTCCCTGTATAACAGCATACCCCATCAGTTGGGTATAGAGGCAGTCTAGCATTTTTTGTTTAAAGATCCTTCATTTACGCAAGCTTCAGAGCTCTTATATCATTGAGTTGTTGAAGATCGCTACCCAGCACAATTATTTTTGGTTCGATAACCATTTTTTTCTTCAACAGAGAGGCGTGGCAATGGGGGCTAAATTTGCCCCCAGCCTCGCCAATTTATTTGTGGCCAAGTGGGAGGAGGCTGTCGCCTATGCCCAGGAAAGGCCAGAATTGGTGCTTTGGGCTAGATATATAGACGACATCCTCCTCCTGTGGGATGGCATTCCTGATTTTCTTGACCAGTTTTTCACTTCACTGAGAGCACAATCTCTTTGACTCATGAGTCCCGTCACAGGACAATACATTTCTTTGACTTGGATATTGAGATTGTTGATCGCCAGTTTAAATTCAAAACACATTTCAAGTCAATCGACTGTAATAGGTTTATCCCCATAGACAGTTGCCACCACAGATCTTGGTTGCGCTTAGTTCACACACGGACGACATAAGACTTTACAGTTTAAATTTGCTACTAATAACCATTCATATGACAAACACTTTTGTACATGTGCCACAAAAAATTTGATATATCTGCTTACTTGCCCTTGTGATAAGCAATATGTGGGGAGAACAATTTGTGCTTTCTCTGTAGGGGTTAATGACACTAAACATAATGTCCCCAGACATTATCGACAGTTCTACAACAGAGACCCCAAGGGCACCGAATTTTAGTTATCGATAGGTATCTTCCCCCTTGGAAGGGGGAA
Source organism: Lithobates pipiens (assembly GCF_037356315.1). Lineage (NCBI taxonomy): Eukaryota > Metazoa > Chordata > Amphibia > Anura > Ranidae > Lithobates > Lithobates pipiens. The sequence goes on along the minus strand of NW_027507903.1, from coordinate 215,618,264 downwards.
CTACCAGGGGCATGTCACAAATTAAAACTTTTTGGATTTACAAGCTTCAATGCCTCCCCCTTAGGTCTAAACATTGAGACATTAATGCATTTATTAATGTCATGAAATTATGCATATAACACTTTTTTGCATTATTTTTCCATCTTCTTGAATCATTTTTGAATATTTTTGTAGGACAATTCTTTTTTTGTATTGATTTTTTTATACTGATTTTAATTTTTTCCTGATTTGTATAATTAGGATTGTATTTTATTTTATAATTAATTGTATCTATCAATTGTAAACAAAATTTACTTGCTTTACAATAGAGAGTCATGTTAATGCTTCACTTTCAAATCTTTTTTCATTCGTTTTTTTTCATTATTTACAATTTTTAAATATTTACATTTGAATGGAATTATTTGCTTCCTTTATCTCAAAAACATATGACGGTGTCACCGCTTTTTAACTTCCTGTTAATGACGCGGAGGACACATCAGCTGCTCTTTTTATTTCAGAGAGAGGCTTGAACCGCAGATGGTTCGGTGTGAGCGATCTAGGTGGGGTTAGCGCTGACGTCTGTATAGGGTGTTCCGCGTGTCAGCTAATTTGCACACTCTGGTGATCAGAGCGAGGCTTGAACAGCATTGGCCCGCCCCCATAGTACTCCATGGGATATTCAACTCAACTCAGATTGAGGCTTGGAACGCATGCGCCTGTGCCATTTTGCCAAACAGGAAGTGCCATGTTACCAAGTCAGAAGCACAGATTGCCATCACAGGTGGGCATTTACAAGATTGGGGTTCTTATAGTCTATAAAAACACAGTGGCTACAGCAGGCTCATACCCCAGATGATGTCTCCTTAGATGAAATGCGTTGTAAGAGCCCCGCTGATGCCATTACGTTGGTTATTCTATACATTTTAAGCGCTTTATATACACCAACTAAATGTGAGTGTTCTCTATTTTATTAAACGTATTAAATTTTTTACTGGTTCACACTATGTGGTGTCTTTTCTTTTCTGGCTATACTGTTTGACTGCATGAGACGATCTAGTGCATCAGGCTGGCCATTTCTAAAGATTGCTTCTTTGTATTGATCTCTGGAGGGATGGACCACCTTCCACTCTTATCCTGACTACAGGCATAAATAATTCATGCATTGTTGTTTTATACCACAAGCCCTATTGACTGATTGACTGTAAGCCCATTTGAGTCCTCTTACTCAGGTAAGCCTTCTTACAACCTGTGGTGGTTTTATTGCTGTTTTTTCACATAATATTGATGTCACTTGGAAATATCTTTCTTGGTTTACATGTCATTCTCTCTTCACAACTTTTTTATGGACTTTTTTTCAAGCTATATTAATTTTTGTATGACAATATATTACTGAACATCAGATGTCCTGTGATATTCACGTCACTATTTTATATAATTACATTTACTGTTTGTAGTTATTTATATTTTACATATTGACTTTTTACGTCACTTTTTCATATATTGTTTATGGTCATTTACACTATTCAGAATGTGTAGAAGTACATAATTCTTTTCTCTGTGGTCATTCACATTCTACTTCATAGATTTTGCATATTCACTTTTGAGCACTGCACATAATATTTATATACTACGTGGCATGTTCACCAATGCCAGGAGCCTGACGGACAAGATGGCAGAACTAGACATACTGTTGTACGAGGTGGATTTCGATTTTGTGGGAATTTCAGAGACTTGGTTCAACAGCTCTCATGATTGGCTGGCAACCATTCAAGGGTATTCTCTTTATCGCAGGTATAGAGAGGGTAAAAAAAGGGGCCTGTATATAATGCCTGTATATCAAGAATAATGTACAAGTGAATGTGAGAGATGACATCACTGAGGGAGCTAGGGAGAAGGTGGAATCCTTATGGGTAGAGCTCCAAAGGGATGAAACTAAGGGTAAAATAATACTGGGAGTATGCTATAGGCCCCCTAACCTGAGGGAGGAGGGGGAGGCAGACATCCTATCACAATTTGGATTAGCAGCAAGGATGGGAAGTGTCATCATAATGGGGGATTTTAATTATCCAGACATAGACTGGGGGGAAGGAACCGCACATTCATCTAAGGCTCGCCAGTTCCTAAATGTCTTGCAGGACAATTTCATGGGTCAGATGATAGACGCACCAACTAGAGACCTAATGATTATGAACAATACAGACCTGATCACAGATGTGGAAATACGGGGCAATTTAGGAAACAGCGATCACAGGTCAATTAGCTTCAGTATAAATCACACAAATAGGAAACATAAGGAGAATACAAGGACACTAAATTTCAAAAGCGCCAACTTCCCTAAACTACAAACCTTGCTAGAAGATATAAATTGGGATAGAAATTTAGGAACAAAGAAAACGGAGGAGAGATGGGTTTGCTTTAAGAGCATATTAAATAAGGGCATGAGTCAGTGCATCCAATTGGGAAATACATTTAAAAGAGCGGAAAAAAATCCTGGATGGCGTATGCATATAAAAGCAAAGGAGAAGGCCTGCAAAAAATACAAGGCTGAGAAATCATCATCAGCATTCAGACTTTACAAAGAATGCAACAAGAAATGTAAGGGTGCAATTAGGGGGGCTAAAATAGAACACAAAAGACACATAATGGAGAAGAGCAAAAAAAAAAAAATTCCTAGAAATTCTTTAAGTATATAAACAGTAAAAAAGGGAGGACAGGCCATATTGGCCCCATAAAGAATGAGGAAAGAAATCTGGTTACAAAGGATAGGGAGATGGCCAAGGTATAGGTATTGAATTTATTTTTATCCTCAGTCTTCACAAAGGAATCCGGTTTCAGTAACCTAAACTGCAGTGTTTATCCTCATGACACATCACAGGAAGCACCCTCATGGCTAACAGAGGACAGAATTAGAGATATAGAGATAGACTTGGAAAATTTAACAGTAATAAGTCACTGTGACCAGATGGCTTGCACCCGAGGGTCCTTAGAGAACTCAGTTAAGTAATTGTCAGACCATTGTTCCTAATTTTTACTGACAGTTTACTAACGGGAATGGTACCAGCTGATTGGAGAAAAGCCAATGTAACACCAATATTTAGAAAAGGGCTAAATACATCCCTGGGAATTACAGACCAGTTAGCCTAACATCAATAGTATGCAAGCTCCTGGAGGGGATGATATATCTATATACAAGATTTTAGTAACGAAAACTGTATCATTAGCAGTAATCAGCATGGATTCATGAAGAATCATTCATGCCAAACCAATCTATGAGGAGGCGAACTGCCATCTAGATAAAGGAAGGCCCGTAGATGTGGTGTACCAGGATTTTGCAAAAGCATTTGACACAGTTCCCCATAAACGTTTACTGTACAAAGTAAGGTCCATTGGCATGGACCATAGGGTGAGTACATGGATTGAACGCTGACAACAAGGACGACTTCAGAGGGTAGTGATAAAATGGGGAGTACTCAGAATAGTCAGGGGTGGAAAGTGGGGTCAGGTCATGACTACCTCCTAAATTACCAGGTAGGTAAAAATTGGTTATTGTTTCAAAAGATATAAAAGATACACTTTAGTCACAAAATGGGACAATAGAGATTAGCTCACCCCAGTGGCTGTGCCACTGCTCTGAAAACAGAGGAAAAATGCTCTGTGGGTGACTGTTACAGTATACAAGGTCTGGAAAGTACCAAAAAAGGCATAGTTTAAAGACCAGAGATGACATACCAAGTACATTTTTGCCCTGTCCATAGGTTTATTCCCAAATTGAGTCTTCAGAGACTGCATTACACCTGTGCCACAGCTCTGGATTTATAAAAAAATGCTTTGCGGCTTATTGTCTCAGTACCCACAGCTCTGGAAAGCACCGCAATGCAAAGCCCAGTGCCTGAAGGTCACATTTCTGAATAGTCCATGGGTGGGCTATCTGGATAGTAACTGTGAAGAGATCAGCATCTGAAGCTTATGTGAGATGTTGTTTAAAGTTAGCAAAGAAATATCCACACTGTAATATAATTCTTGATAGTAGAGAAGAATTAAAAATATATATATATAATTAGCGTTTTCCACAGCAGTGTGTCCAGCTTCCTAGGACACTAGCAAAAAACTGTGGCATAATGGTTGGTGGCAGAGTTATATGGGGACCTCATGAAGTCGCCAGTAAAATCTCTATGTCCCAGACTTACTACACTCCTGTGTCCCTCAATGGATGAATGATAATGAAATACAAAAGGAGGAGAGGAAATGAGGAAATGAAAGACACTATTAAGCTTCAATAAGATTATTACATTTTTGTTCATGGGTTTAGATATCCTTTTACTCAGGGCTTTTTTTCTGCCCAAACTTGCTGGTACAGAGTTCCACCACCTTTGGCAGACCTGCCCTCTCCCACTTGTCAAATAACACAGAAGATAGTAGAGGACTCTTTCCCTCCAAAGCTTCTGTGTGCTTGTGTCGGTAAGCACATGATGCTGGATGTTTACAGCCCGGTGGATGTCCCGGATCCCGACACTGCAATCGCCCACATTTTTTGTAAATATGGGCTTGGGGAGGCAGATTCTTTCTCCACCTGCCACCTATTACAGCTGTGTGTAGCATGGAGCGGAGTGAAGTGCTCTGAAACTGCTCCTCTGCTCCTTGCTACATTGCTAATAGGCAGAGCTGCAGGAAACTTTACTGTGATGAGAGAAAAACCCAGGCACAGCTAACAGATCTGTAACGGCTGCATTCTGTAAGAGGTGACAGAGAGCTGTGGGGGAGGAGGACAATCTGCAAAAAGGTGAGAGTGCTTTTTGTGTGGGGTGGGAGGATCTGTGAAAGAGCTGGGGGGAGGAGGGGAATCTGTGAAAAGGTGAGAGAGCTGGGGAGAGGGGGGATCTGTGATAAGGTGAAAGAACTGGGGGGAGGGGGGATCTGTGAAAAGGTGAAAGAGCTGGGGGGAGGGGGATCTGTGAAAAGGTGAAAGAGCTGGGGGAGGGGGGATCTGGGAAAAGGTGAGAGCTTTGGGGGGGCAGGATTTGTGCAAATGGGAGAGCTGGGAAAGGGGGGATTTGTGCAGGAGTGATAGCAGGGAAGGGGGTGTGCGGATTGTGTGGCAGTGAAAGATGTGAGGATAAGCTATAGATGGGGGTGCTGAGGTGAGTTGTGAACTGGGGGTGTAATCTGTGAATGGAAGGATGCAGAGGTGAGATGTTAATGGGGTACATCGGTGAGTTGTGGATGGGGGTGCTAAGGTGAACTGTGAAAAAAGTGCAGAGTTGAACTGTGGATGGGGGCAGAAGAGGTGGATTTTGGATGGAGAGGTGTGTAGGTGAGCTGTTAATGTTGGGCGCAGAGTTGAGCTGGGGATGGGGCACAGAGGAAAGCAAAGAGGTGTGCAGAGGCGAGTAATTGATGGTTACTTTGAGGGGTGGGGGATTTTTGCTTGGAGAGGACAAGGGAACTTTGCTGCACCCTGTATGATATGCACTCCTCAACTGCACAGTACATACTCCTGAGTCTTGTACTCTTTTCCTCGAGCCCACTATTTGGCAACCATGTCATTTTCACCTATAAAGGAAGGTGTGGCTGGGGGCGGGATGTGGGTGTGATTGGGGCAGGGCATTGGCCCTGAAGGGTGAGTTCCAGTACCTATTTTCTGAGAAAAAAGCTCTGCTTTTACTACTTAATGTGAAAGGATTGCTCTCACCCCTACTTATGTCAGTATTCTCTTTACCACTCCTGCAATTTCCCCAACCTTGTAATATTACAATGCATGTTAGTAACTGTAACTTGAAAGCAGTGACAAGGTCAGTAGGTAAAAATGTATGCTTTCTGAACTGTAAAGATTCTAAATTGAAGATAAGAATAATATTTTTTTTACTATGATTCCTTTTTTTTTCTATTGGCAAGCCTATGTACAGTATGCAGACACCAGAGTAGATTTTTGTAAATTGAGATAAAGAAAAATATCTATGTTGCTATTAATAAGCAGATGCATTTTGTAACCTATAACATCTGGAATCTGAAGATACCGTTTTATACTATTAACTTTGACTACTGTGTTATATGCTACTGGTAATATTGTACCTGAGTGCATTGTGGCAGAAAGACCTGATCAAATCTGAACCTTTTCTTATTTCCATTTTGATTTACTATAATTTCTTCCTCTGTTGGAAATTCTAAGTGTCCACCCTTTCCATCATCCAGTCTGCATCTGCAGAATACGCGAATGTTTCCTCTAAGTTCTTGAAGCTGGTTGTACAGTAACTTTCTTTCTAAGGACTCTCTTTGGTAAAGAGCACGGATCTCTTCAACTTCTTTGGTGGAGCTAGGCATTCTCACTACTGTGTTCTTCAGACGCTCTATAAGTAGGCTTATCTCTAACAGACCACCTGTAGTAAGGACTCTTAATTGGTCATTTGCCACATAAAGCTGACGGACTTCATTTAACATTTTTGGCAGTAGGTCTTTTCTTAAAGGTAAATGATTTTTCATGGAATTTGTTATTTGAACATTTTGGCTCTTGATATCAGTTATTTCTTTTAGGTATTTTGCCACTTTGTCATTCAAGCTTTCTGTCCGTTGAACTAGAAGACGATTTTCTTCTTCTAGATATTGGCACTTTGAGTGCAAATTTTCCAGTGCATTTTCTTTTTCTTGTAAGGTCTTTGATAGCTGTTGTAGCTGATTTTCCTTTTTAGTTACATCTCTATAGGTGGACAAAGCAAATAAAAAAAAAGACCCATCATTATCGTCAAAATACTTACCGTAATTAGTAAATAAACTGGCAAGGTACAGCACATAAAACTTTCAATTTTATTCAGTTAGGCAGGCCCTTGCACTACATAGTTTAAGGTAAATCTAAAGGAAACAAATAGAATAGAATAACAGAACATAAGCATCTTCTGAAATTCAAATAAATAAAGAATAAATTTGAATATATAAGAAAAGAATAGAAAAAAAATGAATAGACTATACTAGAATAGAAAAGAATAAAAAAAAGAATAGAATAGAATGAATATAACCATTTCCCCAAATTCAAAGAGAATCAATTTGAATATAATAGAAACAAATAGATTAGAATAGAACATAATAGAATAGTATAGAAAAAAACAACAGAATAAAATAAAATGGGAAAAATATAACCATCTTCCAAAATTCGAATTTCAAATGGAACAAATTTGAATAAAAGAGAATAGAAAATAAAATAATAGAACAGAATAGAAAAGAACAATTACAATTAAAAAATAGAATAGAATAGAAAGAATATACCCATATTTATCGGCGTATAACACGCACATTCATTTTAGAAGGGAAGTTTCAGGAAAAAACTTACATTTTAAATAAGGCAGCTAAAATTTAAGTATTGGCATATAACACGCACGCGCTATTTGCACCCGATTTTCATGGTGAAAAAGTGAGTGTTATATGCCAATAAATACAGTAACCATTTCCCAAAATTCAAATAGAATCAATTACAATTCGAACAGAATAGAAAAGATACGATTAGAATAGGAAGGTGGCTATATTCATTCTATTCTATCTTTTTCTATACTATTGTTTTATTTTCTATTCTATTCTACTTTATTCTATTTAAATTCTAATTGATTCTATTTGAATTTTGGAAAATGGTTATATTATTTCTATTCTATTCCACTTTTTTTAAAAATTCTATTCTTTACTATTCTATTCGAGTTTCAGGAGATGGTTATAATCTTAACTATAATTTAATTCTATTCTTTTTCAGAGGCTTAATCACAGTTGATGATGTCATTAAAATAGCATATGTATCTGGATCAAATATTGCAGAATTTTTCTTGCTTATTTTGAGATGTAAGTACCCAACGATCCACTTCCACAATATTATCTAATTCTACCTTCCAGTCTAGAATAGTAGAACCTCTCTTTTTTCCAAACCCTCGGAATAACACTCTTGGCTACATTCAGTAGATGAGGGGGTGACACTATTCCTGTATGATATGATAGAAAAAGGTATGTTGTGGAGAAGGCAGTGGAGTAGGGTATGTTTAATAGACTTGAGGGGAGTTTCCTGTATCCAGGCCAAAATTTCCTTCAAAAATGTCTTAATTTTAGGACAATACCACCACAGATGGAGGAACGAGCCTTCTGATGCACAGCCCCTCCAGCAATTTAGGGATACTCCTGGGAAAATTCTAGATAAATGGGCAGGGGCTTCATATCAGAACCATAAACATTTATGTCATGGTCCCTGTTTTTGTAATAATAGACTAGGTATGGGGAAATATTATTTGTAACTGAGCAAGTGAGAATGCAACTTCAAGCTCCCGTACCCACGCATATAAAGTGGAGTCTGCCCTGAGTCTTGAGAGAGCAGAAGTCATTATATCTGAGGAAGAAGACTAATCAACTATTCTGCCACATTTAAACATTATGCACAATGTACATGAAAAAATCTTCCAAATCACAGATACCCCATGTCTACAGAGGTACATAAGTGAAAAGTAACATATGAAAGAGACTGTTTCCAGTGTAAGACAGGTTGTTTAAGAGAAAGAAACTACTATTTGAAGGAAAAGGTACTGTGAACCTAAAGTATGTAGAACCAACCTTTGAAGAATAATTGGATCAAAGTTTTGTTGCCCGTTTATGGTGTTTCCAAGGCTATCACCAAACATAGCATAAAACATTGAGATGACTTCATCTGGATCATAATTACACAGTCTCAAAGCAGCTAGGATTTCCTTATAGTCAGTGATGGCAGGAAGGGCTTCCTGATAAAACAGGAATAGAACAGCCAAGGTGAAATATGTATGGTATACCTACATCAATTCAACATAACTTCTTTAGAAAGGTACCTTTACTTGCTGCACACGATGCAGGACAAAGTCCAAGTTCATTTCCCAAAGTAATGGTAAGATAAGCCAAGCACCAGAATCACTGTCATAATATTTGCAGACATTCATTCTTTCCTGTAAAAGTATATCAAATTATTTGTATTCCATTCAGAATTAAACTTCAAGAAATATAAAAATACAATTTATTCAACTGAATTCACCTAAAAATCATTAAACATATTTACAAATATAGCTGTTATAACTACTCAAATTATGTATTTATTTTTGGTGCTTGTAGTTGGAAGAAGTGTGTGGGTTTGCACTCCTGGCCAACCACACTGCTATTGTATTGCACAGTGCTGTCAGTCTAACACAGTCAACATATCTACAGGACAGGTAAGAAAATACCCTATTAGTGTGCTATTTTTCTTTCAGTGTGTAGTTAGCAGGCTGTGGTGGAACATAACCAAGCTGTACTGGTATATCAGCATTGGAGAAGGACGTGTATCTTGGTGCTGGTTTACATGACTGTCCATTAGGCACCTGCTTCTTAATACTTACTGGGACCATTCCATGTGACATGTGGTACAGCCCCTTGGATTGAGGCTTTATCTTTGATGATAACAAGGGGAGATCAATAACTCTATAATTTGAGGGTCCACTCCGTTTAGTAAGGGGAATTACCTAATCACAGTGGTGTTGTGTGGATCTACTAGTCATACTGAAGCTGGTGCATGGATTTTCTTCTTTTGGCATCTGCAGCATAAGGACTTTTTTATGAACTGTTTTATATATTTTTTATTAAGCGCTGCATGTTATCTAAACATATATTTTAATTTGGAATCAACAAATTTGATGCTGCCTACTGATTTATAATTCTATGTATACTCTAGTGCAGATAGTTCCAATATTTTACTGTATGGTAAACTAAAAATTGATGTTTCATACAGTCATTAAACTTTGCTCTTATTAAACAATACCTTAAGTGCATAATTATATAATTATGTGTAGTCAGTTTGTTTAGCTCTTGCAGGCTTGGTCAACAATGAGCAATGATGATATCCAAAGTGTAGTCACTTAAGAAGCACTTAGATTTCAGTTCACTGAAGTCATACTTGTTTCGTAATCTTGCTGTGGTTGTTGTGGGATACAGAAAAATGTAATATTAAATACAACCCCAATTCCCAAAAAAATTGGGATACTTTGTAAAATCTACATAGAAACAGAATGCAATGATCTGCAAATCTCATGAATCCATATTTTATTCACAATAGAAAACAAATCAAATGTTTAAACAAAGAAGAAAAGTAACTTTGAAATTGATGGCAGCAACACGTCTCAAAAAAGTGGGACAAGGCCATGTTTACCATGTTTAGCATGGTGCCTTTCCAGATGTGCAAGTTACCCATTCCATATGCACTAATGTGCTTCCCTCCCATCAGAGATTGTCAATATCGAGGTAAGGAGGCCGAGATGCTGAGAGGGCTCCCCTTGCGGCCGAGTGCAGTACAACCCTGAAGGTGACACAGGGATGCAGTGCCCACAGTAGCACAGGTTGCCGGGTAGCAGCAGGTGGAAAGCTGAGTAGGCAGTCTCTGGAGGCCACTGTGCTAGGAAGTCCAAGGCAGGGTCAGGGTCAAGCCGAAGGTCAAACACGGGAGATCAATCCGGAGGTGAGAGCGATGGATCCTGAGCTGGAGACCAGGAAACGGGAGCCAAGCCAAGCCGAGGTCGGTTGCCAGGAACAGACAAGGAGTATCAGGGACAAGCCAGAAGTCGGAGCCAGGAGAGTAGCAGAAGCAGGTCAAACAAGCCGGGTCGGTAAACAGGAGATCAGACAGCAGGGATAACAGGCACAGGTACTCAGGAGAAGCTGACGATAAACCAGCAATGCGGCACTGTCAGGTGAACGTTTAAATAGGCACGGCGCTGGGATTACGTCGTGAGCGCGCCATCGCGTTCGTACGCCTACGACGTGTAACGCTATGCGTTCGTCCTACCCCGCGTACTCGCACTTGAACAGAAGCTACATCAGGCGTTCGTCTGGGAATCACATTGCGTCTTCGTGAGCGCTGACGCGCGTTAACACGATCGTATGTTCCGAGGTAACGCCTATTTCCCTGACAGTGCCCCCCCCAAGGGGCAGCCTCCGGATGCCTAAACGAGCCCATTTTTCGGGATGAAGACTACGAAACCTGTGTATGAGCCTAGGTGCATGTACAAAACTTGCAGGTTCCCAAGAATTCTCTTCGGCAGAATACCCCTTCCATTTAATTAGAAATTGGATTGTCCTACCTCTCCGACGACAGTCAAGGATAGATTCGACTTCAAATTCGGTTTCGTCACCAACCTGAACCGGAGGCGGGGGCACTTCTTCTCTTCCTGAAAAAGGACTGGAGATGACACGTTTGAGAAGAGAGACATGGAAAACGGGATGAATTCTGAAAGATTTAGGTAAAGCAAGTTCAAATGCTACAGGGTTAATTTCACGTCTGATCTCAAAAGGGCCCAGGAACTTGGGTCCCAACTTCCGAGATGGACATGACAATTTTAGATTCACTGCAGAGAGCCACACTTTGTCCCCTATCCTAAAGGCAGGGTTAATTCTCTTCTTCTTATCATAATGTTTCTTGTATTCCTCCTGAGCCTTCTTCATAGTATCCTGGAGCATTTGATAGTTAGCTTGGATAAGGTTTACTCTGTCCTGAACTGCTGGGACCGTGGATTCAGGAATGGTATTGGGTAAAAATGAAGGGTGGAACCCGTAATTTGCCCAAAAGGGTGATTGGTTGGTAGAGGCGTGTACTGAGTTGTTGTACGCGAATTCCGCACAGGGAAGCAAGGAAACCCAATCATCCTGGGAAAAGGAACAGAAGCATCGTAGATATTGTTCAAGCGTCTGATTGGTCCTTTCCGTTTGTCCATTACTCTGTGGATGGTAGGCCGAGGATAGACATATTCTAATTGACAACAACCTACAGAGCTCCTTCCAGAACCTGGAGGTAAATTGTACCCCTCTATCTGATACAATGCTGTCGGGTACACCATGTAGTCGGACAATTTCCCTAATGAAGATTTTTGCAGTATCCAAGGCGGAGGGGGTCCCTTTCATCGGCAAAAAGTGCGCCATCTTAGATAAACGATCCACCACCACCAAGATGGTAGTGTACTCTTCAGAAGAGGGCAACTCCACGATGAAGTCCAAAGAGATTTCCTTCCAAGGTTGTTCTGGGACTGGTAGCGGCCTTAGCAGGCCCCAGGATCTAGCATTAGACCCCTTGTTTCGTTGGCAGGTTGTACAGGAATCAACGTACTTTTTACAGTCAGATCTTAGGGTAGGCCACCATAAGGACCGCTGCACAAGGTCAATCGTCTTCCGAACTCCGAAGTGGCCGGCTAGCTGATGGTCGTGGAAGGTCCTTAATACGGGTAACCTGGCTTGCTGAGGAACAAAGATTTTATCCTGATGCCATAGAAGCCCTTCTTGGCTTCTCAGGGAAGAAGCTTCTATTTCTGTACACTGGCTAGAGGCCTGGACTAACGAGGCTCTTAGATGTTGGATTAATAGGAAATTCTGAGGAGACAGGATAGTACTGGGTGTAATTTTTTCTGAGGAATCTGGGAACATCCGGGACAAGGCATCTGCCTTGCCATTTTTCGATCCTGGATGATAGGTCACATGGAAATTGAACCTCGAGAAGAATAAGGCCCATCGGGCTTGTCGGGGTCTTAGACGTTTGGCCGTGCGGAGATATTCTAAGTTTTTATGATCAGTGAAAACCAGAATGGGCGGTCTTGATCGCCAGAAGCTCCCAGTCACCTACATCGTAGTTCCTTTCTGGGGAGCTCATCTTCCGTGAAAAGAAAGCTACGGGGTGTAATAATGCCTTGGGACCTTGACGCTGGGATAGAATTGCCCCTGTGGCCACCTCTGAGGCGTCAACCTCCAGTACGTAGGGTAAGGCAGGGTCTGGATGCTGCAGGATAGGTGCGGTAGTGAAGAGGGTTTTGAGCTGGTCAAAGGCGGACTGTGCTGCTGGGGACCAGAGGAACTTGGTATGCTGACGAGTGGTCTGCGTGATGGGTGCTACGATGGTGGAGAAGTTCCTTATGAATCTTCGGTAGAAGTTTGCAAACCCGATAAACCTCTGAACGCCCTTCTTGTCGGAAGGAGCGGGCCAGTCTAGGATGGATTTCACTTTCTGGGGGTCCATGGCGATTCCACCTGTTGTGATGATGAGTCCCAGGAATTGAATGGATTCTTTTTCAAAGTCACACTTCTCAGCTTTAACGAATAGTCCATGGGTTCTGAGAATACCTAGCACTTTCTTAACATGTATTCTATGGAGTTCCAGAGTGGTCGAGAAGATAAGAATGTCGTCCAAGTAGGCGACGACGAAGTGGTCCAAGTACTCCCGGAAAATGTCATTAATAAAGTGCTGGAAAGTTGCTGGGGCATTGCACAATCCGAAGGGCATGACTAAATATTCGAAATGCCCAAATCTTGTTCTGAATGCCGTCTTCCACTCGTCCCCCTCCCGAATACGGACAAGGTTGTAGGCTCCACGTAGATCAAGTTTGGTAAAAACGCGGGAAGTGTGGAACCTTTGGAAAAGTTCTGGGATGAGCGGAAGTGGGTAGCGGTTCTTGAGGGTGATATTATTTAATTCCCTGTAGTCCACACATGGTCTTAAAGTCTTGTCTTTTTTTTCTACGAAAAAGATGCCGGCACCAGCAGGGGTTGAGGAAGGACGGATGAATCCCTTTGCCAGATTCTCGTCTATATACTGTCTCAAGGCCCCAAGTTCCGTCTCAGAAAGAGGGAAAATCCGGCCGAAGGGAATGGGAGCTCCTGGCAATAATTCGATGGGGCAATCATAGGGACGATGCGGGGGTAAGATGTCTGCCTTTTTCTTGTCGAACACATCTCTGAATTCCTGGTAAGCTGCTGGTATGTTGGGAGCAGGACTGGGTACGGGTTGAACGGTCAAACAGCTGGACAAGTTTCTTGACTCGGGATCCAGGCAGTATTGTTGGCAGTAGGCAGAAGTGAAGGTTATTTCTTTCTTGAACCAATCAATCCGAGGGTTGTGTGCCTGAAGCCACGGGATTCCTAGGATGACAGGAAACATGGGAGAACACAGGACGTCAAATTTAAGAAACTCCCGATGCCCTGAACCTGTGGTGGTTAGAATGGGTCTTGTTTCCCTGGTGACATGGCCAGAGCTAGGTAGGGAGCCATCGGCCAGACGGACAGTCAGTCTTTGTTTCTTTAAGAGAAGCGGGAGAGCAAGACTTTCAGCCAAGGATAAATCCAAAAAGCAGCTGCAGGCCCCAGAGTCAAGTATTGCCTGTAAGTGGACCTCCTGACCTGCCACCATCAGTGTGACAGGAAGGGTGATGTGGGCTGAAGCGGGCTTCGTTACTTGGAGGTGAAATGGAGCACAGTGGGTCGATTTGCTTGGTCTTGTGGGACAGTTGTTAATACGATGTCCTGACTCCCCACAATAGAAGCAGAGGTGTGCCTGACGGCGGTGAAGCTTTTCCTCAATGGTCAAGGGGGAGCGGAACAGGCCATTCGGAACAGAGGTTGCCACCGGGCAGACCGGGGGTGGAGCCTGGATAGGATTAAGAGTCCAAGTGCGTTCAGACTGGCGTTCACGTAGGCGCCTATCAAGCTGAATGGTAAGTTGGATAAGTTCCTCAAGTGTTGAGGGAACCTCCAATCTGGCTAGTTCATCCTTGAGGGCTTTGGACAGCCCCATCCGGTATTGATATTTTAGAGCTGCCTCATTCCAGCCAGCATCTGTAGACCAAGTACGGAACTCCACTGTATAGTCCTCTGCAGGCCGCTCACCCTGGCGAAGGGAGTACAAGGTTGCTTCGGCTGTAGCTGTCCGAAAGGGATCATCATATAAGCGAGCCATGGCTTGAAAAAACTGATCCAGAGTACTAATGAAGGAGCTGCGTTGCTCCAGTAGGCCGTGAGCCCATGTCTGGGGATCGTCCCTTAGTAGTGAGATGGTAAAACCCACCTTGGTCACTTCAGAAGAAAAAGTCTGAGGCTGCAGGGAGAAGTACAAATAGCATGAGTTCCTGAAGGACTCGTGGCTCTGGAGAGGTTGAGATTATAGTGGTAGAATCTTGGCCAGAGAGGATAGGTGACTCAGGAGGGTGCTGCAGACGTTCCTCCAGCCGGAGATATTTCTCTTGGAGTCCCTGAATCGCTGGGATAAGGGCCATGACTTCCCGTAGGATGGCCTCTATCGGGGAGTTACCTCTGTCGGCCTCTGACATATGGCTGGTTTATACTGTCAATATCGAGGTAAGGAGGCCGAGATGCTGAGAGGGCTCCCCTTGCGGCCGAGTGCAGTACAACCCTGAAGGTGGCACAGGGATGCAGTGCCCACAGTAGCACAGGTTGCCGGGTAGCAGCAGGTGGAAAGCTGAGTAGGCAGTCTCTGGAGGCCACTGTGCTAGGAAGTCCAAGGCAGGGTCAGGGTCAAGCCGAAGGTCAAACACGGGAGATCAATCCGGAGGTGAGAGCGATGGATCCTGAGCTGGAGACCAGGAAGTGGGAGCCAAGCCAAGCCGAGGTCGGTTGCCAGGAACAGACAAGGAGTATCAGGGACAAGCCAGAAGTCGGAGCCAGGAGAGTAGCAGAAGCAGGTCAAACAAGCCGGGTCGGTAAACAGGAGATCAGACAGCAGGGATAACAGGCACAGGTACTCAGGAGAAGCTGACGATAAACCAGCAATGCGGCACTGTCAGGTGAACGTTTAAATAGGCATGGCGCTGGGATTACGTCGTGAGCGCGCCATCGCGTTCGTACGCCTACGACGTGTAACGCTATGCGTTTGTCCTACCCCGCGTACTCGCACTTGAACAGAAGCTACATCAGGCGTTCGTCTGGGAATCACATTGCGTCTTCGTGAGCGCTGACGCGCGTTAACACGATCGTATGTTCCGAGGTAACGCCTATTTCCCTGACAGAGATGCAGGCTTATCAATGGGGTTCTGCCAATGTACAAACTGACATATATTAATAGAAATTGTCCCCAAAAATATGATAAATATGGCAGTCATGGGTGAATTGTACATAACCTTGTCCCTAGGGAACGGCTTTTCATCGTTTTCCCTTCAGGGTGAACGTTGCTACCTATGAGTTCTTCTGATTATTACACAATATATTGCTGTCTTATTTGTTGGGATGACTCTATCTTTTAATTGTTATATGTAACCATGTATACCTGTTGATCCTATATGTCATACATTTTCAATAAAGAGCAATTCTGTTTGTAAAAAGAAAAAAAGAGTTGCAAGCTTTTGAACTGAGTGCTTATAACAAGTCAGAAGATCCCTCACTTCTTTAGTCTGGAGGACATGGCACCCATGGTTAGAAAAAAGAATATCACATTTCCTTTCATCTGACCACAGAACATTTTTCCACTTTACAACAGATCATTTTAAATGAGTTTTGGCCAAGAGAAGAAAGCGGAATTTTTTGGATCATGTTCAGATATGATTTCTTCTTTGTATGATAGAACTTTAACTTGCATTTATAGATGGCACGGCAAACTGCGTTCACAGACATGGATTTTAGAAGTATTCATGAGCCCATGCAATGATGTCTCTCACTGAATCATGCCTGTTTTTAATGCAGTGCTGTCCAGGGCTGGACTGGGAAAGAAATTTGGCCCTGGACTTCATCCTTAGACCGGCCCACTTACATTTTGAGTGTCCTATCAGCAGCCCCTTACATCAGAATGTCTCAACAGCGCCCCCTTACATCAGAGTGTCTCATCAGCGCCCCCTTACATCAGAGTGTCCCATCAGCACCCCTTACATCAGAGTGTCCCATCAGCACCCCTTACATCAGAGTGTCCCATCAGTAGCCCCTTACATCAGAGTGTCTCAACAGCACCCCCTTACATCAGAGTGTCTCAACAGCGCCCCCTTACATCAGAGTGTCTCAACAGCGCCCCCTTACATCAGAGTGTCTCATCAGCGCCCCTTACATCAGAGTGTCCCATCAGCACCCCTTACATCAGAGTGTCTCAACAGCACCCCCTTACATCAGAGTGTCTCAACAGCACCCCCTTACATCAGAGTGTCTCATCGGCACCCCCTTACATCAGAGTGTCCCATCAGCACCCCTTACATCAGAGTGTCCCATCAGCAGCCCCTTACATCAGAGTGTCTCAACAGGACCCCCTTACATCAGAGTGTCTCATCGGCACCCCCTTACATCAGAGTGTCTCAACAGCACCCCGTTACATCAGAGTGTCCCCTGAGCAGCCCCCTTACATCAGAGTGTCCCATCAGCACCCCTTACATCAGAGTGTCCCATCAGCAGCCCCTTGCATCAGAGTGTCTCATCAGCGCCCCCTTACATCAGAGTGTCTCATCGGCGCCCCCTTACATCAGAGTGTCTCATCGGCGCCCCCTTACATCAGAGTGTCTCATCGGCGCCCCCTTACATCAGAGTGTCTCATCGGCGCCCCCTTACATCAGAGTGTCTCATCGGCGCCCCCTTACATCAGAGTGTCTCATCGGCGCCCCCTTACATCAGAGTGTCTCATCGGCGCCCCCTTACATCAGAGTGTCTCATCGGCGCCCCCTTACATCAGAGTGTCTCATCGGCACCCCCTTACATCAGAGTGTCCCCTGAGCAGCCCCCTTACATCAGAGTGTCTCATCAGCACCCCTTACATCAGAGTGTCTCATCAGCACCCCCTTACATCAGAGTGTCCCATCAGCGCCCTTACATCAGAGTGTCCCATCAGCGCCCTTACATCAGAGTGTCCCATCAGCACCCCCTTACATCAGAGTGTCCCATCAGCACCCCCTTACATCAGAGTGTCTCATTAGCAGCCCCCTTACATCAGAGTGTCTCATTAGCAGCCCCCTTACATCAGAGTGTCCCATCACCAGCCCCCTTACATCAGAGTGTCCCATCACCAGCCCCCTTGCATCAGAGTGGCCCACTGAGCCATCGGCCCACCGGGAAACTCCCTGTAGTCCCAATGGCCAGTACATGCCTGGTGCTGTCTGGGAGCCAGAAGATCACAGGCATCCAATATATATATCCAATATAATTGACATAGCTTTTCACAGATTGGTGAACCTCTGCCAATCTTTACTTCTGAGACTCTCTAACTCTCTAAGATGCTCTTTTGATACCCGATCATGTTACTGACTTGTTGAGAATTAACCTAGTTTCAAAATGTTCTTGCAGCTCTTCCTTGTTAGTATCACTTAATTTGCCAGCTCTTTGTTGCCCCAACCCAACTTTTTTGAGAAGTGTTGTAGCCATCAATTTGAAAATACCTTTTTTTTTCCTTAAAAGGGTACATTTTCAAATTTTAAACATCTGATATGTTCTTTATTTTTAAGTGTGAATAAAATATGGGTTTGTGAGATTTAGAAATCATTGCATTCTGTTGTTATGTAGATTTTACATAGAGTCCTAACTTTTTTGGGAATTGGGTTGTAAAGATTATCTAAATTGATATGGAATTTCCAAATAGTTTAATAACATTATTTTTATTTTCTATTGTAACCGACACAAGAAAAGGCCAAAGATTGTTGATGATTATACATTTCAAGAGAACATATTACCTCAAATATATAAGTCATGACCATTCCTTTCCCAGGTATATAAAAAGAACTAGTCCGATCATTTTTCTGGTGCATTGCAGTGCCATTACTTTCATCTTTAATATTATCGCACATCTTGTTTGGCTGGAAAACGTAGATGATACATGCAAGATTATCATTTTCTCATCCTTTTAAGTATACCAAAAATCTTGTAAATCTATTTATATGGTTTGTCTTTACACGGTAACTCAATTAAATGTTATACAACACTATTTCCCTTAGTATAATTTTGTGTGCAACACACTGCTTAAAAGCAGTCCCAGATTTTAATGCTTTACACTTACAGTATAGGCAAATTTTATTATACAACATCATGGCCAGAGTTAGGAGGAAAAACTTACCTTACTACTCTTGTTCATGCTTTTTGTCCAGGCAATGCTGAAGTGGAACATTCTACACCAAAATTGCACTGTAGCTGGTACTATGGTGTTATGGGAAGCCTTAAGGGTGTATTTATTAAAAACATTTGCATAGCAATTCACTCACAGTGATAGTGCATGTACAGGCATATTTTCATCTTAAATCAATTAACAACATTCAAACAGCATAAAAATTTGGCCTAATACCCATTCCCACATAACAAATGCACATGCACTTTCACTTGGTGAATTTCTATGAAAGTTTTTATATAAATACACCCCTATTTATGTTCTCTGTAAAGTGGTGGTAAGTAGTACCTGTTCCTCTTATGAGAGTAGCATCAATTCACAATGGCTTACACAGATATTTGCTAACTTATCAGCAAAGTTTGTAATACAGATTATCACATTGATGTTTACTCCTAAAATATTGCTAGCTTGTTGCTGGACTTAAGATGGCCATAGCCAGAGCGATTTTCTTTCTTGCAACTATGAAATCGCCTGATTCCCCCATCAACACAGTCAGTATTAATGGGGGCATCTCTCCCATGAAATCATGGTGTTCTGCTAGTGGGAGAAGCTACCCCTGCAGAGAGAACACAGTGATTACTGCTAGCAGCTATAATAGCCCTTGGCAATAATCGCATGTAAAATCCGGCAGTTTGGTTGTATCGAAGTAGACTGATTGATCAACTTGGGTACATTCAGCCTGCACATATATGGTTCGAATTTTGGCTGGTCCCTGCTGAACAGGCCAAAATTCGAACCATCTATGTCCAGCTTTAACAGTGAGTTTCTTTGTGGTGTTTATAGAGGGAAGCATAATAAAAAAGCTGCTTGAGCTGGTGATATAACTTAGGAGTTGTTGTTGTTTAGGAGAAGTCCAGCCTGAGCTTTTTAGGCTGGGCTTCTCCTGTGGGTCAAAGGAGTACAATTTGTTTTGCAATCCTGTGACCCATTTTCAGTGAGCAGTCTGAAGTCAGCTCTCCGCTGATGTCACTACATTAGACGAGGCAGCGTGTCATCCCGACTTCCGAAGTCTGGATTGCGCCAGCTACCTTGACTGATGGCAGTCTCAGCGGCTCAGTGAGCCGCTGAGCTGACTGTTCCCCTCCCCTCCACAGCTCAGCGCTCCAATAAGCGTGGAGGAGCACAGATTAGAGATGCTGACTGACAGTCAGCAGCTCTCTGCTCAGGGAGGTGAGAGAGCTGAGCCATCGGCAATGTTCGGTGGCTCAGTTCTCAATGTGGAGACGCTGGGGGACAGCTACAGCATCAGTCTGATGCTGCATCCACCTAGGTAAGTATGAATCTAAAAAAAAAAAAAAAAAAACATACTTCTCTCTTAAGTATTCATTTTATATAGCAAAATGACAAATTCCACACCAGTTAAATGTTAATTTTAGTGAACTGCACCAACAAAGATAAAACCTCTTTCTGTACTACGAAAAACTCCACTGCTAATCCTCCTCCTTTTTTACAATATGCAGTATAGTAAAACCCACATTAACGTTTACCAAAAAAAAATTAAATCTTTAACCACCTCAGTACAGTGCACTTACACCCCCTTCCTGACCAGACCAATTTTCAGCTTTCAGCGCTCTCACACTTTGAATGACAATTACTCAGTCATGCAACACTGTAGCCATATGAAACTTGCGTCCTTTTTTTCACACAAATAGAGCTTTCTTTTGGTGGTATTTAATCACTGGGTGGGTTTTTTTTTTTGTGCTATAAATAAAAAATGCCGTAAATTTTGTGAAAAAAATGCCTTTTTCTTTTTTCCATCAAAATTTTTTGCAAATTAGTAATTTTTCTTCATAAATTTTGGCCAAAATTTATACTGCTACATATCTTTGGTAAAAATAACCTAAATTAGTGTAAATTATTTGGTCTTTTTTAAAGTTATAGAGTCTACAAACTATGGTACCAATCACTGAAAATTGATCACATCTGATCAGGCCTTCAGTACATCAGGTGTATCTCATTTCTTGAGACACTAACAAGTCAGGAAAGTACAAATACCCCCCAAATGACCCCTTTTTAGAAAGTAGACATTCCAAGGTATTAAGTAGCATGATTTTTTTTTTGTTGTAATTTTTTTCCCACAATTCTTTGCAAAATGAAAATTTTTTTTTTTTTTTTTACAAAATTGTCATATTATCAGGTTATTTCTCACACACAGCATATGCATACAACAAATTACATCCCAAAATACATTCTGCTACTCTTCCCGAGTACAGCGATACCACATGTGTAGGACTTTTACACAGCCTGGCAACATACGAAGGTCCAACATTGAAGAAGCATCTTCAGGCGTTTTACGAGCATAAATGACACATCTCATTTCTCAACCACATATTACATTTTTGAAGGCCCTGGAGCACCAGGACAATGGAATTGCCCCCAAAATGACCCCATTTTGGAAAGCAGACACCCCAACGTATAATCTATGAGGCATAATGAGTCTTTTGAATGGTTCATTTTTTTCCAGAAGTTTTTGAAAAATGTGGGAAAAAATGAAAACGCATTTTTTTTTACACAAAGTTGCCCATTTATCAGATATTTCCAACACATAGCATGTACATAGCAAAGATGACACCCCAAAATACATTCTGCTACTCCTCCTGAGTATGGTGATACCATATGTGTGAGACTTTTACACAGCCTGACCACATACAAAGGCCCAACACTGAAATAGCATCTTCAGGCATTCTACGAGCATAAATTACACATTTCATTTCTCAACCACCTATTACACTTTTGAAGGCCCTGGAGCACCAGGACAATGGAATTGCCCCCAAAATGACCCCATTTTGGAAAGAAGACACCCCAACGTATAATCTATGAGGCATAATGAGTCTTTTGAATGGTTCATTTTTTTTGCAGAAGTTTTTGGAAAATGTGGAAAAAAATGAAAACGCATTTTTTTTTACACAAAGTTGTCCATTTATCAGATATTTCCAACACATAGCATGTACATAGCAAAGATTACACCCCAAAATACATTCTGCTACTCCTCCTGAGTATGGCGATACCACATGTGTGAAACTTTTACACTGCCTGGCCACATACAAAGGCCCAACATTCAAGTAGCACCATCAGACGTTCTAGGAGCATAAATGACATATAGTTTCCTGGCAACCTATCATTTTTGAAGGACCTTCATATTTCTAACACATAGCATGTACATACCAAGAATTACAATCCAAAATAAATTCTATTGTGGAAAGGGTAAAAAAAAAGCATTACCTGTGTAGTATCCACCAGAGCGCTGGTCCAGGCAGCAGGCAGGGATGTGCTTAGCGACAGCAATGGTAGTTATCAAGGCAGCCGGCAGGAATATTGTCTATAGTCAGCACAAGGATATTGTCAGCATGGCAGTCCATAGAAATTGTCCAGACAGAGACAGCCAGCACAGCCATAATATTGGTCCTGGTACACCGTTACCTGCAGACACTCATTATCGCACCGCTCTCCAGCCCTTCATAAACATACTGCCTCTTGCTACAGCTAATTATTTGCATAGTCCAGGTAGCGGTGTGGTCCGTTCATGCGGCAGGCAGAGGCATGGTGGCAGTAAGTCAGCGGCAGGCTGAGGGCCGCAATCACGTAAGACCTGTGCACGGGGGCACAGGGGTAGAGGCTTCGACCCACCCAAATCTCTAAGAAGCCTCCGGACTCCAGACCCTATTCCGAAAACCGGAAGAAACAATAAAAATTGTTTCCTCCATCCGGAAAAACATTTCTGGAGCCCCTCACATGGGAGACCCCTGTGTCCTAGAGTAGCAGGGCAACAGATCAGTCCAAGCGGTAGGCAAAAACATAGTCCATAAAACAGGCCAGGGTCAGATGACGTAAAAGCAGTCCAAGCGGTAGGCATAAGCGTAGTTGGTAAAACAGGCCAGGGTCAGTTCACGTGGAAGCAATCTAAATGGTAGGCAAAGGCATAGTCACAAAACAGGCCAGGGTCAGTTCACGTAGAAGCAGTCCAAACAGTAGGCAGAGGCATAGTCAAAAAACAGGCCAGGGTCAGTTCACGTGGAAGGCAGTGGCATGGTTATTTGGGGGAGCATGAAAAATGGTCAGCACAGATAATGAAAATGGGGAAATGGTTAAAAATATGGGCTAATATTTTAGGGATGTATGATAAAGTTTGAAGCATTCATCAATGCAAAGGCCAGGTTGGGAGGGACAATCGGGACAATGGTAGCTGGTATCTTTTCGAAACCCTTTTTTGGTGCACACGCGACATTTTTTTTGCCGTCTTCGGCCTGTTTCAGATGCTGGAATTCTGAAGGGGAAGTGGCACTCACGAAGTCGGCAAACAGCCTCAGAGCGAAGGTCAACTAGGGGGGGTCTTTGGTGATAGATGAGGGACATGACAACTTCTTCAATGAATTTTAGGAAGGGGGCAGGGCTTTCCATGGATTTGGTGTAGACTATGTAGGAATTATAAATGGCCAAATGGATTAGATAGATTGCTACTTTCTTGTACCAGAATTGGGACCTCCTTATTGACAAATAGGGCTGAATCATTTGATCGTTGAAATCCACTCCCCCCATGTAGAGATTATAATCTTGGACACACGTTGGCTTTTCAGTGGGACCTCGTCTTCTTTGAACATCAATTGTAGTGTCCTCATGGATGGTGGACATCATGTACACGTCCCTTTTATCCTTCCACCTCAAGGCCAGCACTTCGTTGCATCTCAGTGATGCTCTTTCCCCCCTTCGCAGCTTTTTGTTTGCCAGTGATTGTGGGAAGCCCTTTCGATTTTTTCTGCAGGTTCCGCAGGCCAGGGTTTTTGCAATGTATAAGTGTCTGAAAAGGGGCAGGCTGGTGTAAAAGTTGTCAAGGTATATGTGATATCCTTTGTTCAGAAGTGGGTATGCCAGGTCCCATACAATCTTTCCAGTTGTGCCCATGTAGGCCGGGCACTCAGGGGGCTGGAGCTGGGAATCTCTTCCTTCATATATGCGGAACGCATACAGATATCCCGTGGCTCTCTCACACAGTTTGTATAATTTTATTCCTTATCTGGCCCTTTTGCTAGGTATATATTGCTTTATTCCTAGCCGGCCTGAAAAGGGTACCAGGGACTCATCGACACATATATTTTGATCAGGGACATAGAGTTCTGCAAATTGTTGGGAAAAGAAATTTATCAGTGGGCGAAGTTTACATAACTTGTCATAATTTGGATGAATGTGGGGAAGGCACTCGGTGTTGTCGCTAAAGTGAAGAAAGCGCATTATCTTCTTGTATCGGGACCTGGACATTTCGGCAGAATAAATAGCCATGTGGTGGATGGGTTGGGTGGACCAATAGGCATGTCCTTCATTTTTTTTTGTTATCCCCATGTTCAGGGTGAGGCCCATAAAAATTTTGAACTCCTCCAAATTGAGATCTCGCCACTCAAAGGGACGGGCATATGATGAGTGGGGGTTATTGGCAATATACTGCTGGGCATATAAATTTGTCTGGTCCACAACTAATTGCAGAAATGTGTCGGGCAAAAACAGATGAACAAAATCGATCTCTGAAAAATTTTGGGTGTTGGTCTGCACACCTGGCTGTGCTGTGAAAGGGGGAATAATTGGTGATGCCGAGTTGGAAGGCAGCCATGTTGGGTTGGCAAGACCATCTGGCATAAATGTAGAGGCCCTGGCTCTTGGGGGATGTGACACTCTAGTAGTCGGATTGGAATTTCCTATGCTGGTACTCAGGCGTGATGTGCCAGCACTGGTACTGGGTCTGGGCAATTGTTGGTGAGGCCCATCGCCGGCGGCAAAGCTGGTACTAGGCATTTGATCCCGGGGCCTAACGCTGACAGCAGCGCTGGTACTGGGCCTGGGAATTTGTTCTTGGGGCCTATTGCTGGCAGGAGCTCTGATACCGGGCCTGGGAATATAATCCTGGTTTTCAGAGGGCCTTGCCCTTTTAGGAGGGACCCATTCTTCCTCCGAATCAATTTCCGATTCACTATTCGGGTTAAATGCCGAATTTGATTCGGAATCAGAATCAGAATCGAAATTGGAATCTGATGAGAATTCCCCGTTGCTCTCATCGGTCATGGAGAGGATCTGGAACGCCTCCTCGCTGGTGTATACTCTTCTGGCCATGGCGCTGATGGCTGTGTGACAGGTGACGTTCACTGATGGGCTGTGCGATGGGTGGCAGGTGATGACGGTGTGACAGGCCACGGATTGTGACGGGTGATGGTCACTGATGGCTGGCAGTCACTGATGGGTGATGGTCACTGATGGGTGATGGTCACTGATGGCTGGCAGTCACGATGGGTGGCGGTTGATGGCTGGCGGTCACTGATGGGTGACAGGTGATGAGTGATGGCTGGCGGTCACTGATGGGTGACAGGTGATGGGTGACGGCTAGCGGTCACTGATGGCTGGCGGTGACTGATGGGTGGAGGGTGATGGTTGGCGGTCACTGATGGGTGACGGGCAATGGCTGGTGGTCACTGATGGGTGAAAGGCGATGGCTGGCGGTCACTGATGGGTGACAGGCGATAGATGGCGGTCACTGATGGGTGACAGGCGATGGCTGATGTGTGACGGCTGGTGGTGGCTGATGGATGGCGGGTGAAGTCTGGCGGTCACTGATGG
The DNA here is from genome assembly GCF_037356315.1 of Lithobates pipiens. Classification (NCBI taxonomy): domain Eukaryota; kingdom Metazoa; phylum Chordata; class Amphibia; order Anura; family Ranidae; genus Lithobates; species Lithobates pipiens. The sequence continues at coordinate 215,592,841 of NW_027507903.1, read as the reverse complement.
GTGACGGTTGATGTCTGGCGGTCACTGATGGGTGACGCCTGGCGGTGGCTGATGGGTGACGGGTGACGTCTGGTGGTCACTGATGGATGACGGGTGACGGATGATGTCTGGTGGTCACTGATGGGTGACGGGTGATGTCTGGCGGTCACTGATGGCTGACTGCAGGCGGTGGCTGATGGGTGACGGGTGACAGTTGGCGGTCACTGGTGGGTGACGGGTGACAGCTGGCAGTCACTGGTGGGTGACGGGCGACAGCTGGCGGTCACTGATGGGTGACGGGTGATGGGTGACAGGTGCACCGCTGACGGTCACTGATGGCAGTCTCCTATGTGACAGGTTCACTTTATTGGGTGACTGTAGTGACTGTTGGGTGACAGATGACAGTGGGGGGGGGGGCGATCTGACAAGTGTGGTGTTGGTGTAGACACTACAGAACACAGATCGATAGCTCACTGCTCCAGGCTCTTCTCTCCTCACACTGGAAACTGTGTGTGAGGAGAGAAGAGCTGGTAACAGTCAGTTATCGCTCTGTGTTTACATTTAGTGATCAGCTGTGAAAGGTTCACAGCCGATCACATGGGTAAACAGCCAGCCAATGACTGTTTACCGGCATCGGTGACGAGCAGTGTTCCCGGGGAACACGCCGCCACCGATGTGAACGAGCAGCGCGCTCCCGATCCCGCGCATGCGCCGTTTACAGGCGACGAGCTCTAGCTGTGATCGGCCGTGACTTCATCACGGCCGATCACGTGGTAAACAGCCATGACCAATGGCTGTTTACCACCCTCGGTGGTGAGCGGTGTCTCCGTGACACGCCGCCACTGAGGGAACGGGGATGCGCGCGCACGATCGCGCGCATACCCTGTTTAAACACAAGAGCTGCGCCGCCTGGCCGTCATTTGACAGCCGGCGGTCACCAACAAGTTAAAAATTCACTTTGATGAAAAACAATATGAATGTAAAGTAATAACAAACAGCCACCCTTGCAAAGGGCACCGTGCTACTCCTAGAAATTTAGACCCAGGTCAAAAATATCAGTAAAGAATTCCTCAATGTTTAATATGAATGTAAAATAAATATGTAGAACACCTTGTTACACTATTTTAAATAAATATGTAAAGCAACCCAACCATATAAATATTTAAAAGGAGGAGAATCACATAATGCAAAATATTGAGAAAAAAAACCCAACAAGTGCTAAATATTAAAATATTGATATAAATAAAAAAAATAAAAAAACACACACACACAAAACATGGAGTGAATGGTAAAAATGGCAAAAAGTATGAGCTAGAAAGTTTGAAGGCAGGAGAAAAAAGATGTACAACTCTGTATGTAGAAATGAGCGTGTCCAATATTTTAGAACAATAAATGGCTTTGTGAATTGATGCTAATGTTTTTTCTTCCTAGAAGGCTAAGGATGTATCATCACAGTAATGATATTATCATCCTAGACACCTTCCTGTATGAATGAGACCACACTGGACCTGCTTTTCCACATGAAAGCTTGAGAAGACCGTTCAAATATTATGCATATGGAGGTGAGTGGGCTATAGAGTTAAAGTGACATTTAAAGGTTAAAAAAAATATAAGTATAACACACGCCGGCATATAACACGCACCCCAAATTTAGGAGGGAAGTTTAAGGAAAAAAACTTGTAGGAGGCAAGTTTAAGGAAAAAAAACCTTAAATTTTAAATGCCCATCAATGCAGCCCTGCACACTATCCATCTGCAGCCTTGCACACTGTCCATCTGCAGCCTTGCACACTGTCCATCTGCAGCCTTTTATTGCAGTTTTAAATTTAGCGCCGCCGCCAGCATAGACCAAGCTGAGCCGAGTGTACACATGTGCACGGCTCCGCTCGCAGTAATGCCCCCGTCCCGCCCCTTAGCCCGGCTTCTATGATGAACACAACACCGGTCCAATGGCGGGACGTAAAGGCTAGGAGGCGGGACTGGGCATGACTGGGAGCAGAGCTGCGTACACAGTACACTTGGCTCGGCAAATGTCGGCGCTCCACAGACGGCGCAGATCAGTGGGGGATCGGCGTATAACACACACTCACGATTTTCCTCTGATTTTAAGGGGGGAAAAAGTGTGTGTTATACGCTGATAGATAGGGTACCTGCTCTGTGCAGTGGTTTTGCACGGAGCAGCACTAATTGTCCTTTTTTTGGGTGCCCTGACAGCACTCCTGGCTCCTCCTCTTCAGCCAGTGCCCTCAATAGCAAACCAATAGCAATGGTGCATGCTCGCTGCTAATCCCCACTCTATGCATCCATAAGACACACAGAGCCATGGCTCAGCCTGACCTCCGCTCTCTCTTCATTGGCTCACTGGCGGTAATTGACTGTAGCAGAAGCCAATGGTTCCTGCTGCTTTCTCAGTCAATGAGGAATGGGAGATTCAGGAGTAGCCCAGCTCTTGTTCACAATGCTGGATTGAAAGGGAGCTCAAGTGAGTATTGGGGGGGGGGGGGGGGCAGGAAGACTGGTGGGGCCATTGCACACAGAAGGTTATCAAGTATGAAAGTAAAAAAAACCTTGAGCCTTTAAAACCACTTTAAATTACAAAAGGAATAGAGAATGATTCACATTGGATCTAATCATGTGTAAGACATGACAGGGTACTCAAAGAAAACACACCCTCATCTTAATTATGTAGCCCTTATCCCGAAAGAAGCCACTGGACGTATTGGGTACCCTGTTCCTGTGACTGTGATACCGAAAACAACACCACACACTCTGGGACACCTGGCTGGTATGTGGAATATTTATTGCAGATGTATGTGCAGTGCCCCAATGGTAAAGAGATATAAAACAGCAGCAAAGACACAGCGAGCAGTTAAACTATGCAAGAAATATACATTGCAAATAGGTGTACAGTAAAAAGAAATATACTGTAAATAACAATCAATGGGTGTAGAAAGACAATCATCCTAAACCTTATATTGGGGTAATCTTAATTAAGGATAGTTATGCCACCCTAAGGCCGCATTCACACGGGCGGACTGTTCGCCCAACTTTGTCCGCTGAACAGTGTTTGGGCGGACAGTCCGCTCGTGTGTGGGCTTTCAGCGGACAGTTTCAGCGGACAGTTGGACGGACAAGGTTTTTCGGAATTTCCGAAAAACTGTCCGCTGAAACCTTGTTTCAGCGAACAGCCCGCTCGTGTGTAGGCTTGTTCGTCAAACAAAGTTGCGCGCATGCTCAGAAAGGATTTTCACGCCGAAAGCTATAATGCAGTGTATAGGACGTCGTATTTTTCGTCCCGTCGTACGTGCCGTTCACGTCATCGCGCACGGTTTCAGCAAACTGTTCGTCCGTCGTGTGTGGCCATGTCCGTCCATGCTAAGTTTGAGCGGACTGTTTGCCGAAACTGTTGGACGGACAAAGTTGGGCGAACAGTCCGCGCGTGTGTACGCGGCCTAAGAGTAATATACTCGCTTTCTTCTGCTGGCCAGCTCATTGTGGCCCACCTGCTATGGTGTAGTGCTCAAAATAATGGCACTAGTACTGATAATGGCACTGGCTCTGATCCCTTTAAGCACTGAAAATGGCACTAGCTCTGTGATACTTGCAGTCAGCACTGTCCCTCTTGTCAAAATGTAGTAAGGTTTTGGCCAGTGGTCCCTCACCAACTTTTGTGTTAGCAGATGGTCTCCCTCTGTCTGCTGTTGGCAGCACTGCTGGTCATTATCCACAGTGTCCTTCACCTCAATCAAGCAGCGGGCACTATTAGCATCTGTAATAATCTCCGATGTCCAAGAATATCTGATCCGATCTTACACTATCTTTGCATGGGGCTCACAGCAGGGGTTCGGTGCGTCCAGGTTCACCGTTTCAGGTCCGATTTCAGCCCAAATTTTTGGCTGAATTCAGACTTCAAATGGACCAAAAGACACACAGGGCTCCTCTGCAAATTCTCACCAGAGCCTCAGTGGAGATATGTGAACCGGCTCCATAGAGCGTCAGTCAAAATCTCCAGCTATTGGGAATTGGATGTGAGGGAACCCGCATTCAATTTGCGATAGTGTGAACCCAGCCTCAGTGCTAGTCTCTTCCTTTCAGGTCCAGTGGTGAGTGGTCTGCTAGCAGCTTGATGTGTATTCCAGCAATCTCCAAATTTCTCCTCCTCAGTCTAGGAAAAACAACAGGAAAATCACCTCTCCTCTGCACCCCAGTGCCTCTTTGGATATGTAAATTTCTTCTCCCAGACTACCAAGCCAACTCAGTCCGTGTCTACTTCTTTAGTAAACCAAGCCCAAAGATCCATTACAAAATATGAATAACTGGTTAAAAGTGGAACACAGAAAAAATATATAAGGGATGTATGCAGGCTTTTCCCTATTCTGTTATTGCTCAAAAAATAGGCTATTGCAGCTTATCAGTCCATAGATGAGTTCGCTGCACCCCTTTGCCTGAGAATAACATACATCTTGTCCTACACTCACTCCTCCACTGTATCTCTGGTGGGAGACATAGTTGCCATCCAGGCTAAGCTAGACTACAGATATGTCTGCCTTTGTCCATCTCCATTAGCTGGGGGAGATTAGTAGTGTAATGGAAATTTGTAGGTTCTGTATATAATTGTATTCTATTTTATATGTATTGCACAATGCCCTCAGTACATGTTTTGCATTCTTTCGAGTTCTGATTAGAATAAGCCTGCCTATGTAACGCCCCTTGTTACCATAAACGTACAATTGTAATATTAATGTGATACCTACGTAATCATGTGTATAAAAACCTTCACATGCGTCATAATAAAGGAGAACGGTTATTTGGAAAGATGCTGAGCGTATCTTTTGTGTCTGTTCCCTACTGCAGTAGTTATTAATTTGGAACCACTAATCAATATGAGGATAGGAGTTACCTATCATCAAAATATCAATTTCAGGTGGCGAAGCCAGCCCAGCAGGGGTTATCAGGTGACCCTGAGTATCCGAAACGAGGAGCTTGAGACGATCCGGGAATTTCTGATAATCAGCCGGCTGAGGTAAGCCTTTTGCTTACATTTGAGTTATCAGACTTCCTTGATCGGTAAGGCATTTTCGGGACAAAGGGTACCTATTTTACTCCCCTTAATCGAACTGTATTGATTGGTGGTTATATGTTATGTTGTCACTGTCTACTGTCCATCAGAGTGTTATAGAGAAAGGGAAGAATAGTGCTGTTCACAGGTATATGTAGTACATCTGCTAGATAAAGTAGTTTAGAGGCAAGAGGGTATAGGCACACGTAGAGGAGACTGGCCAGTCATTATGGGCATTAAATTAAGTAAGGGAATGAAGGGTAAGAGACCCTCAAAAATGCCCAGCGCAAGAGGAGCGCTATATATGAACCGAAGATGTGGTTCCGCCTATACTGAGCCCCTAGATTAATGGTTAAAGTGGACAGGGATCCACAATGGGTAACTGGGTTACCACCAAAGTCCGCAGGGACAAAGAATCATGCAGATTATACAGCTAGAGAAACAGCTATTTATGTGAGCAGGATGGATCAAGAGTGACATTAACACTAGACAGAAAGGGACTTTTTGATGTTAAGTTGTGGGCTGAATTTGGGGTCAGGCACTACAACTAGTAAAGTCAAGAAACAAATGAGAGTTAAAACAGAATGCTTTATATGTTGTCAGAGAGGGAAGATGGGATGAGCACTATAGCTGCCCGTCTGATCATAGAAGGTACAGTATGTGAAGTATGGAATTACAATACATTGGATGCAAAGGATATCAGAACAAAATAAAGAAAGCAGAAATTTAAGCAAGGAAGTATTTAAAAAGCGTTAAAATAAAGAGAGAATGAAATGCATTTGTTGTGTACAAATGGGAATAATGTAAGCGATTTTAGAGCGATACTTGTGTATGTTTGTGAATGCTGGAACTTTTAGTTCTATCGCTTGTTTCATGTACGCAGATGTGGCCCCCTCCTTTGTGCTCTCCTGAAAGAATGTAGCTGAGATGAGAGTTTAGTGATAAGCTGGAGGACACCATGCCAATTTCAGTTTTTTAGACAAAACATTTATAACAAAATGTGCCGGGTTAACGAATCTAATGATAAACAATGTGATCACAATTATTTTTTAATCTGTTTTCCAAACATGGTAAATTGAAGGTTACAAATTAACCGTGTCTTACACAAATGTAATATCCTGTGATAGTGGAAACAGTGCATTAAAAAAAAAAAAAAAGAGAGAGAAATTTAAAATTAAGTAATATGTCCCCCTTTAAGGACATTTATCTGTGCATATATTTTAGTGTGTGATATTGAAATTATCATATGAGTATTAATTTCTAATATGAGTTTAACAATTTTATTAATAAATATAGATATATTGAAACTGGTTTAGACAAACTTTGGTTGGAAATGAAATCAAGGTTAATGGGGAAATTGGTAAAAATGGAATTAGTTTAGATTAAGATTAAGATTTTATATTTATTGAGTGGAAAGAGAAAAAATTAAGATGAGGTTGTTAATTTGAATACAGCTGCAATAATGTTTAACAAAGCCAAGATGGATGGGATACATAAGGAAGTTTTTCTACAGAAATTAAATCTTAAAGTCTGATAATAAATTAATGTGCGGTCCATGATGTGAGAGTAATAATAAAATTTAAATATAACAGACCCATCACATCAAGTCCACACACCCTGTTAGGATAGCTGCTGCCTGCAGCCAGTTGGTTTATAGTTTTTGATGGCCAAGTGCTTTCTGGTCCATCATACATATTGTTGGTCCTTTTGTTTTTATGTATTTTTATTTTTGAAATCCAAAGCAGAATGTGTGGATTGTGAAATGATGTGCCCCTTTTCCTTGTAAGTGCAGTGGGTATAAGTAGAAGAATATTTTGGATTTATGGACATCTCTGCATGACTGCAGGGTATTCTTATCATTTATTATAATATTGCCAGGAAAAAGTTGTCTTTTTGAAACATGAAACTGGAGTTCTTACACAAACAGCATGATAGAAAACAAGCCATTGTTTATGCAAGCTGGACCCAGTAATGAAGGGTTCACTCTGATATGTCAGAGCTGTAGCTTTATGCAAAGGTGCTATTAGACAAAGTTACAGATATTATTTTGGTTGAATATTTAATTTTTAATGGTCCGACATTCTGCACAGCAAATATATAGCTAAGTGTTTGTCTAATGAAAGGTTCAAAATATGAATTTGTTTTGTGTGTTTATGTACAAATCTAACAATGAAAAATGTGTACATTTGAATCCAGCCACCTTATTGCCTCTATTGGAGGAGGCTGGAGACAAAAAAAAAGCACATGTGTTAAATTGATGACGTGGGAATCAGCTGCTGTGAGCCCAGTGCAGGACACACTCCCTGAAGTCCCGAGTATTTACTTTTTTGTAGTGTTATTCCTGGTTTTATACCGAGGATGAAGTTTATCACCCAGAAGTATTCCCTGTATTCAGAGTCATTGGATCCTTTTTCCCCAGCTCAAGAAGCAGAGCTCCATGTTTTAGAAAAGCCCGTGAGCTATAAAAAGAGTATATATTTATATAGATAGTCAAGATAGAGAGCTTTTGGTTCCATTTGAAGGGCCAGAAGTTTGTTTTTACTTCGGCAGGTAAAGCAATCAAGCATGCCAAGTTAATTTGATCGGCTGTTTTCAGCCTTCCAGGTTCTTGCTGAGGTAGCCATACTAACAGTAAAACTCACACATGGAAGCAGACCAGGCGACTCTAAGGATGCTGCATTTACAGCCCCGGACACTTGCTGGGTCTGTGCAACTCACAGATTCCACCCTAGTTCTGGCCCAGTATAGCTGGGATTAATAATTGAACTTTAAGGACCCCAGAACGAGAAGCACAAGTGGTCCACAGAGGGCAACTTCTTACGAAACAAGACTTTGGAAAAGGTGATCATTTATGTCTGCCAGACACTCTTTTCCCTTCAGCTTGACACATGGACCGTGTCATCAGTCACAAGTAGTTATGGCTGCCTTAGTAAATGAGCGTGGGATAGAGCCAGGGTTCAACACAGTTGTTTTTATAACATACCACTTCTTGTTTTACCTGTTACCAAAGGTGTTACCAAAAGCTGAACATCCCTTCCAGAGATAGCAAAAAGATATATCCAGATGCCCAAGTCAGGATGTTACGAGTATGTATTTTGTTTGTATGGACATGTTTTCTGGATGTCCAGTGGCAAATGCTACTGCAAAGGCCACAGTGTTATCAGAAGTAGTTTGTAAGTACAGAGTGCAGAATCTACAGAGAGTAACAGAGGAAATCATTTTTTATAGGAGAGTCCTTATTAGAAGTTTTGAGGTTTTATTTTTTACACCCCCTACTGTCTACAATGTAGCGGACAAAGTAGAGTAAGAAACTAGAAAACTTTTGCCTGAATGCTTTATTATATTTTATCAAGCCCGTAGGGGGATGTTGGACTCTTTCCCTATGGGATTTGCTTTGGGAGTGTGTTACTCCCTTGCTTATATTTGGTCTCAGCAGCTGAAGTCCTCCTTTCGGATCTCACAGAGAATGTTGCTGATTTTTTAAGGTTTTTGACAAACTCATTTATATGTTTTCTCCCCAATTCCAGATCCTAAAAGTTTGGAAGGATCTAAAACTAAAGCCAGTTGACTTGTGGATTGTTAAGAGACGTATATATATATATATATATATATATATATATATATATATATATATATATATATATATATATAAGGAAATGTTTGGAGACTCAATACAGCATCTATTTCATGTACAGTTTTGCAAAACTTGAAAGAAAAGTCACCTGGATCCACACCAGACATTGCAAAAATGACTAAATGAAAGAAATCTCTGTGTTTGATTTGTTTCCCTCTTGCGATAACAGTCTAGGGTACTTTTTGATTCAATTACTTTAATTGTAAGGGATACATATATTTGAAAAGTAGTTTAGCCATGTTGAAGTCATATTTGTCTTTTGTACCTCCATTTTATGTAGAATCGTCTGTATTTACATATGCTGATAAGTCAGCATACCAGCAATTACGCTAGAAGGCCATTCTGGCCACAGGAGTGTACAGCCAGTACTCTGTAAATATGTCTTATCAATCATTTGTTTTTCACAGTGAAAAGTCATTTTGTAATGAAAAAAGCTGCTCGGCTATTATTTTCTCCACAATGGAGTTTTTGCTTCTTTGGCCAGGACTACCTCCACCTAAGCGTGTGGAGGTTCCAGGTTAAAGGTGAGAGCAGGTATGGTTAGTGATCAAAATATTGATCAAAAGAGAGGAGACTGTAATGGAAATTTGTAGGTTCTGTATATAATTGTATTCCATTTTATATGTATTGCACAATGCCCTCACTGTGCACACGGCACTAATAATGTTTTCAGTACATGTTTTGCATTCTTTCGAGTTCTGATTAGAATAAGCCTGCCTATGTAACGCCCCTTGTTACCATAAACGTACAATTGTAATATTAATGTGATACCTACGTAATCATGTGTATAAAAACCTTCACATGCGTCATAATAAAGGAGAACGGTTATTTGGAAAGATGCTGAGCGTATCTTTTGTGTCTGTTCCCTACTGCAGTAGTTATTAATTTGGAACCACTAATCAATATGAGGATAGGAGTTGCCTATCATCAAAATATCCATTTCAGTAGTTTACAGAAGAAAGATAATATTGCTTTTGTTTTTAGTTCAGACAGGAAGTGGCAAATATACTACATAAATACACATTTCTACCTAGATAAAAATGTATTTTCCTGTATGTGCTGAAATTATTCTTAGCCTGAAAAAAGAAAATAAATGCAGGGACCACATCTAAGTAATGCAGTATATTACTTTTTTATTTTGATAGTTAGGTTATCCTTTAAATTTAGTTGGAAATTTTAAGAAACTCATACTTACAATAAATCACATAACAATAAAGTTGCCCTTTATTATAACCAGACGGTAAAACCAGCTAAACATTTTTATTTATTTATTTTTTAAATGCAAAAACTACACTTGCAACGTAAAAATAGTGCATACTTGCACAGTTGCAAAACTATGTGAAAAATATATTTCCAAAAGTCTGTTGTGCAGTCCCAGAAGTATCCTCAATGACCCCTAGGATGGAGCTCTGATGGCTGGACAGCCCAGGAGGTCAAAAGTTTCTCTTAGTGCTCTTGCTCATGGCTGTTGATTAAGACCTATGGCTGTACAGTGTAAAATATGCCCGTGGCACCCAGGAATTACAGCTTTTTTATACTTTTGCCTATAGAGATGCACTACAGAATATTCTGTATGTGGCTATATGTGAGTAAATGTCAGTGCTTGCGCTTACATATGTATGGATGAATTTCCATGGACACATTTGATTGGAAACACAAGTACTGGTGTTTATATGTGTATAGACACATGCAGCCTATTCTGTAATGCATGTCAGTGAGCAAACTTATGCAGCAGCTCTGGCACCTGGGCACCACAAATACAGCCATATTTTACCCTGTACATCCATACTCCCTAATATACAGCCATGTTCAAGAGCCCCAGTATGTCATTATTCCCTTACAAGTTCATAGGGTGCAGAGCACACCACTGTGCAGAACAATGTGGCTCCCCACAGTTCTCTCCCATGTGTGATGCCTTCTTTGATTGATCACAACAAATTAGATGGCTGATAAAAGAGCAGAAGACAGCAAGGATTAGGGTGAGGATAAAACTGGCCTATTACATTATTTCATTTCCTGATAACAAATAAAAATATTTTCTACAGAGAACTTCCTGTGAGGGAATTAATATATTTTTTTACTCAGACAGTAGTAACACCACCCATTATTGCTAAGAAACAGACTTTATAAGAGGGCATATGAATACAACACTAGCAACATTTGAATATGCAGTTTCAGAGTGTTTGCATTTAAAAAAGATACTTTAGTTCTGTGTAGAGTAGAATTGTTAGAACCTCTTTTGTTTTGTTTTTTTCCAAATATTTTTATTAGAAAGTTTTGTATTTTTTTTTTTTTTACAAACATTCAAACAACCAAACAAAACATTTGGCACTGTAAAAACAAAAGGGCACAATTTCCAAGAATAATATGACATTTATCACAACTTGCACAGAACTATATGCATACTCAGGTGAGTGGAACAGCAAGATCCATATTAATATACATATCTATGTTCATCAGGTATGAGTCCTATACACAACATTTGTATAGTACAGAGTAAGCTTACTGTTAAGAACAAGGTATATTGTGCAAAGAAATAAATGTACCCCCCAAAACAATGCCACTAAACATTCCTAAACTAAAATCAAGCCTACTACAAGCAGAATAGTTATAAGTTGGACATCTATGTCTTTCATGATCCAGACATATCTGCCAATGTTTTGGCTCTGCCTATATATGCATGCCTCAAACTCCATTTTATATATATATATATATATATATATATATATATATATTGTGACGGTATGCGAGGTGAGATACACGATAATAGGTACATTTCACCTCGCATTCGTTCCATTGTAAGGGACTGAACCGGAATCCAGAAACCAGCCTGGTTTTATCCAGCCTCTGTGGCAGGCTGGGTTTCCGGTCCAGATGTTCGGGTCCACTGGAGTCCACAGTCAGCTGGACTTTAAATATCCAGGAAGAGAGCACAGCAGGTCGCTCTGGTTTTGAGACTCAGGAAGGAACCTGAGTGAGAGGAGCTCTGGGTGTTGGACTATAAGATTTGCTTTTCTGCATGTTTTTGTGGGTGACGGGGACCAGCCCCGCACTGTATAGAGAGGAGACTATTTGTTTAGTTAGCACCGTCTGGCAATATATATATATATAATCTTGAAAAGCCCCTAAGATTTCCTCTGGGTTCTGAGTAACCGCACCCGAGGCTGTTGTAATAGAGGCAATATGCAGGAGCCATGCGGGCATACTAAGGCTTAAAGAGCTTACAATTTTTAGGCTGTGGTGTTGCTGTAGTATTGTGCTTTCCTTTCCTGCTTTCTAGGAGCTGCGCCGGCCATCTCCCCTGTGTTTTCTGTCAGTCGGTGATGACCTCACAGGGGGTCGGGGCTGTGGGGCTATAAAGCCTGGAGAGCCAGAAGCTCCAGTGCTGTTTTCCACAGCTAGTGAGAGAAGTATACTGGTGAGTTTTCCTTCACAGTGGGGGAGGGGTGGCTGGGCTGTGTCAGTGTTTACTGAGCCATGATCACAAAATGCATTGCACCATGTGTTTACAGCTTTTCAGATACCCTAAAATCTGCTGCCACCCTGAGTGACTCCATATCCAGTATTAAGGTTTATTACGTTTTTTCCTTTAAAGAGCCAGTAAAAAAAATTAAAATTTTTTTTAAAAAAAAGCGATAGAATAGAAACGTCTTTTTTCTTTTTTCTATATCCTGTCTTTTGTTGCTGTAGTATGAGCTCACCACAGCCCCAAAGTGCACGAAGATCGTCGGAAAGGTAGGAGGGGTCTACGGGGGCCACAAAACAAAAGAGTGCAACACCAGCCTAATAAGGTGTTTTGTCTTTATAGGAGCAGAAGTCCTAAAAAAAAAAACGGAAGGCGGAAGATAAAGTCCCGCCACCGTTGCATCTCTGCATGCATCTGGGTCACGCACAGGACATAGACCCCAAGCAATGGTCAGTCCAAGCCGCAAAAATGCTCAGACAGCTAGGGCGGCAGAACCAAGTGCGACAAGAGGCCGTCCCACCGAAGGCCTCTGCTGGGCTTGTTCAGCGCCAGCCGCCCCTGAAAAGCTCTCGTGCGCAGAATGCATAAGAGATGTAGCCATTGATAGAGAAACAGAGGCACGTAGGACAAAAGACTATATTCAGGAGGCAGTGACAGAGAGTATGCAGGTGGTCGCAGTGCCTCCGGGACTAAGCCTAGAGCCAAGAACGCATCTAAGCAGAAGCAAGACGCATCACCAGGGCTTGAAATATCTTCAGGAGATTCTTCAGACTCTGATGAACCGTTGGAATATTTGTTTGACTTCCAACTCATAGACCCTTACATTGTAGCAGTGAAGGAGGCCATAGACTGGGATCAAGACACTCAGCCTCTGGAAAAAATTAAAAGATATTTCCCTAACTTGAAAAGGCAAGGGGCAACCTTCCCGTTCATGACGGAGATCCGCAAATTATGCGATGAGGAATGGGGAAAGCCAGAAGGGAAGGCGAACGTACAAAATCGCTTTTTAAGATTATACCCATTTAACACCCCAGATGCTGCCTTTTGGGAGTCACCTCCAGGGGTAGATGTGGCCTTGCAGCGCCTAGCAAGGCAGGTGCCCCTGCCATTGCAGAATTCTACAACCTTCAGAGACCCAATGGACAGACGCACAGACACAGATCTAAAGAAGATCTATTTAACTGCTGGAGCAGCTTGTCGCCCGGCCATAGCCCTAACTTCAATCTCCAGGGCACTGAAGGGCTAGGTCACAAATGTGGAGACGGCCCTGAAGTCTGACGTAGAGATGGCCAGAATCACTTCAGCAATGGAGGAACTTTATCTCTCAGCCGCCTTTTTGGCAGAAGCCTCTATAGACCTAGTAAAACTGCTTGCAAGAATTATGATGTTTTCAGTAACGGCAAAAAGGGCCCTATGGTTATGCCATTGGGTGGCAGACAGTACCTCGAAACAGGCACTTTGTAACATTCCATACAAGGGCAAGATGCTTTTTGGGGACACCCTGGAGGAAGCTATTAAACGAGCTACTGGAGGGAAGTCGGGTCTGCTACCACAGAGACCCAAAAGGAGACGGCAAACCGCTTGGTCAGGCCAATCAGAGTTCAGAAGGTCGCAAGAGGCCAGGTCATATAGACCAGACCGAGAATATACAAGACCCCAATGGAGAGGCTCACAAAGCTCCTTTCTTCGGAATGTGAAGGCTAAGGCCGCTAAGAAACCAGAGAAGTCCTTGACGGGTTGACCGCCCATCACCCCCAGGTGGGTGCCAGGTTGGCATCCTTTTGGAAGGTATGGGCGGAGAAGGTCAAGGACCAATGGGTCCAGAAAAAAGTCAAGCGAGGGTACAAGATAATGTTTAGAGAAAAAACCCCCGGGCATCTTTGTCCAGACAGAATGGCCACAAGATCAGAAGAAACGAAGGTGCTTGCAAGAATATGTGACCAAATTACTTCAGAAAGAGGAAATCTCGTCAGTTCCTGCAAAGCAGCAGGGAACAGGGGTTTACTCCCCAATTTTTCTGGTGCCCAAAGCCTCCGGAGGTCTCAGACCGGTCTTAGACTTAAGATCTCTAAACCACTACATCGATCCCAAGACATTTAGGATGGAATCAATATTTACAATTATATCAATTCTGCAACCAGGGGACTGGCTAATATCAGTCGATTTAGCAGATGCCTACCTTCATGTCCCAATCAACAGGCATCACCAGAGATACCTGAGTTTCATGGTAGGGGAAGATCATTTCCAGTTCAAATGTCTTCCCTTAGGAATCGGCACAGCACCTCGAGTCTTTTCCAAGATCTTGCTAGCTACCCTCACTGTTATACGTTTGAGGGGCATAAAAATTTTCCACTACTTAGATGACATCTTGGTAGTGGCCCGTGCAATCGAAGAGTTAACAGCACAAGGCGAAGTGGTGTTGAAAATTCTATCCGAATTCGCTGGATTATCAACAAGCAGAAGAGCCAGTTGATTCCCTCCCAAGTGATGGAGTACCTAGAGCTTGTTTTCAACACAAGCAAGGGGCAGGTCTTGCTACCACATTTCAAGATAGCTGAGCTAGTAGCCTGTGTGAAAAACGTGACGGAGTCCTCGTCGCTGTCGGTGAGGGACTGTATGACGCTTCTTGGAATGTTTACCGGAGCAACCCCAGCTGTTCCCTGGGCAAGATTTCATACAAGGGCATTCCAAACGTCATTTCTGAACCAGTGGGATGGAGTATCACTCCACCAAAAAATATTCATATCAAGACGGATCCGTCAGGGCTTGTCGTGGTGGATAGTGCCAGGAACTCTGTCGTGGGGCATGCCTCTCGGCCCCGGAGATTGGATCCAAATAACCTTGGATGCCGGTCTCCGGGCTGGGGTGCTCACTGCCTTGGCAGACGGGTTCAAGGCAAATGGAGCAGGATGGAGACCAGACACTCCAACCTTTTGGAATTACAAGCAAGATACTTAGCCTCACTGGCATTCGAGAATTTGATTCAGGGAGCTCGGGTCAAGCTTATGTTGGACAACTGGACGGCGGTCGCTTATATAACCAATCAGGGAGAAACCAAGAGCCTGCCGCTGCTGCAGTTGGCAACCGAGATAGTCGCCTGGGCCAAGGCACATATGGAAGCCTTGACGGCAGCCTACATTTACATAGCAGACCATCGGGAGTCGGGATTTTCCCAACAAAAACGAGTGGGCACTCAATAAGGACTATCTGAAAACAATCTTTTTCAGGTGGGGTACACCCTCGGTAGATCTGATGGCGACCCCAGAGAATGCACAGGTACCCCCAGTTTGTGTCAAGATTCCACTGCAACGAAGCACTAGCTCAAGATGCCTTCTCAATCCCATGGGAATTTCCCCTAGTCTAGGTTTTCTCACCGGTACCACTGATAATGAAAAGCCTATTAAAAATTGTGAGGGAGAACGTCCATGCAATTGCAATCCTACCCTTCTGGCCACAAAGGCCATGGTTCCCACTGCTCCTGCAGATGGCGGCAGTTCCCCCAATAGGGCTGCTGCTGAAGAGGGACCTTCTACAGCAGGACCAATGGTGTCACCCCAACCCAGGCAGATTGCAACTGACAGCATGGCTGTTGAATCAGCCAGACTGCAGTCTCAGGGCATCTCAGAGGAGGTACTCTCGACACTATTGAAGTCAAGAAGGGCCACAACTAATGCCACATACACCAGGATTTGGAGAAAATGTACAGAATTCGCTTTACAACAAAATTTCTCCCCATTGTCTGCAAACATTGTGCAGATGCTGGAGTTTTTACAGTCAGCTTTAAGTATGGGCTTAGCATACAACACCATAAAGGTGCAGGTGTCAGCCTTGTCTTGCTTCACAGGCCACAAATGGGCATACAAGCCACTAATAAAGCAATTTCTTAGAGCGGCCATAAGAATAAGACCACCAAGGAAGTCCCTGTTCCCAGCTTGGGACTTGGGCACAGTGCTAAAAGCTTTGCTCCAACATCCATTCATGCCTGCGGAGACATGCCCATGGGTCCTGACAGGAGTTTCAGAGCTGGCAGCTCTATCTTGCAAAGATTCCTTTGGCACCATTCTCTCAGACAGAGTGATCGTAAGGCCCTTGCCAGCCTTAACCCCTAAGGTGGTTTCCAAGTGCCATGTAAATTGGGAGGCGGTCCTACCCAGCTTCACCCAACCGCCGAGAGAAGCAGAGGAACTAGATCTCAGACCGTTGGACATGGTCAACCTATTTTCAACCTACTTAAACGGCTCTCTACAGATGCGCAAAATGGATACCTTGTTCGTCCTGCCATCAGGACCTAAAAGAGGAGAAGCGGCATCAGCTAGAACCATAGCTACCTGGATCACCAAGGGGATAAGCCTCACATATGAGAAACAGGGGCTGACGCCTCCGCAAGTTATTAGAGCTCATTCTACAAGAGGGGTGGCAGCCTCATAGGCAGCTTCTGCTAAAATATCGGTTGAAGACATGGCTAGTGGCTAGTGCATCAAATTTTGGAAACGCAGTGGTGTCAGCCCCCTTCCAAGCAAAATAAAATATTCACTAAAGCAGTATTGCCAGTTGTTTTTCAACTTTTTGTTATCCCACCCTATATCAGCTAAATCAAATCCCATTGTGTGCTGACGTGAGGCTGGCCAGGAAAATGGAAAATTGTTACCAATACTTACTGTAATTTTCCTTTCCTGGCCTGCCCTCACGTCAGCACAATCTTTTTCCCCTCCCTACAAGCCTGTCGTCCGCTAGTAATGGAACAAGGACAGGGGACGAGGAGCTCCCTTTTATCAGCTAAGAGAAGGTGGTACTGAGAGACTGGAGGAAGGGGTTAACCCACTGTGTGCTGACGTGAGGGCAGGCCAGGAAAGGAAAATTACAGTAAGTATTGGTAACAATTTTCCATTTTCTTGTCCTCGTGTAGTCACAGGTAACAAAAAAAAAAAAAAAAAAACTTAAAGACAGTCTAATCCTTCCCCAAGAGCAAAAAACTAAACAAAAGTTTTGGAGTTGTGCTTGAACATACTAGTAACACATGCCTAACAAATACAGCAATATAAAAAAATTATGAAAATGCAAGGCATTAAGGTATTGTTTTAAATAATAATAATAATAATAATAATGATAATCTAGTAACATTACCTCACTTTGGGCGTGAATGAAATTCCCTTGGCTGTAAAGTTCTTCAGGAAATGGAACCATCCCCTAAATTTTAAGATTATAACAGTTACATTTGCTGCACTCTACATACATATACATATATATGTATATATATATATATATATATATATAAAATCTATACACATAAAAGAATCTGACAATGCCTAAAGAATAATCACCTGTTCATCATCAAAGTACATTCTGATGCCATTCTGAATGAAGCAGGTATAGAGAGTTCCATTGTTGTGCTGAAAGCTTTCAAAGGTCAGTGATACGTCTTCTGTTTCCAAAGCATCCTGTATGCCATACTTGCCCTTTTTATGGAGGGGAAATATGTAAATATATAATCAGAACATATACAATTTTTTGCAGTAGTTGTATTACTGTTTATAAATGTATACATGAGTACATTTGATAGCATGAACCAACATTATTTGGGAGTAGTAATACAAACTATAGATTATAAAGTGTAAGATTTTCTTTATTTTTTGTAAATCCAGCATACACATTATATAGTGATTTCTTTTTTCTCCTCCTATAAGAATAAACACACCATACAAAAAATTGGGAGATGTGTGGCTACCCATTTACATGAGAATTACTCCTCCAGAATTTCAGTCCTCACTGACTTTGCTTACTGTATACTGTATGTGCACAACTATATTTCTTTCTTTCTTTGACAAACGCACTGCACTGTATTTATGGCAATTGTTGGCAAGGCAGTCTGTGAAGTGTGTATTCCCCTCTGCTCTTTATTGGCTGCCAGTGATTGAATATTTTATTACGATGCTTGTTGAGCTACCATGCTACTTGTGTTATGTGCAGGTCCTGTGCTGCTCCCTGATGTCCCCACTCTTCTCTCTGTTGGGCTATGAAGATTGTCAGTCTGACTCATATAGTCAGACTATACATATGTGGATGTTATGAACTACTGTGATACGCCTGAGGTCCAGCCGCCATTCTTTTTTTTTTTTTTTTTGGCAGGATCAGATGTACGTTGGTGTGACTCAGCAGCATATGTCATAGCATTTTAATTTTGTGGACTACTGCTTGTTGTTTATGGTTTTATATTACTTTTAATCTCTTGTTGAAAATAAATACTACACTATAAGCCTTTTCTCTCTGTTATTGGATTCACTGTCTGGATGGATGCCAATGTGTTTTCCCTCTGAAGTCCATGTCTAAAGTTGGAAGAATATTTATATCCAAAGAATGCTGCATATGCCCCTTAGAGAGGAGGAACAGAGAGCAATGAACTCATTTTGCTGTTCTATATGTTAGACAGCAATTGGTTCTGTTGAGTTTGCACTATTTATGTTTGGTGGAGGCAAGAACACCAAGGTGGAGGTTTCCACACTGCTGATCACCTTTGTTTTCCAATGAACTTTATTATCTGTTGTTTTTAAAGGACATTTTTTTCTTGCACTATGTATATGGTGTAACACTACCTCACACTCATTACAGTTTTTGACTACATTATTATTATTCACTGGATTCTTTATTCATACTTTTTGAAACATATGGGATAATTTTAATTATTTGAGCGTTGCATTTATTTACACCATTTATTCTATGTTGTAATTGTATGGATGGCTTATTAGAGTATACTTTTTATTTGTTTTATGGGTGCTAATTGCTGTTATTGATAATTTTGTTGCGTCATTGTGTCTTATGCTGTTAATTTTTGTGATCTTGTGTTGTCTATGTTGAGTAAGGTTGGGCTCATACATATGCGATAGGGGAACCAGCAGGATTCCAGTGCGGGTTCCCGCATTGCATGTCACTCGCAGGCAGTTCACACTGCCCTATGCAAACCACTGGGGGTGTCAATAAAAAGTTAATGACACCCCCAGGTCGGTACAGACTAGAGCTGCATGATTATAAAATAAAAGTTAAAATATAAGTGCCACGCTATTAATCTATCTTCTGAAATATCCAGTGATATCAAATTATATTCAAATAAATAAGTCAATAAATCAATCTATATAATAATGTGTTCAATTAAAGTTTATATGCTGAAACTTTGCTGCATTGAATTATTGTGACTTTTCAATTTATATATCATCCACCACTGTGCAGATCGTGTCTTCAGCAGATTATGCGCAAACCTTCACCAGCCATTATACCGGCTCACCTCATACATGAGTCAGAAAGACAAAACAATGCCTTTCTTTCTTTTGGCTACTGTCTCAACTCTTCCACAACCGACCAGCTACTCTGTATCCACTTTCCAATCAGTATCCTCCCAGGGGGATCACAAGAAAGAGCTCACATATATACTGCCCCACTGCTTGCTTCCTTCCTTCCTCCACACCAGCGTTGTAATTCGGTATTCCTGATAGGATGTGGCTCCACATTCATGCAACAATAAATAGAGGATACATAGTGCTCCCTGTTTGCAACATTTATTAAAATGCCCCAATTAAAAAACACTTAAAAGATATTCAGTTAAACCAGCTCTGTAGAATACAAATGCGTCCGCCTGCTCACCACTGTGGCTGTGTGACATCATGGGCTTCAGCTCCTCCCCTCTTCACGTGTATCACCCTCTGACAGGTCGCCTGTCCCAAGCCCTTAAATAGCCTAGCGTTACTATAGCAACCTCCCGAGCTTCACCCAGGCAGTTTGGAGTGTGTGCAGACACTCCCACTTCCTGTGGACCACGGAAGTGTCATTTATCCAAAACGAGCCATGGTATTACTACCTATGCTCTTACTATCATTTATATTCGTTATTATGCAGTGTATTTCCCACCCTAATTCAGACTGCCACGGTAACCTCCCGGTCACAATATAAACAAAAATATATTACAGTATAACACAAAAATACCACTTCTACTTACAATGTGACCTTCATTTATATATTGGTGATTGTTTTATATAGACAAACTATCTTATGCTACAGAACATTGTATTAATTTGAACCTGTACAGTGGTGGATGATATATGAATTAAGACGTCACAATAATTGAGAAGTCACAATAATTCAATGCAGAAAAGTTTCAGCATATAAACTTTAATTGAACACATTATTATATAGATTGATTGATTGACTTAGTTATTTGAATATAATTTTATATAATTGGATATTTCACAAGATAGATTAATAGCGCTGCACTTATATTTTTCATGTTATTTTATATGTTGTATGGTGAGGTGAATTCACTGGAAGTGTAAGGCAGCTGTGGAGTACTAATTAGTAAACTTTATAGTTTATTTATAGCACATAACACTTTAGGGAGGTGGCGCTAATTGTCTTTTACACAAGAGCTGCATGATTAACCGTTACAAAATCGTCATCTCGATTCAACCCGCCTCCTGATCCTAATCGGGCATTTCCGCGATTTTATGTAAACAGTGCAGACCCGAGCTGTCAAAAAAAAAAAGCAGACAAATGTTTATTAAGATTTCACAGTGCTGAAAGATAGATAGGAAAAGAGATAAAAGGTATCTTTTAGT
Source organism: Lithobates pipiens (assembly GCF_037356315.1). Taxonomy (NCBI): domain Eukaryota; kingdom Metazoa; phylum Chordata; class Amphibia; order Anura; family Ranidae; genus Lithobates; species Lithobates pipiens. Next base: position 215,572,104 of record NW_027507903.1, on the reverse strand, counting down.
TCTTTTACAGATCAAAAGGGAAGAACTTTGGTCTGTAAATTAGGTCAGTTTATCCACTTAAAGCAGAGTTCCACACAAAAATTGAACTTCTGCTTTAAGGGAGGTGACCCCTTGACATGCCACATTTTGGCATGTCATTTTTTTGGGGGAGGAGTGGATGTCCTCTTTTTAGAGGGTCCCAGTTCCCACTTCCTCACCGGTGTCGCAGAGAGGTGAGGGAGACGAGCAGGGCTTCATTTCCCCACATCGTGGACTCCCTGGATAGGTAAGTGTCCAATTATTAAAAGTCAGCAGCTGCAGTATTTGTAGCAGCTGACTTTTAATAATTTTTTTAAGCAAAAAGACAAAAAAATACTTTAAAGACTAAACTTTTTTGACACTTGTTGCTTACAAGTTAAAATCAGTATTTTTTTGCTAAAAAATAAATTAGAACCTCCAAACATTATATATATTTTTTAGCAGAGACCCTAGAGAATAAAATAGCGATCGTTGCAATATTTTATGTCACACTGTATTTGTGCAGCGGTGTTTCAAGCGCAATTTTCAGGGAAAAAGTACACTTCAATTAATTATATATAAAAAAAAAAAAAACAGTAAAGTTAGCCCCATTTTTTTGTATAATGTGAAAGATGATGTTATGCCGCAAGAACAGTGAGAGAATCGTGATATGCTAAGCATAAAATTTGTGATTCTCATTTTATCCAAAATCGTGCAGCTCTAGTGCAGACAGAGCCAATCACATCCCAACTGTACCATGTGATTAACTTTGATCAATCACAGCTACTCAAAACAAAACTAACTGAGTAAATCTGTTTCATTTTGTAAAATGCTTGCTTATAGCAATGTAATGTACTACTATATTTACACATAATGTGCAAAAAAAAATAATCCTGATCACTTCCTCAGAGTAGTACAATGTTACTAAGGTAACATTATATTGCTCTGGTCACAGTGTGTTAAAAAAAATAATAAAAAATAAATAAAAAAAAAACATTTTTTTTTTAATAAAAAAGTTTTCATGCTGTCACCAGTCAGTGTCCCTGAACACCGCCACACTGCACTGGTGACAGTATGTAAAAAAAGGAAATTGTGAAAATATTTTTTTTAATTTCTTTATTTTCCCCAAAAATATGACAAAAAATTTAAATATACAACTTTAAAAAACTCATCATGGCTCTTATCAAATACCCTGGACTGTCTATTTTTCAAAAAGAGGTCATTTGGGGGATATTTATACTGTCCTGGCATTTGTGGGTCTCAAGAAATGAGATAGGCCGTCAGCACATCAGGATTGATCAAATTATAGATATATACCATAGTTTGTGGAATCTTCAACTTTAATACCGACTTAATAATATACACTGATTTTAGTTATTTTGACCAAAGAAATGTAGCAGAATACACTTTGACCTACATTTATGAAGAACGATTATTTATTTGCAAAAACAGAGATTAAGATTTTTTTTTTTTTTAATTGTTAAGTCTTTTTTTGTTTAATTAGCAAAAAGTAAAAAAACCTAGTGATGATTAAATATCACCAAAAGACATCTCTAGTTGTGTGAACAAAAATACAAAAAATTTATTTTGGGTACAGTGTTACATGACCGCGTAATTGTCATTCAAAATGCGACAGTGCTGAAAGCTGAAAATTGGCCTGGGCAGGAAGGGGTAAAAGTGTCAGGTTTTGAAGTGGTTAAAGGGCCACTATTGTAATTAATATTTTACTGTGATTACTCTATGAGTGTTTACATTTTTTTTATTACAAATTATTTGTTTTATTCAAATATTTATCATTGTTACTGCAGTGTAAAAAAGTTTATAATGTGTACCTGTTCAACATCATTTTGTGTTTGAAAAGGTTGCAGCATTTGCTCAATGTCTTCTGAAACTTCTTCATCCTCCGTTTTCAGCTGTTCAATCTGTGGTCTAATTGCAGTAGTATCAGCAAAGGTGGATACTGAATCATTTTGTACCCCAGTGGATCTATCCATATTGTCTCTCATACTTTGTTCCTCTACTGAGTGGTTCTTAGAAGCCCCAGTCCCCATTTTGGAGTTATTTCCTCAAACAAAAGGGACAATGTATTCAAAATCTGAAGAGATATTCTGATAACTGTTGAAATAAAAAAATACACTTAAATACATTTGTGATATTAAATATTTCGTTTCTATATACTCCAATACTGTCCTTCCCATTAGATGATATGTGAATTCATTTTTAGGCAGTGTCAATACTGGGGTAGCATTGACAAGGTTCTTGGCTTGTTTTCTGAAAAACCTAAAATTGCACTGCCACTATAAACATCAACAATATAAAACTTCACAAAAAAAAAGTATACTAAATATATATATATATATATATATATATATATATATATATATATAGTATATTATCAGATTAATGTTATCCTAATGCATACAAGTAAAAATGTAATTTGTGGTAAATAAGAAATTAAATAAACTTGGCAAGGTTTTTCGCACATATGAATGAATGAAACAATACACAATCAGCAAATAAAAATGTCTGCCGATCACACTAAGGACACCGACTCACTGTGACCAAAAATGAACCAAGTAGTGTGAGATGGCTTCAGCTCTGCTCTCCACCTGCAGCAGAGGTCCCTCAGTCACAGTTGACACCCTTGTGGGCTTAATCGTTGAGGCAGTATGTGGGAGAACTCTATGTAACCCGTGGTTACATAGCATCATCAGCCATAAAGAAATGTTATCCAGCCAGAAGGATGATAAGAACTGCAGCGCCATCTAGCAATGGGATGACCAGCCTGCAGGACAACAATTTGTGATATGCAAGATAGTGCACCCTGGGCAAGCTAAACTATTGTACATGGTGCCATACAGCCAAAAACAGCCATACACACGATACATTCCCTAATGAAAAAAATGTATACACCCCAAATAGATGAGAAATCATTCAAACCACATGGGAACCCAATGCTTGAGACCGGAATCACAATGACAAAAAGAAAAAGAGTTTTAACCACAACCGAATGCACCAAGAACTATAAACAGTGCCAAGACAACATCATCCAGTGCCCAGGGAAAAAATGCCAAATTGCACCCCCCCTCTTCTTTATGTGCAAGCTTATGAGGAAGAAGGGGAGAGAGAGCACAGCTGTCTCTACTCCTGTCGGCCTTATAGAATTAGGAACTTGCGGCATCCCTTATTCCGGCCCTGCCTATAAACATCATTTTATTATCACTTAAATGGTAAAAACATGGTTGAAACAAAAATAAAAATAAAAAATGAATATGAGAAAACTATTTTCTTGATCATACATCATGGGACACAGGAGCTTCATTACATAGTGGGTTACATAGGCACCTCTGGTGATTGGACACTGGTTGACCCCAATTAAGTAGAATTCCTCCCCTATATAACCCCTCCCATCTGGGAGGCACCTCAGTTTTTTCGCCAGTGTCTATGGTGTTTGGTCACGTAAAACATTAGCTCTATGCAGGTCCCTGCGAGGGCCTAAGGGCTACAACAAAACCGGATCCATACCTCGGGCCGATATTTGACTCCCAAGATGGTATGGTACCCGGGCCTCCTCAGCCGAAGAAGCGAGGTTTGGCCTGTAAGTCCTCTCCTATTGGAAGACTGGGAAGTTTCTGGCAGAGCTTTTTACATGGTCCAGGTAGGAGGCTCTTCCGAGAAAGAGCCCCAGATAAACCTGAAGGTTGGCTAACAATACCTGCCGTGATGGGTGAAGGCTGGAATTTGTCTGGTTCAGCAATTCCTGCGGCGAGGACAGGTAAGGGAAGTTAATCCTATATATATATACAATTATATGATGGATTTCTTCATTGTGAGTAGTTGTATGTCTTACCTGGTTTCCACCACTAGAGGGAGTAAGAGCAGCCTGATGCATACTTACATGCCTTTCAGTACACACACTCAGTGAAGCCTGGTTCTCCAGCTGATTCACGTCTCCATTGCAGTCCCTGCCACATCAAGGTAAACACAGGAGTCCCACGTAGTCTGGGGGTCCCACGTAGCTCCGGTGGAGTTCTCCTTTCCCCCCCTGGATCCCACGGTCCTCGTGCACGCACGCGCGTGCGCGCGCGCCGGGCGCGCTCCCGGCCTAATGGAGGAGGTAGGAGTGTGGTTGTGAGCCGTGCACGTTAGTGTGCACGGCGCTGTACTGCCCAGGCGCCAGGCGGCAGATTTAAAAAGCCCAGAGCGTCAGGGGGCTGTAATTGGAGACACAGGAGCTGTGGGCAGTAAGCATCCATGGGGATTGGATCCAGGCAAACCTTAGACACCTACTCGGCATCAGGTTGTGCAGTTTAAGCATTTATATTTATTGTGAGACTTTAAGCACAACAGTGATTGCACTTGTACTAGTACCTCTGCTTTGTAGCTTAGGACTATGTCTCCTCGTAAGAGGGTCTCAGGGGGAGGTAGCAAAGACACTGGTAAATCACTGCCTAGGTCCAGGGGTTCTAAAAGTGCCTGTAAGTTACCATCCCCCCCTGCAAGACTGGAGCCAGCCTCTCAAGACGAGTCAGTGCCCCTGTCAGGTTTTGCAGCCTCTCCTAATGTGTCAGCCCCGGTTTATGTCACTGAGGACTCCCTTAAGGCTACATTGGAGGGTTTTGAAGGGAGAATCATGAATTTTATTTCGGCTTCCCTGAAAGATAGCAGGAAAAGGGGTAGATCCCCTCCCTCTGCTGAAATCCCTCTCTCAGATGATTCTTCTGAAAATGAGGAGAGATCCCTATCTTAGGATAGGGATCATGAGCAGTCGGATGAGTCAGAGGAAGAGGAGAGAGTCCCCTCCTCCCAGGCGCTCAGAAAGCAGGTGCAGTATTATACTGAATTGGTGCGTACCACATTCAGAATGCCTGCTGCTGAAGTCGCTACATCCTCTGTTTCTTCCCTGGGAGTCAGGAAAGCCCCACAGACTGCCTATTCCTTCGCAATTCATCCCTTAATAGATAAATTGATGTATGAGGATTGGGGACATCCCGATAAACTGTTTGCTCCTCCTAAAAGGTTTTCTGTGCATTATCCTCTGGAGGAAAGTTTCACCAAGAAGTGGGGGGTCCCATCTGTCGATGCGGCTGTTTCTTGCTTGAATAAAAACCTGACTTGTCCCTTGGATAATGCGCAGGTATTTAAAGATCCAACTGATAAAAAGCTGGAAACCTTATTAAAAACCTCCTTTTCCATGGCTAGCACTCTCTCTCCCAGAGCATCAAGCTCTAAGCAGTGGTGACGGCCTTCTCAGCCCTTCTCTACAGGAAAGGCTCAGGGCCGAGCCCAGGGTCAGAAAAAGACTTGGGGGCGAAAGCCTGCCAAGCAGAGCCCAAAAGCTTCCTTGTGAAGGGGCGCCCCCGCTCGGCCGAGTGGGGGGAAGGCTCCTGCAGTTTGCAGGAGCCTGGCGGGAAGAGATCCGGGACAAGTGGGTGATCTCTTCGGTATCTCTGGGCTACAGGCTAGAGTTTCAGGAGATTCTACCTTCTCGTTTCCTAAGGTCAAGGATCCCCAGGGATCCAGTAAAGCAAAAACCGCTATTTCTGGCCTTAGATCACTTACTATCCCAGGGGGTGATAGTAGAAGTGGACACAAAAGAACAGGGTTCAGGATTTTACTCAAATCTCTTCACCGTTCCAAAGCCAAATGGAAGTGTCAGACCTATCCTAGATCTGAAGGATCTGAACCGGTTTTTACGCATCCGGTCCTTCCGAATGCAGTCAATTCGCACTGTGGTCTCCTCCCTGCAAGGGGGAGAATTTATGGCATCAATAGATATCAAAGATGCATATCTCCATGTGCTAATTTTTCCCGCACACCAAAAATTTCTAAGGTTCGCGGTAGAGCGGCACCATTTTCAATTTGTGGCCTTGCCGTTCGGGCTTGCTACGGCCCCTCAAGTCTTCACAAAGATTCTGGACCCTCTCTTGGCAAACCTAAGAGCTCAGGGTATAGCCGTCATGGCTTATCTAGACGATTTGCTTCTCATGGAGAAAACAGCAGCGTTCCTGAACCACAGCGTCACCAGAACACTAGAACACCTGGAACGCCCAGGTTGGATCATAAACCTAGAAAAGTCGTCCCTACAGCCTGCCACCAGTTTGGAATACCTGGGCATGATCATCGACACCGCTCAGGGCAAGCTGTTTCTTCCAAGGCCAAAGGCCTTGGCCATTGGGGATCTGGTTCGCCTAATTCTGGGCAGAAGATCTTCCCCCATTCGGTTGTGTATGAGACTGTTAGGGAAAATGGTCGCCTCCTTCGAGGCCGTCCCATTCGCCCAGTTCCACTCAAGGCCTCTGCAAAGATGCATGCTTGCGGCTTGGAACAGGAAGCCCCAAGCCTTGGATCTTCCTATGCGTCTATCCCCAGTGACACGCAAGAGTCTCGTCTGGTGGTTACAAACAAAGAATTTGCTGAAGGGCAAAACTTTTCTTCCTCTTCCATGGAAGATTATCACAACAGATGCAAGCCTGACAGTCTGGGGAGCAGTATTGGAGGAGACGTGCTCACAGGGGAAATGGTCTGCGATCGAGAAGCTATTGCCCATAAATATCTTGGAGATCTGGGCAGTTTATATGGCTCTCATAAAGTGGTCTTACAGACTACGAGGTCTCCCGGTTCGGGTTCAGTCCGACAATGCCACAGCAGTGGCTTATATCAATCACCAGGGCAGTACCAGGAGTCTGGTGGCCCAAAAAGAAGTGAATCGCATACTTGTCTGGGCAGAAAAGCATGTTCCGTGTCTTTCTGCAGTCTTCATTCCAGGAGTGGAAAATTGGCAGGCGGATTTTCTGAGCCACCAGCAGTTGTGCCCAGGAGAATGGGCTCTGCACCCCGACGTGTTTCGGAACATATGTCACAGGTGGGGTACTCCAGACGTAGATCTGTTTGCATCCAGGTTCAACAGGAAACTGGACAATTTTGTGTCAAGGACAAAAGATACACTTGCTCAGTGGTCAGATGCTCTGACAGTTCCCTGGGATCAGTACAATCTGATCTATGCCTTCCCCCCGAGCCCACTTCTGTCGCGGTTCCTGGGAAGAGTCAAGAGGGAGACAAAGTCGGTCCTTTTGGTGGCCCCGGCTTGGCCCAGGCGACCATGGTACGCAGAGATCATGAAGTTGGCAGTAGGCAGGCCATGGATCCTCCCTCTCCGGCCAGACCTGCTCTCACAGGGTCCAATCTGCCATCCTGCTTTACGCAGTCTGAATTTGACGGTTTGGCTGCTGAGACCCACATTCTGAGAGACCGTGGCCTTTCGGGGCCAGTCCTTTCTACTCTGGTCAATGCCAGAAAGCCGGCCTCCAGGCTTATTTATTACAAAATCTGGAGGGCATATGTTTCCTGGTGTGAACTCAGGGAATGGCATCCTAGGAAGTATGTCATTAGCAGGATCTTGGCCTTTCTCCAGTCAGGCCTAGAAATGAATTTGGCCATAAGCACTATCAAGGTGCAGATTTCGGCCCTGTCAGTGTTTTTTCAAAAGCCACTTGCATCGCATTCCCTGGTACGGGCTTTTATCCGGGGGGCCATGCGGATAAGACCGCCAGTCAAACCTCCGGTATGCCCTTGAGATCTGAATTTGGTTCTCTCGGCTTTGCAGGGGCAACCATTTGAACCTTTGCATCTGGCTTCATTAGTTCTCCTGACTAAAAAATTGGTCTTCTTGGTAGCCATATCCTCGGCTAGAAGAGTATCAGAGCTAGCAGCAAGGAGCCGTATCTAATTATTCATAAGGACCGGGTGGTCATGCGTCCCAACAGGTCCTTTCTGCCTAAGGTGGTTTCGGGATTCCATTTGAATCAAGATGTAATCCTACCATCCTTTTTTCCGGACCCACAGTCCGCAGAAGAAGAATCTTTGCACACTTTGGATGTGGTTAGAGCAATCAGTATTTATCTTCAAGCAACTGCTCAGATAAGGAAAACTGATTGCTTATTTATTTTGCCGGAAGGCCCTAGGAAGTGCCAGGCGGCGTCAAAATCCACTCTCTCAACATGGATTAAACAGGTTATTTCTCAGGCCTATAGTGTAAAGGGGAAGATTCCTCCTTTTCAAGTGAAAGCGCACTCTACTAGAGCTGTTAGTGCTTCTTGGGCAATGCATCACCAGGCCTCCCTGGCTCAGATCTGTAAGGCTGCAACTTGGTCATCAGTCCACACATTCACAAGATTCTATCAGGTGGATGTCAGAGGGCAAGAGGATATCACCTTCGGGCGCAGCGTACTGCAGGCTGCAGTTTAGGTCCTCCGGTCCCTGGCGGTCTATAATTATGATCTGTGTCTCCCTCCCCTCAATCTGAGCATTGCTATGGGACATCCCACTATGTAATGAAGCTCCTGTGTCCCGTGATGTATGATCAAGAAAATGGGATTTTTATATACAGCTTACCTGTAAAATCCTTTTCTTGCGAGTACATCACGGGACACAAGGCTCCCGCCCCTCTTGGGTTTTACGTGGTTTCTTATTGCTTTGCTACAAAACTGAGGTGCCTCCCAGATGGGAGGGGTTATATAGGGGAGGAATTCTCCTCAATTGGGGTCAACCAGTGTCCAATCACCAGAGGTGCCTATATAACCCACTATGTAATGAAGCTCCTGTGTCCCGTGATGTACTCTCAAGAAAAGGATTTTACAGGTAAGCTGTATATAAAAATCCCATTTTTAGATGATTTTTAAGCAGTAGTGTAGTGACTGCAATATCCATATCAAAACTAGGGGTATGTTTGTAAGCATGTGAATGGTTCCATATGTTACTATTATTGGTGCGGGTAAAACCACAAGACAAGGGGCATAAGAGTGATACAGTACATATGAATGTGGGTTAATGAAATTAAAGGGGAAGGGGGGAAGGAGGGAGAGACAAAAGTGTAGATAATAAGGAAAGCAACATAAAGCTACTTGTAAAAAATGAGTGCTAGCTCACTCATGATTCAAACCGCTTGGTATCTTGTTTAAGGACACACAGTACACCTCCCTTTTATTGAGGGCTGAACACTGATCCCCTCCCCTTTTGGGTTTATCTGCCCTCTCACTGATTAACAGAATATAGATCTGAAGTGAAGAAATTAATGAAGTGATTGGCAACATTCATATTTTTGTGCATGTTTATATTATAAAATATGATTCCGCATCCGATCACACAGACAGCTAGTTGTCTGAACCACATATTGTACCTGACAAAGCGTGATAATACAGTATATACCACATGCCTAGTGTGATAAATGACTAACTGATAGAAAAAGAACTTCCATTAGTGCATGAAGTAACCACACAAGTATACTTGTAGATTGCGCATCTGGGGGAATTACACTTATAGACACCAGTGGTTTGGAGCCAAGTCCCAGTATGGGGAACAAAGGTGAATAAACTAGGCGGAAGCATATGGCCTAACGTGGGAGCCTTCCTAGCCACAAATCTTGTCCCACAACTCAATATTTGTGGAAAATAGGTAAGTAATCCTTCACAATGAATCTAATTTCCTGAAATTCAATGTTGTAAGGAACTGAAAAGACCACAGGGTGGGCCTCTCCCTTGGTACAATGATGGGGATATACTCTTGTGGTGATGGTTATTATGGGGGGGGGGGGGGGGTTACCAGCAGATGACTTCTAGACATGTTTTTAACCTTCAATCACGCTCTCTGGATGATTTATTATAACCTCTCTCTACGAATTGATCCTGCATTGAACATACCTCCCTATCAAAGTCTTGGAGAATAGAACAATTGTGCCTAATCCTGATAAATTGTCCTTTAGGAATACACAATCAGCAGTTACTTTTAGTGAAAACCACATGCCAAAACAATAACTCCAGACACAAAGGTAGCTAAATTATATGCAAATGTTAACTTTGGTTTGGTGTACCTATTGTTTCTTTAATATAATCAACAATCTTACTAGCTAATAGATAGGTTTTGAAATAGACAGAGATCAGATCTAGGCTTTGCATATAGCTTCACCTTCTTGTATCTTTGCTCAGTTTAACCCCTTCATGCCTAAGGCCGCGTACACACGGGCGGACTGTTCGCCCAACTTAGTCCGCTGAACAGTGTTTCAGCGGACAGTCCGCTCGTGTGTGGGCTTCAGCGGACAGTTTCAGCGGACAGTCTGACGAACAAAGTTTTTCGGAATTTCCGTAAGACAGTCCGCTGAAACTTGGTTTCAGCGGACAGTCCGCTCGTGTGTATGCTTGTTCGACAAGCGCATGCTCAGAAAGGATTTACACGGCGAAGGTTGCATTGCAGTGTATTGGACGTCGAATTTCTCGTCCCGTTGTACGTGCCGTTCACGTCATCGCGCACGCTTTCAGCGGACTGTTCGTTCATCGTGTGTGGTCAAGTCCGTTCATGCAAATTTTGAGCGGACTGTTTGTCGGATTGTTTGACGAACAAAGTTGGGCGAACAGTCCGCCCGTGTGTACACGGCCTAAGGGTAAAACAAATCTAAATGCCTAAGCACAATTTTACAAACTGTCACATGTGCTAGTAAAACTGTACATATTGTCACAACTACTTAGTGAATCCAGGTGGATTATACCTTGTTTTGTTTTTTTCCCAGGACAAATTGGGCTTCCTTTTGATCGTAAATGGTAAGGGGTATATCCTGATGGTTTTCATTATCAAAGGAAAAGTGTCTCTCTCTCTCTTCTTCTTTCTCCTCTTCCTTGCTACTCCTCTTTCTCTCCCCAGTACTGCTCAACTAAAATTATGGTTAAGTTTGTTTCAATGTTAAAGGATTGAAAGTTCCAGAGAAGTGGGCGCAAGTTAGCAGATGCGGGCAGACATTGTTTTCCTTCAAGAAACACATTTTACCTGTATAAAGTGTCACTCACTGAAAAATGTTATAGCTGCTCGGATAAATCCTAAATCCTGTGGGGGTTCGTTTGTGCTGGGCAGAACCCAGCCATGGTCACTAGAAGACCAGTTATCTGACCTTCAGGGCAGGTATCTTTTTTTGTATGTGGTAAGATCAGAGACCAGGCTGTAACACTAGCTAACATATACTTACCAAATACAGTATCTCAAAAAAGTGAGTACACCCCTCACATTTTTGTAAATATTTTATTATATCTTTTCATGCGAGAACACTGAATAAATTACACTTTGCTACAATTTAAAGTAGTGAGTATACAGCTTGTATAACAATATACATTTTTTGTCCCCTCAAAATAACTCAACACAGCCATTAATGTCTAAACCGCTGGCATCAAAAGTGAGTATGTCCAAATTGGGCCCAAAGTGTCAATATTTTGTGTGGCCACCATTATTTTCCAGCACTGCCTTAACTCTCTTGGGCATGGAGTTCACCAGAGCTTCACAGGTTGCCACTAGAGTCCTCTTCCACTCCTCCATGACGACAACACAAAGATGGTGGATGTTAGAGACCTTGCGCTCCTCTATCTTCCTTTTGAGGATGCCCCACAGATGCCCAATAGAGTTTAGGTCTGTAGACATGCTTGGCCACCTTTACCCTCAGCTTCTTTAGCAAGGCAGTGGTCGTCTTGTTTGGGGTCATTATCATGTTGGAATACTGCCTGGGGCCCAGTCTCCAAAGGGAGGGGATCATGTTCGGCTTCAGTATGTCACAGTACATGTTGGCATTCATGGTTCCCGCAATGAACTGTAGCTCCCCAGTGTCGGCAGCACTCATACAGCCCCAGACCATGACACTCCCATCACCATGCTTGACTGTAGGCAAGACACAATTGTCTTTATACTCCTCAACTGGTTGCCGTCACACACAACCCACCGGACTTTGCAGCGTAGGTCTGCTTTCCGAACGAGCAGACCTGCCCACACACGACGGGACTTTTCCAGTGGACTAGGTCTGGTGGACAATCCGCCGGACTATGGCGGGAGTCCGCCGGACTTTTGAAATGAACGGACTTGCCCACACATGGAGAAAAGTCAGTTCATTTTGAACGTGGCTCCAGGTACACAGAACTAGCAAAGAAAGTCAATGCCTCTGCCTCCATCGGCGAGATTGAAACCTCGCTAGCCCCGTCACCTGGTATGGATTTAAAGGGGAAGCCCTACGCCGAAAAAACGGCACTGGGTCCCCCAAAGTCCATAGCAGACCCTTATCCGTGCATGCAGCCCAGCCGGTCAGAAAAGGGGGTGGGGACGAGCGAGCGCCCCCCTCCTGAGCCATACCAGGCCGCATGCCCTCAACATGGGGGGTGCTTTGGGGAAGGGGGGCCTGCGGCCCCCCACCCCAAAGCACCTTGTCCCTGTGTTGATGAGGACAACGGCCTCTTCCCGACAACCCTGGCTGTTGGTTGTCGGGGTCTGCGGGTAGGGGGCTTATCAGAATCCAGGAGCCCCCTTTAATAAGGGGGCCCCCAGATCTCGGCCCCCCACCCTATGTGAATGAGTATGGGGTACATGGTACCCCTACCCATTCACCTGGGGAAAAAAGTGTACATAAAAAAAAACACAACACAGGTTTTTAAAATACTTTAATAGACAGCTCCAGGGGTCTTCTCGCCGGACTCCTATCTTCTGCTCTTTTGCTAGCTCTTTTACTAGCGGAGGAGCCCGGCTTTCTCCTTCGTCGCCGCCGCCGTCCGGGGGTCTTCTTCTGACTTTGGGGTCTTGTCCCGCTCTTCGGGGGTCTTGTCCCGCTCATCGGTTCTTCTTGCCAGGCCTCCGCTTTCTTCTTCCAGCTCTTTAACTAGCATTGGCTCGGTCTTCTGTCTCTGTCACTTCTTCTTCCTTCTTCTGATGTTGACACAACACTCTCTCTGGCCGCAATGGCAGGGGCGCATTGTGCGGCGACTTATATAGGGACAAGGGGGGGGTCACCGGGTGATGTCACATGGTGACCCCGCCCCTTATGATGTTACAGTCCCGGAGGCACCCCCCCATGTTGAGGGCACGCGGCCTGGTACAGCTCAGGAGGGGGGGCGCTCGCTTGTCCCCACCATCTTTCCTGACCGGCCAGGCTGCGCGTTTGGATAAGGGTCTGCTATGGACTTTGGGGAGACCCCCACACTGTTTTTTTGGCGTAGGGGTTCCCCTTTAAATCCATACCAGGTGACGAGGCTCGCGAGGTGTTAATCTAGCCAATGTAGGCGGCGGAATTGACTTCCTTCGCTAGTTGATAGAACAAAAAATGCTGACGAGTTTCAGCTATGAGTAAGCACTGATTTCAGTGTGAAACTCGTCAGCATTTTTTGTTCTATGTTCTCTTTTGCTGTGGTTCGTGTGATGTAATTTATACTTGAAAAATAAAGGTACAAGTTACTACAGATTCCATCCGGAGTGCGGCTGTCCAGAGTTTCTTCCCTTCCTATCTACCTGCTTGTGCATTAGCCAGCACCGGGGACTCCTTACCTGGAAATCAAGCTATTATCCTAGTGGATTGGCCTAGAGCGGTGGCTCTCTCTTCCTTCGCTAGTTTTGTCTACCTGGAGCCACGTTCAAAATGAACAGACTTTACTCCGTGTGTGGGCAAGTCTGTTCATTTCAAAAGTCCGGCAGACTAGCACACAGACGGGCGGACAATTTTGAGTCAAAACTTCTAAGTCCGCCGGACTTTTGGGAAGAAAAAGTCAGCCGGAGCCCACACACGGGAGGATTATCCAGCGGACCAGAGTATAATCCGATCGTGTGTGCGCAGCATTAGTCTGCTTGTCTTCATCAAACTGTTTGCAGGCTTTCTTGTACATCCTCTTTAGAAGAGGCTTCCTTCTGGGACAACAGCCATGCAAACCAATTTGATGCAGTGTGCGGCGTATGGTCTGAGCACTGACAAGCTGACCCCCCCACCCCTTCAACCTCTGCAGCAATGCTGGCAGCACTCATACATCTATTTCCCAAAGACAAACTCTGCATATGATGCTGAGCATGTGCAGGCAACTTCCTTGGTCGACAATGACGAGGCCTGTTTTGAGTTGAACCTGTCCTGTTAAACCGCTGTATGGTCTTGGCCACTGTGATGCAGCTCAGTTTCATGGTCTTGGCAATCTTTTTATAGCCTGGGCCATTATGTAAAGCAACATTTTTTTTTCAGATCCTCAGAGAGTTCTTTGCCATGAGGTGTCATGTTGAACTTCCAGTGATCAATCAGTATGAGAGAGTGAGAAAGCGATAACACCAAATTTAACACAACTGCTCCCCATTCACACCTGAGACCTTGTAACACTAATGAGTCACATGACACCAGAGAGGGAAAATGGCTAATTGGACCCAATTTGGTATGCTATAGGGAGAATCATCATGGGTGGAGATTTTATTATAGCAAGGGACGCCTTAACAGATACATCCCGTGGCTGAACTCACTTATCATATCGGTATTTGAGGAAATTTAAATAATGCCTGTATGAGGCCCAATTCGTGGGTATGTGGCATCTCCAACACCATAATGCACATGACTATACGTACAGTTCTATTCTAGGATCGATTATTCCTTAACCACTTGCCCAGAAGCTGCGTCACTATACTACTGATGGTCGGCACGATCCCACGAGCCTTTGTAGCTGTTTGCTGGCTCCTTTAAGCGGGATAGCAGGCGCACTGCGGGGGGTTGCCGATGCACGATGCATGAGAGCCAGAACAGGAACATGTGTATGTGTAAACACATAAATCCCTGTTCTGTGAGGAGAGGAGAGGCAGATCGTGAGTTCCTACTAGCTAGGAACAATGATCTGTCATCTCCGCTACTCAGTCCCATCCCCCTACAGTTAGAACACACACTACAAAACACAGTTAAGCCCTTGATCACCCCATAGTGTTAACCCCTTCCCTGCCAGTGATATTACACAGTAATACAGTACACAGTAATCAGTTTATTTTTATAGCACTGATCGCTGTATAATTGTCAAAGGTCCCCAAAATTTATCAAAAGTGTCCGATCTGTCTGCCATAATGTCGAAGTCCCCATACAAAATTGCAAATCGCCGCCATTACTAGTAAAAAATACTATTTTGTAGACACTATAATTTTTTTTACGCAAACCAATCAATATACACTTGTGATTTTTATTACCAAAAATATGTAGAAGAATACATATCAGCCTAAACTGAGGAAAAAACGGCCCAATAAACCGAGGTGCAAACTTCAGTGAGGGAACATGAAGCCGGAGGTTGTGAGATGACAGCCAGACCCTGTCCCCAACCTGGTAGGAAGGCGCAGGCAAGCGTCTGCGGTCAGCATGGAGTCTGTAACTATCATTAGCATGACGCAAAGCCTCCTGGACTTGTACCCAAGTGGAACGAAGACCACGGAGATGCTCCTCTAATGCAGGAATACTCTGCGGAACAAATGAGTCAGGTAAAATGGAAGGTTGGAAACCATAATTCGCCATAAATGGAGACAATTGGGAGGTAGAATTCAAGGCACTGTTGTGAGCAAACTCTGCCCAAGGTAATAGGTCAGACCAGTTGTTATGATGATCAGAAATATAGCAATGTAGGAATTGCTCCAAGGACTGATTGGCTCGTTCTGCGGCCCCATTAGACTTAGACTTCTGATATGCAGAAGAGAACGCAAGCTGGATTCCCAACTGTGCACAAAAGGCTCGCCAGAACCGGGAGACAAGCTGGCTGCCCCTATCTGAGACAATCACCTTGGGTAGCCCATGTAAGCGAAAGATCTCCCGAGCAAAAATGGAAGCAAGTTCCTTAGAGGTGGGCAACTTCTTAAGTGGAATACAATCACACATCTTTGAGAACCGGTCAACCACCATAAGGATAACAGTGTTGCCTTGGGAGTTGGGCAATTCCACAATGAAATCCATAGACAGGTGAGTCCAGGGCCTCTCTCCATTGGGTATGGGTTGTAGGAGGCCCACTGGAAGGTGTCGTGGAGTCTTACTCTGAGCACACACGGGACAGGCAGCATACGAAGGCAGTAACATCAGCCCATAGACTAGGCCACCAGAATTGTTGGGAGATTGCCCAAATGAGTTGATTCTTCCCAGGATGGCCAGCTGCCTTGGGAGAATGGTAAGTCTGGAGCACTGCAGTACGGAGACTCTCTGGGACAAAGCAGCAGTCACAAGGTTTATCAGGAGGCGCATGGACCTGAGCAGCAAGAATTTTGTCACCCAAAGGAGAAGTAAGACTGGTGCGAACCGTAGCCAAGATACGATCAGGAGGAATCATAGGAACTGGAACCGACTCCGACTTAGAAGTGGAGGAAAATTGTCGTGACAAGGCATCAGCCCTTACATTCTTAGTACCGGGTAAGAATGAGACAATGTAATTAAAGCTCGATAAGAAAGGAGCCCATCGCGCCCTTCTGGGAGAGAGTCGCTTAGCCTCAGACAAGAATGTAAGATTCTTATGGTCAGTAAGAATAAGAACGGGCACAGTTGTACCTTCAAGGAGATATCTCCATTCTTTCAGGGCTAACATGATGTCCAACAGCTCTCTGTCACCAATCTCATAATTGCACTCAGCAGGTGACAATTTCTTGGAAAAGTAGCCACACGGATGCATAGCGCTCTCAGAGTTAGGACGTTGAGACAGAAGGGCGCCAACTCCCGTTTTAGAAGCATCAACTTCTAGGATAAAAGGCAACGTAGGATCAGGATGTGCGAACACAGGAGCAGAAACAAAGGCAGCCTTAAGAGTCTCAAAGGCCTTAATGGACTCCGGAGACCAACTCTGTGGGTTACCGTCCTTTCTGGTCATATCAGTCAGAGGCTTGACCAGAGACGAGAAGTTACGAATAAACTTCCGATAGTAGTTGGCAAAGCCCAGGAAACGCTGCAGAGGATGTTAACCCACGGGTTGAGGCCACTGTAGGACTGCCGACAGTTTCTCTGGGTCCATCGAAAAACCAGCAGTGGAAATGACATAGCCCAGGAATGTAACCTGTTCACGATGGAACTCGCACTTCTTCAGTTTACAATAGAGATTGTTCTCTCCTAGTTTGTTAAGTACATGACAGACATCTGTGTGGTGGCTCTCTAGGGACTTGGAAAATATGAGGATATCATCGAGATAAACCACCACACACAATTGCAACAAATCTCGGAGGACATCGTTAATAAATTCCTGGAAAACTGCCGGGGTGTTACAAAGGCCAAAAGGCATTACCAGATATTCATAATGGCCTGTTCTGGTATTAAACGTATTACTCCGTAATCAATGGAATCGGGTAGGCATTCTTAATCGTGACACGATTGAGACCCCTATAATCTATACAAGGTCTCGGTTCACCGCTCTTCTTTTTCACAAAGAAGAAACCAGCACCAGCAGGAGACGAGGACTTGCGGATGAAACCTCGAGAAAGTGCCTCAGCAACATACTCCTCCATGGCCTTATCCTCCAGGACCGACAAAGGGTAAACCCGGCCACGAGGAGGTATGGCACCAGGTTGAAGGTCAATTGCGCAATCATAAGGCTGGTGTGGCGGCAAACTACCAGCTTGACCTTTATCAAAGACATCGCCAAAATCACGGTACTCCTCCGGCAAGGAGGGGAGTGAAGCGGTGCACAGGACCTTGGATACCTTCCGGAAGCATGTCTCACTGCATTGTGGTGACCAGGAGAGAACCTCAGCACGGAGCCAATCAAAAGAGGGGTTGTGCCTCTGTAACCAAGGATAACCAAGGGTAACCAAGGGCAGCACAGTGATGTAGTGGTTAGCACTTTCACCTAGCAGCAATAGGGTTGATGGTTCAAATCCCAACCACGACACTATCTGCCTGGAGTTTGCATGTTCTCCCTGTGCTTGCGTGGGTTTCCTCCGGGTACTCCGGTTTACTCCCACACTCCAAAGACATGCTGGTAGGTTAATTAGACCCTGTCCAAAAAAAATAAAAAATTGGCCATAATATGTGTATGTGTATGTCAATGTTGTAAGTGTGTTGGCACCCTACAGGTTAAAGGACCGCATAAAAAAGCTGCAGATGGACACCATTGGCAAGAAAGCGCCCTGAGGCGATTCAGTTCGCATAGGTAGCGCTATACAAGTCATTCATTCATTCAACCAATAACCAGCGGAAATCTGGGTGAGGAAATAACTTGGAATTGGATTATCTCATGGTGAAGAGCCCCTACAGCCATGGACAACAGAACCATCTCATGAGTCACATGGGCAGGCTGTAAAGGTCTCCCGTCAAGAGCCTCAATGGCAAGTGGAGTGTCACGCAGCTGCAGTGAAATCGAGTGCTGCGAAACAAATGCTGCATCAAAGAACAGGCCTGCAGCCCCAGAGTCGATTAGAGCCTGTATCTTGATGGACGACTCAGCGCAAGAAAGGGTGACCAAAACCAGGGGCTTATCCTTCTGGATAACCGGGGACGAAAAGACACCACCTAAGGTCTGTCCATGACAGGACCTCAAGGTTCGGGCGTTCCCTGGACGGGTAGGACTAGACTTCAAAAAGTGACCTGCCTGGCCACAATAAAGGCACAATCTCTCCCTCCTCCTAAAGGCTCTCTCATCCGCAGAGAGACGCGTGAAGCCCAGGTGCATGGGTTCATCTTCACTGACCAACTCGGTACCAGGAGGCATGGGTGGGAGGCAAACATACAGGAGGCTTCCACAAGCGCTCCTTAAGTCTTTCTCTGAGTCTGGAGTCAATGAGAATGGCAAACGAGATCAAGCTCTCCAGCTCAGTGGGAATATCTCGGGCTGCTATCTCATCCTTGAAGGAATCTGAGAGACCATGAGAAAAAGCAGCCACGAGGGCCTCATTGTTCTAAGCAACCTCTGCTGCCAGAGTACGGAATTCAATGGTGTAGTCGGCAACAGTTCTTGTACTCTGTTTGATAGACATGAGGCACTTGGCAGCAGAAGCGGAGCGTGCGGGAACGTCAAAAAACATTTTAAAGGAGGCCACACACTGAGTGTAACACAAGACAACAGGTTTTTGCGTCTCCCATAGAGGGTTAGCCCAAGCCAAGGCTCTCTCAGAAAGCAAAGATATCACGAAACCTACTTTGCTTCTGTCCGTGGGAAACGCCTGGGGCAGCATTTCGAAGTATATCTCAACCTGATTGAGAAACCCTCTGCATTGAACTGGATCGCCCCCAAATCGCTGGGGAAGTGGAGCAGAACCAGACATAACACATAGAGGTAATACTTGAGGCGGGTGCTTGCACAGAGACTGGCGTAGCAGCAGGGACGGCCTACGACTGTACCGGAGCAGCCACCGTGGGGGATTCCAGATGAGCCGTGCGATTCAGGAGCGTTTGTAATGCCAAGGCAAACTGATCCATGCGGTGATCTTGCTCATTCAATCTGGAAAAAATATTACCAACAAGTGGATTGACTGTATCTTCTGAATTCATGGCCTTCGTGTACTGACAGAAACCATGAAACAGACTGAGACAGATGTACAATCAAATCACACTTGTTTATTAATAAAAATAAAAAGGTAAATAGAAAAAAGCGTAGTCAAGCATAGCCTGAGTCCTGTAGCCAGATCGGGTAGTCAGCCAGTCCAAAGATCATTAACCAGATCAGGTAATCAGCCAGGCCGGAAGTCAGGGATCCAAGGAGCGCAACCACAAGCAGGATAAGAAGCCAGGTGGGATGTCAGCAAGCCAGTCTTGAAACAAACAGCAGGAGATGGTTCCCTGTGATGTGACCAACGCGAAGGCAAATGAAAAAGTTAGCAGGAAGGCTTTAAATAGGCAGGTCAGACGAGCATCATTGGGAACAGCTGGTAACTGTGGAAAGAGAAGAGAGCTGGCAATTAGCTGATAGCTGAGCGGCCAGCCAAGAGGAGGAAGGGCTAAGCCAGCCCTGACAGTGAGCTAGCTATGGAAGGGGAGGAGAGAAGGTGAGTTGTGGATGGGAATGATAATTTTTTTCTGCACAATGTGTGATACACACTCCTCAGCACTGCACAATATGTACTCCTGAGTCCAGTACTCTGTGTGTAACATCTTCCTGAACCTTGGATTGTGTGCGAAACTCAGTTCTGAACCTTGACCACACCCTTTATTTGGCATGACTTTACTTCTCTTCCCCGAGGAATAGCAAGATTGGGGGCAGGAGAGGATGGAGTTTGGGGCGGGGTTGAGGTCAGAAGGGGGAGGAGTTGACTGGGGAGGGTGGGTTCCTGCACCTATTCTCTGAGGGGGAGAAAAAGCCCTGCATATAGAGATTGGGGAAAAAAGTAATGAAGTGGATGGAAGCATTATATGGACTACCTAACGGCAGCGGTTAAGGCCACTGGTGTGCTGTCTACTCATTTTCACTGCAAAAGGGCTGCCCTCTTTCACCACTTATTTTTATACTTACCCTAGAGCCGTTGCTGTGACATAATACAGTGCCTTCAAAAAGTATTCATACCCCTTTACATTTTCCACATTTTATCATGTTACAACCAAAAACATAAATGGATTTTATTGGGATTTTATGTGATAGACCAACACAAAGTGGCACATAATTGTGAAGTGGTAGGTAGGAAAATGATAACTGTTTTTCCAAGCTTTTTAAAAATAAATATGTGAAAAGTGTGGCTTGTATTTGTATTCAGCCCGCTTACTCTGATACCCCTAACTTATTAGTAAATAGAGTCGACCTGTGTGTAATTTACTCTCAGTATAAATACAGCTGTTCTGTGAAATCCTCAGAGGCTTGTTAGAGAACCTTAGTGAACAAACAGCTTTATGAAGACCAAGAAACACACTAGATAGGTCAAGGATAAAGTTGTGGAGAAGTTTAAAGCAGGGTTAGGTTATAAAATAATATCCCAAGCTTTGAACATCTCACGAAGCACTGTTCAATCCATCGTTCGAAAATGGAAAGAGTATAGCACAACTGCAAACATACCAAGACATGGCCATCCACATAAAACTAGCAAGGAGAGCATTAATCAGAGAAGCACCCAAGAGGCCTGTGGTAACTCTGGAGAAGCTGCAGAGATCCACAGCTCAGGTTGGAGAATCTGTCCACAGGACAACTAGTACTAGTACACATGGTCGGACTTTCCGGTAGAAAAGGTCAGAAGGAACCATTCCAGCGGATATTCCGATCGTATGTGGGCTTCAGCTGACTTTTTTTCTTTAATTCTGACGGACCTAGAAATAGGACATGTTTTAAATCTTTCCGATGGAATCAATTCCTATCGGGAAAACCGTTCGTCTGTATACTATTCCGACAGACCTAAAATGACGCAGGGGCAGCTATTGGCTACGGGCAATTTAACTTTCTTTTTCTAGTCCCGTCATATGGGTTGTACGTCACCGCGTTCTAAATGATCGGACTTTGTTGTGATCGTGTGTACGCAAGTCTGTTTCGGCGGAACTCAATTAGAAAAAAAAATAGGATTTTTGTACTCACTGTAAAATAATTTTCTCTGAAGTTCTTTGACGGACACAGCAGCTCTTCTTGACCTTAGGGTTATATCGCCCCTTTAGGAGAGGACTAGGCAGAAAGTGTTAAAAACAACAACACATGCACAGTACCGCCCAGGTGGCGGTCTTACTGGTTATAACCCTTCACACTGCATCCAGCAGCTTAGTTCGTCAAAAGCAATACAAACATAAATAGGAGGGGTGGGTGCTGTGTCCGTTAATGAACTTTAGAGAAAGGGATTTTACGGTGAGTACAAAAATCCTATTTTCTATATTGTTCATTGACGGACACAGCAGCTCTTCTTGACCTTAGGGACATCCCCAAGCAGTGTCAAAGAAACAAGGGGTGGGAACAGCAAACAATAACTCCACCCATAACAATCACAACTCCTCAACGGAGGAGTTGCAACCTTAAACAGCCGCCTGCAAAACCTAGCGGTTAAAGCAAGCATCCGAAGATGCGCTCACATCAACCTTGTAAAATTTTGTGAAAGTGTGAATGGAAGACCAGGTCGCCACCTTACACACCTGAGAAACGGACGCTTGATGTCGGAAAGCCCAAGAGGCACTAATTGCCCTGGTAGAATGTGCCGTGACACGAAAGGGGGGTGCCCGTCCCCTTATGGCATAAGCCTGAACTACAATCTGTCTGATCCACCGAGAGATGGTGGCCGATGAGACCGCCAGTCCCTTCTTCGGACCAGCCACCTATACAAACCGCGAGTCCGACCTCCGGAAAAGAGCCGTAGCAGACAGATACACCCGCAGAGCCCGGACCACATCCAAGAAATGCAAAGCCACCTCTTTGGAGTCCGACGGCCGAGGACATAAGGACGGAAGCACAATGTCCTCATTTGACAATCCAGGGATAATGGAGATTTTTCCCATCTTGACAGGATTATTCGTTTTGCAAGACTCGAGTGTGGAATTGAGCATACGGTACTGCCTCAAAAGTGGCTACCATGAGACCCAGGACTCGCATACAAAAACGCAGCGACAACCACCTGCGGGACACCAATAACTTCACCGCAGCTTGAAGAGTCTGCAGCTTGTCCAAAGGAAGAAAGACTCTCACCTCCGAGGAGTCCAAAAGCAGGCCCGGGTACTCCAGGCATTGAGTCGGCACCAACATCGACTTCTGTAGAGTTTGCATAGTGATTGCTACATCCTCCATTAATTCTGAGGCAGAATTTGCCCTCTGAAGGAGGTCAGGTAACCCACGATTGTGATCCCTCTCTGCCTTAGCAAAGCCAAAATTGGGGCTAGCACCTTGGTGAAGACCCTCGGCGCCGACGCCAGGCCAAAAGGGAGAGCTACAAATTGATAGTGTTTGTTCCCAACTGCAAATCTCAGAAACTTCTGATGCTTGATGCATATGGGAACATGCAAGTATTCATCCTTGATGTCCAGAGATGCCAGAAAATCCCCCTGATGGAGTGCAGCGATCACTGAGCGAACTTATTCCATCCTGAACCTTTGTACTTTCACAAAGCTGTTAAGGGCCTTGACCTCTTCCTTCTTTGGGATTACAAACAGATTGGAGTAGAATCCCTGAAACCTTTCTGGCGTCGGTACAGGTACTATCACCCCGTGCTGCAGCAGGTCCTGTACTGCCCCAAACAGGGCCTCCCGACGAGCCGTAAGAAGATGAAGGTTGGAGGGAAAAAATCTGTTTAGCGGACAAGAAAACCTTCATGCGGTAACAGATTTGCTCGCAGGCTTGTTTGGCTTGCGAAACTAGAGACGCTTTTTGTCCCTCAGCAGGCACCTTGTCGGACTGGGAACCTGCTGACCCGGGCGGACGAAAAATCCTCTTCTGAGCAGAAAAGGGGGGCCCTTGCCTATGGAGTGGCTCCTTCCCTTTTCTGGACTGTGGGAGTAACGTACTTTTACCCCCATTCTTAATAATGTCATCCAGCGAGGCTCCAAATAGCCTCTCACCCTGGAAGGGCAAGTCCGCCAGTGCTTTCTTAGATGCCTGGTCCGCAGACCAGCATTTCAGCCAAATCAGGCAACTTAGAACTACTGCTGATACTGAGGCTCTAGAGAGCAAGTGGGCCGTATCTAAGGCCGCATCACAGACATACTTAAGGTCCTGTACCAACTGGTCCGCCAGCTCCACGCAGACCGGGGAAGCCTGTTGCTTCTCCAATTCACGGTGCAACAATTTAGCCCATTCAGTAAGCGTCTGTGACACCAGGGCCATGGCTAACACTGGCCGCAATGCTGACCCCACCACTGTAAACATGGACCAGGCAACTGTCTCGGCAGGGTCCTTGAAAGCAGGAGTCCTTTCCACCGGAATCGCAGGTACCTTATTTAACCTGGAAATAGGGGTTCAACAATCGGAGGAGATGTAACATTTTTCAGGAGACTCTCCTTAAAGGAGTAATGCACCGCCATGCGTTTTGGGACTGAAAAGGCTTTTCCCCACTCCTTGTAAATAAACTTATCAAAATAAGTTAGGTAAGGAAACACCTTAGACGTGTGGGCCAACACCTCTGTAGATGCCCCCGCCGTATCCTCCATTTTTAGAGTATCCCGCACCAAGTTGCAATAAGTGCTCCTACAAGCACCTTTCCCTGCGCTGACACGGACACGTGGTCATCCCCACTGTCTGTCTATTGCACAAAGTTTCAGAAATTCCGATCGTCAAGAACGCGGTGACGTACAACACGTACCAACACGTACCACGGGACTATAAAGACTATAAAGAGGAAGTTCAATAGCCAGTAGCCAATAGCTTCCGTCTCGGAATTTATTCTGAGCACGTGTGGCACTTTGTGCGTTGGAATTGTCTACACACAATCGGAATTTACGCGATCGGATTTTGTTGTCGGAAAATTTTATATCCAGATCTCAAACTTTGTGTGTCAGAAATTCCGATGGAAAAAGTCAGATGGAGCCTACGCATGGTCGGAAATTCCGACAACCAGCTCCGATCGCACATTTTCCATCGGAAAGTCCGGCCATGTGTACAGGGCATTAGATTACTACTCACAATTATCAAACTGTAAAATTTATTTTGCTAAATCTGAGGTGATGAATCTTACAAGTCAAAGAGCTAGATTTCCTGCTTTGAAATCTAGCTTCTCATTCAGAAGGGTGACTGAGAGACTTAAAGAGGGATTCCACCAAAAAAAAAAATATTAAAAGCCAGCAGCTATAAATACTACAGCTGCTGAGTGCTGACTAAAGTGCTGGTGCTATTACATTTGCTGATAAATTAGTAACAATTAGGTATAAAACTGAGACAGACTGTGCTGTCTTCAAAACTGTTAGTGCACTAACGTGACGGTGAAGTTTATACAAAATTCATGCAACAAGTAAAATGACACAATAAATAGGTGGTAAATATCAATACTTCAAGTGAAAACGTGCACCATAAAAATGGAAAAAAATGAAAAATGAAAAAATGAATAAAAAATGAATAAAAAATATATATGTGAAGAAATATAAATAGATAGTCTCTGATGAATAATAGGATTGATGGGGTTGCCCCGTGAGTGGGGGGAGGGGGTGTGATAAATTCAGATCTTATTCTCCATGCACTGTGGTCACTTCTAGGTTGTACTCTCACCGGAAAAAAGACCCCATCCGGGGTGGATCAGCCTTCACAATATTAGCTATTGTGTCGCTCTCTGGCTTGCTTCTGGTAAGGTGCTGGGGATCCCTCGTTTTTTCACAGGTGGAGTGTGCCACGATATGTATGTTAAAAAAGAGGACCATCCATAGTGTGATAACGTATGAGAAACAGATTTATTGAAAAAGATTAAAACTACTTACAAATGTGAGTAAGAATGGTAGCGGTTTTGTTAAATTACTGCTATAGCTTTAAAGCAGCTTGCGAGCATCCCGTTCGGCTTCCCCGCCGTCTATGCTAAAGGTGTACGTCGTTTGGCCACGCCCTACGCGTTTCGTCACTCGGACGTCATCTGGCTCCAGATGACGTCCGAGTGACGAAACGCGTAGGGTGTGGCCAAATGACGTACACCTTTAGCATAGACGGCGGGGAAGCCGAACGGGACGCTCGCAAGCTGCTTTAAAGCTATAGCAGTAATTTAACAAAACCGCTACCATTCTTACTCACATTTGTAAGTAGTTTTAATCTTTTTCAATAAATCTGTTTCTCATACGTTATCACACTATGGATGGTCCTCTTTTTTAACATACATATCGTGGCACACTCCACCTGTGAAAAAACGAGGGATCCCCAGCACCTTACCAGAAGCAAGCCAGAGAGCGACACAATAGCTAATATTGTGAAGGCTGATCCACCCCGGATGGGGTCTTTTTTCCGGTGAGAGTACAACCTAGAAGTGACCACAGTGCATGGAGAATAAGATCTGAATTTATCACACCCCCTCCCCCCACTCACGGGGCAACCCCATCAATCCTATTATTCATCAGAGACTATCTATTTATATTTCTTCACATATATATTTTTTATTCATTTTTTATTCATTTTTTCATTTTTTTCCATTTTTATTGTGCACGTTTTCACTTGAAGTATTGATATTTACCACCTATTTATTGTGTCATTTTACTTGTTGCATGAATTTTGTATAAACTTCACCGTCACGTTAGTGCACTAACAGTTTTGAAGACAGCACAGTCTGTCTCAGTTTTATACCTAATTGTTACTAATTTATCAGCAAATGTAATAGCACCAGCAC
Source organism: Lithobates pipiens (assembly GCF_037356315.1). Lineage (NCBI taxonomy): Eukaryota > Metazoa > Chordata > Amphibia > Anura > Ranidae > Lithobates > Lithobates pipiens. The sequence continues at coordinate 215,546,166 of NW_027507903.1, read as the reverse complement.
TTTATTCGTTGTCACAACCCTCTTGGGACCATTAGTTTTTATTATCTTTAGTTTTTTCACTTAAATAGCCAGCACGCTGGAAATTATTCACTGTTTACTAACTTTTAATTTTTATTTCACTAATTGTTAGGATGGTGTATATCTTATATAATTGAGCTGGTTTAACACTTTTCATTTTATTGGTACATTGATATAGCCAATCCCATTTTTAATTACTACCTGCCATTATGCTGAATACTTCAGATAAATGAGTCCCTAGTGACACATTTTCTGGCAATAAATAGGTATAGCGCCAGATCTATTCACTGCAACCCCCCCTTAACATTCTCCACCCCACCAGGTGGATATCAATAGAGGCTGCTCTTACCTATCTTGACACATAACTACTTTGTACTTATATATATTTTTAGTATCCTTTTGGATTATAGGCCCCATAGCGCAACCTATCTACCCCTTTTACATACATGAGTAGGGCCTGCATATGAAAACGGTGTTCGAACCACACATGTGAGGTATCACCGAGATCGGTAGAGAGAGAGCAATAATCCTAGCTCTAGACCTCCTCTGTAATGCAAAGCATGCAACCTGTAGAATTTTTTAAACGTCGCCTATGGAGATTTTTAAGAGTAAACGTTTGTTGCCATTCCACGAGCGGGCACAATTTTGAAGCATGACATGTTGGGTATCAATTTACGCGGGGTAACATTATCTTTCCCAATATAAAAAAAAAGTTGGCTAATTTTACTGTTATCTTATTTTTTTATTCAAAAAAGTGCTCTTGTAAGACCGCTGTGCAAATACGGTGTGAAAAAAAGTATTGCAATGACTGCCATTTTATTCTCTAGGCTGTTAGAAAAAAACAATATATAATGTTTGGGGGTTCTAAGTAATTTTCTAGCACAAAAAAAAAACAGTTTTAAACATGTAAACACCAAAATCTCAAAACAGAACCACTTCAGCCCCGGAAGATTTGGTTGCTCAATGACCAGGCCATTTTTTGCGATATGGCACTGCGTCATTTTAACCGACAATTTCATGATTGTGCAATGCTGTACCCAAACAAAATTTACGTCCTTTTTTTCACCACAAATAAAGCTTTATTTTGGTGGTATTTGATCACCTCTGCGGTTTTTATTTTTTGTGCTATAAACAAAAGAAGAGCGACAATTTTTTTAAAAAACAAATCTTTTACTATAAAAACAAATTTTTTACTATAAGAACAAATCGTTTGTTATAATAAATATCCCAATTTAAAAAAATAAAAAAAAATTTCCTCAGTTTAGGCCGATATGTATTCTTCTACATATTTTTGATAAAATAAATTGCAATAAGTGTATATTGATTGGTTTGCGCAAAAAGTTATAGCGTCTACAAAATAGGGGATAGATTAATGGCATTTTTATTTTTATTTTTTTATTAATAATGGCAGCGATCAGCTATTTTTATCAGAACTGTGATATTGCAGCGGACAAATCGGACACATTTTTGAAACCAGTGACATTTATACAGCAATCAGTGCTATAAAAATGCACTGATTACTGAATAAATGGCACTGGCAGGGAAGAGGTTAACATTAGGGGAGCGATCAAGGGGTTAACTGTGTTCCCTAAGTGTGTTCTAACTGTAGGGGGGATGGGACTGACTAGGGGAAGACAGAGATCGGTGTTCATACTTAGTATGAACGCGCGATCTGTCTCTACTCGGGATTTGTGTGTTTAAGATGCCGGAGGAGTCTTAAAGAGCTGCCATACAGCTACGACGGCTTGCGCATGGGAGCCAACCTGCAGCAGTATAACTGCGGCGGCTGATCCGGAAGCAGTTAATGAATAAAAAAAAAAAACACAAGCACCGACATGGAGTTGATTTACTAAATGCAAATCCACTCTGCACTATAAGCGCACTGGAAGTGCAGTTGCAGTAGATCTGAGGGGAATCTCAGCTGATTTTATAGTCCAATGATGTGCAAGCAAAAATGCTGTTTTTTTATTTTCCTTGCATGTCCCCCTCAGACTGCACTTCCAAGTCCACAGTGAATTTTCCTTTATTAAATAACCCCCAATATGTTGTTGATGTGATATGATGTTACGCCGAGTAAATAGATAACATGTCTTGCTTTAAAATTGTGCATACTCGTGGAATGGTGCCAAACTACGGTACTTAAAAATTTCCATAAGCGATGTTTTACATTTTTTACAGGTTACCGTTTTACAGTTACAGAGGAGGTCTAGTGCTAGAATTATTGCTCTCGTTATAAAGTTTGCGGCAATACCTTACAAGTGTGGTGCAAACACAGTTTACACATGTGGGCGTGACCTATATTTGCATTTGCCGTTGCGCACAAGCACAAGGGGATGGGGACGTTTTAAAAAAAGTATTTAAATTATTATTTTTTATGACTTTTTTATATTTTTATATTTTTTTAGCACTTTTATTGCTATAGCAAGAAATGTGAACATCCCTTGCAATATAAATACAGCATGACAGGCCCTCGTCCCTACAACAGAAAGCATTTGGTTAAAAAAAAAAAAAAAATTGTTCTAATGCTTTAAAAAAAAAATTGCATTATTACATTGGACCGAAACCTCCTAGGCCACAGATTATAGCTGAGGCCATCTTTCCTCAGCTAATCTCTGTGGTCAGCCACCGCAACCACCAGATCAGTTCCTGGGGCTACCGATCATCCAGGTAAGCTTGAGAACCACCCGAAAATGGCAAGAGGGTCAACCCCTCCCACTGTTTCAAAAAAGTGATCCATCAGCTAATCAGCTGCTTGGATCACTTTTAGCGGTTAGAAAATCGCAGTCTGAAAAAAAAAAACATATTGGGGTTATGACATATTACTGCAGATACAACCTCAGTATTCCACTTCCAACAGAGGCTGTCATTTACTATAGCCTGGAGCTTGCCGAACAAGGTTCTTATCACATCAGCATACATACACATACCAATACCAATTTACAAAGAAGCCAATTACCCTACCAGCCTGTCTTTGTAGTGTGAGTGCATAACAGAGTACCCGGAGGAAACCTACACAAGCTCAAAAAAAATGCAAACTCATTGCAAGTAGTTTTCTGATTTAGCCCTGGTGCTTCAAGGCAGAAGTGCTAACCACTGAGCCACCGTGCTACCCATGCTGCTAAAATCTGAATTATATCTGGCTGTGGATTTTTTCTACACATATTCTGCAGTTCAATACACATTCTGCTCTTCCTAAATGATCATCTAATTACAAAATAGAACCTTGTTTGTGGATGCCTACTAAAATAACTAAAATAAAAGCTCATAACCTGGCATGAATCCCCATTACATACACATAGCCATACTTCAGACTTAGCAACAAAACTCAGAATGAAAAAGTAGAAGTTTAGCATTCTAACTGTAGACAAAGCTAAATAGAATGCAGCTATAGACGTATGTCTGTGAAAAGGTTTACCTTGCCTTCTTATCTCATGAAATGTCTTTCAACTGTTGGCTTGGAATACGAAGACATATATTTGACAAGACGGTAAAGAAAACTGGAATTATACTCCAGAACATAGTAAAAGAAATCACTGGAACCACAGGTATGTACAAGTTGTTCCCTTGTTGTTCTTGAGACTAGCAACTATAAATGAATACAGTCTCTGGGGCTCTCTGGTTACCGTAGAGCTTCTTCTCCACCCAGAAACTGCATCACAGCGACATAAAACACACAGGCACGGTCTGAACTGTTTGCTCTATGTTATTATATTTTGAAGACAATATATGTAATCTTAAAATATTATTATTGTAGCTATATACTAAAATATGAAAAAAAAAACTGTTCCTATGTGACTGAATAGTTGTACTAAAATAAATTGCATAAGTTGCTTATATATAAATGATGAAAATACATAACATAATGTAAAGAATTAATAATTTATAAAGCAGAAATCTAAACACTTTACTAAAACTGGAGAGTGCAAAATCTGGTGCAGCTGTGCATGGTAGCCCAATCAGCTTCTTAAGTGCTTTGGGGCTGCCCGACGTACATTTACTGTGGCAGGGCAACCACCCTGTACCAGATCACATACTAAGTACGTGATCTGACACTTCTGGGTCTGCAGCTCCCCATTGGACACTGTGATGGGAGCCAATCGATATTCGCCGGGACCCGCCGATTGTTCAGGAGAAAGGCAGAACGGCAGTCTGTATGTCCGATGTAAACAGGGCAGACCGCCGTTCTGTGAGAGTAGAATGTGCTCATTCTGTGTTCCTGCTGAGCAGGGACACGGATCGTTACATCCTCCCAGTCAAAACACCTCCCCCACAGTTAGTAAGCACACCCAGGGAACAGATTTAACCCTTTGATCGCCCCTAATGTTAACCCCTTCCCTGCCAGTGCCATTAGTACAGTAACAGTGCATATTTTTGGCACTGATCACTTTATTGGTGTAACTGGTCCAGAAAAATTGTCAAAAGTGTCAATTAGGTATCCGATTTGTCTGTGGCAATATCACAGTCCCACTATATGTCGCTGATCGCCACCATTACTTGTAAAAAAGAAAAAAGAAAATAAATAAAAATATCCCATAGTTTGTAGCCGCCATAACTTTTGCCCAAACCCATCAGTATAAATGTATTGGGAAAAAAAAAAAAAAAAAAAAATATATATATATATATATATATATATATATATATATATATATATATATATATATATATATATGTAGCAGAATACAAATCAGCCTAAATGAATGAGGAAATTCGATTTTTAAATTTTTTTTTTATTGGGAAAGTTTTATAGCACATAGTAAAAAATATTGTTTTTTTCAAAATTGTCGGCCTTTTTTTCTATATAGCACAAAACATTAAAAAAACGCAGAGGTGATCAGATACCCCAAAAAGAAAGCTTGATTTGTGGGAAAAAAGGACAAAATCTATTTGGGTACAGTGCCTCACGATTGCGCATTTGTCAGTTAAATTAACATTGTGCCGTATCGGAAAAAATTGGCCTATCATGAAGGGGGGTAAACCTTCCGGAGCTGAAGTGGTTAAGCTTTGAAAATAAAACCTGGACGGTGATTGCTTTCTATGCAGAGCTGCACCACATTTTTCCCACTCCAGTTTCAGTAAATCAATGTTGATTTAACTGATTAGAAGAAATGTTCTAAATTTCAATACCGTGGGTGTCAAAGGATCTTTTCTGCTACAGGTGGCTCCAGACATTTAAATCAGACTGCATTATATGTAAGCCACTTGCAGGTAAACAAAGGGAACAATGAAAAGCACAAGAAAATGACAAGTATTGTTTTAGCTCATAATAGAGTGAGTTGACTAAGGCTCCTTTCACACGGGGCGGATCAGTGCTGATCCGCCCCGTGGATATCCGCTTGCTCAGTGGGGATCGCCAGAGCGATCTCCGTTGAGCAGGAAGATGACAGGTCCGTCTCTGCACACTGCGCAGGGACAGACCTGTCACAGCGCCGCTCTCCCCTATGGGAGATCGGGTGACGATGGACCACAGTGTCCGTCATCACCCGATCCGATCCGATGACGGATGGAAAAATAGCTTTTTCCTCCGCCACACTTTTTCGGATCGGAGCGGGTCGGATGTCAGCGGACTTGTCACCGCTGACATCCGACGCTCCATAGACCTCTATGACAGGCGGCCCTGAACGGATCGTCCGTGTGAAAGGGACGTAAGGCAGACCATACATGATTCATTTTCTTTCATTCAACCAGCGGGTTTAACAAAAGAAAATCACTCGATTTTCCCATCCACACATTTGATCACTCTGGCCTATTGTATTCTGATAGTGGAGAGATTTCCCTGCCATCAGAATACATGCATCTGCACATTTATGAGTGCTGATTGGGAGAAATGTTTCCAACATGCTTGTTGTACACAGGTTAAATGATATAGTTTCCTGCAAACTGGTCTCGATTTGGGGCTCAGCCAGAGTTCCCTCAAGGTACAAGTGTCCACAATTTCTGCAGCAACCAATACCAAGTGGGCAGAAGACCCTCTAGTGGTTACATTCCTCAGGGGAGTATTGAAGATGCGTCCTCCATCCAGGCGTTCCTTCCCAAAGTGGGATCTTCCTTTAGTACTGGAAGTTCTATCTACTCATCCATTTGTGCCGGTTGAAGAAGTTTCAATTTGGAATTTAATTTTAAAAACAACTTTTCTATTGGCCATTGCATCTGGCAGGAGGATTTTGAAGCTCCACTCCCTGGGCATCGGGGATGAACATATATAATTTTTTCCAGATAGGGTAGAACTCTCAGAGGGTTTACGCCTAAGGTCACCTCAATGGCAAACCTGTCAGAGCAATGGGCAATGCCAGTTTTTATGGACTCAGAATCAAACCCCTGTCCAAGTTGAACATCCAAAGTCCTCAGGGCCTACTTGGAAGCCACAGCAAGTTTCAGGAATTCTGAAAGATTACTCATCATCCCAGGGGGCAAAAATAGAGGGAAGGAAGCTTCTACTAGAACCTTGGCATCCTGGGTTCAGAAGGCATACAGGGTGAAGAACTTGGAACCTCCGGCTCAGGTGAATGCTCACTCAACAAGAGCGGTATCAGCTTCTTGGGCAGCGAGGGCCAACGTTTCTTTGGAAACAATATGCAGGGCCGCCACTTGGTCTTCTCGACACACGTTCCTTAAACATTATCGTGTTGATCCCGGAGCTCTTACGACTGTAGAGTTCGGGAGTAGAGCACTTTGTGCTGCTATGTCTGTATCTGATTAAAAGATTTTTTCATTAAAGCATTAAACCCACCCGTGTGAGCTAGTTATTTATCACATGTATGCTGCTATGGAGGCACCAGGAAAATGAAAAATTGTATGAATGAAAGAATGAAATACTTGTATAGCGCACAATGCGAACTGAATCGCCTCAAGGTGCTGTGGCGAGCTTTGATCATCAGCTAGAAGAGGAAGGTCTTGAGTTTTTTCCTAAAAGCCAGGTGATTTTCTTCCACGGCAGCATACGGCAGCATACGCTCCAACCCTCAGTATTCTATATTAAGAAAGAATGTTGGGGGAGTGACAATGTCCTCTAATTTATGCTATTCACTAGTCCTGAAGGTGGAGTAGAGGCGGAGCACTATCACATGTATGCTGCCATGGATTGGCACCAGAAAAGGAAAATGACGGTAAGTATGTCACAATTTTCAGTTTTTTCAGCACTACATCACACTGCTTTGCACAAAATTAGTGCATGCACTACTTTTCAAAAACACATTGCACCAAATTGCATGGTACTGTGGTACCATGCGACCTGGTGCAGGCAAACACACTGCATTTATGATCTGCGCTTAGGGCGTCATTGGAATAAGACACCTGCAGCAGATCACACACCCAATGCATTTTTAACAGGGAAGCACGCTCTGAATGCCGGTTTCCCATGCCACATTTTAGTGTGAATGAGCCCAAGAGAAAAAAAACCTAAAGGCTTAGTTCACCTTTGGAACATGTTACATTTTGCACCTGTAGTTAGGGTAGAACATATAACATGTTTGAGCTCCTGTATCCTCTGCCCCAATCCCCCCTCCCTGTGACAGCAGACAGGGGAACTCCTCCTCTCATAGTTCATTGAATCTTCCTGCAATTCAGTAACTGCCTGTCTGCATCAGAGATGTGGGCAGACAGTGTACTGAGAGTCTACAGGATCCTGAGCGCAATGCTTTACAGGCTCCAGTGTAAAAAATGTATAAACACACATTTTATTCCCCACAAAAAGATGTGCATTTAATGTTGTGTGTTTTTTTTTTTTATTTGTAAAGGTGAACTTATCCTTTAAGAACATTTCACCTAACACAGAAAAAAAAAAAAACCTTTGACCAGAAGAGGAAATAATATGAGGGAGACCTCTGCAATGTGTACAAAGTGTATGAAGAGTCCTGTGCTCACCAATGACTGTATAATGAATCAAATGCTGCAAAGAATGAACTTCTACAAACAATTGATACAATGTTGCAGAGACAAAACTGTTGTTGTTTGTCAAGCTCAATTGTTTGACAAGTTTGCTAGACTGAAACACTTCACAGATGAGCCACAGATCACCTAAGCCAGGCATGTCCAAAGTCCGGCCCGCAGTCCGGTTTTGAACGGCCCGCCTGGTGTGCTGCGGGATCAGGGCTGTCAGATCAACCGATCCCCGGCACTGTGTGAAGCTCCGTCGGCTTCAAAAGTGAAAGTAAAGTGCAGAGGAGTGTGCTGTGCTCTCTGCTTCCCCCTACAGTGCAGTACCCGGCTGAATGAGGAAATGGAATGGAAAGGTACTGTACTACAAGCTAGATTCGTTTTAAAAAGGCTTTATTTATGTGTATGTGTGTGTGTGTGCATGTGTGTCTGCATGTCTGTCTGTATGTATGTGCATGTCTGTCTGTATGTATGTGCATGTGTGTCTGTATGTATGTGCATGTGTGTCTGTATGTGTGTGTGTGCATGTCTGTATGTATGTGTGTGCATGTCTGTCTGTATGCATGTGTGTCTGTATGTGTGCATGTGTGTCTGTATGTATATGTGTGCATGTCTGTCTGTATGTATGTGCATGTGTGTCTGTATGTATGTGCATGTGTGTCTGTATGTATGTGCATGTGTGTCTGTATGTATGTGTGTGCATGTCTGTCTGTATGCATGTGTGTGCATGTGTGTCTGTATGTATGTATGTATGTGTGGATGTGTGTATGTGTGTGTATGTGTGTCTGTGCATGTGTGTGCATGTCTGTATGTATGTGTGTGCATGTGTGTCTATATGTGTGTGTGTGTGCATGTCTGTCTGTATGTATGTGTGTGTGTGTGTGTGTCTGTATGTGCATGTGTGTGTGTGCATGTGTGTGTGTGTCTGTGCATGTATGATTGCATGTGTGTGTGTGTCCATGTATGTCTGTATGTATGCGTATGTGCATGTGTGTCTGTATGTATGTGCGTGTATGTCTGTCTGTATGTGTGTGCATGTATGTGTGTTTGTATGTGTGTTTGTATGTGTGTGCAGCATGTGTGTGCAGCATGTGTGTCTGTATGTATCTGTGTGCATGTATGTGTGTGTGTGTGTGTGTGTGTGTATGTATGTCTGTATGTGCGTGTATGTATGTGCGTGTATGTCTGTATGTATGTATGTATGTGTGTGCATGTGTCTGTATGTGTGTGTGTGCATGTGTCTGTACGTATGTAAGTATATGCATGTGTCTGTATGTGTATGCATGTGTCTGTATGTGTGTATGTCTGTGTGTATGTGTATGCATGTGTGTTACTTTTAATCCAGACCCCCCCCCCCCATTCTTGTACCATCAGAACTGCTTTTGTGGTGCTTGTGTGTGTGATAGCAGCCAGGACTGCTGCTCCTCTGAAAAGCAATCCATATACAGATCGCTTTTCAGAGGCATTTGAAAGGTGGTAAAGAGGCATTATGTTGCCTCCTCACCACCTGTTTTAAGCCCGTAAATGTAGCATCACTATACCGCAACTGTGCAGTCTACACAGTTGCGGGGTAGTTGCAGTGCAGGCCCATTCACCCTGAGCATACCTCCAGCTGCAGCCACAGCATGTGTACACCCCCAGCTGCTCCCTCTGCAGCTAAAGGGGGAGAAGTTGGGGGTGGTAAAAACAGCTTAACCATGTAGTTTTACTGCCCCTCCAATAAGCCCTTGGTTGACATCTGCATGGCTGCATGCTGTGTGTAGGGCAGCCCATGCATTTCAATGGGCTTCCATACCCACAAAAATGCAGGGAAAGAAGTCCCAGAGCTTTTTTTTTTTTTTTAATTGCGCTGCACCAAAAGCACCCCATGTTTCCAATGTGTGGGGTACCATTAAGACTTAACGGTACCCCTAAAGAACAGAGCATTCGTCTGTGTGTCAGGCAAACGAGCGCGACAAAGGCACGAGAATTTTTGTTGGGCCAGGTATGAGTGCTCGAATGACCGAATTTTAATGGTTCAAAGAATGTCAGGCAAAATGGTCGGCCCTCACACATGTTCACTTCATCGAATCTGGCCCTCTTTGAAAAAAGTTTGGACACCCCTGACCTAAGCCTAAGGTAACCAAAAAAAAGTAATGTATTTCTTGCTGACAAACTTTAACACACCAAATCTGTTTTAAAAAAATAAAACAATATTAGAACTATTTTTTTGGCCTTAGTTCACACCAATGCAATTTGACAGTTCAAAATGGCATAACGAGTTGCACCTTATTTTCAGCCATTGAAACATTAAAATCATTGGCACTCAAGTCACAGCGACTTTGAAGTAGGTCCCTGTACTACCTTTTTACGATTTCATTTTGACTTGCATTGACTTCTTTTAACCACTACAATACAGGGCACTTTCACCCCCTTCCTTCCCAGCCCAATTTTCAGCTTTCAGCGCTCTAGCGCTTTCAGTGGCAATTGCGCGGTCATGCTACACTGTACCCAAATGAAATTGTTATCATTTTGTTCGCACAAATAGAGCTTTATTTTGGTGTTATTTATTCACGACTCCGTTTTTTTTTTTTTGCGATATAAGCGCAAAAATTGCGGAAATTTGGAAAAAAAACAATATTTTCTTTTTTCTATTTGAAAAGAAATCCAATAAAATCAAATTTTGTCATAAATTTAAGCCAAAATGTATTCTGCTACATGTTTTTGGTAAAAAAAATTCCGTTAAGTGTATAATAATTGGTTTGTGTGATCACGGACATATGTACGCAAATGATCATGTACATATGTGTGCAGGTGATCACGTACATATGTGTGCAGATAATCATTGGGACATGTGATTTTAGTGGGACATATGTGGGGGACATGTTTTTATTATTAGGGACATGTGTTTTTATTATTTGGGGACATGTATGTTTTGGGGACATGTGTGTTTTGGGGACATATGTGGGGACTGTGTTTGTACTGTGTGGTGTGTTGTGTGTTTACACTACACTGATGATCAGTGAGTAAAAAGCTGTAAAAAGCAGCCCATACTCACTGATCATCAGCCGGCTGCAGCGTTCTGCTCTCCTCTCCTCAGCGGTGACTTCCGTGTGAGGAGAGGAGAGCCGATTGCCTAGCAACCGGCTGTTTGTTTACATCACATGACAGCCGTGATTGGACACGGCCGTCATGTGATCAGGAGGGCCAATCACAGAGCCCTCCTGCCGATCTGAGATGTGCCGTGTCCGGGTGACACGAGCACATCGGGATCGCGCCGCTGCGCGGGCACGCGCGCGCGCGATCCCGCTACTCCTGAAGGACGTTCCTGAACGTCCTATCAGGAGTAGACGGCTCCCACCCGGCCGTATATATGCATTGGCCGGGTGGGAAGTGGTTAAACAAAGTAGCAAGTTGCAATTAAACCACCGATGCAAATTGCACTGATCTGCAGTCTGGAAACTGTGCTAAAGTAGCGCGATTTCAAAGCCACACTGGTGTGAACCAGGGCTTAGCCTTTGGGACTGAATGTCTAAGGCCGCGTACACACGCGGGGACTGTTCGCTGAAACTGTCCGCTGAAACCAAGTTTCAGCGGACAGTCCGCTCGTGTGTGGGCTTTCAGCGGACAGTTTCAGCGAACAGTCCGCTGAACAAGGTTTTTCGGAAATTCCGAAAAACTGTCCGCTGAAACCTTGTTTCAGCGGACAGTCCCCGCGTGTGTAGGCTTGTTCGTCAAACAAAGTTGCGCGCATGCTCAGAAAGGATTTTCACGCCGAAAGTTATAATGCAGTGTATAGGACGTCGTATTTTTCGTCCCGTCGTACGTGCCGTTCACGTCATCGCGCACGGTTTCAGCAAACTGTTCGTCCGTCGTGTGTGGCCATGTCCGTCCATGCTAATTTTGAGCGGACTGTTTGCCGAAACTGTTTGACGGACAAAGTTGAGCGAACAGTCCCCGCGTGTGTACGCGGCCTAAGGGTTTGTTAACATTGGACACAATGCTTCAAATTTTGCTGCATTTTCAAATGCATGAACAAGATAAATACATGGTTACAGGACCTGTTCAAATACATGCATTGCATAAAAGTCCTGTGTACTACATTTTGCATTCCTTAACCTGAATTTTGGCATTAATGTCAGATGAATGAAATCCACCCCCAAAAAAACACACACATTTATGTGCACTTTTCTGGTGCTATGTCTTGATCAGAGATCACTGTGAACCTACCATAGGGGGCATGTGATCCCTTTCGGTCTATGCCCTGGTTGAAGTTCACTATGAACCTCTCATAGGAGCCATGCAATCCCTTCCTGTCTTTGTACTGGTTGGAGATCACTATGAACCTATCATACATGGGGCCATGTAATCCCTTCTTGGCTATGCTCTGGTTGAAGATCACTATGAACCTAATATAGGGGCCAGGTCATTCCTTCCTGTCTATGTCCTGGTCGGAGATCACTATGAACCTAATATAGGGGCCAGGTTATTCCTTCCTGTCTATGTCCTGGTCAGAGATCACTATGAACCTAATATAGGGGCCAGGTCATTCCTTCCTGTCTATGTCCTGGTCGGAGATCACTATGAACCTAATATAGGGGCCAGGTGATCCCTTCCTGGCTATGTCCTGGTCGGAGATCACAATGAACCTATCATAGGGGCCATGTGATCCCTTCCCGGCTATGTCCTGGTTGTAGATTACCTTGAACCTACTATAGGGGCGATTTGATCCCTGCATGACTATGTCCTGGTTGGAGATCACTGTGAACCTACCATAGGGGCCATGTGATCCTTTCCTGTCTATGTTCTGGTCAAAGAACACTATGATCCCTGCATTGCTATGTCCTGGTCGGAGATCACTATGAACCTATCATAGGGGCCATGTGATCCCTTCCTGTCTATGTCCTGGTCAGAGATCTCTATGAACCTATCATAGGGGCCATGTGATCCTTTTCTGACTATGTGGCCGAGGGGGGAATCCATAGTGGAGAAGGATCTGGAGGTTTTGGTAGATCATAAGCTCAAAACATTGCATTGAAAGTATTCATACCCCATACAATTTTCCACATATTCTCATGTTGCAAGCAAAAACATAAATTAATTTTATTGGGATTTTATGTGATAGACCAACACAAATTGTCACATAATTGTAAAGTGAAAGGAAAATGATAAATGGTTTTCCAAAAATTTTACACATAAATATGTGAAAAAATGTGGCATGCATTTGTATTCACTTCCCTTTACTCTGATACCCCTAACTAAAATCTAGTGGAACTAATTACCTTCATTAGTCACCTACTTAGTAAATAGAGTCCACCTGTGTGTAATCTAATCTCAGTATAAATAAAGCTGTTCTGTGAAGCCCTCAGAGGTTTGTAATGCCGCGTACACACGATCAGATTATCCGGCGGACTTAGTCTGGTGGAAAAACCGCTGGAAAGTCCGCCGGACTTTCCGAATGAGCGGACCTGCCCACACACGACTGGACTAGGTCCTTTTAGAATGAACGGACTTGCCCACACAAGTAGGAAAGTCCGTTCATTTTGAACGCAGCTCCAGGTAGCCAGGACTAGCAAAGGAAGTCAATGTCGTCACCTTCGGCGGCGACATTGACACGTCGCTAGCCCTGTCACCTGGTATGGATTCAAAGGGGAAGCCCTATGCCGAAAAAACGGCGTGGGGGTCCCCCCCTCCAAGGTCCATATCAGACCCTTATCCGAGCACGCTACCCGGGCGGTCAGGAAAGGGAGTGGGGACGAGTGAGCGCCCCGCCTCCTGAGCCGTATCAGGCCACGTGCCCTCATGATGGGGGGGTGCTTTGGGGAAGGGGGGCCGTGTGGCCCCCCCACCCCAAAGCACCTTGTCCCCATGTTGATGAGGACAAGGGCCTCTTCCCGACAACCCTGGCCGTTGGTTGTAGGGGTCTGCGGGCGGGGGGCTCATCGGAATCTGGGAGCCCCCTTTAATAAGGGGGCCCCAGATACCTGCCCCCCCACCCTATGTGAAAGAGTATTGGGGTACAATATACCCCTACCCATTCACCTGGTGAAAAAAAAAAATGTAAATAAAACACAACACAAGGTTTCAAAATAATTTATTGCACAGCTCCAGGGGTCTTCTTCCGTCTTGGGGGTCTTCCTGCCGGACTCCTCCGCTATCTTCTGCTAGCTCTTTTACTAGCGGAGGAGCCCGGCTTTCTTCTTCGTCGCCGCCCGGGGGTCTTCTTCCGATTTCAGGGGTCTTGTCCCCCTCTTCGGTTCTTCTTGCCAGGCCTCCGCGCCTTCTTCCAGCTCTTTTACAAGTGGTGGCCCGGTCTTCTATCACCGCCGCCACCTTCTCTTCTTCTTCTTCGAGATGTTGACTCGTCGCTCTCTCTGGCCGCAATGACAGGGACGCAGTGTGTGGCGGCTTATATAGGGACATCGCCGGGTAATGTCCCCGCCCCTTATGATGTCACAGTCCCAGAGGATGCTGGGACTGTGACATCATAATGGGCGGGGACATCACCCGGCGATGTCCCTATATAAGTCGCTGCACATTACCCCGAAACATGGTGGCAACATCATGTTGTGGGGATGCTTTTTTTCAGCAGGGACAGGGAAACTGGTCAGAGTTGATGGGAAGATGGATGGAGCCAAACACAGGGCAATCTTAGAACAAAACATGTTATGCCGTGTACACAGGAGTGGAATGTCTGACAGAAAAGGTCAGACGGGAGCTTTTCATCGTATATTTTCCAATCATGTGTATGCCCCATCAGACTTTTTACGTTGAAAATTCTGACTGACCTAGAAATAGAACATGTTCTAAATATTTCCGACGGGACCAATTCCTATCGGGAAAACCGATCGTCTGTATGCTATTCCGACGGACCAAAAACGACGCATGCTCTGAAGCAAGTACTAGACGGAAGCTATTGGCTACTGGGTATTGAACTTTCTTTTTCTAGTCCCGTCGTACCTGCTGTACGCCACCGTGTTCTTGACGATCGGACTTTGGTGTGATCGTGTGTACGCAAGACAGTTTCAGCGGAATTCCGTCAGAACTCTGTCGGAAAAACCTTCAGAGTTTATTCCAACGGGAAAACCGTTCATGTATACAGGGCATTAGAGCCTGCAAAAGACTTACTGGGGCGGAGATTCACTTTCCAGCAGGACAATGACCCTAAACATACAGCCAGAGCTACAATGAACTGGTTTAGATCAAAGCATATCCATGTGTTAGAATGGCCCAAAGTCCAGACCTAAATCCAATTAAAGCGGTGTTTTAGCTGAAATTTTTTTTTTTTTAAAGTCAGCAGCTAAAAAAAAAAAAGTAGCTACTGACTTTTAATAAGGAGACTTACCTTTACAGGGCACTTGCGATGTTGGCCGTTGAGGCCGACATGTCCCTCGGTTCTCGGGTCCCAGCGCCACCATCCTCACTAAGGGTAACAGGCAGTGGAGCCTTGCGGCTTCACTGCCCGTTCCCTACTGCGCATGCGCGAGTCGCGCGGTGCTTTGTGAATGGGACGTGCTGTGTTAAGGAACACATAGTTCCCAGACCACAGCGCACCCCATTACCCAGAAGACAACGCGATGAGGAGAGAAGACGAAGATCACCGAGGAACAGGAAGAAGGCAGATTAGGAAGACTGCCTAGCAACAGGGATTTCTGACAAGGTAAAAAAACATTTTTTTTTTCAAATGTTTTTTTTTTTTACATTTTTTTAAGAATATTAATGATCTTTTTTTTTATTTTTTATTTTTTTTTTAGGGTGGCCCTCCACTTTAAGAATCTGTGGCAAGACTTGAAAATTACTGTTCACAGATGCTCTCCATCCAATCAGACAGAGCTTGAGCTATTTTGCAAAGAAGAATGGGCAAAAATGTCACTCTCTTGATGTGCAAAGCTGGTAGAGACATCCCCAAAAAGACTTGCAGCTGTAATTGCAGAGAAAGGCGGTTCTACAACGTATTGCCTCAGAGGGGCTGAATACAAATGCCCCCCACACTTTTCACATATTTATTTATATCATTTATAATTTTGCTTCCACTTCACAATTATGTGCTAATTTGTGTTGGTCTATCACATAAAATCCCAATAAAATACATTTACGTTTTTGGTTGTAACATGACAAAATGTGGGAAATTTCAAGGGGTATAAATAATTTTTCAAGGCACTGTAAGCCAGGGGCCTAGTTCAGTCATAAACCTTGGGCCCCCAATCCTGCAGACAAGTCCCCATAAACATCCTGAAGGGACGCCCCTACTTTTCTAAGTGGAGGAAATGTCTGTTGGCCATTGGGGACACCTGGTCTAGAAGCATCTCGGATGCACAGGGAAGAGAAGTAGTACTCTGGGGCTGCAAGCTAGAGTCTTGCTCTCTGCCCCCACCCTGCTTTGTGTTGTCTGGCTAGTTACACAGTAAGGTTGGACAGCATGAAGCATAGTGGGGGTGGGAGGGGAGAGTGGGACTCTAGCTCACAGCCCCTGGACACCACGTCTCTTACCCAAACTTCTGAGATGCCTGCTGACCAGGTGACTGGTCCAACAGCCGTCTTCCCCACTTTGGAAAATGGGGAACTCCTTTTAGGATGTTTAATGCCGCGTACACACGTCCAGACTTTCCGGCAGATTAGGTCCGACGGAATTAGTCCGTTGGACAATCCGGTCGTGTCTGGGCTAATCCGATCATGTTTCATTAAAAAAATCTGACAAACCTAGAAATAGAACATGTTTCAAATCTGTACGATGGACTCAATTCCTATCGGGAAAACCGTTTGTCTGTATGCTTGTTTCGACGGACCAAAAATGACGCAAGGGAAGCTACTGGCTATTGAACTTCCTTTTTTAGTCCCATCTTACATCATCACGTTCAAAACGAACGGACTTAGTCTGTTCGTGTGTGGCCTAGTGCGTTCGTTCGGAAAGTCCATCAGAATTCCACTAAAAGTCCCTTGGGAAGACCACAGACTTGGTCTGCCGGAAAGTCCGGTCGTGTTTACGCGGCAAAAGAGGTACCTATTTGAAGGTTTGGGAGATTTAAGGGTCGAAGGCTTGTGACTGAACCTGGCCCGTCTCAGGTCTGGCCCTGGAGGTTGAAGCCTTGAAGTAATTACGTCAGAGGTGACGGCAAATGCCAAGGGGGCCACGTGGATGCCGCAATCATGGTCGCAGGGACTGCATGGGGAGCGGTGGGGAGGAGGTGAATACCTGCAACTAATCGACACAAAAATTGGATACGATTTAAACTTGCAGCTTCCAGTGGATCTTGAGATGATCACTGGAATGCTGTCAACATATACAGGAAGGATTGGAGTAACAAGTAAGTGCTGCTGTTGGACTTACCAGACTGGCCGATATTTGTACTATACTGAATATTTTATTCACTTACATTTTTTATCAATTAGGCTTTTTATAAATCAATTAATGTATTGATATTTCAATTTAATATAGATATGGCTTCATCTACAGCACTTTGAACATCCGTTTTAGTGTCATACATCCTTGTTTGTCTGGCACTTCATATCTCACCTTTGGTCACCCAATATGGGGTTCTTTTCACCAGCAAAGGTAACAAGTGTTTAACTGTTATGCTTTTGTACATGTTTTTGCACCTTCAGTATTATCGATTTTCACACACCAGCTCCTCAGTGTCAAGTATCACATCAGATTACAGTCCCATATTTTAATACTTTTTTCATTCTCACACACACACACCACCTCATTTTATAGCATATTCACCATAATAATTTCACTAATTAGGTCACAACACACAGCACACTTATTTTTCACCTCATCACACTAATGGCAATACAATTTATTTTATGAATAAAGCAGCAATAAATAAATGAACAAACTATAAAATAAATTAATAATACCAATCTATATAATTTTGGTACTTGACTATCTACTAGTCTGGTGTCACAAAGCAGTACTGAACTGTCACAAACTGAACCGTCACAGAATATCTGCTGTTTACTCATTGAGATTTTTGAATAGCAAATTGCAGGTGCCTCGTCTTCCCTTTTCCTCTCAAGGTCCAAAAGCGTGGCCCCTTGTAAGCCCTGTGGACTATGGACTGACCTGGAGGTTGCGGAGGGGACATGCGGAAATCTCTGGATCAATTAACGCAACCGTTTTTAGCAATTCTGGTTGTGCGATACATTCTTACCTTTCCATCATGTGAATGGTAACTATATCACCACACATATGGAGATGTATTTTTCCACAATATGAAATGTCCAGAAATGCTTTGTATACTGCAAAATGTCAATGTCTAAATAAGAAATCTTTCTTGATATATTTCCCTAGAATAATAAATCCCCCTGAAGAAGACCACAAATGAAAGGGTCGAAATGCATTGCAGTATTCATGTGGATAGCAGTGTTGTAATGTAATTTGCAAACCAAGGTCTCCTTGATGTATTGTTTGCCATGAGTGATGGTTGACGTTGTTGTTTGTGTCGCTAACAAGAGCCTATATTTTAAACTCGTTGTACATTTGAATTTATTTTTTGACTTAATAAAAGATCTTTAACTAATTATCTCTTTATTAATATACTGCTGCTAAAAAAAAAAAAACCTGGGGGAACTCTTCCATTTTGGGTGTGCAACATTGTTGATTTCCATATATGTGTCCTTCCATTTAGAAAGGAACTCTTCTTGGCTTTAGAGGCAGAAGGAGTCTTTCCAGATTCCTTTTAGGCTTTCTCTGCTGGGGAAATGAAAACTCTTCCCGCCAGTGAGGTCCTTCATGGAGAAGTCTAAGGCCTCAGTCACATGTGGCGTATGAATCTGTACCCTATGTGAGAACTCTTTCCAACAGTGAGGTCCTTCATGGAGAAGTCTAAAGCCTCAGTCACACGAGGCGTACCCTGTGTGGGGGCTGCGTTTACCACAAAAAGGACATCCATGCGGGTGCTGTTGCGCAGACGCATCCTGGATGCATTCGGGGCCATGCACCTGTATCCACACGGATGTCACTTTGGGAACAAATGCTGCACCCCAGTTGACAGCAATTCCTAAACAGGATGCTGATACTGGGTGCGCCCGCCGCGATTGTCTCACAGAGAGGATGAACGGGGAAATCACTCCCTAGGACACACTTAACCCCTACAGCGCCACCTAGAGGTTAACCCCTTCACTGCCAGTCACATTTACACAGTAATCAATGCATTTTTAATCACACTGATCACTGTATAAATGTGAATGGTCCCAAAATAGTGCCAAAAGTGTCCGCCATAATGTCACAGTTGTAAACTGAGGGACATTTTTTTTTTTAATATATATATATTTTTGGGGGATATATATTATAGCAAAAAGTAAAAAATAATGATTTTTTTTCCCCAAAATTGTTGCTATTTTTTTGTTTATAGTGCAAAAAATAACAACCGCAGGGGTGATCAAATACCACCAAAAAAGGCTCTATTTGTGGGAAAAAAGGAAGTCAATTTTGTTTGGGAGCCATACAGCACGACCGCACAATTGTCAGTTAAAGCGACACAGTGTCAAATCGCAAAAAAAAAAACACTCTGGTCTTTTGCCAGCCAAATGGTCCAGGGCTTAAGTGGTTAAAAATTCCCATTACTGATATTTTATTCTCCGGGGCCTCTGCTAACAAAAAAATATGTAATGTTTGGGCATCTAGGTAATTTCCCAGCAAAAAAACTCTTATTTTTACATATACGAGAGAAGGGTCAGAATTGTTCTAGTAAGCAAGTGGTAACAGGTGCTTTAGTACTATGCACTGGTATGAAGCCAGTGTAAAAACAAACCAGTATTCACCATAATACCAATGTACTAGGAAGGTCTCCATTTTCTGTGACTGAATGAAGCCACATTTCTCCTCACACCTCGCCCAGCAGGCCCTATGTATAATACTGGCCATGTCTCCCACTAATGTGCTGCTAATACAGCTTAGTAGACACATACTGGAGAGGTTGGGGCCCGTGCTGTACATAGCTATGGAGGGAACAACACATTCCTTCCACATTATTTCAGTCACACAGAAGAGGACTCGCTCAGGCCGTTCCCTCAGCGTCACACAACAGCCGTGTGCGCCATGAGAACGATTCCCGCACCCCGATTGGATAATCCATTCATCCTCACGAGGTGACGTCAAGTGGCACCCTATAAAAAGCCGAGCGGCGGCGCCCAGTGTTTAATCCTGAGGTGTTGAGAGATAAAATGTGTCGTCTTCATCTACAGTTATTCACCGGAGTTACAGTCGCCGATCCCACCATCAGACACCTCGAACCTTTACCGATAGCCCATTTTAGCAGTATTCCTGAGAGACGCTTTAGTAAAAAGTGCTCATCTATCGGCTGATTCCTACTACACCGCGGCCATACACAAGGAAACCACCGGCTTCGCCGGACACCGGGTACCAGAGCGGAGAGAAGCGGCTACTGTGGGGTGGTAGACATGCCTAAGCCTAAGAAAAGGAGCGCCAGAGCCGCGGGTGAGTTGAGGATATCGGGTGTAGATCAGGCCTGTATGTGGCGCATGGAATGCCGGGAATGGTAGTTCTCCCGCTCTCGCTCAGGATTCGATCACGTGGGAGGCGGGTTGGGCCCAAACTACAATTCCCACAAGCAGCGGCCTGATTAAGCCGGTATTTGTCTGCTTTCCAGGCTGTGAGGTGGCGGTGTGCGGGAATACACGCGCTGGTTTCTGCATTGGATATCGGCCCTCTTTACTGAACAATTCATGCAAATATACCTTCTAATTAAATGACAGTTGTGATATCTTTTCCATGTCAAAAACAGCTTTTTTTTTTTTTTTGTTTTTGCCACAAATTGGAATCCCCCCACTTTATATCCCTTTTGCGTTTTGGCTCTGCAGAATAAAATGTTTGCAATTTGTAGTGTCCCATGATATTTGTGCAGCTAAGTGCAATTTTTGGGTCAAAAAAACCCCACTAAAATGCAATGTTTTGGTAGAAATATATAAAAGATGATGTGCCAAGTAAATGGATACCGAATGTGTCCAGATTTAAAATTTTTGCATGGCCATAAAATGGTGATCGCTACCGTACTTGCACCGTTACAGGTCAGAGTTTGGCTCCATTCCAGGCTCGCTGGCTAAATCGGACGATCCCGCCTGCGATTCCAGAATTGTGGCAATACTTGGGATGTGATTATTAATGGCACCCCAATTTTGCCGCGTTTGTCTCCTGATGAATCGCGAAGCTGTCGCCCAAAATAAGCGGTTTAGGAGTTATTTGCCCGAAGTCAGGCACCGCTGTCTATGGCGCATACGCACTGAGCGCGGCATTGTCAATGAAGAAGTTGCCGCGCGTTGGCTCCCGTGCGCATGCGTGGGAGTGACGTCATTGCGGCTTCGCGGAATGACAGCGGCGGAGCTGCAAGACCCCACCGAGAAGATGGATGTGTCGGACTACAGGGGACAGCGGTGACATCGCTGGCTCCTGTGTCAGGTAAGTGACACATAATGTACTACTATGCGATGCATAGTAGTCCATTATGCTTTGCCTTTGCAGGGAATGAAAGAGGAAGTAAACTCATCAGAGTTTACTTCCTCTTTAAAGTGGCTGTAAACCCTTACAAACCACTTTGACCTACAGGCAAGCCTAGATTAAGGCTTACCTGTAGGTCTAAGAAATATCTCCTAAACCTACACGGTTATCATATTTACTAAAGACAGGAGGCGCGCTGTCGCTGTTGGCAGCATGCCGCTGCTAATGCGATATGCCGTTAGTGGCAGCTCCCGCGCACATGCGTGGGAGTGACGTCATCGCTGCTCCGGCGCTGTGAGTGGCCGGAGCAGCGATATCTGGAAGATGGACGCTCTGTACTACAGGGGACAGCGGTGACATCGCTGGCTCCTGTGTCAGGTAAGTGACACATAATGGGCTACTATGTGATGCATAGTAGCCCATTATGCTTTACCTTTGCAGGGAGACAAACATGAAGTAAACCCATTGGTTTGCTTCCTTTTTAAGTAGTGGCATCCAAAACGTGTCGTGTTTTGCTGTGATTCTGCACTGCCTAGGTGTAAATGGAGCCTAAGGCTGCTTTCACAGGTGGACGTTGAAACGTCACTAGTTTTAGCATGCTATTCGGGCGCTTTTAACCCCCGCCAGCAGCCTAATAAAGGTTTAAATGCACCCGTGTAGGGCTTTGCAGACGCTTTGGCTGCGGTACCCATTCATTTCAATGGGCAGGTCCACTGCCCAAAAGATGCTGCTTGCAGGACTTTTTCTAACGTCCTGCAAGTGCACCGCCCCAGTGTGAAAGCCTGAGTGCAGGGGAAGCATTTTTCAGGCGCTGTCCACTTAAAGACCAGGCCTTTTTTTCATATTCCGTGTTTACAAGTTAAAAACAAGTTTCTTTTTGCTAGAAAATTACTTAGAACCCCCAAACATTATAATTTTTTTTCTAACACCCTAGAGAATAAAATGGCGGCCGTTGCAATACTTTCTGTTCCACCGTATTTGCGCAACGGTCTAACAAGCGTACTTTTTGAAAAAAATACACACTTTTTGAATTAAAAAAGACAACGGTAAAGTTAGCCCGATTTTTTTTTTTTTTTTTTTTTTTTATTTAGATTGTGAAAGATAATGTTACGCCGATTAAATTGATGCCCAACATGTCACGCTTCAAAATTGTGCCTGCTCATGGCATGGCAACAAACTTTTATCCTTAAATCTCCATAGGCGACATTTAAAAAATTAATGTGCATGTTTTGCGTTCGAGGTCTAGGGCTAGAATTATTGCTCTCGGTCTACCAATCTTGGTGATGCCGCATGTGTGGTTTGAACACCCTTTTCATATGCAGGTGCTACTCGCGTATGTGTTTTCGCTTCTGCAAGCGAGCTCCGTTGGACTTTTATTCCTATTACAAGGAATGTAAACCTCCCTTGTAACATGACAGTACCTCTTAAATATGAGATCTGGGGTCAAAAAGACCTCAGATCTCATATTTGCACTTAAATGCAAAAAAAATTGTCATTTTGAAAAAATTACGTATAAAAAGTGCCTTTAAGAAGTATGGGCAGAAGTGACGTTTTGATGTCTCTTCCGTCCTGCTATAGTATGGAGACAGGTGGGGGCCATCTTCCCCTCACTCGTCTCTGTACCTAGCAAGGAGACAAACTCAATCGCCTCCGCCACTGCAGACTCCTCTGGTAAGCGGCAGATGGCACAGGGGGGGGGCCCCCTCTCCTGCCACCATTGAAAGTGATCTTGTAGCGAATCTGCCACAGAGACCACTTTTATCTTGTAGCCAGCTGAACACGGGGATACTGGGGTTATGGCAGCTAGCTGCTGCCGTAACGATATTCATCCCAAAAGTAGGGACGTACATCAGCGTGCAGTGGTCAGCAAATGGTTAAATGTCCAAAAGCGCCTGTAAAAGGGTTATTAAAGTGATTGTAAAGCTTTGGTTTGTTTTTATTTTTTATACTTGTTTTTTTGCACATTTGCCCAGCTCCTCCTCCTTTTCTGGGGTCCCCCCACAGTGCTCTTGGTACCTCCTCTTCGAGTGCCCCTACGGACAGCTGCTTTCCATGGGGCACTCGTGCGGGCATGCTCCCTAGTCCTGCTTCGCCCATTGACATTGGCCCAATGGAGGTTCTGGGACCTCCATGAGGACAGTTGAGTTTGGGACACATATTGGGGGAGGGCACACTACAGGTAGAAGTGATCGGGCAGGGTTACAGCTGCCTGAATCTTTTTACTAGAAAGCCAGGAGTAAGGCTTCACGTACACTGCTGTTAGTAAATGGACGTTTAGGAGTAGTTGGGTGTACATGTACACCGGGTCGTTTTCTAGGCAGTTGAGTTTAGAAGCATTTTTAGGAAAGCAAAAAAAGCCTGCAGGGTGGATGTTCAGAGGCATTTGAAACTCCAAATGCCTCTAACAGCTTGTAAATACAGTAACTCATTTAGCTGTGTCTTTTCATTTTTGACTATCTGAAAAAAAATTCTATCTAAATGCAAATGTAGCAAAATGGACGTTTTTAAATGTCGTTTACAGTCTGTCAAGTTAAATTGTCCAGGGGAGGTTGTAAGGCCCCATTCACAGCTCAGTGTTTAGAAGCCTGAGCCTCTAACACTGGAGGAAACAATTTGCTAATGGAGATGGTTCACATCACTCCATGTCGCCTGAAGCTCAAAAGTTTGTTTTGGAGCATTTTTGTAGCTCGATTCGGGCAGATTTAGGTGTTTCTGCTTTTTACATTGGTGACGTTTTGACCTGTGTTAAGTCGCTTAAAAAAAAGTGGCAAAACGCACAAATTTCCAACTGAAAACTATAAAACCGGGTGTGAATGCAGCCTTAAATGTCCCGTTTACATTAAGCCTAAAAACAGAAAAATGTTTACTTGCTAGCAGTACCATGAGCCGGACACTAAAAAATATTATATTATACAGGATTTGTAGAGCGCCAACAGTTTGCACAGGGCTTTACAACACGTGGGCAGACAGTGGATACAATACGGGAGGAGGAATCAGAGGCCCCGCCTCATTGGAGCTTAGAATCTAAGAGGGAGGCTCAAGTGATACAAAAAGTAATAGCTGTGTGGTACAGCGTTCTTGTTCAAAAACTACTAGAAAATTACTTGGAACCCCCAAACATAATATATAAAGAATAGAGAATAAAATCGTGGTTGTTGCAATATTTTATGTCACACTATTTGAGCAGCGGCCTTTCAAATGCATTTTTTGGGGAAAAAAATACTTTAATGAATAAAACAAAAAACTAACCAGTAAAGTTATATAATGTGAAAGATTTTACATCACGGGAATTGTGAGCTCCTTTATTCTAAGAAAAAAAAATTGCGATTCTCATTTTGGCCAGAATCGTGCAGCTCTAATGCACACACTATTTTATGGCCCTGTAATCAATTTTTTTTTTCTGCCTCCTTGTAACCTTTCCTGATCTCCTGAATCCCCCTTTCTCCCCTCACTACTGTTTGGAATAAGCAGTATACACTTTACATACGTAAAGCCAACCATGGACCGTTCACTTCTCTGCCGGTTCAGCAGGGGACCAGCTGAGATTCAAACTGTGTATGGGTCGATCAACTTTGGTACAACTAGCCTGTTTTGGTTTTCATGCGATTGCTTGTCTCTGTTTTAGTTCCTCCATTAACCTAACTAAATTCTGACAAGTTCTTCTGACACAGAGGAAAAAGGTGGCGGGAACGATCTCCAGACAGCCTGTGATTGACAGCCCCACAGGAGAACACAACTCTGTGGGAATGTTTCCCCATCAACACAGATTGTGTTGAGGGGGGAGAGAATCAAGCAAATTTCTTTCCTCCAACCTGTGGCTGCAGGAAGGATCACGCTATGGCCAGTTCTAGTTATGCACTCTCTAAATCCCATACTCCATAGCACATAGTATATAACCATTACTAGGATATTGCTTGGAACAAATTGGTGAATTGCTCTGGTTTGTGTTCACAAATTTTTTAAATTTATATTCAGTGAAGACAGCTATACACATGGTTCAAGATCTGTGAAATATCATTGCTCTGGTAAAGAACTAAAACTGAAATATTTACCTCTCAAAGGATATTTAATTCTGATCAAATTTTTTTGCACATAGATCACACTGCCTGGTCATACAGATTCTGGTTTCAAGCAGCAATTCCACCTTATCAGAGTTGTACAGTAACTAGGAGCTGGATGTTTCTTTTGGCTGTGACAAGTGTCTAGTGACAAGTTGGCTGAAAATATTTTCAAGCTGTGGGGTCAAATTGCTGACCTTTATTGCATGCGTTTAGTGTCATTTGACCACTTTGCTGAAAATGGTAAATGCTAGTCTAAAAGCCAGTTATTGTATTTGAATTTCAGCTTGAGCGTGGTATTTTGTGATAAACACGTGCGAATTGTGAAAACTGTCAATTCACAATTTTATCTCATGGCATAAGCACTTTATATTTTAGGAATGTAAAAATGACAAAAGGAATGCCGTGTTGAGACTGTGCATGAATTATCATTTATAAAATGTAAAGCTGTTCATCGGGAGATTGTTCTTGTTGGAGCTGCGTGATGTGACCTGCAATTAGGGGTGCAACGGATCAAAAAACAATCGAATCGTTACTTGGATCAGAGTCACGGATTAGATCATTTTTCGCATCAGCAAAAAATACAAATCTTTCACCCACCAGAGTTTTAGATTTGAGTTATTTTCAACACAAAATGGAGCTTATATGCCAAGTACAGTATTTGTAAATCCGACGGACTGTGTAGATTCTAAATTTTAAAAGCGGCAGCAAACCTGCTGACCTTACACGGTTGCTAATGTGACAGAACGCCTCTGATTTTCACATTTAACTAAAAAATAATGTGAAAATCGGGTGTTCTGTCACATTAGCAACCATGTAAGGTCAGCAGGTTTGCTGCTTTTAAAATGTAACATCTCTCTATCATTGCTGTGCAGGAGCGTGGGATGTAGCAAGATCGTGGCGGTGAAACATCACTTCCTGATGAGACATTGGCCTCCGGGTGTACCAAGATGGACAACACTCCAGAGCTAGGCCGAAGCCGCGGCCTTTCCAAAGCCACGCGATCAGCGGATCGCGTGGTGTGCCGATCCGAACAGGCTGACCCGTTTGGATCACAGATCGGTGACGATCCGTTGCACCCCTACCTGCAATGTAATGGTGCTGGCTCAGGAATGACAATTTTTAACTCTGTGCCAGATATCGTTCTATGAATGAAGGAACTTTAGGAATATTTTGCAGGGTTTTTCATGCATCTTCATTCAGAGTATTCTCTTGGGCAGTGTCCAACTAGCCATGAATGAGCAATTCCTCCATCTATACAAACAAGGCAGATTGGCATAATCAGGAGCTCTCCTGTCAGGTTATTTCATTCTGACAACAGTACAAATGCCTCCAATGTGAGTATTTGGAAAGTAGACACCCTAAGGGTCCTTTCACACTGGTTTTCCGATCAGGTCCACCTGTCAGTAGTTCAGGTCGACCTGATCAGACCCTCCAGTCTCCCTTATGGTTCAGTGGATGTCAGCACACACATGTCCACTGCTATCCGATCCTGCCTGCAAAATTCAGATGGATGGGGGTCCTATTTTCCATCAGTCTGGCGGAATGGATGAAAATGCACAGGTCTGTTTCCGCCCAATTTCCCCAGAGAGAAGAGCGGGACTGTCCACTCTTCATAGTGGAGTGTAGCACTAAACAAAGTACAAGAGAATAAAGAAAAGTCCAAAAACTTGTATGGTAACCCCGTGCGCAACCACCTAAGGCTATACCAATGTTCCTTATTATGAGAACATTAATCTAAAACACCAAAATTGTGTTAATAAAACAATTTGCCAGAAAAAAATGTGCATTAGATATGTCTATAGGACATTTGCCACATTAGGTTATATTACTTTGTGTTCATAAACCAAAATAATCAACCCAAACAAAAGTTTGTTGATGTAAAAATAAAGTCTTTGTTAAGAATAATCAAATCCCACGTGTGTGATCAAAGACTTTATTTACATCAACAAACTGTTTTGTTTGGGTTATTGATTAAGGTTTATGAACACAAAGTAATATAACATTATGTGGCAAATGTCCTATAGACATATCTAATGCACATTTTTTATTTGTGGCAAATTGTTTTATTAACACAATTTTGGTGTTTAGATTAATGTTCTCATCATAAGGAACATTAGTATAGCCTTAGGTGGTTGCACACCATATAAGTTTTTTCTATTTTTTGCACTTTTCTCTATTCTCTTGTACTTTGTTTAGCGCTACACTTTTGTATAGATTGTACGCTTTTTATCAAAAAATATCCATTTGGGTGTGTTGGCAGCTGTTTTTATGTTTGGATAGCGCAGTGTTTTCTTTATTTTTCTGTATACACTCTTCATAGTGGAGTGGACAGGACCTGTCATGCGCATGCTCAGCGGGGATCAACAGAGCACTCCCCTGCTGAGCAAGTGGCATTCACACGCGTGTGTGTGACAGGAGCTTTTGGTATTAAAGCGGTAGTAAAGTCTGGTGTGGTTTTTTATTTTGGGCGGGGGGGGGGGTCCTCCATGCATATACCATAATAGAGCTGCCTAAAATAAGCATCACGATTATTTATTTTTTCTTGGAATAAAGATCACAATTCTCTCACGATTCTCGCAGTGTAGCATCTTTCACATTATACAAAATTGGGCTAATGTTACTTTTTTAAGTGTATTTTTTAAATAAAAGTGTTTGAAAAACTGCTGCGTTAATATGGCGTGACATAAAATGTTGCAACAACCACCATTTTATTCCGTAGGCTCTCTGCTAAGAAAAAAATCATGTTTGGGTGCTCCAAGTAATTTTTCTAGCAGAAAATAATTTTTACTTGTAAGCAACAAATGTCAGAAAAGGTTTGGTTTTTAAATGGTTAACCTTTCCTCATTTACACGCAGGAGTTCTTTCCTTTGATAAAATAATGAAAAGATACTTGGCAGGCTGCCCGGATTTGTTTTCCAAGCTGAGAACTCTCTGCACTTGTTAGATCGTGACATACTGTTTTGAAGATCGGGAAGGGAAAAAAATCACGATTTTGATTCTTGAATCGTGCAGCTCTATACCATAACATACTAGAATTCACAGCACGATGAGCACATTTTGGCCTGCTTACCTGTCAGAGGCCCTCCAGCACTGCGCTGTGATTGATCCGACATATCCCACCCAGGTGCTTCCATCTTTGGCCAATTGAATGGCCAGACCATGATGTTGAAAACATTTCAATAGTCATATACATGACTCTCTTAACAGCTTATTTTTAGATGGTGTAACAATGTTTAGGTGTACATATCCTAGGAGAGGGAGAGGAAAAGGGGGGGATTGGGGGAGAAGGAAGAGTGAGGTTTAGTCCTGGTCTATAGAGGAACAACTTTCTCAATCTCTCCATAACTTAATGTGTTAAAGTGGAATTGCATGGATGAGGCCACAGATCTAATGTTAATAAACCTTGTTTAGCATATGGCTCCAAATCTTCCCATTTCCTTTGACTGACTGTCCCTCAGTAGCAGGTAATGTAACAAAAAAAATGGGAGGGAGGCAGAGGACAAAGGCGTAACAAGGAGGGGGGGGGGGGGTGGGGTGGTAAGGGAGTCGACTGACCATGGCAAGCTAAAGAGGGTAGAACACTAAAGTGTCACACCATTAGCGTGTGATCCCGATTCTGCCTTGAAAATCAGGGGTAATATTGCCCCAGTTGAGAATTGGTTTGCAGGATTCATAAGGTCTTGGTATAGTTTGGATATTTTGAAGATTGTCCAGGCTTCCCATATAGCAGTGAATTTGGAGATAAAGTGAAAGATAAAACCTTGCATAGGAAAACAGTTTAAGAGGCATAGATGGCCTGAAAATCCTAGAAGACCCTTCAAGCGTTAATAATCGCTGCCCCCTTATCATGCAGCCAGTATGGTCAAGCTTTCTTGTACATTCTGGCCAGTTGGTGACCCCTTGTGATGTTTTTTATTTGGTGCAGTGTGTAATTTGTTTTCCTCTGAAGTTGTGCCATATTGAGTACTGTCTTCTGTGACATGGCGCTTTGGGCTTCTGCCCTTTGTTTCTCCCTGCTGTAATCTTGCGCTTTTTTTTTTTTTTTTTTTTTGTGATTACTATGGCAACTTAAGGCTGCAAACTACAGCCTTTTTACATGCTCTGATGTCAGTCATCTTGTGTTACAAAGCCATTTTCTTTGGCTCTGTACTGTTATCTGCTGTGTCCAATAGAAACAGTGGTCAGTGTAGTTCTCGTGTACAAGCAAGTAAAGCTCATTTATAAGGCCTGTTTCACGCAGGAGTACAAAATGCTGCATCCTTTTTTTCTGAAATGAGATTTATTGTTTATGGGACATTGCACACAGCTGAGTAAAGATCAATAATAGTGTTGAGTACAGAGCAGTAAAATAAAAATCGAAAATGTTAAATTTCAGTGCAGTAATTTACTCGTTTTAATGTATGAGTATATAACAATACTAACAGTGAAGAGTGGTACTTGGCTGTACGCTTGCAAACCTTTACTCAACATTACTTAGGTCTTTATACAGCTTTTGGGCCCCTTGCACGTGGCCATTACAAGTTCTTGTGTAAACATCGGTAAGTTTTGACTCCCAGGTACAAGGGGCCTAAATATGCTTCCTGAAGTGTGCTGGTTTTCTGTTTTATCTAAAACGGAGCAGCCATTATATAGTTTATAACAAAATTTTATTTTGTTTAGTTATTTGGACCCCCAGGTTATTTGGCAGCTAAAACTCCTATATTTCCGCTATGCATTTAGTGCCTTTCCTTTGTCTGACATGTTGGCCTCTGCTTTGGTGTTCTCACTCTAAGATCCATAATGGGTCCCATCATTGGCATTGCCTTTACCCTGATACAAATGGGCTCTGCTTAAAACATGTACGTCATCTTTTATTATTTTGAATTGTAATCCAGG
Source organism: Lithobates pipiens (assembly GCF_037356315.1). Classification (NCBI taxonomy): domain Eukaryota; kingdom Metazoa; phylum Chordata; class Amphibia; order Anura; family Ranidae; genus Lithobates; species Lithobates pipiens. Next base: position 215,515,902 of record NW_027507903.1, on the reverse strand, counting down.
GCTCGAAAAATTGCCAGGTTGCCAATGTGACTAGAAACCAGATGTAAGCATAGCAACACTCTCTGGGAATCTCCCATCAAGTTCCCCCTCTTTTGACCCGGCCCGCCCCTATATTACAAACACTGATTGGATGGGCCATGGGTTTATAGCCTGCAATTGCCCTTGGCTGCTGTCAATCGGGCAAAAGGTGTCAGGTGGATGGGCATCCTTGCTTTTGGCTTGGCAGGCAGTAACTGGGCAGTGGTGGCGGCACCTTGGAACCCTGTCGGGATTGACGGGTTGGATAAAAATCTTATATTTTCTTCGAATAAAAGGCTTTTCACGTAAAAATCTATCGAAAGATAGAATGATGGTTTTCTATTTGAGATACATTCATTTAGTTTATTCAGCATGAAGTGAAGCTTGGTTATGTAGCATGAGGCTGTATGTTCTGCAATAGTTACATTTTTGGTAAACCCCTTCAATGAATCCAAGCTCTGCAAGCTGAGAACACGCATTGATGCATTCACACAATTTCTCAGTAACCATGAGATAAAACATAGTTCAGGCATCTTTATTTATCCCATTGTTTTGCAAATCTGTGCACTACAAACTGTATAATCAGTTCTGCTATCGCCATTTTAATTTGACAGCTTATTCTAAATGGGGAAACCTTCATTTTGTTTAAAAATATTAAGGATTCGAAAAAAAAGTGAGATGGGGAGGAGGAGCTGACAGGACAGACGTGCGGTGAGAGCTGCTCCTCCCGGCCCAGGCAATCAGCTGTGGTAATCCCCAGATGAGATGGGATATACCTGATCCTTAAGGCTCGTACCTCGGTGTCTCCAGTGATCCTATACTTCCAGCTTAATCTATCACTTACGCCCCCCTAGAGATACAATTTGTTGAAGTTGTACCTGCGGTGTCTGTGGCTCCCTGGTGGTCCGGTGATGAACGAGAGGCGAGGGCGGTGATTTGGGAAGGTTAGGGCGGTGCGTGCAAGCTCTCTCCGAGCTCAGCCGGAGCCTCTCGAGCCCTGCCTTCAAACTGTTTGAACCTTGCTGACAAGCTAACTACAGACTCGACCTCTGCTGAGCGCTGTGAGTAGCGCCGGAAAACTCTGATCCTGGCGGAGAAAGCCAAGAGGAACAGCGGACAAGTCAGCAGAGATCAGGAGTTCTGCTAAGACCTACCAAGAGCAATAGCCAGTTGGCTGGACAGGGGGGTATTGAACATGGGCTTTCCTAGGTTGCCCCATTGGTCACAGGGGACTGGTGCCCAACGGAGAAGGACATCTCTAAGGACACAGGTCTGGGTTTTTTTTTTTTTCACTTTATACTAGGGCTGAAACAACTAATTGATTATGAAATTAATCGATTACCATTTTCATAATCGATTAATCGGCCAGTAACAAAATGGGGTTAAAGTTAATGAGTCTGATGATGATTACTAGATTGACCCTTTAATAGTATATACACTATATCTCCTCTAATAATACATATAGTATATCTTTTCTAATAGTACCGGTATATATAGTATAGCTCCCCTCTAGTATATACAGTATCTCTCTTCTGTTTGTTATTCTCAGGGTGGATTAGATATTTTGCTCCCTAACCATATAGTTAGTTATTTATATTTACCACTGAATAGAGATTTAAGAATAAATTGCCTTTTAAAACTTTACATATTCTCTTAATTATACACCACACTTTTTTTATTTTTATTTTTGTAAGGTTATTAATCGAAACAATCGGCCAACTAATCGATTATGAAAATAATCGTTAGTCGTGGCCCTAATCTATACGCACTGACTGATATAGACCTAGATTAATTATAAAGGGAGAACGCTATACTTTAAGCAGGTGAACAGGAGGCTTGTTGAAACAAATCACTTTGAAAAATCCTGCAAACCCCCCCCCCCCCCTCCCCCAAAAGCCCAGTTCTGCTCAAATAACGGATATAGGGGTTTTTAAGCACTCAAATCTGCAGACTCAGAAAATTCTATAACAATTGAGCTGGATTTTGGGACACCTAAATTTATGGAACCCAGAATAAATGGTAGCCCAATGGGCAATATGCAACAGTATAACCGATATGGAAGGCGCAAAAGGAGGGTCTAATTGGGATATGCAATTGTGTATATAAAATTACCAACAAGAGGATAGATATAGACTGGAAACCTCTTATAAAGTGGAAATTCAGACATTGAAAACGTCGGAAGCGGATACGCAAAATAAGGTTGATGGTATAGATTCTAAGCTGGCGGACATAAATCAAAAGCTCTCGTTGCTGGAGGAAAAAAAAAAATCAAGAATCTGATGGCTACATAAACCACCTGATGAATATCGCTGACAATTTGGAAAATAGAAGCAGACCAAATATATTAGAGATTTGCCAGAAGCAAAAGGACCAGAAGGGTTGAAAAGCGTATTAAAGGAAATATTTAATATGGTATTAAAGCGACCCGGTATAACCGAAATAGATGCACATAGAGCACAGGGATTTAAAGATAGACCAATGAAACAGATGTGATCTGTAGGATACACTTTTTCCATGTAAAGCAAAGTATTATGGTAGCCGCATGGCAACAAAGAAATTGAGTTTGAAGGTACTCCATTGATTTTTTTTTTTTTTGATTTTTTTGAAAAATGCTTGGTCAAGGGAATTTTCAGACCATGTATGTGGTTTTCATTCAGAAATTATATTAAACAAACAATTCTTTCATTCAGCGAATGTACAAACGATTTTTTGTCTGAATATTCTCCTCTGAAAATTGATCCGTGTAGCCAGCATAAGGCTCGGTACACGCCTATGCAGTTTGCTTTTGATCTGTTTCTGCAGTGCTTTTTGCTGTGCGTTTTTGATTTCTGCACGTGATTTTACTGCAATTTGCATTTTTTTGGGCAGATTAAAAAACACAAATTGCTTCAAAAACGCATAACATGCTTTCATGCAGCTTCTCCATTGAAGTATATTGAACCAAAGAAGCACTGTTTGGCATAAAGTCCCTGACCCTTTACAAATACGCAGCGCATGAAAAAAAGCAGATATGAACGTGTCCCATAGGAAACCATGTAAATGAACTGTAGTGCAGTTCTGCAAAAAGAACCAATAAACACATAGGTGTGAACCAGGTCTAAGACCTTTAGTAACATAATTGGGTTAAAAAGACTAAAATGAGCCCTTTATAGTAAAAAAACAGATAATCACTACTTTAACCACTTGCCACCCGCCATATAGCAAAATGACGGTGGCAAAGTGGTTGTAATATCCTGACCAGATGTCATATGACGTGATCAGGATATTAAGCCGCTGCGCGCATCGCGGCGATCGTTGTTGCTGGGTGTCAGTCTGACACCCTGCAACTACGATCTCGGTAAAGAGTCTCCAACGGAGACTCTTTACCACGTGATCAGCCGTGTCCAATCACGGCTGATCAGTGTAAATAAGAGCCGGTGATCGGCTTTTCCTCACTCGCATCTGTCAGACGTGAGTAGAGGAGAGCCGATTGGCTGCTCCTCTGACGGGGGGTCTGTGCTGATCAATTATCAGCACAGCCCCCCCCCCCCCCCCCCCGAGGATGCCCACACTAGACCACCAGGAGATGCCCAGCACCAGTTATGCCCCCTAGACCACCAGGGATGCCAATCAGTGCCCACAATGGGCATTGTTTGGCACTGGCATCCATCCATACAAAACTTTAAATTACAATGCCACCTATCAGTGCCCATACATGCTGCCTATCCATGCCACTTCATTGGTGCCCGTCACTGCAGCCCCATCAGTGAAGGAGAAAACTTACTTATTTACAAAGTTTTGAACCAAACAAAAAACATGAGGTTTTTTTTTTCAAGATTTTCTGTATTTTTTTTTTGTTTAGCAGAAAATAAAAATCCCAGAGGCTATCAAATACCACCAAAAGAAAGCTCTATTTGTGGGAACAAAATGATAAAAATTTAGTTTGGGTACAGTGTAGCATGACCACGCAATTGTCATTAAAAATGCGAGAGTGCTGAAAGCTCAAAATTGGTCTGGGCAGGAAGGTGTATAAGTGCCCTGTATTGAAGTGGTTAAGGGGTTCATTTTTTTTTTTCTGTAATATTTACAGTAGTGATTATTTGCTCTTTTGGTACTTTTGGGCTAATTTTAGTTTATTTTTATTTTTTTTACCCCATTATGTTACTGGCCGATCGATTATGAAAATGGTAATCTATTAGTTGTTTCAGCCCTAGAATGGATTATTACACATGTTGGTTATGTCTACAAATGTAGATGCAAGAAACTTTAATCTACACATAAATTAAAATGGAAACACTCGTTTGGTTAATATGATAGATAATGCACTAATTCACAATAAATCACTTGGGGTGGCTGGTTTGATATAATATGCCATGGAGATTTTTAAACATCCTGGTTTTGGGAATTAAATGGCAGAGGCTGGGAGGGAAGTAGGAGGTAAATTGGTAACTCCGCTTTTTTTTTTTTTTTGTTTTCTTTTTCCTCTTTCCCTTTCTCCCCCCCATGACTGGTGTGTGTGTGTGTGTGTGTTTGTGTGGGATTTTTTTTTTTCTCGCCTCCCTATAGTGTTTTCCTTTCTTTACCTGTATATGCTCTATTAAGGGGAAATGTTATAATAAAGATGCCTGGACATGCTCTCTCTGAGGGAGGTTACCTTCAAATCCCCCAGGTGAGGGACCTTACTTGTAAGGGTAGACTTAACGTCAAGTAGGTAGAGAGGGGTTGATGTGGGAGGGTGTTTTGAATGTGATTAAAAGTGGGTGAGTGAGAGTTGGGGTGTTAGTATTTGATTCAAAGTTTTATATTACTTCCCTTTTTTATTTTATTAAATTTTTTCTTCCCCTCTTCTGAAGTCCTGCCAATATGGTAAAAATATGTTCTTGTAATATTAGGACTAAATGCAGCCTCAAAGATCACAGGTTCTGTATTCTCTTCATAGACAAAATGTTGGTATTGTCCTTTTTTCAGGACTCATTTTCATTTATACCATATACCCTATATACAGAATGGATATTATCCAACCTGGTATCATGATTCCTTTGCCTATTTAAAATCCAGGGGAGTCTCTATAGCAATACCCCATCAAGTAATGGAAATTTATAGAAAGAGGGACGGCAGAGCACTCTTACTGAAAGTAATCATCTATGGTAAAAAATATACTTAAAATTGCCCAATCAGGAGCAGATTAAAGTCAGAACGCAATTCTTAATGGATCTAATGGAAAAAGCAGAAGGGGTAACAATTGGTGGCAACTTTAATTTTGTTCCTGATCAGGAAATACACTACAGCACCCCCAATAAAATGTAGAAATAATGAGAAGAGGAAGTTTAAGGAAATGACTAGATACCAATTAGTTGATATATGGAGGGTTGCCCACACGCTTGAAAGGGACTATACGTTCACGCAAAGGTTCATGGAACATATCATAGAATTGATTCTTTTCTGATAAACCAATTGGGAATGATTACGGTTTCTTCCTCCTGAAATTGGAAGTGCGATATGGTCCGATCGTGCACCGATATATTTGACGATGGCCGTTACTAACGAGAATAGGGTAAGAGGTTCTTGGAAGTTAAATAACTTATTTGATGAGGTATGTACAACAGAGATTGGGTTAGCAATAACAAATTTTATGAAAGATCATTCGGAGGATACTACCTCTCTTCCTATTCAATGGGAAACCCTGAAATGTATTGTACGGGGCTTGTTTATAAAACATGGGGCGAGATTAAAAAAGATAAAGGGGAATAAAATAACGCAGCTCTTGAATGATATAAGTAAACTGGAAAAGCAACACAAAAAAATCCATCTCAGTAGAAACTGGTGGAAATAACAAAAAAAAACAGAACTGAGAACCCTGTTAAATGAGCAAACTTTACGGATCAGAGATGAAACCCTTTCCCTATATTACCAACAAGGAAATAAACCCAGTAGATTATTGGCCAAAACATTACGCCAATGAATAAATCGAACACCGATTGCTAAGGTAAAAACTGTACATGACCCAAAAGGGATTTTGAAAACCTTTCTTCCTTTTTTATTCTAGGTTGTATAACATACCAAATAGGTTAGCAGAGAGATCCTGAAGCATTTCAACAAAATGTACGTCAATACATAAAGGACCGAAATACAAATGATAATTGAATCATTAGTGTTGAGGGAAAAGGTCTGGGCCTGGGCGGCTTTACTCCTTGGTTTTATAAAAAAAATTTAAAGATCTATTCCATTTATGAAACAAATGTTTAATGCAGTATCCGCCTCTCAACCTTTTGTTCCACAAGGAATGCAGGCATATATTTCTTATACTAAAACCTGAAAAGGACCATACCAACTGGAAATTATCGACCAATTTCTTTGCCAAATATTGATCTTCAAATTTATTCAAAGGTCATAGCCAATAGGCTTGCTCCGATAATTCCAGCTTGTATACATTTAGATCAAGTGGGATTTGTAAAGGGAAGAGGGGCTAGAGATAATACTCTTAAGATGTTGACACTTATGGAGTATGTCCAGAATCACACCATCCCATCCTGTCTCTTGGCTGTAGATGCCGAGAAAGCGTTTGACAGGGTGGGATGTTTTTTTCTTAAAGAGGCATTGGAACAATGGGGAGTGGGCCCAATGCTTCTGGAAAAAATGATGGTTTTATATCAAAAGCCTATAGCCAAAATACGAGAAAACGGTGAAATATCTGAGCCAATAATTATATCCAATGGAGCTCGGCAAGGATGTCCCCTGTCTCCATTATGTGCTTGTTATGGAACATCTAGCAATAACAATTCGGAACAAAGATATACAGGGAATAAAAGCAGGGGAGAAGGAGTATAAATTATCCATATATATTGACGATCTATTGGTATACATTACAAATCCATTAGTAACGCTACCGAATTTAACTGTTTCGCTAAAGTGAGTAATTTCAAAGTAAACTATAATAAATCGGAGGCACTGAATATTACACTACCTAATGATATGGTAGAACTTGTGAACAACTGCTCCCTTTAAATGGCAGGTTAATGCAATAAAATATCTGGGAACATCCATCCCTAGAGAGCTGGATAAACTTTATGAATTTAATCATCTCCCAATAACGTGTAACATAGACACTTCAACGATATGATGGGGATTTTCTCATGGATGGGTAGGATAAATATTATAAAAATGGATATATTGCCTAAGATTTTATACATATTCCAAACTATACCAATATTTCCCGCAAATAATTTGAATCAATTACAAAAGCAATAGGGAGCTTTGTTTGGGTTGGAAAGCCTGCCAGAATAAGCGGAGCCACGCTAACTCGCCCAAAAAAAGATGGGGGCATGGCCCTCCCAGATATATCGGTGTATCTAAAAGTGGTGTTTGTAACAAGGATTGTGGATTGGTTTCAAAATGCAGATTGTGAACAGTGGGTAAAACTTGAGGTCACGGATTTTGCGATGCCCTTTTTAGTGGCATCGACATTGAAGGTATGGGATGGTTTGAGACAGGGAAAAAGATCAACGTGTGGGCCCAATGACACCCCCCCCCCCCCCTCTTTTGTAACCCAGAATTTCCACCAGTAATGGAGGTAGGGACTTTTCTAAAATGGCAAAGAGGAGATACTAGGCTGATAGACAATAGAATGTGATAGACTAGTCCCACTCGATTCTCTAGGTGTGGAATATAAGGTTAAGTGGATACAATATTGGCAGCTTCAAAAATGTTCTTTAATGAGAGACATAATTAACAGACGTTTTGACTGATCTCAAACAAATTTTTAAAAGAGCAAATCTGAGAATAACAGACAGCAGATAACCTATATAAAAAAAAAAATGTGAGGAACTAGGGATTGATATCCCCAAAGAAAAATGGGATAAAGCATTTGAAGTAGTGCATAAATTATTGATATCTAGTAGATGCCAAGAGGAACTATAAAATACTAGCTAGATGGTGTAGATGTCCAGAAAATGAAGACTTATGTTGGAGCTGCAGAGGGGCAAGAGGTAAAATGTCACACATTTGGTACTATTGTCCCGGGGTCCATAATTTTTGGGAAAAAATATATAAAATTTATACGGCAATGACGGCTATACAACTACAACCCGACATATTAACATCGGTCTTATCAATGACCCCAGGATCTGTTAAAAAGATAAAGGGTATCCTAAAATACTTTCTAACGGCGGCACGTACCATTATAGCTAGGAAGTGGAAAAGTAGGGTAAACCTTAACTTAAAAGAATGGGAGATAGAGATGGGTGAAATGTGTGCCCTGGAGGAGAGGATAGAGGTTGAAAGGAATAAAAAGACAACGTGGTGGATGTGGACAGAATTTACCACCCTACAGCTCCTAGACTAAGAAAATCAGTATGAAAGAAAGAAGGGAAGTTTTTCTATTCCCACCCTTTTGGAATGGATGGGGTAGAATGGAGGAATGAAAATATATGGATTTAGATTTAAATAGATAAATGAGGTATAGATTAATGAAATGACAAGGACAGTAGAAGGTAATTCCTATTTGGTGAATGTTTACATTTGTAAAAAATGTTTTGTTAAAGATATAAAAAATATCAAGGATTCTAACTACCAGCAAGAATACGATTTTAAGTCTTTACATTTAAAGAGCACCTGTTATTTCAGAACCATCATGGCAGTGCCTGCTGCCACGTCCCTCACCTTGTCACTGCTGCATCACCAGCTGTCCCATTAAAGTGAATAGGACTGCCGGTGAGTCAACAGCGGGTCAGATGAAAGTTGCTCTTTAAAATTATGATTTTAATTGAGTTGATTTAAATCAATCCTTTTTTACTAGTGATTTCAATTGAATCCACCCTGTTGACTGACCTCTCGTCATTGCCAGTGGTGGGGAGGGATGGTCTTCCTGGGGGTTTGCTTTTATAGGGTATGTTCTCGCAACCTCCCTCCTATAATCTGCTTCCTGTCCACCTACAGTACATTTTACTGCAAGCAGGTATCATGAACAGGCTGGATAATGAACATGTACATCATCCAGCCTGTTCTGGGTTAGGGGCGCGCATGTGTGCTCTCTGCTGATCCACGATGACACTGGCTACAGCAGGATTTTGCTAGCAGGTCCCAGACATTGATTTATGGCCGGCTGATTGGCTGTAGCCAATCAGAGCACAGTCCTGTTTACAAACTGTGTGCACAGGTCCGATCTTTGGTTTTAAAAAAACAAACAAAAAAAGCTGACTTTAGCTGGCTCCTATATTCAAAGCAATTTTGTCAAGCCTTGTATGCTATAGCCTCATTTCTGCAAATCATCGCTGTGTGCTTATTCATCCTTTTTGCTGTCATGATAAAGATATGATGCAGACAGCTGATGTCATATATGCAGAAATCAGCTGATGGTGTGCAGCAGTAGATAAAGGGACGTTGGGAGGAAAGCTGTAAGTGAAGGCAGAAATGGAACGTTGGAAAGATCAATGGTAATTTTTTTTATTTGTTCCAATATGTGGGTTATCTTGCATTGTACCAAATTTTTATTTACATTTAGTTGTAAATGTGTGTGTGTGTGTGTGTGTGTGTGTGTGTGTGTGTGTGTTTTTTTTTTTTAACAATTTGTCAATGGAATAGACTTTTTGTGTGTAAGTGAAAAGTTTAAACACTGAACCTTTTTCTGACATCTGTGTGGTTTCAAGTTAAAATCACTTTTTTTAGCAAAAAAATATAACCCCCAAACATTCTATATATATCTATTATTTTATTTTTATTTTTTTTGTGAGGGAATAGTGATCTTTTTATACCAAGCAAAAAAAAATGTGATTTTTCTTTTTGGCCCGAATCATGCAGCTCTAGTGCATACTTGATGATCTTGGGGTTTTTGAGACCTGAAACTGCTTAATATGGTGAAACTGGCAGCTTAAATTTGTTTTGTTTTTCAGGGGTGGTCTTTGTGCGCTAGAAGTGCTGGAAATGTGCACATTTTGGGAAGACTTCCACTTGTTGGGATTTTGAGCAACAGAATTCAGCTTGCAGGAGAATTAAGGCTTTCATGAAGACTAAAGCCTCGTACACACGATCAGATTGTTTGCAGGGAATTGTCTGACAGACTGTTGGCCTAAAATCTGACTGTTGGTACGCTCCTTTTGACAATTCAACTTTCTGCCAACAAATGTTGGATGGCATGCTAGTAAATTTTCGGCGGACAACGGTCTGCCAGATTTTCTGATGGTCGGTACACAAGTCCATAAAGTCAAAAGTATAAACGTGCATGCTCGGAATCACTGCTCACCAAACACTAAATTAGCAGAAGAGGCCCAAAGGGTGGTGCTCAAGAGCTGGAATTCCTAGTAGTACGTCACTACGTTCGTTGTTGGCTGAGAATTGTACCATTAGTATCAAAGACAAGTTCCTGGCACACATCCCCAAAAAATCACTTGTTTGGCCAACAATCTGATCGTGTGTACAAGGCTTTGCACACTGGGGAAGATTTACTAAACCTGGTGTACAGAATTTGGTGAATCTGTGCATAGTAACCAATCGGCTTCTAAATTCAGCTTGTTCAATGAAGCTTCGACCGCCTGGAAGCTGATTGGTTATATGCACAGCTGCCCCAGTTTTAATAGCTCTTCACCATTAAGTCTATACATGAACTTGGTTCAGGGAAGGAGCACAAATGGGTACTTGTAAAGTGATGCATAAATTGACAGCACTATACATGTATATTGTACATTCCTACATCCATACTGGGACCAATTTAGACAGAAGCCCACCAACATGTCTATGGAGTGTGGGAGAAAACCGGAGCGCCTGGAGGAAACCCGCACAGGGTGTAATGTTAACTCAGCAGGTCAAAGCGCTATATAAATCCTGTATTTATAATGTGGTTGGGATTCAAACTGGCAACCCTAGTGCTGCTAGGCTGAAGTGTTAACCACTTCACCACTGTATGAACAAGTTGTGGGGGAAAACTGAAAATGTGGAATTTTCCAGAGTTATTCACACTTGGTCATCATTGCTTTGTTTCTGACTCTCAAGTGGAATAGTCTTTGAATTTCACTGAAATATTAGGATGAGCAATTTCCATTGGTAATCTGGTTAATTTTATGAAATTCTTGATTGTAGGTGGTCGGCAGAAAAATCTTTGTCCATTTAGTGACGATGATTCCTCCCTCGAAACCATGAGCCAGTGCAGTAGTTTTAGTGATGCTGCCAGCTATCAAGAGGATGGTAAGTTGTAATAATAATTGTCAAGTCTTCAGTGTTTAACTCTGGCTGGCGTTTACATAAAGCTAAAAAGTTTAAACCTGCTATATTTTGCTATGATCCACATACCCTGCTGTAATACAAAGCTGAGAGGATGACCATACTTACTGTTATAGTTGAACAATAGTGGTGTCACTTTGTGCTCTGGCATATTTTCTGTGCTGCACATACATTCAGTGCTAAGTGTGGTTGACTTGACCGCATCTGATTAGGAATATTGCTGTCCAGGGGGTGCATAGAAAGGAAATGCAGAGACTAGTTTATACTAGTATTTAAAACTTACTGCATCGGACTGTTCTGCATTTCTTTTGTAAGAACTTAAAGTGAAACACACCTTGGTTTTCTTTTCATGGCTTTCTAATTCTAAACAAATCTGCAAATGCATTCCAATGTGTTAATTTGCTAAATGCTGAATACGTTAATCTGGGGATATTTAATATATACATATTTGATCTTGTAAAGCTTCTGTGAATGTTCACTTTAACAATTTATCTCAAACAGGTGCGGAAGTTGATGAAATGGCAGCTCAGGAAGACTTTGAGTTCAAATTAAAGGGTCTTATTGAACTTACAATGGACAAAAGGTATCTACCATTTTTGTTAATGTTTTGATTGGTAGTGAATAGATTTTAGGCATTTAAAAGCATGGTCTTCTCTAAAATCTCTCGATTAGACCCCAAATCCCTACTTTGCACTTAAAAGCATTCAATACACCGAGTTTGGCTGTTCTGAATGCTTTAATTTTAAATTTGGCACCTTAAAGTCTTCCATAAAATGGAAGTGATGTCCTAAGATCGCTTTTGGGTTACTAGATCCGATTGAAGCAGATTCCGGCTTCGCTCGGGTCTCCCAGTGGGAGAGGTTGAGGGGACATCGCCTCCCACTGCTTGGAATGACAGCTGAGCGGCTTCTTAGCCGCATTGTTTTTTTTTATCCAAAGCAAGCCTTTCCGTGGATAAAATGTCTGGACCTGGATGCATGTGAATTTATCATGTACACTGACAGGCCGGACATTTGGCTGTAGGTTGACTGCCCCCATTTTATTGGATGTATTTGTTTTTTTTTTTTTGTTTTTTTTTTTTTGATTATTGAGATTATTATGCCTTAATATCTTTGAGGAAGGGAAGTAACTGGCTTTCAACATAAAGGCATATTACTGTTCACACTATAAAAGGGTGTTATACACTTGTATAGGAATTTCACTTGTATGTAATTACATTTTTTTTACCTGCAAAATATTGCATTTTTCAGTGCAAAAACAAGGCAAGCTGCTCTGGAAGGCTTAAAGAATGCTTTGGCATCCAAAATATTATGCGACTTTATCTTGGAAAGAAGGTTAACAATCACAGATAGTATTGAACGCTGCCTAAAAAAAGGTATGTAGTATTTTTTATAAATGCAGCCTTAGTGGTAATTCTTGGGGTTTTTTGGTGTATATAAGTAATAAATAAATAATACAAGTAATCCTCCACATGGTCATTGGTAAATTCTGCAGTTTTACTTTCTACAGCTTACTTACACAAATTTGTGAGTGCTATAATGAACATGTAATCGCCTATACAGTGCAAATGCAGTGATGTAACCTAATAACTACACCCCTGAGGAAGTGGTGGAATTGTAACCCCAAGTGTAGGACAAAGCCAGTTAGATGTGTTAACCATGAAGTGATTGAATGCACTAGCCAGAGCAGGTCCAATTACAGGCAGGACCAAGGGGATGATGGTCATAAGTAAATTTGTGCTGTGCAGCTATAAATGTGTATTTTTTATTTTAGTGTACGATTTCAAATGGTAACCACTGAGGTGATGGTCTTGCTGCACTGCCTCACTATTGGATGACTACAAATAATTTGAAGGAAAACTGGAGAATTCATTCCCTTAAAGGGCACATGCTGCTAATTGATGTGTAATACATGGGTAAATTACCAGATGTGAGGGCATATATTGCACATGAATGGTATGCAGCGATCACTGAGGAGAATTTAGTTAACATTGGTGGAATATATATATATATATATATATATATATATATATATATATATATATATATATATATATATATATAATAATATATATATTAAATAAATGTGTGTATGTAAATTGCACATATGCATGTGTATTTGGGTTACACCATGGCATTTGTTTGCACTGTATGTTATAGCACTTCTTGCTAATTGGTATAAGCGGTACTAGTAATGCGGCACTTGCAGTATCTCACAAGTGAGTACATCCCTCACGTTTTTGTAAATCTTTTATTGTATCGTTTCATGTGACAACACTGAAGAAATGACACTGCTGCAATGTAAAGTAGTGAGTGTACAGCTTGTATAACTGTAAATTTGCTGTCCCCTCAAAATAACTCTACCTGCAGCCATTAATGTCTAAACTGCTGGCAATGAGTACACCTCTAAGTAAAAATGTCCAAATTGGGCCCAAAGTGTCTATTTTGTGTGGCCACCATTTTGCAGCACTGCCTTAACCCTCTTGGGCATGGAGTTCACCAGAGCTTCATAGGTTGCCACTGGAGTCCTCTTCCACTCCTCCATGACATTACGGAGCTGGTGAACATTGGAGACCTTGCGCTTCTCCACCTGCTGGTTAAACTCCCGTATGGTCTTGGCCACCATGCAGCTCAGTTTCAGGGTCTTGGCAATCTTATAGCCTAGGCCATCTTTATGTAGAGCAACAATTTTTTTTTTTTTTTGTCCAGTTTGAGGTACCATGATCTTCCAGTGACCAATATGAGTGACACCACATTTAAAACACCTTCTCCCCATTTACACCCGAAAGCTTGTAACGCTAACAAGTTACATGACACCAGGGAGGGAAAATGGCTAATTGGGCCCAATTTGGACATTTTCACTTAGGGGTGTACTCCCTTTTGTTGCCAGCGGTTTAGACATTAATGGCTGTGTTTTGAGGGGACAGCAGATTTACTGTTATAAAAGCTGTGTACACTCACTACATTACATTGTAGCAAAGTGCAATTTCTTCACTTGTCAAATGTAAAGATATAACAAAATATTTACAAAAATGTGAGGGGTGTACACTAGAGCTGCCACGACGCAATCGACTACGTCGACTAAGAAAATACGTCGACGTGCGTGCAGGGCGTCGATGCGTCAGTGGGGGCAGTGCTTAGCATTTACTGCTCCCCTCCGTGCCGCCGTCCCCCTCTCTTCTCCCCCTCCGTGCCGCCGTCCCCCTCTCTTCTCCCCCTCCGTGCCGCCGTCCCTAGGGGTGCAACGGATTGTCACCGATCCGTGCGCAAATGCTGCGATCCGCGGTCTCGGCCTTAGGAGAGGCCGCGGCTTCGGCCTAGCTCCGAAGCGGCGGCCATCTTTCTACACCCAGGCGTTTACAATGTGATCGCTCCGATGGAGCGATCACTTGTAAACCGGCGTCATGACATGACGCCGGTTTCTCTCTCCCCTCTCTGTACTGACCTGTGCAGCGGAGGGGAGAGGTCGGATGGATGCAGCCATCCCTCCATACCCTGCCAATGCAATACTCTGCCCTGCAATACTATACTATACTCTGCTCTGCCCTGCAATGCCCTGCCCTCCCCTGCAAAGCCTGCCAATGCCCTGCCATGCCCGCCAATACTCTGCCCTGCCATGCCCGCCAATACTCTGCCCTGCCATGCCCGCCAATACTCTGCCCTGCCATGCCCGCCAATACTCTGCCCTGCCATGCCCGCCAATACTCTGCCCTGCCATGCCCGCCAATACTCTGCCCTGCCATGCCCGCCAATACTCTGCCATGCAATACTCTCAAGGTTATCCAAAGGATTAATTAGCTAATCAAAAAAAAAACCACTAGATTCATTAAAAAATAAAAATAAAAAAAATAATCGGATAGTCGTTGACTAATCAAAGAAATAATCGATAGATTAGTCGACAGCCAAATTAATCGTTAGTTGCAGCTCTAGTGTACACACACTTGTGAGACTGTATTTTACTACTGCACCCATTTATACCAGTAAATGCTGGACAGTTGTGCATGTATTTTAAATGCAAAGAAAACTTGTATTGTCAGTGCTGTAAATTCTGAACCAAATGGTGTATTAAAATTATTTAATAAAATGTAACAAAATATAACAGAATATGCCACTCTGGTATCACTCTGTATGTGTTCCACCAACAGAGCATTGGTTATTTGCTATGTTATCTGTGTATATTCACTGCAACCACATCTGTACTATTAGTCACCATTTTTTAACTTTCGGTGTTTAACTTTCTCCAATAAATTGATTTTTATATATTACATTACCAGTACCTCACCTTTTTGGAGTTCATGTGCCCTTTAAAAGTCCAAAGTGTGTGTGTTTGCATTTTTTATTTTTTATTTTTTTTCTTCCCTGTAACTTGTATTGGGGATGTGGGCATCCTCCTATGCTCCAAAATAGAGTGCTTGCTTACATTAAAGTGCCCTTCCCGGCTTATGCCTTTCAGCAAGTTGAGGAATGTGGAGTAGCCCAAATCTATGGCGCAGACTGATTCCATCAGAGTATAGAGGTTTTTTTTAAACACCCCTCTGATAATGGGGATGGGGGCTGTAGGAGAGTTGGACCTTGCTGATGCAGTGCAATGTGTGATTTGAATGGTGTTTATTTTCTCTGCATTGTGATGTGCTGATCCTGACTTTTTTTTTTTTTTTTTTTAGGAAAAGGTGAAGAGCAACGTATAGCAGCAGCTCTAGCCTGCCTTCTTTGCTGCCAGCTTGGCTCTGGCAATGAAAGTGAAGAGGTGTTCAAAACCTTGTCTCCAATTCTAAAGACTATTATTTGTGACAGAGGTGCAAGTATCCAGGCACGTCAAGCTGTAAGTACAGATTTATACACATTTAAAGTGGTAATAACTGGTAGTAACCAAATATGTAATGTATTGCACTGGGGCTGAAACAACTAATCGATCACTAAACTATTACTGTGTTCGTAATCGATTAGTTGGTCTGCATACAGATGCATTAACATATCAGGAAATGCAGTGCAGCACACATAGCTCAGTACATCATCCATATGTCAGTAAGTGCCTGAACTTGTGAATGTGTGAGGAGCAATGTCTTATGGAACATGTAGTCCTGGGCAGGAAGTGAGTGGTTCTAAAGGTAGAAGTTTTCTTTACCTTGCTATTTGGGCACTTTATACTGTATTTAACACACAGCAAAACGCAGTGTAGAAACCGATCAAAAGCAAATTGCATAGGTGTGTACCGAGCCTTATGCTGGCCACATGGATCAATTTTCAGATGAGAATATTCATATGAAATCTTTGTACATTCTCTGAAAGAATGTTTGAAATTTTCACTTGCTTCTAACATTCTGTTTTAAAATGAATGTAATTTCTGAAAGAACTGCTTGGTCAAAAGGAATTTTCAGACCGTGTATGTGGTTTTCAATTTCTTTTTCCTGTCACTGGTTGGAAATGAATGTCGATTTGACCCCACTAACAATTTGAAAATCTAACGAACGTTCTTAATTCCTTTTTTTTTTTTCTTTTTTTTTTTTTTTTTTGAAAGACATTGTTTTTGTATGGCCAGCATATAATATATTATAGTTCTGTTTGAAAACCTGCAAACAGTCTAACTTTTTTAATCTGAGTCTGATATTTACCAGATTCAACCTCTAATAGTATATACAGTATATCTCTTCTGTCCTCAGAGGTTTAGAGATTTTGCTCTAACCATATAGATATTTATATTTACCACTGCATAGATATTTAAGAATAAATTGGCTTTTTTTTTTTTTTACTTTGCATATTTATTTAACTGAATTATACACCACTTTAAGTTGGTAAAATACAGTCTTTAGTGAAATTAAAGTGACAGTGATAATTAGTTCTGTAATCTTCTTAATAAAATAATTTTTTTTTTTTTTTTATTAAATATGTATATAAGACAGTCTATATATAAGCTGAAATAGGTGCTCAGTGACTTGTTCAGTGCTTCTCAAAAAGAAAAACAGGTGCCAGCAATCGTGTTGTAATTTCTGTGTCTCCAGTATACACGGCACTAGGTAAAATGGCCCCTTACCTTACTGCTGTAAGGTAAACAGCAAATCAAGCAGCAAAAACAAGGGTCCAGGGATTCTATCCCAATTCCTAGCAGGTGGATATTGGTCCCCTCAGGTAGGTATTTTTCCTCTCAGATAGTTTCCATATAGATCTTTGGCTTCAGTATAACTCCCAGAGGTCTCATAGGAAAGATAGAGGTACACTCGGATGGTGAAGTACGTTCGTAAATTTTATTATAACGATATATAAAAAGAGGTACTCACAAACATACGATAAAATACAGCTTTAAAAACGGACGAGCATTCCGCTCGTGTATGCGAACGTCACTTCCGGTATCCTCGTTCCGACGCGTATCGTCACTAGTCACGTGACTTCCCTGATGAAGTCACGTGACTAGTGACGATACGCGTCGGAACGAGGATACCGGAAGTGACGTTCGCATACACGAGCGGAATGCTCGTCCGTTTTTAAAGCTGTATTTTATCGTATGTTTGTGAGTACCTCTTTTTATATATCGTTATAATAAAATTTACGAACGTACTTCACCATCCGAGTGTACCTCTATCTTTCCTATGAGACCTCTGGGAGTTATACTGAAGCCAAAGATCTATATGGAAACTATCTGAGAGGAAAAATACCTACCTGAGGGGACCAATATCCACCTGCTAGGAATTGGGATAGAATCCCTGGACCCTTGTTTTTGCTGCTTGATTTGCTGTTTACCTTACAGCAGTAAGGTAAGGGGCCATTTTACCTAGTGCCGTGTATACTGGAGACACAGAAATTACAACACGATTGCTGGCACCTGTTTTTCTTTTTGAGAAGCACTGAACAAGTCACTGAGCACCTATTTCAGCTTATATATAGACTGTCTTATATACATATTTAATAAAAAAAAAAAAAAAAAAATAAAAAAAATTATTTTATTAAGAAGATTACGGAACTAATTATCACTGTCACTTTATTTAATTTCACTAAAGACTGTATTTTACCAATTTTTTGTAATCATGCACTATGAATTGCACGTTTTAACATAAGACATTTGCACTTTATGGAATATTTTTCCCTTTTACTTAGTTACTTATGTTGATATATAAACACATGATTCCTGGAATTTAAGTTTTATAATACACTGGTTCCTCTATAGCACAAGGCACCTTAATTTCTATTTAAGATAGGCTAGTTGATTTATAGCTAGATTTTATTTCTTCCAGTATTAGGCTCTTTATATTTATATCTAGTTCAGGTAGCGCAACACCATCTGTTTGATTTTCATTTTTATTATCTGGGGGTTAGGGTTCATACCCCTGTCGGTAGTTTGCTGCAACCTATCCTTTTAAATAGTTTAGGCCCTTGACGACAGCGCGGGGATACCTTAACCCAAAATACACCACTTTAAGGTTATTAATCGAAACAATCGGCCATCAAATCGATTATGAAAATCGCTAGTTGCAGCCCTATATTGCACCTTCCTAATCGGATGTAGTGGCTGCATTTTTTATTTTTTTTTATTTCCACTGATTTGGCCGGTAACACCTCCTGCATTAGCCCACTAACAGGCCAGGTTTGCAAGATAACAGAAATCCATCACAGGTGATATCATTTTCTGTTCAGTGATTGCAGTATTCTAGTCTGCATCTCCCCAAGGTAATACTTAAAATCTGGCCTGTTGGTGGGTCCTGAGGACAGGAGTTGAGAAACCACTGTTTTAGAATGTATTCTCCTGATTTCTGTGTTTTTCAAGTACTGTTTTTTTTTTTTTTTTTTTTTTTGTGCCGCTCGTTGAACCTCAAATGGTGGTTCATCCATAAAGATAAGGATGAGCATACAAGCCAACATATTTTTCAGTAGCCTTACTTAGCATCAGTTTGTTTGCACTGTACAGACTAGTGCTTTAACTAATTTGTGCAATGTAATGCCTATGTAGGGTTTGTGAAGGTTACTGTGCACTCAAACATTTTATCATGAAAGAACACTCCTCTCCAGCTCCCATGAAGCATGCCCTGCTTCAGAAAGGCCACGGCCCATGATTTTTAATCACTTCTCAGCTCTGGGTGTACACTGCAAAACACAAAAATAAAAAAACTGAAGGTGTGACATTTTGATCTTCCTATGACATCCATTGTTTAACATGCATTTCTATTTTACCTTTGATCACCCCTTAGTTGACTTTAAAGTGATTGTAAAGGCAGAAGGCTTTTTGTCTTAATGCATTCTATGCATCAAGATAAAGCCTTCTGTGTGCAGCAGCCCCCCCAATACTTATCTGAGGTCCCTCTAAATCCAGCAACTTTGCAGGAGTGTCTCAGCTGCCCAGCACTCCCCCTCATTGGCTGAGACAGCAGCTTGTGCCTTTGGCTCCCACAACTGTCAGTCAATGAGTGAAAGGGGGCTGGGCTGCGGCTCAGTGTCTGAATGGACATGGGGAGATGTGGCTTTTATGCCCCCATTGTAAGCTGCTTGCTGTGGGGGCACTCAACTAGAGAGGATCCAGGCTGATCGGTGCAAAACCTTGATGTTGACTATAAAAATACTTTACAATCACTTTAACTCCTTCCTCACTTTAGGATTCTGCTATTTTTGTTACCATTGGTTCAGTTATTTTTTTATTTTTTTTGTTTCTCAACAGTGTGCTACATACTTGGGCCTCTGCTGCTTTATTGCTGCTGATGACATTGAGGTAATTTTTTAAGCTGACTAAAAATTGTGTGTGTGTGTTTAAAAATGTTCCATGCTTAAAGTATTTTTATTGACTAGGACTTGTATGGAACAATGGAGTGTTTGGAAAACATCTTCTCTAAGCAGTATCGATCTGAAGGTGGGGCTGATGGCTGTTCAGCACTTCATATCCAAGCTCTCCAATCATGGACCCTTCTGCTAACCATTTGTCATACAAGTGAAGCAAAGAAGAAAATAGATGTGTAAGCTACCCTGGTTGGAAATGTGAATTTTGAATTTAATCACTTTAGGACCAATCCTATTTTTTATGCTTTGTGTTTACAAGTTAAAATCGTTTTTTTTACTGGGAGATTGTCAGGGTCTTGCAATTTCTCATGGGACTTGTAGTTTCAAACAGCTGGAGGGCTGTGGTTGCCTGCTCCAGAGCATAAAATGGTGGTCGTTGCAATACTTTGTCGCGCCGTGTTTGCGCAGCGGCCTTCCAAATTTTTGGGAAAATACACTTATTTTTAATTAAACAAAAGTTTCAGTAAAGTTGGCCCACTTTTTTTTTTTTTTTTTTTTTTCTCGATATTGTAAAAGGTAATGTTACACTGAGTAAATTGATACCCAACATGTCATGCTTCAAAATTGCGCCCCCGCTTGGAATGGCAGCTAACTTTGACCCTTAAGGTGACTTTTAAAAATTTCTACAGGTTACCAGTTTTGAGTTGGAGGTCTTTTGCTCCAATTATTGCTCTGATGATCATGGCGATGCCTCACATGTGTGGTTTGAATAGTTTATATATGGGGGCACGATTGCGTATGCGTTTGCTTCTGTGCATGAGAACTGAGAGCCTGTTAAAAAAATGTATTTTTAAACTGTCCCTTTAAAAAATAAAAACTAATAATGTTTGGATCACGTTTATTCCTATTACAAGGAATGTAAACATCCAGTGTAATAGAAAAAAGTAGAGGTCGGCCGATATGGGTTTTTCTCTGGCCGATGCCGATATTTAGAAATCATGGCGGCCGATAGCCGATATATGATGCAGATTTTTTTGGGCCGATTTTATTTATTTATTTCCTTTTTTATTTATTATTATTTTTTTTTAATCCCCCTTGATCTAACACACCTTTCCCACTGGGGCGTTTTTCAGGCGCTTTTGGGCTAAAAATAGCACCTGTAAAGTGCCTGCAAAATGGCTCCCCTGCAGTCAGTGTGAAAGACAGAGTGCTTTCACACTGAGGCGATGCGCTGGCAGGATCTTACAAAAAAGTCCTGCAAGCAGCACGTTTGGAGTGGTGTATACCGCTCCTCCACCACTCCTGCCCATTGATATGAATGGGCACCACTGCCGAAGCGCATGCAATGCGATTTGGCAGCAGTGCTTCATGGGCGCATTTAACCTCTTCCTTGGCCGCTAGCTGGGTTATATGTGCCCCACTAGCAGCCAAATAGCACCGCTAAAATGATAAAGAGCCGCTAAAACTTGCGTTTTACCATCAACGCCTGCCCGCTCCAGTGTGAAAGCAGTCTTCATAAGTGATACAGAAAATTTCTTACATTTAAACATTTATTAAACAAAACAAACCTCCAATCAGTTTACTTGTATGTATGATTTAGATTTAAAAAAAAACTATATATATTAAATAAAAACAGGTAGTCAAAACTTTTGGACGAAGAAAAAAAATGGGCTAACTTTACTGTTTTTATTTTATTTTTATTTTTTAAATAGTGTATTTTTTTCCCCAAAAAAATGCATTTGAAAGACCTCTGTGCAAATGCCGTGTGACATAAAATATTGCAACAACTGCTATTTTATTCCCTAGGATCTCTGCTAAAAAAATATATATAATTTTTGGGGGGTCTAAGTGATTTTCTGGCAGAAAATACAGGATTTTTACTTGTAAGCAACAAGTGTCAGAAAAGATTTAGTCTTTAAATGGTTAAACTGAGAACTTCTACACACAGAGATGAGTTCATTCATTCAAGTGTAAACATTGTATCTTTCTGTTCTTTTCTTGGCAGCCTGCCCAGAGAGGAGGAAGACATTTCTATGGCAACTTACACTGACTTCTCTTACGGAAGTCATTTCAAAGTCCCCTGTAGTTCTAAATCGTCTTTTTATCAGCACAATCGGCCGATGCCGATTATTTAAAAAACGGCAAATATCGGCCGGCCGATATATCGGTCAACCTCTAGAAAAAAGCATGACCGGTCCTCTTTAATGTGAGATCTGGGGGATCTAAAAGACTTCAGATCTCACATTTACGCTAAAAGCAATAAAATAAATTGTCCCTTCAAGGCCGCTGGGCGGAAGTGATGTTTGTCGCTCCAGTCCAACAAGGCATAGTCTAGTCGAGTGGGAGCCATCGTGCCTTCACGCTACTTCCTGCCCATCAGGCCAGACTGTGGACTCCTACATGTGGACATTTAACCTTTAATGGTCATTGCTGTTGTCCTTTTCACAAATTACCAAGGATTTATCACTTTGAACAAATGGTTTAATTTTGCTGCTTGGAATCACTTTTTAGAGATGCCTTGCTGAAAATCTTTACTTATGATGTTTTGAAATGCAAATTTGTTACTTTCTACCTTTGTTTGGGGCTCCTACAGACATCTACCCAAACTTCCACGACTGCTTTCCTGTGAGGATGTCAACATGAGAATTACAGCTGGGGAAACAATGGCTGTTCTGTTTGAAATTGCACGAGAAGCGGATGCAGTAAGTGCACTTTTATGCACATATAGAATGTAGTTATGGAGAGGTTTTCAGGGTTTGAGTGTTTACACCCACAAAATGGATATTGCATGAAATTGGTATCGAAAAACCACATGGGCTTTATTGAGTGACTGTAAAGTTTTATGAACCCAATTGCTCTTGCATTACCTGTTTAGGTAAATTGTGTAGACCTGTAAAGAACCTGCCATGGCAAAATAAGTCATGCGTTTTTATTTATTTTTATTTTTTTCTCTGTTCATAATGCATGTTGGTGCTTGCAAGTAAAGTGTGTTTGTGTATGTGGGGGTTTTTTTGTTCACGTTTTTGAACAAGCAAATGTACTATAGGGTCCTGACCAGCTTTTTGCTTAATACCATGTCCCATCCCTGGAATGCCAGAGCGCATCAGTATTGGCTTAGATGGGTGTCAACCAATGGGAAAGGCCTTCAGTGTAGTTTTTTTTCTTTAAATATGGTTGGCAAAAAGTATAATTTGTTAAATTTATTGGGGGGGGGGTTTAATATTTATACTTGACATTAAGCAGTTTGAACTTATGGGAAATACTGGGGGTTGCCACTGCTGATCATATCCTAAAAGGACTAGATACCTGGCTGTCTAGCTAAAGTCCCTGACCCTGAAACCAGCATGCAGCTAGTGAAATAACTCCTAATCACATGCTTGATTCATGTCAGACTTTAAATGTTGGGATGTTATGTAGATTTCTCAAAATGCAGTTTCATCAGTGGCAGCCTATGTATTAAGGTTTTATGTAAATAAACCTACCTCATAAAATGCTAGCTGCTTGGCTGTTGCATACGTTCTTGTTTTAGCAAGCATGCTGTTAAGAACCTCTGCTTATTTATGTCTGCATACCTGTTGCTCAGTGACTCATGTATTAAAAACAGTGCTTCCGCACAACAGGCATGCAGCAAGCCTTTTTAGAATGGTTTCAACAGTGGTAGTCAAATTTTACATTAAGCAAACAGTTGTAGTCTGTTGGCTAGGGTTGATTCCCCCCCCCATCTCATTGGCTGTGCTCAGAGCCTTGACCCCTACAGCATGGGAATACATTTAGTTTCATGCACAAGATTGACTTCACTTTTTACTGTCTTAAAAGTAAGCGTTTGTAATCTTACTAATTTTTATTTATTTTTTTTCTTCCCGTCTTAGGATTTTTATTATGAAGACCTTGAACCTTTGACTCAAACACTGAAAGCTTTGGCTACTGACTGCAATAAATACAGAGCCAAAGTAGACAGACGAAAGCAACGCTCCGTTTTCCGGGATGTACTCAGAGCAGTTGAGGTATACTAATAGTCTTCAGTTTTGCTTGCTTCTGATTGAAGCAAATTAAAATGATGCCATCTTAAGACAATCGTAATCTGTTTGTGCAGGATGGAGACTTTCAGGCTGAAATGATCCGGTTTGGCAGAGAGCGCATGCACATTGACTGCTGGGTGAAAAGGCTCACGTATGATGTGTTCAAGGAGCTATTTGGCTCTGGAATGCAGCTTCATCTTCTGGTAAGGAGGCATTTTGTATAAAAATTTTCATCTTGGCTTTGTAAAGGGAAATGGATGGCTGTCCTATTTCTGGATGTATAAATTTTCTATCATTTAAGTAGCTTGATGTACACCTACATGTTCAAACTTCAATGACTGCTACATAAAGCAGGTACTTCATCACAGCTGCTGCCTGTTGCACTATTGTATACTAGCCCTTTCTAAACACCAGATTGCCATGCTTATACATGTCACCACATGATTGCTTTTATGTATAGCATCACCTGGAAAAGTAATATACTTGCCTTTCTGGTATCTTGCGCATTTAAAAAAACACTGCCTCTTTGCAAACTTTACAATTGGTGCTAGCAGTAAAAATGACCCAGTGGTTTCAGGGTCATGTAAAAGTGTTTCCCAGCACCCTTACAGCTAGCCATAAAACCAGTTACAATAAAGCGGAGTTCCAGTCAAAAGTGGAACTTCCGCTTCAAGCACTCCTCGCCCCCTGACATGCCGCATGTAGTTTTTTTTTTTTTTGGGGGGGGGGGGGGCGCCTCCTCTTAGCCACCTAGACAGCCCTTCCCTGCCAGTGAACTTCTGGGACACGTTGCAGGTCCCAGAAGATTGCCTGGCCACTAGCAGAGCACTGCATGACTCATGCGTGCCCGGCTGTGAAGCTGAAAGCTGTCACGGCCAGGTGCCCACAGCTGCTATGGTGGCATCAGAGGAGCGAGGCTCCAGGCGCCCACATCGCTGGACCTTGGGAGAGGTAAGTGTCAAATCAGCAACTACACTTTTTGTAGCTGCTGACTTTTAATAAACGGATGGAACTCCACTTAACCATTTGCATTAAACCCGCACAACATATGCAACAACCCCACTTGCCTTGTCAGACTTATCTGTACATCGCAATACTAACTCTAATCTAACTAAATCGCTACTTTTTTTTCTGAGCCTGCTGTACATGGCAATGGATAAATGAAGGACAGGTATACTTGGAGTTCGTTTCCACCTCAAAAACACAGGGACACCCTGGAAGCCAAGCACAGTGACCATGATTGTGTGTATGGCCCTTCAATGTGAACCTAGCTTTAAAGGGGTTGTAAAGGTTCGTTTTTTTTTTTCTAAATGGGTTCCTTTAAGCTAGTGCATTGTTGGTTCACTTACCTTTTCCTTCGATTTCCCTTTTTTAAATGTTTTTTTTTCTTTGTCTGAATTTCTCACTTCCTGTTCCTCCTCAGTAAGCTGTTCAAGTGGTTGCAAACCCATCTGCAAAGAAAAAAAAGCAACCTGCAAGGCACAGGCATAATGAGCTAGTATGCTATGCATACTAGCTCATTATGAATAACTTACCTGAGAACGAAGCCCCCGAAGCGGTCCTCCGTCTTCATGTCTGTCTGCCGCTGCCATGGATCCCAGAGTGACTTCCGGGTCTGGCTGCTCTGGCACTGATTCGCCGGAGCAGTGATGACGTCACTCCTGCGCATGGGAGCCGACACTCGCGGCATATCGCTGCTGTCTTTTTGTAAATATCTCCTGAACCGTGTAGGTTTAGGAGATATTTCTTGGACCTACAGGTAAGCCTTAATCTAGGCTTAACTGTAGGTCAAAGTGGTTTGTAAGGGTTTACAACCACTTTAAGTAAGCTGTTCTGGCAGACAAAACATTGCTTGGATGATGGTGTGAAGTTTACTGAAGTGAAAAATTCAGACAAAAAAAAATTTTGAAGGGAAATCGAAGGAAAACTTAAGCGAACCAACAATGCACTAGCTTAAAGGAACCTATTAAGAAAATAAAAACAAATCTTTACAACCCCTTTAAGCCTAGGGTCACACTGACCGCAGGAATGAAATGGTGCGAGTTCAGCTGAACTCCCATTTCATTCCCGTATGTCAGTCCTGACTTCGGGGGGGGGGGGGGGGATTTCAGAGACATCTCTGTGGATTTCTGCAGATGTCTAATGAAATGGCACCCTGAAGTCACCAAAAGTAGTACAGAAACGACTTTTGGGAATCGTTGCGGTGCTGCAAATGTGGCATTGCAACAATTTCGACTGTGTCCTTGCTGGCAATAGCTGACGATTTTGGCATGCAATTTGACATGTCAGATCATTGCAATGTAAACCAGGGCTCAAGGCTAGTAATTGTGATGGTCTCCATTTTTGTTTAAGAACCGCATAGCAGTGAGTTGATGCCCTACAGATGTTTAACTAGTTTGAGGCATGCACTAATTATCCTAGCTTGTATTTTACATGAGGTGAACGCTGCATTAAGGAAATATATCTGTAATGTGGGGGTGGCTTTATTTATTTTTTCCCACTGTGTATGTATATAAAACTTTTTTTTTTTTTTTTTTTCTTCTTTAGACAAATGGCTTTCTGCGTAGTATATTTGAGCTTGGACCACCTTTGTGCTTGAGTGCAGCTGATATTGCAGCAATGAAAACCTCCCGTGTTGAAAGGGTGAGCAGTGAACTTGCATATCTAACAACTGTGTAGTACTGTTTTGCTGTTGGCGCTTAAAGTGGTTGTGAGCCCTCACATATCCCCAGTGAAGTGAACAGCCTCCAATGAAACATCTCCTCCATGAGTTTTACTTTATCTGCAGTCTCGTCTTCCCAGCACCCCTTTACCCCTTTAAAAGGGTTACTCTTTATCTGTCAGGAGCACAGAGGAAATGGTGGTAGAGTCTGCAGTAACTGAGCTTATTGTTGGAAAACTTTTCAGAAGTGACTTAGGCTGATAAGAGATGAATGAAGCATCGGAGAATCCCACTTAAACCCCATGAGCACTGGCTTAAAAATCGCTGCTTCTACAGGAGTTTTGTGTTGCATATAGTTGCATAGTAGGTGAAGTTGAAAAGACACAAGTTCATCAAGTCCAACCAATGTGTTCTGCCTGTAGAAGCAGCTCAATGTTACCCTATGTGTGCATGCACATTGGGATGATTTAGAGGCAGGAAAAAACCCTTCTGGTTTTACATTCCTGGTTGGTGCTTTCTGGCAGAAAAAACGCAAAACTCTCCTAAACTTTGTACAAAAAATGCTCTATATAAGCTTTTTTTTTTTTTTTTTTTTTTTTCTCCTGCCAAGGAAACTGGAGTTTTTATGCCTAGTGTGCATGGAGCCTTAAAGCTTTGGAGAGAGAGAGAAGTAAACACTGCAGATATGTGCTTTTCTCAGTTTCCATGACTGGAGTTTACAACCACTTAAATAAACTGATGTATTTGTTATGCAATAGACAAACAGCTTGGAGAAGCTCTGTAGGAGAGGGAAATAAACAGCAAAAAATATATATAAAAAAATATAATTTTTTTTTTTATTTTTTTAATTTTATTTTTTCCTTCTCCTACGGTGCAATTGGGAATCTGAGACTGAATTGGCCTGCAGCGGAAGTTTACCATAAAGCTGACCGCAGACCAGATGGTTACCTGCCATCTCTATGACCCTCGGAGGCTGACGTCACTTCCGGTGCTGGCAGATGTTAACACTTTTTTTTTTTTTTTTTTTTTTTTTTTCATAGCTTGGGCTTTCCAGCACAGAGGAGATATCTGGGGAGTTATAGACCCCAGATCTTTTCATAGAGGACCTGTCAGGCCCTATTCCTATTACAAGGGATGCTTATTCTTTGTAATGGGGGAAAAAAGTGATCAAAAAAAGTAAAATAAACAAATAGTTTAAAATACTCGCATGCAGAACTGAACGCATATCCAAGGCACACCTGCATATGTAAATTGTGCTCAAATCGCACATAAGGCATCACAGTGAACGATGGAGCAAGAATTTTAGCACAAGACCTCTAACTATGAACTGGCAACCTGTAAAATGTTTCCAAGTGTAGCCTATGGAGTTTAAGTATTAAAGTTTGGCTCCATTCCATGAGTGTGCAATTTTAAATGGCGACATATCTATTTACCGTATTTATCGGCACATAACACGCGCATTCATTTTAAGAGGGAAGATTAAGGAAAACCTTTTAGAAAAAAAATATTTTAAATAAGGAACTTTGAAGCAAAATAATGGTCAGTGCCCATCTGCAGCCTCACAAGTGCCATCAATGCATCCTCATCAGTCCACAGCAATGCGGCAGCCTCGCCATTGCCATCAATTAGCGTCGACTGATTACATACAGTGAGAATCTCCTATGACAGACAGAACAGTAGTCCAATGGCGGCCCAGGAGATGGGACTTCCTATTAGAGGCTGCCAAGTAAACAGGAGATTCTCACTGTATGTAATCTGTCAGCACTCATTCCGCCGCCCCTCCCTGTCCCCTCCAAGGCAGCTAAAATGGAAGTATTGGTGTATAATACGCACACGATATTTGCACCCGATTTTCATGGTAAAATGAGTGTTATACGCCAATAAATACAGTACATGGCGTAACCTTTTACATACAAAATTGTGCTACCTTTTAGTGTAGAGTTTTTTTTTTTGAGTGCCAGAATAGGTTTGGGCTGGAAGTGGTTAAAATCACTTTTTGTTGCTTTGCAGCTTGTTGCTTTGAAATGAAAGCAGTGTTTTTATTCAAAAACGGAATCTGAATTGAAAAGATCACCCACTGGATAAAGTAATTTCTTAATTTCAGGCTGCAAAGCAACAAAAATGATTTATTTTGAAGGGGGTGATTCTTTTCTATACCCACTGTATATTGGAGAGGTAAGTTTTAATTCATAACACTAAATTATAAGTCAATCTAAGCCTAACCCAAATTTTACACTAGTCTGTTTTGGCACAGTTGCTGCCTTCAATGTGTAATACACCATGCTGCCTTCAATTTTATATGCAACAGCCATAATTTACCAGTCTGATTATATGTCTTTTTAATATGGTGGTTCAATAGGACATGTTAAGTTGATGTGCATGTGCCTTATGTTTAAAATTAAAAGCTAGACTTGCATTAGGTACCAATACTTGGTGTTTAAATTCTGAATCATCTGTGATTGTAATTTCTTGTACATTCTAGGCTATTTAAGATGCATTAACAAAAATTTTTTTTTTTTTCCACCACTAAAGCACATGAACAACTCTGCTGCATTCAAAGCTCGCACAAAAGCTAGAAGCAAACTGCGTGACAAGAGAGCAGATGTCGGAGAATTCTTCTAAATATTCAGGATGGGATCCAACCTGCAAATGAAAAGAACAATTTAAGAGTTGGCTAAGGCTGACCTCACAAGTGGATAAATGGCTTTAGCAGTGTTTCGGTTGGGATGGGAAGAGATGTACATGTGGGTTTGTAATTACATAGAAATATATATTCATTATGTATTAGGTCCAGCTATGTAGCGTTTCTCCATAATTATGTCTTGTATAACTTTGCCCTATATAGTATTCCTGCTGAACTAGTTTTCATCGGTCGTGTATACACACATTGCCTGCTGCAGTTTATGATTTATCTTCTGTGTTTTGCGTCATGCTTCATCTCCTATATGCATATTACAAGTTACTGCATGATCAGCCGCAAGTTCCATTTTGGGTTTGTGTATTATACATTTTTCATGATTCCTGCTAAATTATCCTTGTGATATTTTTGGTGTTGTGAAATAGAAGTGAGATTTATAAATGATCACTGATCTACTCTATTTGCTATAACTTGATTTAAGGTCAATTTGCATTGGTTTGCCCGTGTGCACATTTTTATTTTTAGTTATACATGAAATTTGTGTAAATATCCTCTTTCCAAACAATTGTGTAATTGTATCATGGTTTTAAAAATTTACCATTAATAAAACATATACTTATTGAAAAAAAAGTATTATTATTTATTATTATCCTGCATACCTTAATAGTTTAAGCTGGGTTCACACAGCAGCATACTCCAGCTCACAGCAGGAGTGCCCCCCCCCCCATTCTGTTTTAGCCTGACTGGCTGAATTTGGACCTAAAACAGACCTTGGATGCGCAGGACTACTGTGCAGTTCACACCGGAGCTCCTGCAGAGATGTGTAAAACAGCCCCATAGAGAGCTGCTCACAATCCCCTGCTATGCGAATTGGATGCAAAGAATTCCACATCCAATTCGCAACAGTGTGAACCCAGCCTCAATGTCTTGGTATTCACATTAGGCCATAGCCCAAGTTTGGAGAAAGATCTTAGTGCTGCACAATTTCAGAATGCCAAACAGACACTGCCATACAAATGGCCATCAGTTTTGGAGTAAGACATGCTCCAGTTTCTCCCTCAGTCCCAGCCAACCAGAATCCCATTCTGCTTGTAGCAATCAATTTTTTCCTTGGCTGCACATAAGTGCAGTAAAGAGAGAATCTGCTTCTGCACTACATGTTGTGCATCATTCATTTTTAGTCCACTTTTCCACATTCAGAAAATACAAAGCTTCATGTGACTAGCTGAGCAGAGCTCAGCTCATCTTGAATTTGGTCTGGGCCAGAACACACTGCCTGCTGTAGCTGAGGCTACATGCAGTTGCATGTTTTGGTGAAGAAAATGCCCTTTGTTACAAACTAATCATGAAAACTTGAGTTATCGGTCTAAAAAATGCTAGTAGCTTTGTCTGCAGCTGACCATGGGATTGTCAGCGTGACTGTTTTGCCCTATAAATGCCAGCCACGTTAATGTAATTGGGCAGTTGTAGAGTGGATGTCTGCTCTAATGAACACCACTATGCCTGCCTTTGACACATTGAAACTAATGCTACAGTTTATACACACCTGACAGTCACATGTACAGTGAGGGGGGGGCGGGGGGAGTATTTAATCGTACATCACGGGACACAGAGCCATAGTAATTACTATGTGGCAATATAATTGGGGTAGAAGATGCCCATTTTCCCAGTGACCTGATGCACCTTAACAACAAATATTTAACCCACTCATCCATATTCAGATCTTTTTTTCTAATTGAGCCATCTGTCATTGAAATCTTTAAACTACTTTGCTTATAATTATAGCCATATACTGTGGTTTTTTTTTTATTTTATTTTTTTTATTGCTGGAATAGACAATGGATGCATTATATGGGATATAGTAGTGTACTTCTTTCTTTGGCCATGGATGGGTGCCCTTACTCAGGGGAGGTAGGGGTGATGGGGCCCCCTTCTGACATGGGGCTGTGATGCCTGGCACTCTCCCCTTCCACTATAAAGGTTGGGGGATGGGGTTTTTCCTCCCATGCATCAGCATGATTGGATGTCCTGCTCAGTGCATTAACCACTTGCAGACCGGACCATTTTGCTGGTCAAAAACCAGACCACTTTTTGCAATTCGGCACTGCGTCGCTTTAACTGACAATTGCGCGGTCGTGCGACGTGGCTCCCAAACAAAATTGACGTACTTTTTTTTTCCCACAAATAGAGCTTTCTTTTGGTGGTATTTGATCACCCCTGCGGTTTTTATTTTTTGCGCTATAAACAAAAATGGAGTGACAATTTTTGAAAAAAACACATTATTTTTACTTTTTGTTATAATAAATATCCCCCAAAAATATATAAACATTTTTTTTCCCTCAGTTTAGGCCGATACGTATTCTTCTACATATTTTTGGTAAAAATCGCAATAATCGATTATTGATTGGTTTGCGCAAAAGTTATAGCGTTTACAAAATAGGGATAGTTTTATAGCATTTTTATTAATTTTTTTATTTTATTTTTACTAGTAATGGCGGCGATCAGCCTTTTTTTTTATTGTGACTGTGACATTGTGGGGGACTCATCGGACATTTTTGACACATCTTTGGGACCATTGTCATTTATACAGTAATCACTGCTATATAAATGCAGTGATTCCTGTGTAAATGACACTGGCAGTGAAGGGGTTAACCAGTGGGTGGCAGTGTAGGGGTTAAGTGTTCCTAGGTGTGTTACTAACTGTGGGGGGGTTGGGCTTTCATTTAGTGAACACTGATCTCTGCTCCAATCACATGGAGCAGAGATCAGCGTCACTAGTTGCTAGGCAGAATCGAAAAATGCTGTTTACTCGGCATTTCCTCCATTCGGCCGCTCCGTGAGACGATCGCGGGGATGCCCGGGGCGATCGAGTCCGCGGGTCCCGCGACCGGACTCACGGGGGTCCTGACCAGCGCGGGAGCGTGCCGCCGGCGCCACGCTTCCGATGGCAGGGCAGCATTGAATATTGGACGTACCTGTACGCCAATATGCCTGCCCGTGCCAGTCTGTCGACGTACATCGTCGTGCGCCGGTTGGGAAGTGGTTAATCTGCCTGAGCATTGAGCAGATCCCGTCTTTCCACTTAATTGAAGCTCATGGTGTTGGTGGGGACCTGCCCTTTGCTGGGGATAGAAGCTGTTCAGGCTGGCCATTTCATTTGGACCATTCACACAAGTAGGATTACAGGCATGCCTATTGTCATAGAACCATACACCAGGTAATTGAGGTCTATTTATATTCATCACAACATTTCTTTGGCTTCACTTCAGTTACATATAACAGTCCACCATTATTTGGTGGTTCGGGGGGTTTTTTTGGCTTTATTTTATGTTGGTACATTTACATACATACCTTTCCTG
This sequence comes from Lithobates pipiens, assembly GCF_037356315.1. Lineage (NCBI taxonomy): Eukaryota > Metazoa > Chordata > Amphibia > Anura > Ranidae > Lithobates > Lithobates pipiens. The sequence continues at coordinate 215,483,320 of NW_027507903.1, read as the reverse complement.
GCTGTAGTTTTTCAGCCGACACATCTCATACCATCACATCAATCACCACCACTCATCACTTCACTCATTCACAGCTATATGGTTTATTGCATATGATTTTATTCATATTTTTGCAGAAGCAATGTGGACTGCTCAATTATAGATTCACGTGGTCACCTGGTCTTTCCCTTTTTTCTGTCTATGGTTTGGATTATTTAACCCACTCATCCATATTCAGATCTTTTTTTCTAATTGAGCCATCTGTCATTGAAATCTTTAAACTACTTTGCTTATAATTATAGCCATATACTGTGGTTTTTTTTTTATTTTATTTTTTTTATTGCTGGAATAGACAATGGATGCATTATATGGGATATAGTAGTGTACTTCTTTCTTTGGCCATGGATGGGTGCCCTTACTCAGGGGAGGTAGGGGTGATGGGGCCCCCTTCTGACATGGGGCTGTGATGCCTGGCACTCTCCCCTTCCACTATAAAGGTTGGGGGATGGGGTTTTTCCTCCCATGCATCAGCATGATTGGATGTCCTGCTCAGTGCATTAACCACTTGCAGACCGGACCATTTTGCTGGTCAAAAACCAGACCACTTTTTGCAATTCGGCACTGCGTCGCTTTAACTGACAATTGCGCGGTCGTGCGACGTGGCTCCCAAACAAAATTGACGTACTTTTTTTTTCCCACAAATAGAGCTTTCTTTTGGTGGTATTTGATCACCCCTGCGGTTTTTATTTTTTGCGCTATAAACAAAAATGGAGTGACAATTTTTGAAAAAAACACATTATTTTTACTTTTTGTTATAATAAATATCCCCCAAAAATATATAAACATTTTTTTTCCCTCAGTTTAGGCCGATACGTATTCTTCTACATATTTTTGGTAAAAATCGCAATAATCGATTATTGATTGGTTTGCGCAAAAGTTATAGCGTTTACAAAATAGGGATAGTTTTATAGCATTTTTATTAATTTTTTTATTTTATTTTTACTAGTAATGGCGGCGATCAGCCTTTTTTTTTATTGTGACTGTGACATTGTGGGGGACTCATCGGACATTTTTGACACATCTTTGGGACCATTGTCATTTATACAGTAATCACTGCTATATAAATGCAGTGATTCCTGTGTAAATGACACTGGCAGTGAAGGGGTTAACCAGTGGGTGGCAGTGTAGGGGTTAAGTGTTCCTAGGTGTGTTACTAACTGTGGGGGGGTTGGGCTTTCATTTAGTGAACACTGATCTCTGCTCCAATCACATGGAGCAGAGATCAGCGTCACTAGTTGCTAGGCAGAATCGAAAAATGCTGTTTACTCGGCATTTCCTCCATTCGGCCGCTCCGTGAGACGATCGCGGGGATGCCCGGGGCGATCGAGTCCGCGGGTCCCGCGACCGGACTCACGGGGGTCCTGACCAGCGCGGGAGCGTGCCGCCGGCGCCACGCTTCCGATGGCAGGGCAGCATTGAATATTGGACGTACCTGTACGCCAATATGCCTGCCCGTGCCAGTCTGTCGACGTACATCGTCGTGCGCCGGTTGGGAAGTGGTTAATCTGCCTGAGCATTGAGCAGATCCCGTCTTTCCACTTAATTGAAGCTCATGGTGTTGGTGGGGACCTGCCCTTTGCTGGGGATAGAAGCTGTTCAGGCTGGCCATTTCATTTGGACCATTCACACAAGTAGGATTACAGGCATGCCTATTGTCATAGAACCATACACCAGGTAATTGAGGTCTATTTATATTCATCACAACATTTCTTTGGCTTCACTTCAGTTACATATAACAGTCCACCATTATTTGGTGGTTCGGGGGGTTTTTTTGGCTTTATTTTATGTTGGTACATTTACATACATACCTTTCCTGGCTGTAGTTTTTCAGCCGACACATCTCATACCATCACATCAATCACCACCACTCATCACTTCACTCATTCACAGCTATATGGTTTATTGCATATGATTTTATTCATATTTTTGCAGAAGCAATGTGGACTGCTCAATTATAGATTCACGTGGTCACCTGGTCTTTCCCTTTTTTCTGTCTATGGTTTGGATTGGACTCCTCACCTGCACCTTGGGGGAGATGATCATCATTGTCCCCTGTCTTCCCTTGGCTTTAAGGTTAGGCGCCACCATTGGGCCACATGTAAGTTACACACCTTTATTTTGAGAGATTTTTCTCCATCTAAAGGATATCCTATATATTCATAAATATTTTTGATTTCAGAGCATTTATTCCTGATTGGCATGAGCCATGAAACATGCGTTGAGTTATGAGTTACATCGAAGTGATGCTTTGACAAGTTTGGCTCACCATAAGCAATTGCTTTATATTCATTGTATTTATATGAATGGAGGAGTGTTTTCATGTAATTGTCATGCTGATTATGTTTTACCTTACTCTGTGTTTTAATAAATTTATTTTTACAAGTGTATTATATTAAATGGTGTCCTTTTTAGATTGACACCCTCTATAGTTTGATTGTTAATATAAAACTTTATTAAAAAATTTGAGGTATCCATTCAAGTGACCTGCCTCACTCAAAGTCCCAGTTTTCCTTTTACTTTTCTGCTGCTTACTTACTATGTCGGTTATAGTCCACCTTCAGGTGCTGGACACTGGCACACCCTAAACTGGAAATTGCCTCCCTATATATAACCCCTCCCTCTACTGGGATTATCTCAATTTTTTCGTCAGTGTCTAAGGTGTTGTTCACTAAGGATGAGCTCTGGCGTGTTCACATACTCCGCGTGCAGAGCCCGCCAGGAAGTCAGTAGTGCGCTAATCACAGGCAGTGAGACATTGCCCCGATGTGTGGCTACAGAGATCAGGAAATGTCTCGCGGCCTGTGATTAGCGCAGCGCCGTCTTCCTGGCGGGCTCTGCACGTGGAGTATGCAAACACGCTGGAGCTCATCCCTACTGGTCACAAGTGAAGATGTGCTGTGCTCCACTGGAGCGATCCTTTACTGGGGCTAGCTATGCAGCCGTATCCATTCAAAGTGTCTTTTAGGCCGAATTGAATGGTACCTTGGCCTTGCATTTGAAGAAACAAGGTTTTGCCTGTAACGCTTCTCAGAGAGCTGTACCCTGGGATTCAGTACTTTTGGTATTAAGGCCATAAAGTTTTACTGGCGGGATGCTTTTTACAGGCCCAGGATTGTGGGTTCCTGAAGGTTTAACAGAACCTACCGTGAAGGGTGCAGATTGGGTCTGTTGGTTTTACTACAGAAAAGGAGTTTTTTTCTAAAGGAATTTTTATATTTTCTTATGAAATGTCTCTAACGTAAATGTTGTCACCACTGGGGGCTGTATGGAGAACGTACCGTCTCATGTTTTGCTTAGTCACACTGTATCACAGAAGCAGCAGACTTTTCTCTTGTATTCACCGACTGACACAGCTCCTCTTAGCCATTGGGTTGTTACGCCACCTTTAGGAGAATACTAGGCATTACATGTTATGTAAAACACAGAACTTTCCAGTTCCACCCAAGGGGCAGTGCCCCTTGGGTGGAACTAACAACCCCCCAGCCTGCCATGCAGCCATCAGTTTTATTTTGCATGGTGAAGAAAGACCTAGGAACACTGATGGGCCCATCGGTCCATCTATATATTTTTTTTTTCTGCAGAAGCTTTGCTTTTTGCACAAGATGAAAGATCTGTAATCTGCTACCAACAGCTGGCTGGGGGACAGGCTGGATACTCTTATCCTTGAAGTCTCCCCAGCCTGGCCAGTGAGTGTGTGCAGATCAGAGCTCCGTGCTGGGTCGGCCACGGCATACCTCGGCTCCAGAGGTGGTCGGTAACCTTTTATGCTCCGGGGCACACATATGAACGGGCTACTGATGTCTGCGTCAGTGTGCCGAGGCCAGCAGCCACCCTGTACTGATCAGAGTGGGTCTGTAATGGAATGTCTCTCAGCTCTTCAGGACTGGTAAGTACAGCTCTCCCTGCCTCGGTGAGGCTGAGCAGCTGGGAAATCCCTGGGAGGTTGATTCGGGGGTCCCCCGCCTCCCTTTTCTCCTTGTCCCTTTCTTCTCTCCCCCACCCCCCGTGGGGGATGCTGCGTGTGGCTGCCTAGCAGTGTGTGGGTCATGTGCAGGGGCTCTCTGAGGGGCTGCGCTGGCTGGCTGTGTCCTGAGTGCTGGTTTTTCATGTCCCTGGGGGTGCCTGTGAGGCTGTGCCTGTTGTCTTTGCAGCGCTGATCACCGCCATCTTTTAGCTCTGTCCCTCATGGTTTGTCAGTGTCAGTGGCCATCTTGGGTATGAGCAAGGGAAAGCATGCTCTGCTGTGTCTCGGCGGCCATTTTCCCTGTGATTTGTCCTTATACTGGACGCCGGCATCCATTTTCTAGAAGCCTGAGCACGTTTTTCAGTTTCTCTAGAGATAGCATGTGTCCCTGTAACCTGGTGGCCATTTTCCCAGTGTTCTTATGCTGGACGCTGTGTGGCCATTTCTTTTGAGCCTGAGCGAATTGCAGAACGGTTTCAGCACCATTAGCAGCAGCTTTAACTGACAGAGCAGATTCCTCTGCACCTGGGAGCCAACAGAGACCACAGGCGCTACTTGCTGGACAGCGCAGTACCTTTCAGGGTGGGGTGCGGGAAAGAGCCCCTCAGCCAGCAGCAATAAGGAGGGTGGGACCATCACTGTCCTAAATCCCCTTCAGGTGGCAGACGGGGTAGGGTCAGCATGGCTTCAGAAACTGGTTTCTTCCCCCGAAATCCAGGCAATTACAACCGGTTCACCTGCAGAATGCGCAGTGCCTTTGGATACTTTGTAAGCAGTCCTCAATTCGTTCGTTGCGAAGATGGAGGTGGTGCGTGGGCGCAAAGGTGCTAAAAAAAAGCAGAACCTGTCCCCCCCCCCCCCCCCCCCGTCTTCTGGGGAGAGCACTGACGCAGACTCGGGCCCTGCTGAGGCTGGTGACCCCTGCTCTGTGGTTTCAGATGACGCTGACCAGGACCGTGAGGATAAGTCCCCGTCCGGCTCCGTTCACGACAAAGCGCTTGTTGGAGCACTTATCACAGCTGTGCGTGATACCCTGAAGATACAGGAGCCAGCAGATCCCTCTGATGTAGCAGTCCCTTTTGGGTCCTGTAAGCCAGCCCGTTCACCCAAGGTGTTCCTGTATCTGACTTATTTTGACAAGTTAATTTACAAGGAATGGGGTCGACCGCAACTGACCTTTTCGGTCCCCAAATACATGGTGTTGCGTTAACCCTTTGAGGAGAGCCTTCTCAAAAAGTGGTCAGCTCCTCCGGTCGTGGACCCCCCAGTATCCAGGTTAAACAATGTAACCACGATCCCGGTAGAGGGGACTCCTGCATTTAAGGATCCCATGGACAGGAAGGCCGAGGCAGTGGCTCATTCCTTGTTTACGGTTGTGGGGTCAACCATGCGTCCAGTACTGGCATCCACACTTGTGTCGCAGACACTGAGTGGGCAAAACTGTTGCACCGCGAATTGGGAGAACAGCATGGAACTAGCAGACCAACTAGTGGAAGGCCTTAAGTACGTTTGTGACGCGGCCCTGGATACTCTTCCCCTGTTATCCAGGGCTTCAGTGTCAGCAGTGGTGCCGAGGCGCCTGATTTGGTTGAAATGCTGGTCTGCTGACCAGGCATCCAAAAAAGCCCTGACAGATCTTCCCTTCCTTGGCGACCGGCTCTTTGGATGACAAAAATGCCACAGGTGTTAAGAGTACACTACTCCCACAGGCCAGGAAGGCTAAGGAGCCATGCCATAGGCAAGGGCCCTCTTTTTTCCGCTCACAAATGGCTTTTTTGTCTACCTGGAGCTTCGGCTAAATGTCCCCAGTCCGACAGGACGACCACGGAAGGACAAAAACGGCCCTGGAACCGCAAGCCTGCGAACAAAAGTGCTACCGTGTGAAGGTTTGCCCCCACCCATGACTCGGGTGGGGGGTCACCTTTGGGAGTTTGCAGCCTGGTGGTCCTCTCGATTGTCCGACCAATGGGTCTGCGATCTGATTTCCTACGGCTACAAGATAGAGTTCCTCTCTTGGCCGCAAAACAGATTCCTCCCCTCCAGCATACCTGTACTCCCGGCTCTCCGGGAGGCCCTATTGGGGGAGGTAAGGGACCTGCTGAGTCGTGGGGTGTTAGTACCTCTTCCGGAAATGGAATGTTTCCAGGGGTTCTACTCAAACCTGTTTGTAGTTCCCAAGAAAGAAGGGGTACGTCCAATTTTGGATCTAAAGGCCCTCAATCACTTTGTGAAAGTGCAGAGGTTCAGAATGGAATCAGTTCGCTCAGTAGTCGCTGCACTCCATCAAGGGGACTCCCTGGCGTCCTTAGACATCCAGGATGTGTACCTGCACATACCCATATGCCTCTGGCATCAAACGTTTCTGCGATTTGCAGTCGAGGAAGCCCACTATCAGTTTGTGGCTCTCCCCTTTGGTTTGGCATCAGCCCCCCGAGTCTTTACCAAGGTATTGACTCCTGTGTTGGCGTTGCTACAGCAATGCGGGATCGCGATCATGGGTTACCTAGACGGTCTCCTCCTGAGAGCTTCTTCCTCCTCAGAATTAGAAGAGGACGTGGCGATCACCATGCAGACCCTGCGACAATTTGGGTGGCTGTTGAACCTAAAAGTCGGTGGTAGTACGACTCAGCATTTGGAGTACCTAGGCTTGATGCTGGACTCCAGGGGACCGAGAGTGTTTCTCCCTTCAGACAAGCTGCAGACTCTCAGAGCCGCAGTAAAACTGCTGATGAACCGCAAGTGGTCGTCGCTTCGGTTCTGCATGCGAGTCCTGAAACTCATGGTGGCAGTACCATATGCCCAGTTCCACACCAGAGTTCTGCAGAAGGAGATTTTGACAAAGTGGGACAAATCTCCTTTGTCCCTGGATCGACAGATCCAGGTGAGCCAGTTAGGGATTCCCTGCTTCAGTCCGGGAAGTCGCCCCTACCTATAAAATGGATGGTGATCACAACGGACGCCAGCCTATCAGGCTGGGGTGGAGTAATGGGAGTTCAGTCGACTGAGGAATCCAAGTTGCCAATCAATCTGCTTGAACTGAGAGCGATCAGGCTATGCCTCTCCACATGGTTGATAAGACTGCGAGGGTCGTCCGATCAGGATCCAGTCAAACAACGCCACTGCAGTGGCATACGTCAATCACCAAGGAGGAACAAGAAGCTCAGCCGCTGCACGGGAGGTCGCTCACATACTTCGGTGGGCAGAGCGACATGTACTGGCCCTGTCGGCCATTTACATCCCGGGAGTGGAGAACTGGCAGGCGGACTATCTAAGTCGCCAGATGCTGGACCCAGGAGAATGGGCGTTGCATCCGGAAGTGTTCAGGCTACTGTGCCTGCGGTGGGGCACACCAGATGTGGATCTTCTGGCCTCCCGTCTCAATCGGAAGGTGCCAAGATTCGTGTCCAGGACGAGAGATCCGTGGGCAGACGCGTCAGATGCGCTGGTGGCTCTGTGGGATCAGTAGCAGCTGATCTATGCCTTTCCTCCACTAAAACTGTTACCACTTCTGCTTTGCAGAGTGCTGATTGCCCCAGATTGGCCCCAGCACCCCTGGTATGCATATCTAGTGTGCCTAGTGGCAGACTCTCCCTGGCGACTGCCGTTGCGAGAGGACCTTCTGTCTCAAGGTCCGATTCTCCATCTTGCTTTACCATCGCTAGCTTTAACGGCATGGCTATTGAGAGCCAGGTGTTGAGGAACCGGGGTCTGTCGGACTCTGTGATTCCAACTATGTTGAGAGCATGGAAAACTTCTTCTCTGAAGATATATCATCGTACCTGGAAGGCCTACATCTGCATGTGTGAGGAGAAAGGATGACCTCCTTTTCTATATCCAGGATCCTGCTGTTTCTACAGCAAGGAGTAGACCAGAAATTGGCCTTAAGCACCATTAAAGGACAAATATCAGCTTTGGCTGTCTTTTTTCAGCGACCCCTGGCATCTCACTCTCTAGTGAGTACTTTTGTCCAAGGGGTCCAGCATGTTGTTCCTCCAGTGCGTCCACCGTTACCTCCGTGAGATCTGAATCTGGTGTTGTCTGCGCTGCAAAAGCCTCCATTTGAAAATATCAGCGAGATCCCTCTGTTGACCCTTTCCCTGAAGGTGGTCTTTCTAGTGGCCATCACATCGGCCAGGAGGGTTTCGGAGCTGGCGGCCTTGTCCTGCAAGTCGCCCTATCTGGTTATCCACAAGGATAAGGTGGTGTTGTGCCTGCAACCGTCTTTTATGCTGAAGGTGGTCTCGGCGTTTCACATCAATGAGGACATTGTGTTACCATCTCTGTCCTAAGCCGACACATCCTAAGGAAGTGGGTCTTCATGCTCTGGACGTGGTTCGAGCTCTGAAGGTGTATTTGTCCGTCATGGCTCCCTTCCGGAAGTCAGACTCGCTGTGTGTTTCAGTGGCTGGTCCAAAGAAAGGCATGGCGATCTTGTCGGCCACCATTTCTAGGTGTATCAGACAGATTGTAGTAGAGGCCTACACCTTGAAGGGACAGGTGCCCCCCTTTCCGGTCACGGCCCACTCCGCAGGGGCAATCAGAATATCTTGGGCCTTCCGACATCAAGCGCCTGTCGCTCAAGTGTGTAAAGCGGCGACCTGGTCGTCTGTCCACACGTTTACAAAGTTCTACAAGGCAGATGTCAGTGCATCAGCTGATGCCTGTTTTGGCCGCAAAGTTTTGCAGGCGGCTGTATAGTTGCAATTGTGTATGCAATTTTTCATTTTTTTCAGTTTTTTTGGGGGTAATAATGCAGTTCCTTTATGTTAATGCACCGTTGCTTTAGTTACTGCAGTTTTGGTGCAATCTGAAAGTGGTGTCCCTCTGTTGAGGTGCACCTTGATTTTTGGTGGTGATTTTTCTACACACTGTCATTTTTTTGAGTAAAGTTTATACTAGTTCCTACTGGCCATGGTGGCTGAAGTTTTTATGCTGTTTTCCCACCCCTTGTTTTGGCACTGCTTGGGGACGTCCCAATGGCTAAGAGAGGAGCTGTGTCAGTCGGTGAATATAAGAGAAAATAGAATTTTTTGTACTCACTGTAAAATCCTTTTCTCTGTAATTCACAGACTGACATAGCACCCGCCCCTCCTGTTTTTCTTTACGTTATACTGCTTGTTGACGTACTGATGGCTCCATGGCAGGCTGGGGGGTTGTTACCTAAGGGACCGCCCCTTGGGCGGAACGGGAAAGTTCTGTGTTTTACATAACATGTAATGCCTAGTCTCCTAAAGGTGGCGTAACAACCCAATGACTAAGAGAGGAGCTGTGTCAGTCAGAGAAAAGGATTTTACGGGGAGTACAAAAAATACTATTTTTTCCTCCGGCTAGCAGGCAGACATCAGGTAAGTTTGGGGGGTTTTGCTTCCTCCAGAAACTCCCACCTGAGCTGAACTCTTCCCTTCTTCAAGAGGCTGAGTATAAGGGAGGACTAAAAATGATCAGCAATGCTATTTTCTTTCACAGCCCCTACACGGCGGCGACTTCCAGGTCTCCTCCACGCCATCCCTCCCTCACTCAGTTGATCTTGTTGGATCGGAGGCCCGTGCTTGCGCATGTAGTGGCCATAACCCTTGGCAGGGCGGCCTTAACTATTTGGGCTTACTGGTTACCTCCGCTTGGCTTGTTCTTCCACGTCTAGGGGTTCCCAGGGTTGATACCTAACAACTTTGGACGCTGACACCAATAAAGTCCTTTTGAAAGGTTTTTATTTGCAGGGGTAACATCCAACAACATGTTCGTATGGGAACAGAGGGCAAGGGTGAAGAAACTCAGGCACCTTGAACTTCAGATATAATAAAGTCTCTAGTACCACCCAGAGAGTAGCCACTCGCAACTGGGCGCTTCAAAGCTGAACAAATCTCTAGCTAGAGATTATGGCAATCGGCACTTTGACTTGGAACTTGTGAAATCTCTGACCTTGAACAAGTTGTAACTGAGAGTAAGCAGGAACCTTTTTCCTCGGTACCTGGAACGTTCTCTGTCTCCTTGACAGTACTGGAAAAAATGATGTCCTTCACAATTCAGTAACCAGGCACTTCTCAGGATGCCAGCTTGTTGGCCCTCCTCCGAAGAGTCCTCCCCCGGTCACTTGCATGAGCTGCGGTGCCCCTCCAAGCCGAGAGCACACCCGGACGCCTTGAATCCTCCCTCAATTACCTCACCTCGGACCAGCCAGTTCTGAGACTCAGGAACAGACGGATCCCTACCCCAGACCAGGTGGGTCTATTGGGGTTAACCAACCGAAGCATGTTGCAGAGCGACGAACACTCCCGTGAGCAGGACCCCTCACGGGGCTACCCCGGTCCAGAATCACAAACAAACCACCCGTAACACATGACCTCAACATCTTAAGTACCCCTCCCCCGCCCGGCACACCCACTGATTGTCTCCGAGGAAGCTGATACCCAAAACGTCCAACCAGGCCTGGATCTGGCCTGTCATGTGCACCTCACTGTACACATGACTAGGCAGAACTCTAACACAGCCCAGCCAAACTGATGTCAAAGTTAACCTACATAATTAACCCTCAAAACCCCATTACCGTTCTGAGGTAAAAAAATTAATTTACACATGAATGACACTTTGTCCAAAGTGTCACCGATACATGCAGGAAAACGTTTTCTTTTCTTACATCAGGGCACACAGCACCATAGTAATAACTATGATGGTTATATATTGGACTATCAGGTGCTAGACACTGGCACGCCCCTTAAGGCGTGAACTTCCCCCATATAACCCCTCCCACTACTGGGAGTCCTCAGTTTTTTCGCCAGTGTCTAAGGTGTTGGGCATATGTAAGGATGTGTGTACTGAGCTCCACGGGCAGTAATCCTTTGATGCGAGCCAGCCACCCTGACCGGATCCATTCTGATGTCTCCGTAATGGACTAAATGAACGGTACCTAGGCCTCGTCATCCGAAGACACAAGGTTTTGCTTGCGAATGCTTTTAAGCTGGGCCCTGGGATCCAGTACTTTTTGGTAGTAAGGCCAATAAAAGTTAACTGGCAGGGTCTTCTCGCAGGGCCAGGATTGCGGGATTACCTGAGTGTACCCCTGTTCCTGAAGGTTTCCTTTCAATGTCTCAGAGCCTACCATGAAGGGCGAAGATTGTTTTTTTATCTCTGATAAGCCCTGCAGCGAGGAAAGGTAGGGGAGATTTTCTGCAAGGAATCTCTCCTTCCATGTATTTTTTGTTGTCGTGTCATGTCTATGTGTCACCACTGGAGGCTATATTGCGCACTCACTATTCTGACGCTGGTAACAGCAGAAGCTTTCACTCTCCTCCTCGTTCAAGCCAACTCAGGCCCTCAGGTATGAAGGGGGGTTCTGATCACCTCCTGGGCCCCAGAGTGGCGTTTTGTTCCTTTGGATGCCAGCCTGCTGCCTCTTTTTTTTTTCTTAAAAAAGAAAAAAAAGTTTTGTTTGTGGGGCAATTCACGGCCGTTTTACCCCCTCACCGCCGGCCGCCATGTTGCCAGCACACATACACTTCCCTAGTGGGAAGGGGGGGGGGGGCGGCACGCGCTTTCGCACGGGGGGCATGGCTAAATGGCATCAGACACCGGCCACACATGGAAGAAGTATTTTAAGCTAGGAAAAGCTGAAGTCTGGCGGTGGAGGGACAGAGCAGAGTGGTTGCTGGTCAGGTTGGTGACACAGGCATCTCTCTTTTGTTGACAACATTGTACTGTATAGCTAGGATTAATAGCAGTTATTGTACTGTACTATAGCCTAGCAAGTGTAACATTCTTTTCTGGAACTGCCTCTGCTTTGTACTGTAAGCTATCAGAGACAAAGGGACCAGGAACCCCTCTAAGGGTTCTAAGGGGTTAATGGTATACAACAAACTAAAAACCCTTCCAAAAGAATGTCTGTCTTCCTCCCTGGGAGGTAAAAAGAAAGATACGGTCAGTCAGATGAAGCCGTCAAGGGTAGAACACTTCTGTCCCTGTATTTCATACAAACAGGTTTTTCTTCTACCATTTAAAAGATTATTGCTATGATGTCTCTCCATAGTAGGACTAAATATAGCAGATTCCCATCTAGTCCTCTGGGCCCTTTTGTTGAGGTGCAGGAGGTTAGGGATCAGATCTTCTTTAATATTGGAAGATACTTATTTTCCTCTTCAGAGTATCCTAACAGGGAGGGAGTAGCCGCACAAGTCAGGTGTTAGTCTACTCCCTTACTTAACCCTTTTGTTGCCTGCCACAGGCTCTTGAGGTATCTACCTCTAATAGGGTTCATTTGAATCCTCCCCACCTGGGAGTCCATTCAACATGGTGTCCTATGGGGCAAGATGCAAAAAGCACTAAAAGTGCACAGCTATGTATTCTGAATGGGAACATTTTTATGAAAGAAATAGGGAGTTCCAGCTGTTAATACTGCAATCACCTCAGTGAGCAGAGTCTCACATGTCCAGTGGATAATGCACTGATGTTAAAGGATCCAGCACGTTAAGGTTGGATTTTCCTTTTAAAGACAAGATGTCTTTTGCAGTTCTGGCTGCAATTGAAGTAGCTCAGTCCATTAACCCCTTAGCGTCTGCTCCACTATTGTGGTGGAGCACATTTTGAGTCAAGCCAATGCATTGGAATGTGGACTCCGAGGGGTTAAGGAACAGGTGTGAGATACCTGAAAGTTCTGCCTGATCATCAGACCCGGCAGGGGGCTGGTGTATTTGACGCACTGTGTCTCACAGATGCTATGAAGGACTCAATCATTTAAGCCCTATGGGTTAAGCTTGGACTAGTGCATTTTTTGCAGAGGTCCATGGCTGAGATATTGGTCAGCTGAAGCACCAGGTGAAAACCCTTAGCCAGTCTGTGTCCCTTCCTGGGGTATGACTATTTAGAGTGGATAAGTACATCCAGAAGGCAGTAAAAGGAGGTTCAAACAGCTCTCCTTTAATCATGCAGCCTCTCCTATGCCTGGTGTATCTGCCTTTAGGCAGTCTCGACGGTCTCAATCGTCAGGTTCAGGAGAAAGTTCCCAGGAGCAGCACCAGGATCTTGGGGGCAGAAAGCTCATGAAGCAGAATGCTAAGACCTTCTCATGAAGGCACACCCCCACTTGTTTGAGTAAGGGGAAAGGTCCTGTGATTCTCAAGGTCTGGCAGGAACAATGTTAAGAGCAGAGTGATTTCTGCGATTTTTCTTCTCTAGGTTATAGCTAGAGTTTCAAGAGCCTGGATGGCCTAGTCGGCTTTCGATCCAAGGGTTCGGGTCCTGTTTGGGTGCTGCCTGTGGGGTCCTTGGGGCTGCTGATGCGGCAGTCTTATGCAAGAGTGTCTGTCTCCTCAAAGAATGCTCCTAAGGTTCCAGAGAAAAAAGAAAAGAGAAAGGAGAAGTGCCTCTTTCTGGTCTCTGGATCAGCTGTTATCCCAGTCGGTGATATCAGAGATTCCCTTAGTGGAACAGGGTTTTTTGGCTCAAACCTTTTAAGGTCCCAGAGCCAAGCAGAGAGGTAAGACCCACTCTAGATCTTGGAGATCTGAATCGGCACTTAAACATCCGATCCTTTCATAATTCGATCGGCTGTGTCCATCCTGCAAGGAGGGGAGTTGCATATCTCCATGTGCCGAAGTTTCCCGCTTACCAGAAATCTCTGCGGTTTGAAATATAAAATGATTTTTCAATCGTGGCACTGCCATCTGGCTTAGCCACAGCACTAAGAGTGTTCTGAAAGATTCTGACAGCTCCTTTAGCCAGGTTAAAGGCTCAAGGCATAGCGGTCCTAGCCTATTAGAAGATCTACTTTGAATAGATCATTCAGTCTCAGGTCTAAAACCAGAGTCTGATCTCAGCTGTTGATGAAATCTGAAATCTCTAGGTTGGATTCTCAGCCTAGGAAGATTCTCCTTAAAACCATCAAAGAGGTTACTTGGGGGCTGGTTATAGATACCATACAGAAGAAGGAATTCTTACCCCAGTCGTGAATCAGTTCCATTGTAGGACTAATTCAACTTAGGAACTCAGGAAAGGAAAATTCCCTAATTTTGGCTGCAGGAGATTTTTTAGGGGAAATGGTGGCCTCCTTCAAGGCCGTCCCTTACGCGCAGTTTTATTCAAAGACTGCTTCAAAACACCATCCTGTTGGTCTGGAATAAAGCGGATTAAGCAGGAACAGAAGGAGGTGATTCTGGTGGCCCCAGCGGGTCCTAGAAGATCTGAATTTATTGACATCATAAGGAGGGCAGTTGAAGTCCTTGGACTCTGCCATTATAGCCAGACCTTCTTGCACAGGGTCTGGTATTTCATCCTACTTTACGGACAAGGAGTTTAACAGGTTTGACTGTTGAATCCCACTCTGTAAAAGATTGTGGGTGATCTCCTTCAGTAGTGTCTGCTTTGACTAATGCCAGGAAGCCAGCTTCCAGAGTCACTTACTATAGAATCTGAAAACGCATAGGATTCTTGGTATGGATCCAGGGGTTGGCACCCCAGGAGGTAGGTCAATAGGCAGGATTCCTGCATATGGGGTCTGAAATGAAGCTGGCCTTGACTTTTATCAAGAGCCAGATCCAGGCCGATGTTGATGGGTGCGATGCAATGGTGGGAGCAGGGCTTAACACTGCATTGGCGTCCTCCAACGCAGGAGTGTTTCTTTTCAACAAACTCTATTTATGCTGGCTGCAAAATTGTCAGAGACATAAGAGCAAAGAGGAGCATGAAAGGGGTTTTGGTGATACAGGCATTTACTATTTGCATCAGGCTGAGCATTAATAGCAGTGGCAGTAGCTGGACTATTGCTCAAGCAGTGAATGAGATTTCTTCTGGTATTACCTCTGTTTTGTGCATTGGACTATGGTCAGAAGGGGGGTTGAAATGCCCCCAAAAAAGAGATAAAACGGTCTTCCTAACGGTAAGCCTAATTTCTACAGATGGCGTCCTCCCCTGAGACGGGGTGGCTTGTCAGAGTGAGCATCAGGGCCATGAAATGTCTGCAACCGTTTTCAACACTGCAGACCCTGTTTATTTTATGATAATTAAAAATAAAATAAAAAATGTAGCGCCTTTAATCGCATCCCAGTGTGGGTCAAATTGCGACAGGTTCTCTTCCATAACCCACGACCCTCAAAGTGAGGAACTAGGGACAGGAGGAAAATTCTCTCAGGGGGCTGTGGTGAGGCTGATGATGACTCTTCTGAGGTGTGGAATGTGGGAGAACCAGCTGTTCCAATCTTAAGATTGATAGTGCAATTTCTTGCTGAATAATCACTCCACATTTATGTACCCTTAACTGAGTGGGTTCACTAAAGCCTCCTCAAGCTGTGCATGCCTTTTCCTATCCATTCATTGCTGGAAATTCTTTTTTATATCTGAGAGGATCACCCAGATGAGCATTTTCTTTTCATACATCAGGGGACACAGAGCCATAGTAGTTACTATGTGGGTTATAGGCCACCTTTAGGTGATGGATACTGGCATGCCTTAAGACAAGAAGTGCACTCCCTATATAACCCCTCCCACTACTGGGAGTATGTCAGTTTTTTCGCCAGTGTCTAAGGTGTTGGTCACGAGTAAAGATGTGCTCAGCTCCACTGGAACAATCCTTGCTGGGGGTAGCCATGCTGACCGGATCCATTCAAAGTGTCCTTGTTTGGGCCAAATGGAATGGTACCTGGGCCTCGTATCCAAAGAAACAAGGTTTTGCCTGCGAATGCTTCTCTTTTTAGAGAGCTGGACCCTGGGATCCAGTACTTTTTGGTAGAAGGCCATAAAGTTTTACTCGCAGGGTGCTGTTGCAGGTCCAGGATTGTGGGTTACCTCTAGGTTCCCCTGCCCCTGAAGGTTTACGGAGCCCACCGTGAAGGGTGAAGATTGGGTCTGTTGGTTTACCAGAGAAAACCCTGCGACGGGAAAGTAAGTGGAATTTTCTAAGAAATATCTTTGCATTTTCTTATGAATGTCTCCTTTAAGTATAATAATGTTTATGTGTCAGGAGCCGATCAGTGTGCTGCTGCTGGCTGTGGAGGGACACAAGAGCAAAGAGGTGGCATTACTTCAGGTTTGGTGACGCAGGCATTTCCCTTGACACATTATTACTGCTTCCGGCTGGGCATTAATAGCAGCATTATATTGTTGGACTATAGCCTAGCAGTGTATGCATTCTTCTGGTAGTGCCTCTGCTTTGTGCATCAGGCTATGAGTGGAAGAGGGACCAGGAACTCCTCAAAGGTTCTAGGGGTTTGATTGTTTTACAACAACCCAAATCCATGTCCAAAAGAATGTCATCCTTTGAGAGAGATTATTATTATTATTATTATTATTCAGGATTTATATAGCGCCAGCAATTTACGCAGCGCTTTACAATATAAAAAGGAGACAATACAGTTACAATACAATAAAATACAAGAGGATTAAGAGGGCCTTGCTCAGAAGAGCTTACAATCTAATAGGGTGGGGCAGGTGGTACAAAAGGTTATAACTGTCGGGAATGAGCTGATGGAAGTGGTAGGAGATTTGTTTGAGACGTGATAGGCTTCCCTGAATAGATGAGTTCTCAGGGATCGCCTGAAGGTAGCAAGAGTAGGGGATAGCCAGACCAGTGGAGGTAGCAAGTTCCAGAGGATTGGAGAGGCTCTGGAGAAATACTGGAGACGAGTGTGGGAGGAGGAGACGAGAGAGCTTGAGATGCGGCCGGTCAGGGGAGACTGGTGTTGCAGCAGCACTAGACACTCCAGCCCCTATATATATATCACACTGGAGGTTTTTTCTTCTTCTACCATTTCTACTTTGGAAAAGAAGATTGATGCTATGATCACTCTTCATAGTGGGTCCAAACGTAGCAGATCCCCATCCAGTGCTCAGGACCCTCATACTGAGGTACAAGGGGCAGGGGATCAGGAAGGTCTTCCAAAAGATCTGGAATGTGAATATTTGATTGTGCACTCAGTATCTTGCTATATTGCAAGTTAATCACATATTCTTATTTAATGATTTATTGGGAGTTATTTAGGAAGCGCAACACTGTTTTGTTATGAAGATACTAATATATCCTCTTCTAAGGATCCTAATATAGAGGGGGTAGTCTCACAAGACAGTTTTCTTGTACACTCCCTTACTAAATGGTTTGTTCAACCTTTTTGCTGCCTGTAGCGCAGTCTATTGATGAGCCCATCTCTGGTTTGGGATCACTAAAGCCTCCCCCATCTGTGGATGCTTTTCCTATCCATTCATGGCTAAAAAAAGCTGATATATTCGGAATGGGAACACTCGGATAAGCAGTTTTTTTCCTCCAAAAAAGTTTTCTACACTGTATCCTATGGAGGAGGAATTCTATGAAAAAAATGGGAGGTTCCAGAAATGTATGCTGCAATCGCCTCAGTGAATAAAAATCTCTTGTCCGGTAGACAATGCAAAGATGTTAAAGGATCCAACAGATAAAAAGTTGGAATTTCTTTTTAAGAATAACATCTCTCTGGCAAGTTCAGTAGCACAGCCGGTTCTTGCGGCAACTGGTGTATCTCAGTCCATAAAGGATCAGTTTGTAGAGATACTTAAGATTCTTCCTGATCAGCAGGCCCAGCAATGGGCTGGCGTATCAGATGCACTATGTTGTGCGGTGGATGCTATGAAAGATTCTATCATTCAAGCCTCATGGCTTATGCTAGGACTGGTGCATACACGCAGAGTCCCGTGGTTGAAGAATTGGTCAGCAGAAGCACCATGTAAGATGCTCTTGGCCAGTTTCCCATTTCATGGTGAATGGTTATTTGGAGGCGATCTAGATAAATATATCCAAAGGATCTCTAATGGGAAAAGTTCTCTTTTACCAGTAAAGAAGGGGTTTAAATATTTCTCCTTTAACCGGTTCCCGACCAGCGCACGCCGATGTACGTCAGCAGAATGGGCAGGCATATTGGTGTACAGGTACGTCCAATCTTCAATGCCGCCCTGCCATCACGAGCGCGCCGCCAGCGGCACACTCGCGTGCCAGTCGGGGCCCCTGTGAGTCCGGTCGCAGGTCCTGCGGACCCGATCGCCGCGGGCATACCCGCGATCGTCTCACGGGACGGCTGAATGGAGAAGTGCCGTTGTAAACAGCATTTCTCCATTCTGCCTAGCAACTAGTGACGCTGATCTCTGCTCCATGTGATTGGAGCAGAGATCAGTGTTCACTAAATGAAAGCCCAACCCCCCACAGTTAGTAACACACCCCTAGGAACACTTAACCCCTACACTGCCACCCACTGGTTAACCCCTTCACTGCCAGTGTCATTTACACAGGAATCACTGCATTTATATAGCAATGATTGCTGTATAACTGACAATGGTCCCAAAAATGTGTCAAAAATGTCCAATGTGTCCGCCATAATGTCGCAGTCACAATAAAAATCGCTGATCGCCGCCATTACTAGTAAAAAAAAAAAAAAAAAAATTATCAATAAAAATGCCATAAAACTATCCCTATTTTGTAAACGCTATAACTTTTGCGCAAACCAATCAATAATTGCTTATTGCGATTTATTTTTTTTTTTTACCAAAAATATGTAGAAGAATACGTATCGGCCTAAACTGAGGGAAAAAAATGTTTTTTTTATATATTTTTGGGGGATATTTATTATAACAAAAAGTAAAAAATAATGCGTTTTTTTCAAAATTGTCGCTCTATTTTTGTTTATAGCGCAAAAAATAAAAACCGCAGGGGTGATCAAATACCACCAAAAGAAAGCTCTATTTGTGGGAAAAAAAGGACGTCAATTTTGTTTGGGAGCCACGTCGCACGACCGCGCAATAGTCAGTTAAAGCGACGCAGTGCTAAATAGCAAAAAGTGGTCTGGTCTTTGACCAGCAAAATGGTCCGGTCTGGTTAAGAATGCTTCCTCTGCAGTACCAGGAGCATCTGCCTCTAGGCAGTCTCGACGGCCTCCGTCGTCAGGTTCAAGAGGAAGACCTCAAGGGCAGTCCCAGGGCCAAAAAAGGACTTGGGGCAGAAAGCCCGCAAAACAAAATGCTAAAGCCTCTCTATAAAGGGGTGCCCCCACTCGCTCGGGTGGGGGGGAAGGCTTCTGAAATTTTCAAAGATCTGCCAGGAACAATGTCAAGACAGATGGGTGGCTTCCTCAGTTTCTTTAGGTTACAAACTAGAGTCCCGAGAATTCCCATCTCCTTGTTTTCTAAAATCAAATGTTCCCAGAGATCCAGAGAAAAGGAAGTCTTTTTCTAGCTCTGGATCACCTCTTATCCCAGGAGGTGATATCAGGGTTTTATTCAAACCTTTTCCAAAACCAAACAGGGAGGTAAAACCCATTCTAGATCTCAAAGATCTGAACCGGCAATTAAATATCCGATCCTTTCGCATGGAGTCAATCTGATCGGTTGTTTCCATTTTGCAAAGAGGGGAGTTTTTGGCATCGATCGATATCAAGGATGCATATTTCCACGTGCCGATATTTCACGCTCATCAGAAATTTCTTCGATTCGAGGTAGAAGATCATCATTTTCAGTTGGTGTCTGCCATTCGGTCTAGCCACCGCACCGTGTGTGTGTTCACAAAGATTCTGGCGCCTCCTTTAGTCAGGTTAAGGGCTCAGGGCATAACTGTCCTAGCCTATTTAGACAATCTGTTTTTAGTAGATCAATCAGTCTCTGGTCCAAGCCAAAGTTTAATCTCAGCTACCTGGAATTCCTAGGTTGGATACTCAACCTAGAAAAATCCTCCTTAAAAACATCAAGGAGATTACAGTACTTGGGGCTGGTCATAGATACTATACAAAAGAAGGTATTCCTACCCCAGGCAATAATCGGCTCCATAAAAGAACTGATTCAACTTGTCAAAGCAAAGAGAAGTCCTTCCATTCGGCTGTGCATGAAATTGTTAGGGAACATGGTGGCCTGGAACAAGAAGGTTCAGGCTTTGGACTTTCCAATGCGCTTATCCCCCCGAGGTCCATCAGTGCCTCAATTGGTGGTTGTTATCCAGCAAACTCCAAAAAGGGGAAATCCTTTTTACCAGTATACCTGAAAATGGTAACAACGGATGCCAGCCTTCTAGGCCGGGGAGCAGTCCAGAAAGAAGCTTCTGTCCAGGGGAAATGGTCAAAGTCAGAAAGCACCTTGTCCTTCAACATTCTAGTGATTCGGGCAGTACGTCCGGCCCTAGAATCATGGACGCTCAGGCTACGTAACTGTCCTGTCAATCCGACAATGCCACGGCTGTCGCTTACATCCATCAGCAGGGGGGCACGAGAAGTCGTGCAGCCCAAAAAGAGGTGAATCATGTCCTAGCTTGGGCAGAAAGCAACATTCCTTGCTTATCAGCGATTTTCATTCCAGGGATAGAAAATTGGCAGGCGGACTACTTGAGTTTCCAGTAATTGTTTCCCCGGGAGAATGGTCCCTTCACCCCGACATCTTTCTATCGGTATGTGAATAAATGAATGATTTGTATAGCGCTGCAAATGCGAACTGAATCCCCCCAAGGCGCTGGATATGTTCTGTGTTGTCTAGCTTCTTAGAAGAGGTAGATCTTGAGTTTTTTCCTGAAGGCCTGATGGTTTTCTTCCATGCAGATGTGAGTCCGTAGCCGTGAGTCCGTAGCTGTGAGTCCGTAGCCGTGGTCCTTGGACTGCGAATCTTCGTTCTCCCTTTGATTTGTAGCGGGATTGGGAATGAGGAGGAGGTTTTGGTTAGATGATCGAAGACTGCGATTGGGTAGTGTGTTAACTTCTCGCGTAGGTATTGAGGAGTGTTTCCTTGTATGCATTTGTGGGTGAGACAGAGGGTCTTGAATGTAATCCGATTCTATACGGTTAGCCAATGTAGTCTCCTCAAGGCGGGGAGATGGATTCCCAGGTTTTTTTTCCTGTTATCAGTCTTGCCGCTGTGTTTTGGATGAGTTGATATTGGGGTAGTCCTATGTAGAGGGAGTTTGCGCAGTCGAGTCGGGAATTAATGATTGTTCCAACTACTGCTGCTTTGTCCTCTGTTGGAATGAAGGGGATGAGTCTACGTAGCAGGCGGAGGAGATGTGAGATCCGCTGACTACTGATCCTATTTGTGCATCCATTGACATTTCTGATTCAAAGATGACTCCGAGACTCTTGGCTTTGGTGCTTGGGGAAATGGTCTGTCCAAAGATGGTGGGAGGTGTCCATGGGGTCTTAGTTTTGGAATTTTGGTTTGCGTATAGGAGAAGAAGCTCTGTTTTTGATTAATTGAGTTTGAGGGAGCTAATGGTCATCCAATCGTCCATCAAAGTGAGGCATTTTTCTAGTTGCTGATGATGGTCTTTTTGTCCGGTGATGTGAAAGTAGATGTCATCAGCATATGAGTGGAAGTAGAAGTCAGACATTCTGAGGATTTTGAGGAGTGGACGGATGTAGATGTTGAAGAGCACTGGTGACAGGGGTGAACCTTGAGGGACTCCAGTGGGGCTCCTAGTTTCTCTGTTTGAGAACAATTTCCTAAGAAGGATGCAAACCATTGTAGATCTGAATCTGAGACTCCTGCTACTTCTGTGAGGCGGATGAGTAAAGTATTGTGGTCCACTGTATCAAACGCTGCACTGAGGTCCAACAGTACTAGGAGACATGATTCTCCATCATCTGCTGCTTCAAGGGCGTCGTCCCATATTTTGAGAAGTGCCTTTCTGTGCCATGGCCTGATGGCCTGGGCGGAAGCCGGATTGCAGAGGGTCCAAGAGTTTGTGTGTGTACAGGTGGTGTTGTAGCTGTTGTACTACTGCTTTCTCCATAATCTTGGAGATGGTGTTGAGGCTTGTTATCGGTCTGCGGTAGTTAGGGTCTTGAGGGTCGAGGTTGGGTTTCTTTAGCAGGGGTTTGATGATGCCTTGCTTGAGGGTGGTCGGAACAATCCCTTCTTTGAATGACTGATTTATGAGGTGTGTTATGGTAGGAGCCAAGCTTTCGGAACATTCTTTCAGGAGTTTTGTGGGAATGATGTCGATCGGTGATGTGCTTTCTCGGAGGCTTTTGATGATGTTTTTAGTGGTGATTGGGGTCAGAGAAAAATTTGGTGATTTTGTGATGTTCGTATCAATATCTTCTTTTTGCTTTGGTTGAATGAGGTTGGTTGTTTTTTTTCTGGTGAATTTTCTTCCTGAGGTTGTCGATTTTGTTGATGAAAAAGTATGATAACCCATTGAAGAATTCTTGAGTTTCGTTTGCTGGGGGCCCTAAGCAGGTAGGGTTCATTGACTGAGCGACTATTTTGAAAAATTCCAGAGGGCGGTTTAAGGCAGATGAGACAATGTTCGAAAAAATAGGATTTTTATAACAGCCTGTAAAATCCTTTTCTTTGATGTACATCAGTTGTAACTATATGGGATGGCCCTTAGCAATGGCAACTGAAGGGAGGGGACAGAACAAAAAACAGGAGGCCAGAGGACTCATACTGCAGCTTGCAGTGTATGCTGTGCCCAAAGGCAATATCCTCATGACCTTTAATATTGATTTGATAAAATTGGATAAACGTATGAACCGAAGACCCAATTCGCGGCCTTACAGATCCGAGCCACAGAGGCCCGATGATGCACCGTCCAAGAGGAACTAATCGCCCTGGATGAGTGTGCTCTTAATATGAAAAGGAAGAATTTTCTTTTTAAGCTGCAGCTTGAACAATCACTTAACAAATCCATTTGGAAAATAGTGGATCTTGATGCTGCCTGGACCCTCTGGCAGTACAAACAAAACCCGTGTTTTGCGAACCTGAGCAGTTGCCTTTAAATAGACTCTGATCGCTCTTACTACATCAAGAGAATGTAGTGCTTTCTCTTCCCCAGATTAAGGCTCTGGGGAAAAAGAAGGAAGAATAATATCTTGGTTTAAATGAACCTGTTACCACTTTTGGTAAGAATTCAGGATGAGGACATAAAACCACCTCATCCTTGTGCATGATGAAATATGGCTCTTACAAAACAGAGCCGCTAGTTCCGATACTCTTCTAGCAGAAGAAATGGTAAAAGAACCAAGGGAACTTCTCGTAAGGTTCAAACAACTGATTTAACAAAGCCGATAAGACCAATCTTAAATCCTAAGGATTTAAAGGTGCCTTGATAGGGGGCATAAACCGTGTTACCCCCTGAATAAGCTACGCACCAAGAGTGAGAAGCAAGAGGCCATAGGAAAAGACATCGACACGGCCTGGATCTGGCTCTTGATAAAAGTCAAGGCCATTTCAGATCCCATATGCAGGACATCCTGCCTATTTGACATACTTCCTGGGGTGCCAACCCCCGGATTCACACCAAGAAACCAATGCCTTCCAGACACTAAAGTAAGTGATTCTGGAAGCCAGATTCCTGGCATTAGACAAAGTAGACACTGCCAAAGGAGATCACCCACATTTTATAGAGTGGGATTTAACAGTCAGACCTGTTAAACTCTTTGTCCGGATAGGATGAAATACCGGACCTTGTGCAAGAAGGTCTGGCTATAATGGCAGAGTCCAAAGGACTCCTACTGCCATCTTTATGATCTCGATTATATTAAAGGGATTTTAAAGTGAATTTTTTTTTTTTAAAATAACAAACATGTTATACTTACCTCCACTGTGCAGCTCGTTTTGCACAGAGTGGCCCTGAACCTGCTCTTCTGGGGTCCCTCGGCGGCTGTCTCGGCTTCCTCCCGCAGGTGCTTCTCACGTTCATGCGAGCTCCCTCGCATGATGAGAAGCATCTGCAGGCGCGCTCCCGTGATACAGCCGGTGGCTATAGCTGCTCGCTGTATCACACGGCCCCGCCCCCGGCAATCCGCGTCAGTGGATGTGATTGACAGCAACGCGAGCCAATGGCTGCACTG
This sequence comes from Lithobates pipiens, assembly GCF_037356315.1. NCBI lineage: Eukaryota > Metazoa > Chordata > Amphibia > Anura > Ranidae > Lithobates > Lithobates pipiens. The sequence continues at coordinate 215,459,551 of NW_027507903.1, read as the reverse complement.
CTTTTCATCTATCCACTCCAGCCAATCAGCGGCCAGGCTGAACGGTGGAAAGGACGTCGGAGGACGAGCGCGGGATTTTCGAGGGGTGAGGTAAGTAAAATGGGGGGGGGGGGCTGGGGGCGCAGACACTGTCCGATGTTTTTTCACCTTAATGCATAGAATGCATTAAGGTGAAAAAACATTTACCTTTACAACCCCTTTAAGATCTTCTGGGACCCGCTGGGGCCACCAGAATCGCCTCCTTTTGTTCCTGCTTAATCCTGCGGAGAAGGCGCGGAAGTAGCAGAACTGGAGGAAATGCATAGATCAGTGAAAACTGATCCCCTGGGAAGACTAATGAGTCTGTTCCGCCTGCTAGCGGACCCATTGTTCGACATAAAGTTTTCGACCTTATTAATGAATCTGGATGCGAATAGGTCCATGTCTGGAGTACCCCATCTGACATATTGCTAGGAAGGTCGGGGTGAAGAGATCGTTCTCCCGGAAATAATTTTTGGCGTCTCAAGTAGTACGCCTGAAAAATTTGAATTGCTGATAGGCAAGGAGTGTTGTGTTTTCCTCCAAAGCTAGAACATTATTCACCTCTTTTTGGGCTGCACGGCTTCTCATGCTTTCCCTGGTGATCGATGTAAGCCATCGCGTGGCTCTGTCAGACTGAATCCTGTCAGGACAGTCCTGTAGTCTGACTGCCAAAATTCTAGGGCCAGATGTACTGCCTGAAACTTCCAAAAAAGTTGCAAGGCAAGGTCCTCTAACCTGCACCATCTCCACTGGACAGAATCTTCTTCCAGGGCTGCTCCCCAGCCTAGAAGGCTGGCATCTGTTGTTAACACCTTCCAGGATAAAGATTTTCCCTCTTGCTGGATAACAACTACCAATTTAGCCTCAGACCTACGTCGGGAGCCAAGCGTATTGGAAACAAACAAGGCCTGAATCTTCTTTATTCCAGACCTACAGGACAGTGTCTTGAAGCAATCCTTGAGTAAAACTGCGCGTAAGGGACGGCCTTGAAGGAGGCCACCATTTCCCCTAAAAATCTCCTGCAGCCGAATGAAGGAATTTTCCTTTTATCCTGATAAGTTGAATTAGTCCTACAATGGAACTGATTCTTGTCTGGGGTAAGAAAAATTATTTTATATTACAAACCGCAGAAATTTCTGGTAAGTGGGAAACTTTGGCACATGGAGCTATGCAACTCCCCTCCTTGCAGGATGGACACAGCCGATTGAATTATGAAAGGATCGGATGTTTAAGTGCCGATTCAGATCTCCGAGATCTAGAATGGGTCTTACCTCTATGTTTGGCTCTGGAACCCTAAAAGGTTTGAGCCAAAAAAAAACTTTTCTGCTAAGGGAATCTCTGATATCACCGACTGGGATAACAGCTGATCCAGAGGCCAGAAAGAGAAACTTCTCTTTACTTTTTCTCTTTTTTTTTCTTCTCTGGAACCATAGGAACATTCTCTGAGGAGACAGCTCTTGCATAAAGACGGCCGCATCCACAGCCCCAAGGACCCCACAGGCAACACCCAAACAGGGACCCCAACCCTGGACCCCCAGATCGAAAGCCGTCTGAGCCATCCGGGCTCTTGGAACTCTAGTTGTAACCTAGAGAAAAAAAATTGCAGAAATCCCTCTGATCTTGACATTGTTCCTGCCAGACCTTGAGAATCGCAGGACCTTTCCCTTCACCCAAACAAGTGGGGGGGCTCCTTCACGAGAAGGCTTTAGCATTCGGCTTTATGGGCTCGCTGCCCCCAAGATCCTGATGCTGCCCTTGGGAACTTTCTCCTGAACCTGACGATTGAGACCGTCGAGACTGCCTAAAGGCCAATGCCCCAGGCATAGGAAAGGCTGCACGATTAAAGGAGACATGTTTAACCTCCTTTTACTGGTAAAGAGAGCTTTATCCTTTTGGATGTACATATCCACTCTAAATAGCCTGACTGGCTAAGGGTTTCACAGGGTGCTTCGGCTGATCAATATTTCAGCCAAATACCCCTGCGAGAATGAACTAGTCATAGTCCATAAGGCTTAAACGATCGAGTCCTTCATAGCAACTGTGAGACACAGTGCATCAAATACACCAGCCCCTGGCCGGGCCTGCTGATCAGGCAGGATTTTCAGGTATCTCACACTTGTTCCTTAACCCCTTGGAGTCCACATTTTCCAATGCATTGGCGTGACTCAAAATGTGCTCCACCAAAATGGTGGAGCAAACATTAAAGGTTTAATGAACTGCAAAAGACATCCTGTCTTTAAAAGGAAAATCCAACCTTAACTTGCTGGATCCTTTAACATCAGTGCATTATCCACTGGACATGTGAGACTCTGCTCACTGAGGTGATTGCAGCATTAATAGCTGGGACCCCCCATTTCTTCATAGAAATATTCCCATTCAGAATACATAGCTATGCATGAATAGGAAAAAAAGATCTCCAGGTGGGGGAGGTTCAAACAAACCTTATTAGAGGTAGCTACCTCAAGAGCCTGTGCTGCAGGCAACAAAAGGGTTAAGGAAGGGAATAGACAAACACCTGACTTGTGTGGCTACTCCCTCCCTGTTAGGATCTACCTGATCCCCAGCCTCCTGCACCACAAAAAAAGGGCCCAGAGGACTAGATGGGAATCTACTATGTTTAGTCCTACTATGGAGAGACATCATAGCAATTATATTTTAAATGGTAGAAGAAAAAACATGTTTGTATAAAATACACAGAGACAGAAATGTTCTAGCCTTGACAGCTCATCTGACTGGCCGTATACCTCTTAGGAAGAATGCCATTCTTTTGGCAGGGTTTTTAGTTTGTTGTATACCATTAATCCCTTAGAATCCTTAGAGGAGTTCCTGGTCCCTTTTTCACTCATAGCTTGCAGTACAAAGCAGAGGCAGTACCAGCAAAATAACGTTTCACTTGCTAGGCTATAGTACAGTACAATAACTGCTATTAATCCTAGCTCTATAGTACAATGTTGTCAAATGGGAAATGCCTGTGTCACCAACCTGACCAGCAACCACTCTGCTCTGTCCCTTCACAGCCAGGCAGCAGCTTCTCTTACAGGGCTTTAAACTACTTCCTACACGTGTGGCCAGTGTCTGACGCTGTTAAGCCACGCCCCCGCATGGAATACGCCCCCCCTTCCTCTTTCAAACAAGGAAGCTGAGTCTCCCGCGCGAGCGCCGGCATCATGGCGGGGAGGGGGGTAAATCCTCTGATCCAGTAAGCGGCTGCGATCTGCCAAAAAAAACTTTTATTTTTCCATAAAAGAAAAAAGGCAGCTGACTGACATTAAATCAGACAAAAAAACGCCAATCTGTGGGCCCAGAAAGTAATCAGACCCCCCTTTCTCTTACCTGAGGGTCTGAGCTGGCTTAGGCGGAGAGGAGAGTGGAGCTTCTGCTGTTTCCAGCGTCAGAATGCTCAATACAGCCCCCAGCGTTGACAGATAGACATGAAATCTCCCCTACCTTATCCTCGCAACAGGGTTTTATCAGAGATAAAAAAAACAATCTTCGCCCTTCACAGTAGGCTCTGAGACCTTAAAAGGAAACCTCCAGGAACCGGGGAACACTCAGGTTGACCCACAATCCTGGACCTGCGACAAGACCCTGCCAGTAAACTTTTATTGGCCTTACTACCATAAAGTACTGGATTCCAGGAGCAGGCTCTCAAAGCATTCGCAAGCAAAACCTTGTGTCTTCGGATTCAGCCCGGGTACCATTCATTTTGTCCATTACGGAGACATCAGAATGGATCCTGTCAGGATGGCTGGCTCTCATCAAGGATTACTGCCCATGGAGCTCAGTACACACATCCTTACTCGTGCCCAACACCTTAGACACTGGCGAAAAAACTGTGGACTCCCAGTAATGGGAGGGGTTATATGGGGGAAGTACATGCCTTAAGGGGCGTGCCAGTGTCCAGCACCTAATACACCAATATAACCCATATAGTTATAACTATGGCTCTGTGTCCCCTGATGTAAGAAAAGAAATGTTCTTTTTTTGCTTTGAAGATTGCTTTTGGTATTTCTCCTTGAGTGCTTTGTAGTTTGTGTGGTTTTCCTTGGTAGGATTTCTTCTCCATACTCTTTCAACTCTTCTGCGTTCTTGGTTGAGTGAGCGTGACAGTAAACCATCCCGAGTTTTTTTTTCCGGATGAGTGTTCTGCCACTGAGTCTGCTGTTTGTAGTAATGCCTTGTTTAGGGAGTTGAGTGTTTGTTCTGATGAGAGGTTTAAATTTAGCATTGCTATTTTGTTTAATAGTGTGGTTTTGAAGAGTTAGGAGTGTAGTTTCTTCTCCAATCTGGTCCAGTGTGTTGATGTTGAGTGTTTCCGTTTTTGGAGGGTGGTGTTAATGGTGATTTTGAATTTGATAGTGTGGTGGTCCGTCCATGGTATCGGGATTTTGTCGAATATGATGATGTCCATATTTTGTTTGAAGATGAGGTCCAGAGTATGTCCTGACCCATGTATGGGAGCCTTGATCAGCAGCTGGAGACCTAATTCTTAGATGGGGCATTCCAGGCATGGATCTGTTCGCGTCCAAATTCAACAACAAAGTCCTCAACTTTGTGTCAAGGACGAGGGATCCGCTAGCGCGCGGAACAGACACCTTTTTACTGATCTATGCGTTTCCTCCGGTTCTGCTACTTCCACACCTTCTCCGCAGGATCAAGCAGGAATGGAAGAAGGTGATTCTGATGGCCCCAGCGTGGCCCAGAAGATCTTGGTTTGCCGAGATCAGAAAGATGGCGGTAGGAGTCCCTTGGACCCTGCCATTGTGGACAGACCTTTTTGCTCAAGGTTCAATATTCCATCATACCTTACAAACGCTAAATTTAATGGTTTCGCCTGAAACCCACATTCTAAAAGACCGTGGGACCGAGAGCAACTGCAAGCAGGATAAGAAGCCAGGAGGGATGTCAGAAAGCCAGTCTTGAAACAAACAGCAGGAGATGGTTCCTTGTGATGTGACCAACACGAAGGCAAAGGAAAGAGTGAGCTGGAAGGCTTTAAATAGGCAGGTCAGACGAGCATCATCGGGAACAGCTGGTAACTGTGGAAAGAGAAGAGAGCTGGCAATTAGCCGACAGCTGAGCGGCTAGCCCAGAGGAGGAAGGGCTAAGCCAGCCCTGACAGTTTCCTGCTGTGGATCCAGTGGGTGGCACTCCAGGAATTATGTCATAGGTAGGATCCTTGAATTCCTGCAAATGGGATTGTAAATGAAGTTGGCCTTGAGTACTATCAAAGGCCAGGTCTTGGCCTTATCAGTATTTTTCCAATGGCCTCTTGCTTCTCACACTCTGGTACATAGTTTTATTCAGGGGGTAACACGGTTTAATCCCCCTGTAAGGGAACCTCTAATTCTTTAGGATTTGAATTTAGTCTTGTTGGCTATACAGAATCAGCCTTTTGAGCCTATATGGGAAATCCCCTTGGTTCTTTTGGCAATAAAAATTGTCTTTTTGGTTGCCATATCCTCTGCCAGAAGAGTATCGGAATTGGCGGCTCTGTCTTGTAAAGAGCCATATTTGATCATGCATAAGGATAAGGTGGTATTGCGGCCTCATCCTGAATTCCTACCGAAGGTGATGGTAGGTTTTCATTTGAACCAGGATATTATTCTGCCTTCTTTCTTCCCAGAGCCTCGATTTAGGGAAGAGAAGGCACTACATTCCCTTGATGTAGTAAGAGCGATCAAAGTCTATTTAAAGGAGACCACTCAGGTTCGCAAAACAGATGTTTTGTTTGTACTGCCAGAAGGTGATAAAAGAGGACAAGCAGCATCAAAATCTGTTTTCAAATGGATTTGTCAAGTGATTGTTCAAGCTTATGGTCTAAAGAAGAAAATTCCTCCTTTCATGTTAAAGCGCATTCCATCAGGGCTTTTAGTGCCTCTTGGGCGGTGCATCACCAGGCCTCTATGGCTCAGATCTGCAAGGCCGAAACTTGGTCTTCAGTCCATACATTTACCAGATTCTATCAAATCGATGTTAAAGGTCATGAGGTTAATGTCTTTGGGCGTAATGTCTTGCAGGCTTTAGTATAAGTCCCCTCTAGCCTCTTAATGCCCTACCTTTTTTGTTGTGTCTCCCTCCCTTCAGTTGCCATTGCTATGGGACCAGGGCCGGACTGGCCTACCGGGATACCGGGAGATTTCCCAGTAGGCCGCTTGCCCTGGGGCCGCTTTTAGTTGCGGCTGCAACATCCCCCTCTCTCTACTGCGCATCTGATCACAGCGCTGGCTGGCAGTGGCTCTGTGTTCAGCGGCCGCTCTGTAACATGGCCCCGCCCCCCAGACCAGCTCGTGTGATGGTAGAGAGAATCAACCTTCCATCTATCACATGAGCCGGTCTGAGGGGGCGGGGTCATGTTACAGAGCGGTCGCCGAACACAGAGCCACTGCCAGCCAGCGCTGTGATCAAGAGGTTTAGATGCTGCCCGTACAGCCCGCTCTGTGTGCATGGATAGGAGGATCAGCAGGGGGGCTGCATATAGAGGAAATGAGCTTTCTATATTCCTCCATGCAGCCGCTGAATGCTTGCAGGAGGGAGAGGAGGAGAATCAAGCATTCAGCGGCTGCATGGAGGAATATAGAAAGATCATTTCCTCTATATGCAGCCCCCCTGCTGATCCTCCTATCCAACTTCTTTTACTGCCCCCCCAGTTCACCTTGGGCTCCCTGCCCCCCCCAGTGCTCTCCTCCCCACCACACTCTCCAGCCCCCCCACAGTTCTCTCCACCCCTGTTCTTTCTGCCCCCTCCAACCTGCTCTCCAGTTCTCCCCATCCTTCTATAGCCACCATCCCAGTGCTCTTCACCTCCCCCCCAGTGCTCTTCACCCCCTCCAGTGCTCTTCACCCCCCACTCCCCCCCAGTGCTACCCCCCGTGCTCTCCTCCCCAGTGCTCTTCACCCCCCCAGTGCTCTCCCTCTCTCCCAGTGCTCTTCTTCCCCCCCCCCAGTGCTCTCCACTCCCCCCAGTGCTCTTCACTTCCCCCAGTGCTCTCCTCCCTGTTCCCCCCCCCCCCCCGCAGTGCTCTAAACTTCCTCCCAGTGCTCTCCCCCCTGTTCTTTCCCCCGAGTGTGCTCCTCCCCCCTGTTCTCCACTCCCCCCAGTGCTCTTCACTCGCCCCCAGTGCACTCCCCCCCTGTTGTTCCCCCCGTGTTCTCCCCCCGTTCTCCCCCCCGTTCTCCCCCCCAGTGCTCTTCACTTCCCCCAGTGCTCTCCACTCCCCCCAGTGTTCTCCCCCATTTTCCCCCCCAGTGCTCTCCCCCTGTTCCCCCCCCCAGTGCTCTTGACTTCCCCCAGTGCTCTCTCCCCTGTTCTCCCCCCCCCAGTGCGCTCCTCCCCCAGTGCTCTCCCCCTAGTGCTCTCCACTCCCCCCCAGTTCTCCCCCCCTGTCCCCCCCAGTGCTCTCCACTCCCCCAGTGCGCTCCTCCCCCCCGTGCTCTTCACTCCCCCCAGTGCTCTCCACTCCCCCAAGTGCTGCCCCCCTGTTCCCCCCAGTGCTCTCCACTCCCCCCAGTGCTCTCCCCCCTGTTCTCCACCCCAGTGCTCTGCTCTCCCCCCTGTTCTCCCCCCCCAGTGCTCTCCCCCCAGTGCTCTACACTCCCCCCAGTGCTCTCCCCATGTTCTTTTCCCCCCAGTGCTCTCCCCCCTGTTCTTTCTCACCCCCCCAGTGCTCTCCAGCTCTCCCCATCACTCTCTAGCCCCCACCCCAGTGCTCTCCAGCCCTCCATTCTCCCCACCCCTGTTCTTTCTGGCCCCCTGGTGCTCTCATAGCTCCACCCAGTGCTTTCTACCCCCATGCTCTCCACTCCTGTTCTTTTTGGCTCCCCCCAGCATTCTCCACTCCCCACCCCTGTACTCTCCACTCCCCCCTGCATTTTGCCCCAACCCATGTGCTCTCCAACTCTGCCAATGCTCTCCACCTCCCATAATGCTCTCCAGTCCCCCGTGCTCTCCACCCCTGTTTTTCTGCTCCCCAGTGCTCTTCACCACCCCACACTCTTAGCCCCCTCAGTGCTCTCAGCCTACCATGCTCTCCACCCCTGTTCTTTTTGCCCCCCCCAGTACTCTCAAGTTTCCCCCCCAGTGCTCTCCGCTGCCCACCCCTGTGATCTCCACTACCCCCTGCTCTTTGCCCCCACCCATGTGTTCTCCAACCCCGCAAGTACTCTTTGCTCCCCCTTCTCTCCAGCTCCCACCCAGTGCTCTCCACTTGCCCAGGACCAGAGGACAGGCTGACTGGGGCCGGAAAATGAGGACGGCTGAAGGTGCAGGTGGCCAGGGACCACTTCATCTCACAGCAAACAGATCCTCTGGAAGGAGCACCATCCCCATCCAAAACGAGAACAGACCCTGCCTGCTTCTGCCCATCATGGATATCCTGCTGGCATGCAAGGTATCGTACCAAGCATCAACAACACACCTTCCCACAGACAGGGACTGCAGACTGGGACATGGGGCACAGGAGGGGCTGTATTCATGGGCACAGTGAGGCTACATTCATTGGCACAGTGAGACTGCATTCATGGCACAGTAAAGCTGCATTTGATGGGCACAGTGAGGCTGCAATGGTGGGCACAGTGAGGCCGCATTTGTGGGCACAGTGAGACTGCATTCACGGGCAGAGTAAAGCTGCATTTGGTGGGCACCCACCTCCTTACCTTATGTATTCTTTCTGTGGAAGGTGGTCTCACCCCTCACGTTCTGAGTTCCTGGGGTCCCCCTTGATGATTGTCCACTTACAACTTTTAACTTGAATTTGCATATATATATATATATATATATATATATATATATATATATATATATATATATATATATATATATATACCCCTATGTGATTTCATATCTATAAATAATACACTCTTCATCAAATGTGCTTTAAAATGTATGGTTTTCCTTTTCATGAACAAGAAAATAATGACATTATGCTGTTGGGCTGGTATAATAATGCTGTGGGGCTGGTATAAAATTTTTTCCAGGGCTGGTTTTTATTCCCAGTCTGGCCCTGTCTGATACCCTCGGAACGATGCTCTCAACCCCCGACAAGGCCATCCTCGACTTTAACTTAAATGCAGGGCTTCAAGAGCTGTTATTTTCTCGCTGTATCGTTCCCTTTTTTCTATATAGGTACTGCCTCTATTATCCATGCTGACACTTCGCTGTTTTTAGAATATTTTCCCATCAATTTTTTCCTTCTTATTCTCCTCCTTCCCTCTCCCCTCCCTTTTCTTACCTTCTCTTTTGTTTTCCATTATTCCTAATTTTTCCATTTTTCTTTTATTTTTATTTGAACAACGGAGCACATTTTTCTGATGCTTTACAGAGACACTTATCACAGTTTTTATACTGTAATGTTTATTAGTACTAGTCATGCTATGGGCAATAGCCATTGAGAAGACTCACTGCTTTATCTCGTTATGATAGTGTCATACTTTTGTATTTTGTATTTTGTCTGTTGTTCTTTAACCACTTCAATATGGGGCACTTATGCTTCCTGCCCAGACTAATTTTCAGCTTTCAATTGCTCTCACACCTTGAATGCCAATTACTCAGTCATGCAACACTGTACCCAAACAAAATGTTTATTATTTTTTTCACACAAATAAAGCTTTCTTTTGGTGGTATTTAATCACCAATGGTTTTTTTTTCATTTTTTTGCGATATATGTAAAAAAATAAGTGAACATTTTTAAATAAAACCACTTTTTTTTTTTGTTTCTATTAAAATATTTAGCAAATAAGTAATTCTTGTTCATAAATTTGGGCCACAATTTATATTGCTACATATCTTTGGTAAAATTAACACAAATAAGTACATTATTTGGTCTATGTGAAAGTTGTAGAGTCTACAAGCTATGGTGCAAATCAATAAAAAATGATCACTCCTGATGTACTGATGGCCTGACTAATTTATTGAGGCCCAGAAATGTCAGCACAGTACAAATATCCCCCAAATTGCCCTTTTTGGAAAGTAGACAGTTCAAGGTATTTAGTAAGAGGCATGGTGAGTTTTTTGAAAATGTTCTTGGAAAAATGAAGAAATTAATTTATTTCTCACACATAGGGATGAGCTTCGTGTTCGAGTCGAACGTACGTTCGACTCGAACATTGGCTGTTCGGGCGTTCGGCGAAATCCGAACTCTTGGTCCGTTCGCGTCAAAATTCGTATGGCGCGCGCGGACCACAATGCACTGCGATGGCGCAGTGCATTGCTGGCTCATGATTGGCCAAGCATGCACTGTGACCCCGCATGCTTGGCCAATCGCAGCGCCAGCAGCGAGGAGAGCCATGATTGGCCACAGGCATCCTGCCTGTGGCCAATCATAGCTCAGGCTGTGTAGTGCACGCCCCACACTATATAAGGCCGCCTTTGAGGTGGCCTCGTGTAGTGTGTTGGCATCTGAAGCAGTGGGTGTTCTGTGTACCTTCAACACAGTTACACACCAATCGTTTTTGGCTGATTTCCTATCTTGCTCTTGTGTAGTGGTTATTGTCTGTGCCCTGACCGCAGTATACACCACTACACTATATTCACCTCACCTATATAGCTAGCTAGTGATCTTTAACCACTTAACAACCGCCCATTGCCGATTAACGGCTTCAGGGCTGTTGTTTAACTCTGAGAGGCCGTTAATTAACGGCCTCCCAGAATTCTGCTCTCGCGCGCCCCCCAGGGGCGCGCACTCGAGAGCATCCGTGACCGCCGGGTCCACAGGACCCGGCGCATCACGGATCACGGTAAACGGCCGCTCGTCGCGGCCGTTTACCACGTGATCGCTCCGTCAAATGACGGAGTGATCACTTGTAAACAAACCGGCGTCATATTATGACGCCGGTTCCTCCCTCCCCTCTCTGTACCGATCGGTACAGCGGAGGGGAAAGAGATCGGTGTCAGCAGCGATGTGGGCTGCATCTGCAGTGCCCACATCGCTGCTCACCGAATTTAACCCCTCAATTCCCTGCCAATACTCTGCAATACCAGTGCATACTCTGCAGTACCCTGCCATTACTCTGCAGTACCCTGCCATTACTCTGCAGTACCCGCCATTACTCTGCAGTACCCGCCATTACTCTGCAGTACCCCGCCATTACTCTGCAGTGCAGTACCCTGCCATTACTCTGCAGTACCCCGCCATTACTCTGCAGTGCAGTACCCCGCCATTACTCTGCAGTGCAGTACCCTGCCATTACTCTGCAGTACCCTGCCATTACTCTGCAGTACCCTGTCTTTACTCTGCAGTACCCTGCCATTACTCTGTAGTACTCCCCAATACTCTGCAGTACCCTGCTATTACTCTGTAGTACCCCGCCAATACCCCGCCAATACTCTGCAATACCAGTGCATACTCTGCAGTACCCTGCCATTACTCTGCAGTACCCCCCATTACTCTGCAGTACCCTGCCTTTACTCTGCAGTACCCTGCCATTACTCTGTAGTACTCCCCAATACTCTGCAGTACCCTGCTATTACTCTGTAGTACCCCGCCAATACTCTGCAATACCCTGCCATAAATTGCCATACCCAGCCATACTCTGAGATACCCAGCCATACTCGGTGATACCCTGAAATACCCAGCCATAGACGCCCCCCACCCCTCACCGCCCTCCGATGCTTCTACCAACTCGCCAGTACGATCAAAGCCAGAATCTTTTTTTTATTTTTTATTTCAGGCTTCCCAGCCTAGAGGTGAGATGTGGGGTCATATTGACCCCCAGATTTCACTGTAAAGAGGACCTGTCACCCCATATTCCTATTACAAGGGATGTTTACATTCCTTGTAATAGGAATAAAAGTGATCAAAAATATATTTTTGGGGAAAAAAATGTCAAACTAAAATAAATAAAGTAAAATGAACAATAAAAATAAAAAATAAAAATTAAAGCGCCCATGTCCCCATGTGCTCGCATGCAGAAGCGAACGCATGCGTAAGCCCCGCCCACATATGAAAACGGTGTTCAAACCACACATGTGAGGTATCGCCGAGAACGTTAGAGCGAGAGCAATAATTCTAGTCCTAGACCTCCTCTGCAACTCAAAACATGTAACCAGTAAAAAAAATGTATGAAGAAAAAATTACTAATACATTTTATAACAGAAACAAAGAAAAATTCATTTTTTCGCAGAATTTCCGGTCTTTTTTCTTTTATAGCACAAAAAATAAAAAAAACTGAGAGGTGATTAAATACCACCAAAAGAAAGCTCTATTTGTGTGAAAAAAAGGACAAACATTTCATATAGGTCCAGTGTTGCATGACTGAGTAATTGTCATTCAAAATGTGAGAGCACCAAAAGCTGAAAATTGGTCTGGTTATTAAGGGTGTTTAAGTGCCCAGTGGTCAAGTGGTTAATAATAGAGCTTGCAGTCAGTAGTGTTAGGTGATAGTGCGTGCTGTCTGCGTGCTCTGTACCCAGTACATACCGCCAGAGGCGTAACTACAACCTTCAGGGCCCCGATGCAAGAAATCGTGAAGGGCCCCCCCACCTCTCGTCCCGGGGCCCTTTATTACGGTCCCACATTTGCCCCCTTTCTGCCATCTTGGGCCCACCCCCACCGTGGCAGAACACCAGGGTCGCAAGTGCAACCTTTGTGACCCTGGTAGATCTGCCATTGTGTACCACCTGTATTTAGGTAGTGCCATAAAATGTTATTGATTTTACTGGTATGTAAGACCTGCACTGCCAGCATTTGAAAGGCTTTTAAAAAGGATGTTACTGACAGGCTCAGTGAGCGGACCCTCAGCAGATCACCCATGACAGGAGAACCAGCATATCCATTGCTGACCCCAGGAACATGACCCACAGTGGTGCAGGAGGAGAGCTCTGACAGCAAGTGGCTCACACTAAGGGCACTGATGGAGGATGGAAGGTCAGACTGGCAGCATTGGGCTAGCAGCAATGGGGAGTGGCGGGGGGCAGGTTGGGCAGCGGTTATCAGTAACAGCTGAGCCAATGCAAGACTTTTTGGCTACAAAGGCGAAGGTGAATTTTGATTTTTGAAGCCCTGCCACCCCTCTTCCCTCCACAATGCAACCCCCCACCCTCACTTCACATTCTAACCTCTTTGACATTACGCCTGTATTTGTGATGGGGTGCAACGTGTACAAATCCACCCCCAACCAATCACCCTCTCTGCAAAAATCCTCTCGCAAATTTCTAGCACAGATCCTGTCCCCCAGGTCCTCCCTTCCAGTACAACCCTTTCCCACCATCCTGGGTCAAACTCCCCCAGCATTAAATTCTTTCCCTCCATGCCAGCATAAGTATTCTCCTCAGTTCTGTCACAAATCATACTACTCAAATCCCCCTTCCCAGTACAAACCCCCCAAAACACAAATCCTCTCTACTTCTAATACAAATCCATACTTCTAAACTGTCCCGGTTTTGTCGGGACCTTCCTGAGATACAAATGAAATCCTGTGTGTCTGGACTAAGGGTCTGTTCACACCAGAATGCCTTGAGGGAAACCTGCGTTTCCCACACTGCATTCAAAATGCACTGCCAAAGCGATCTGCAGAGGTTGTCAACTTAATGACTCCCCAAATGCCGGTTGCAAATGCCTGCACCATATTGTATGGCCAGCAGTACCATGCAATCCAGTTGCAGTGCGTTTTGTAAAGTAGCACATGGACAGCTCTTGGTGCAGACCAACACAATTTTAGCCTATTCAAATGAAAGGGTTGAAATCGCACAGCACCTGGAAGGCATGTGTATCGCTTAAAAATGCAGAGTGCGTTCCTTTGTGATTCGTGGTGTGAACTGGCCTTGAGTCCTGCAGTGATTACCCCAAATCTCTAGCAAGGTGCCCGGAATCCCAGAAACCATGATCATCTCCTCAATAGCAGACAGCCTCTCTTTGAAGGGGGGAGGGAGAAAGTTGTCAGAAAAGGATACTTGCAGTGATTTGGGGGGATAAGAGAATGCTGTATGTGCAAGGGGGCATTTTAGGAGCAGAGAGAACTGGTGCTGGGGGGGGGGGGGTCATATTTTTTATTTAACCCCCCTTCTAGCACAAGTTCTGTCTGCTCCCAAAGTGCCCCCTTGCACATACAGCATTCTCTTATCCCCCCAAATCACTGCAAGTATGCTTCCCTCACAACTTGAACAAATCCAAGCACACTGCACATTGCCCCACTAGTGCGCAGTGCACCCATTCAGTGCACATGGCATATCCACTGCACAAATCCAGTGCGCACTGCACATTACATGGCACCCATCGAGTGCACATCGCACATTCAGTGCTCACTACATACTGCAATATACCACTCTTGTGCACACTGCCCTGATCCAAAGTGCACTGCCTGTCACACGGCACACATCCAGTGCATGCTGCTTGTTGCACAGCAGTACCCATCCATTGCATACTGCACTGTACCCATCCATTGCATACTGCACATTGCACTGTAACCATCTAGTGCAAACTTCACAATGCACCCAGCAAGCATCCTCCTTTGACAACTAGCTCCCTTCCCTGCCCCTCCTTCCCTGCAAGTGCCGAGCATTCAGAGTCAGTACGAACCTTAATCAGCATGTCCCATCCCGTTGAGTGCTGTGTCCTTTCTCCCCCCCCTCCTTCTGTCTGTGACAGCCAAGCCGAGGCGGAGAGGGAAGGGAGTTTTAGTCTGTATGTGAGGCAGGACGAGGGAGAGATGCTGCTATACAGGGTAATCGTAGCATTGGAGACCTGAAACTTCTCACACAAGCCGGGAGCCAGTCACTGGAGCAACTACCAGAAGTCATTACCAGCGGTGTTAGAGCTCACCATCCTTGCGGTCAGTACATCAGGCGCCAGACCGGAAGTCTTTCATGCTTGTCTGGGGGCCCCCCCACAGTGGCAGAACACGTGGGCCCAGTCGCAAGTGCGTCTGTTGCGACCCTGGTAGTTTCGCCACTGCATACCGCTATAATATAGGGCAGGCCCCTACTTTCAAACATCCAACTTACAAACATCTCCTACTTGCAAACGCAAGGAGACAGCAGCAAGTGAGATGAAAAAAGACGGATGGCAAAACAAATTATACAGGGGTGATAACCCTTCCCTATGTTTTCCAAAAAGCTTAAAAATAGTTTTTTTGACTGGAGCTACACTTTAAAAATGTACCAGTTGAAAATTACAAACAGATTCAACTTAACACAACAAACCTACACAGTCCCTGTCTTGTTTGCACCGCCTGTATACTGCTGTTCTGAGTATATAGGGCCTGGGGGCCACACGCATTTCCTTTTTTTAATATGGGTACAGGGTTCCCCTTAATATGCGTACAAGACCCAAATAGGCTGGTAATGGGCAGGGAAGGCTACCCATGCCATTTTTCTGAATGATTTTCAACCATATTGCAGGAACCAGATATAACATTAAAACCGCAAGCAGTTTTAAATGGTGTTATTTCCGTTAAATGTCATTTTGTGCAGGGACTGTTCTAAACACGGGAAACACGTGGCACTTCACAGACATACTACAGACACCCCCCAGGCACCATATTTAAAGTAATATTTCACTTTTTTTTTACACTTTAATCGTCATTAAAATCAGTGCTCCCGCCAAAACGGCCGTTTTTAAAACTTTTTTTTGCATTGACCCATGTCCCCTGAGGCAGGAGTCAGGTCCCCAAACCCTTTTTAGGACAGTATCTTGCATATTAGCCGTTAAAATTAGCACTTTCCATTTCGAACGTTCGAGTCCCATAGACTTTAATGGGGTTCTAACGTTCGTAACGAACGTGGGGGGCCGTTCGCAAGTTCTGGTGCGAACCGAACCGGGGGGTGTTCGGCTCATCCCTACTCACACACGTTATTTCTCACACACAGCATAAGCATACTTCCATTTACATCCCAAAACATTTTCTGCTACTCCTCTTGAGTATGGCGATATCACATGTGTGAGACTTTTCCACAGCCTGGCCACATAGAGAGGCCCAACATGCAGGGAGCACCATCAGGTGTTCTAGGAGCATAAATTACACATATAATTTCACAAGGACAGTGGAATTACCCACAAAATTACCCAATTTTAAAAAGCAAACACCCCAATGTATATTCTATGGGCTGCATATAGGTATTCGGGAATTCTAAAGGGTTGCAGATTGGTACTCAGGTACTCTGGGCTGGTGACAGGTACTTGGGTACTCTGATGGGTTGGTGACAAGTACTCGGGTACTCTGATGAGCTGGTGACAGATACTCGGGTACTTTGATGGGCTGCTGACAGGTACTTGGGGTACTCTGATGAGCTGGAGATAGCTATTTGGGTACTCTGATGGGTTCGGGACAAGTACTCGGGTACTCTGATGAGCTGGTGACAGGTACTTGGGTATTCTGATGTGCTGGTGACAGGTACCCAGGTACTCTGATGGGCTGGTGACAGGTACTCAGGTACTCTGATGGGCTGGTGACAGGTACTCGGGTACTTTATATTTTTCATCCAGATCTCCTCCTTACACACTGAGTCGGAGAACTGGAGAAGTACAGCAGTTTGTTGACATATGTGACTTGCTGTGATAGGACACAGCCAGTCACATGGTAAATTTGCCCTAATCGGGGGTGGGCTGTGTCCGAGGGACACTCCTCATCCCAGAACGCCACGCTGCGTGCCCCCGGGGTGTGCGCACAAGCAGCGAGAATGGGCAAACACATGATTGGACACATCCGGTCAAATGGTAAAGAGTAATTTTTTTGGCTCTTTACCCTCATCTGGGATGGGCTGTGTCCTGAGGGACATGCCACATCCCCGATCACCATGCTGCGCCCCCCCTGAGGGCATGCAGGAGCGCGGAGAACAGGCGGACGTCATATGACGTACACCCGGAGGGAGGAGATGTTCCTGCCAGCGTCATATTACTATGGCCCGGTATGGAAGTGGTTAATAAAAACATTTTCAACCCTAAAAATCCAAATAAAATGCAGGACAAATTCCATATATTTAAATCTCCAACCAAATAACTTTCTGTGATAAGAATATTTTGAATAGAAAAAGGGTTACAGCACAAAGTAAAACTGCTGCACAAGGTGGCATGTATGAATATTTCAGCTAAATATAATCACTAAATGGCTAGGAAAGGATAAGAGATAGCAAAGACATAGCAAAGTAGAGCTTGCTGGTGAGAGCAACAAACATACTCAGTCTCCTCCCACTGGCTCTATTCTAGTTCTACAAGTCATGGTGGAAAAAGCATTGTGTGCCCAAGCTGTCTAAATGTCTCAGAGATAAAAGTTCTTATACAAGTTTAACTTTCCATTACGTTTTATAATTACTTGGCAAAACAAACAGCCTTTTAGCAAAATAGGCAGCCGTTAAGGTCATTTAATGTTAATAATGTCTCTGTGTACAAAACCAAAATATCTATATATTAGGGCCTGTGTTGAAGTGCTCTGTACTTTTGTCGATGAGACCCTTCTATGATCATTCAGGATTTATTGACAGGTGCATTAGGCCTTTAGCTGACCTACTTCTGACCTGAATTTGACCCAAGTGACTCTTGCATTTCTTTTAGCCCCCATTCGCATCGGGCTGATTTGACATGTCAAATCGCATGGCAAATCTGAGCCTATTGCCAGCAACGGAACCGTCAAAATTGGTATGATGCCAACTATAGTACTTTTTGCAGTTCCTGCAGCACTTTTGGTGACTTTAGGGGCGATTTCAATAGACATCTGTGCATGAACCCGCACCAATGTCTTTCAAAACTCACACTGAAATGTGGGTTTGAAATTGTGCAAGTTCAGCTGATTTCAAACCTGCCCTCAGTGTGAGCGAGGGCTAAATCTGTGAATGCAAACTTAAAGCGCTTGAAGCAAATCAAAGCCCATCAACACAAGTCCTTCAAGTGGTTCTTCACCCTGAAAACAATTTTTTTTTAAATCAACAGCTAAAAATACTGTAGCTGCTAACTTTTAATACTAGGACACTTGCCTGTCCAGGGATCTAGTGCTGCTCTCACATGAGCCAGTTTTTTGGCTGTGTTCAGGTCCAGGTACCAGCATGTTTTCTTTTGGAAGCTGGCTGTGACTGCTTGTGACTTCATAGCAGGCTTCCAACTACATGTGTGCGAGCCACGCTGCGCTTTGTAAATGGTTTCGCAGAATTCTGGGATCTATGACGTGTCCGAGAAGGCTGCGGGGAAAAGGGGGGGTGGAACTTCCCTTCAGGTCGCTGTAGCAATCCACACGGAAGTGGGAGCTGGTACCTGTCAAAACAAGGTATCCAGTGCCAAAATTTAGAGGAGGAGAGTTCTGCTTTAATGCATTTCAAATAAAACTCCAGTCAAAATGTTTTTTTATTTTTAAATAATTTTGAAGGGTATCTCCAAGTTTTTTTTTTCTTCATCAAAGTTGGTGAAAACTCCTCTCCCTTGTATCACCAAAGGGGACGCTTTCAATGGAGCCATACCAATCTGTGGGTTTGAAATATTTTCTACCCAGTGACAAGGGTTACCACTGTAGCATTATAATGGACCAACGCTGTCTACTAATGAGTGGAAGTAGGTGTCATTTTTTACTGTGCAAATAGTAGTCTGTCTACACACGTAGCCGTCTATCCGACGGACTTAGTCTGGCGGACTTCCCGCCAGACTGTCCGCCGGACTTTCCGAACGGGCTACTTGCCCACACACTGCACTTTTTCAGCGGACTAATACGGCGTACTAAGTCCGCCGTACTATCCGCCCTACTGAACGGACTCACCCATACACGCGGAGGAAAGTTCGCTCATTTTGAGCGCGTCTCCAGTTAGGCGGGGCCCGCGAAGGAGACGTCGCTGGCCACGCCACCTGGTATGGTCTTAAAGGGGAACCCCAACGCCGAAAAAAAGCGGCGTGGGGGTTACCCCCAGGTCCACATCAGACCCTTGTCCGAGCATGCTACCCGGCTGGCCAGGAAAGGGGGCGAGCGAGCGCCCCTCCCCTCCTGAGCCGTACCAGGCCGCGTGCCCTCAACATGGGGGGTGCCTTGGGGAGGGGGGGGGCGCACGGCCCCCCCCACCCCAAAGCACCTTGTCCCCATGTTGATGAGGACAAGGGCCTCTTCCCGACAACCCTGGCCGTTGGTTGTCGGGGTCTGCGGGCGGGGGGCTTATCGGAATCCGGGAGCCCCCTTTAATAAGGGGGCCCCCGGATACCGGCCCCCCACCCTATGTGAATGAGTATGGGGTACAATGTACCCCTACCCATTCACCTGTAAAATAAAGTACAAAAAAAAACACAACACACAAGATAAAATAGTTTATTGCACAGCTCGGGGGTCTTCCGTCTTCGGGGGTCTTCTCGCCAGACTCCTCCGCTATCTTCTTGTAGCTCTTTTGCTAGCGGAGGAGCCCGGCATTCTTCTTCGTCACCGCGGCCTCTTCTTCCGACTTCAGGGGTCTTGTCCCCCTCTTCGGTTCTTCTGCCGGGCCACCGCGCCTTCTTATAGCTCTTTTACAGGCGGTGGCCCCGGTCTTCTGTCGCCGCCGCCTTCCGTTCTTCTTTTTCTTCTACTCCTGGAGATGTTGATTCGACGCACTCTCCGGCCACAATGCCAGGGATGCGCTGCGCGGCCACTTATATAGGCACAAGGGGCGGGGTCATCGGTTGATGTCACATAGGTTGATGTCACATTGTGACCCCGCTCCTTACGATGTCACAGTCCCAGAGGATGCTGGGACTGTCGCCATGTGACATCAACCCATGTGACATCAACCGATGACCCCGCCCCTTGTCCCTATAAAAGTCGCCACGCAGCGCGTCCCTGGCATTGCGGCCGCAGAGAGCGTCGAGTCAACATCTCCAGGAGAAGAAGGAGAAGAAGAACGGAAGGCGACGGCGGCGACAGAAGACCAGGCCACAGCCTGTAAAAGAGCTATAAGAAGGCGCGTGGCCTGGCAGAAGAACCGACGAGGGGGACAAGATCCCCGAAGTCGGAAGAAGAGGCCGCGGCGACGAAGAAGAATGCCGGGCTCCTCCGCTAGCAAAAGAGCTACAAGAAGATAGCGAAAGAGTCCGGCGAGAAGACCCCCGAAGACGGAAGACCCACGGAGCTGTGCAATAAACTATTTTATCTTGTGTGTTGTGTTTTTTTTTGTACTTTATTTTACAGGTGAATGGGTAGGGGTACATTGTACCCCATACTCATTCACATAGGGTGGGGGGCCGGTATCCGGGGGCCCCCTTATTAAAGGGGGCTCCCGGATTCCGATAAGCCCCCCGCCCACAGACCCCGACAACCAACGGCCAGGGTTGTCGGGAAGAGGCCCTTGTCCTCATCAACATGGGGACAAGGTGCTTTGGGGTGGGGGGGCCGCGCGGCCCCCCCTTCCCCAAGGCACCCCCCATGTTGAGGGCACGCGGCCTGGTATGGCTCAGGAGGGGGGGGGGCGCTCGCTCGCCCCCCTTTCCTGGCTGGCCGGGCAGCGTGCTCGGACGAGGGTCTGTTGTGGACTTGGGGGGCACCCCCACACCGATTTTTTTCGGCGTTGGGGTTCCCCTTTAAGTCCATTCCAGGCGGCGGGGCCAGCGACGTCTCCTTCGCGGGCCCCGCCTACCTGGAGACGCGCTCGAAATGAGCGGACTTTTCTCCGGGCGGGAAAAGTCCGCTTATTTCAAAAAGTACAGCGGACTGGCACACACACGGCCGGATTGTCCGCCGAAATGCGAGTCCGGCAGGAAGATTGGAGTGCAAAACTACTTTCTAAGTCCACCGTATTTTCGGGTCAAAAAAGTATGCCGGAGGCTACACACGGGGGGATTGTCCGGCGGACTTGAGTTTGCCGGACTTTTCCACCCGCTTGTTTGATCATGTGTACGCGGCATTAGTGGCATGCTCTTTTGTAAAATTTATACTTAGGCATTTTAGATATGAACAGATATGCATCAGCTGCTGTCTTGCAAATTTTGAGGGGAGGACCTTAAAGTTTTACCTTCACCCATGTTTTTTTATAAAGAGCTTTTTATGGCCACTAAGGAAAAATAACACACCAATAACACACGCACATGTGGGATAGAACTGTACATTGTGTTATGGAAAAACTCATAGCGGCGCCAGCTAACCTTTTTCAATCTGATCTGTCTTTTGAAGCCATAGCTTTCAAATATGTACAAACCTTCAGGCTTAGGCTCTTCTTGACCCATCTAGTAATTTTTAAATTATAAATGAAAGGAATGAATTGTACTTTGAAATATTCAGAGCTAAAAATTAATTAAAAAAAATATATTTTTTTATTATATAAATGTGAAATATTACATTTCCTATCTACATTTTGGCCAGAAGATAGGAAAGTTATAGTAGACCTCTTACAGTGAACCTGTCATGTGCTAGAACTGGGCAAAGCAGTTCATTGTAATGCTACCTTCCTCAGGTGAACATACCTACCATCCATTCGACTTCCTGCTTCTCTATTCAGCCACCAGAAGCAAAGAGGAAGTTTTCTGTAAGCCCCAAGAGGTGACATGAACCACACCAGAATTGAAGACCCTCATCTTGATCTCCTGTGACAGTGTTCACATTTTAATTATGTGCAACTAGGAGAAGCAGCACCTAAATGTATCTGTTGGTTTGTCCTGCATGGGAGAAGAACAAGTTCACTTAAAGGAGTAGTTTCCTGTTATGACAATACATTTTGGGGACATCTATAGAATGCGCACAAAGCAAAAAACAGGCAATGTCTATGCTTTATTTATTTTCTCATAGTATATTTTATGTACATTGCAGACCTTTCACTATATTAATAGAAGTTCAAAACTGTGTATGTTATGAATGCATGTGGAAGTTTGCCTGTTTCTTAGCTTGTACAAATAAAAATACTAGACACGTGCAAAAGGAAAAAAATTGTTTTGTTTCGTTTTAATTCGTTAATTAATTAATTTTGTTTAGTTATATTCGTTAAATTCTTTCATTTCGTTTTCGTATTTCATTTAGTTTTCTGCCGAATTCGAAAAATCGGTCACATTCGAAAATATTTTAACCAAATTCGAAAATATTTCTGCCGAATTTGAAATGATTTCAACATGATTCTAAATTATTTCAACCGCATTCGAAACTATTTCAACTGGATTCGAAAATATTTTGCGACCCGACTTTAGGGCCATGTATCTCGGGGTCACTTGGTGCTAGAAACCCCAAATTGTTGTAGTGCTAGTTATATTGTGTTTGCATACCAAATTTGGTGTTTCTAGCTATAAGTGTCCCCGAGATATGTGGCCCCAAATTCGGGTCGCAAAATGTAATTCTCTGCTGCACAAAAGTGCTTGACATTTTGTGACCCGAATTTGGGGCCACGTATCTCGGGGTCACTTGGTGCTAGAAACCCCAAATTTGTATATGTTGTAGTGCTAGGTCTATTGTGTTTGCATACCAAATTTAGTGTTTCTAGTTATAAGTGACCCCGAGATATGTGGCCCCAAATTTGGGTCGCAAAATGTCATTTTCTGCTGCAGAAAAGTACTTTCATATTGCCCATATCTGGGGTCGCTTGGTGGCAGGTAACGTGGCAAGTGGACAATCCACAACTTGGTCACATGGCACTCGTGGCCGGTCACATGGCACTCGTGTCAGGTCACGTGGCACTCGTGTCAGGTCACGTGGCACTCGTGTCAGGCCACGTGGCACTCGTGGCCGGTCACGTGGCACTCGTGTCAGGTCACTTGGCACTCGTGGCCAGCCACGTGGCACTCGTGGCCGGTCATGTGGCACTCATGGCAGGTGTCGTGGCAAGTGGACAATACACAACTTGTGGCAGGTGACGTGGCAAGTGGACAATACACAACTTGTGCCAGGTGACATGGCAAGTGGATAAAATACAATACACAACTTTTGGCAAGTGGACAATGACATACAGCATATGCACTTGCCTTGCGATCGACATCCGTGACTTCTTCAATCAGCCATGCTGACAACTTCATTGATACCATAAATATAAATGAAATAAGATGTGTGTGTTTATTTTTTGCACTGGTACACTGCAAGTATGAAAAGTTGATGTGACAGATGTATATAAGTAAGTATAAGTAACTAACCATCTTCCAAAATTTCGAATTCAAATCGAAAAGTCTAGAACAGAATAGAAAAAAAATAATTTAATAGAATAAAATAGAAAGAATATACAACCATCTTCTGAAATTCAAATTTGAATAGAATAAATTTGAATTTTGAATAGTATGAATTCAAATTTTTAAATGAATTAATTTTAAATTTGGATAGAAAAGATTATAATAAAATAGAAAATAGACTAGAAAAACGATAGGACAGGACAGAACAGAATAGAATATATTATATTTTATTCTGTTCTGTTCTATTGTTTTTCTAGTCTATTCTTTTATATTCTATTAAAAATAAGATTAGAAATAATTATATATATATATATATATATATATATATATATATATATATATTATATATATATTTCCGACATTTGAATTTCGTATAGAATGAATTCGAATTTGAATAGAAAAGATTAGAATAGAAATAGAGAATAGACTAGAACAGTGATGGCAAACCTTGGCACCCCAGATGTTTTGGAACTACATTTCCCATGATGCTCATGGACTCTGCAGTATAGTGGAGCATCATGGGAAATGTAGTTCCAAAACATCTGGGGTGCCAAGGTTCGCCATCACTGGACTAGAACAATAGAACAGAATAGAATATAGATACTATCTATTTCATTTTAAATTTTTTTGCAGATTACCATTTGTTTTAATAAGATCTCCTGCAGATTATTAGGATCTATTTCATTTTTTTGCAGAACTACTGCAGACTATTAGCATTTATTCTTTTTTAGCAGATCTCATGTAGACTATTAACAGCCATTTCACTTCTTTTTTGCAGATCTCCTGCAGACTGTTTTTTTTTTTTTGCAGATTACGATTTATTTCCATCAGATCTCCTGCAGTATATTAACATCTATTTCATTTTTTGCAGATCTCCTGCAGACTATTAGCATCTATTTCATTTTTATTTTTAATTTTTTTTGCATTAGAACAGCCATTTCCTTTAGATATAGATGCTACTACTATTCGAAATTCAAATTTATTCTATTTGAAATTTGAATTTCAGAAGATGGTTGCATATTCTTTCTATTTTATTCTATTAAATTATATTTTTTTTCTAATCTTTTCTATTTGAATTATACATTTTGGAAGATGGTTAGTTACTTATATACATCTGTCACATCAACTTCTCATACTTGCAGTGTACCAGTGCAAAAAAACACACACATCTTATTTCATTTATATTACTTTTCTGCAGAAGAGAATGACATTTTGCGACCCGACTTTGGGGCCCCGTATCTCAGGGGCCACTTATAGCTAGCAACCCAAAATTTGGATAAGTTGTAGTGCTAGTTCTACTGTGTTTGCATACCCCAAATTCGGGGTTCCTAGCTATAAGTGGCCCCGAGATATATGGTCCCCAATTCGGGTCGCAAAATGTCATTTTTCGAATTTGATTCGATTTTCGTTTAAATTCGTTAACATTGCAATTCGGTAATTCGGATGCATCCGAATGTCCGAATAATGAAAATTCATCCGAATTTCGATTCGAAACGAAATGCACAAGTCTAAAAATTACATTTTCTTTTCTCTTATCTAGACATGTCAGCTGGTCAGTTTATATTTGTTTTGTAGATAGCTGCATGTTTGGTTTGTAGCAGATTTGTGGGACAGATACACTGCTTGGTTTTATACCATCAGAGCTGCCACTCTAATATCCTGTTATGGGTAACAAGAGGGCCCTAACAGCAACCAGAAGGAGCATGAAATCAGATTGCTAAACTACAAACTGCAAAAACTTTTTGTTTTTCTTCATTAGAATTAATTTTTAAATTTTTAAAATTATTTTTATTAATGATTTTACCCACTTGAAATTATGGTTCTGTTGCTTGAATCTGCTGATGGCTGATGGATCAATTATTCATGTTTTTTCATTCTTTCCTATTACTGAATAGACAGACAGAGCAGCAGCTTGGGAGCCAGCCTGCTTAGGTGCCCCCATAGCAAGACTATGAGCACTCCACAGGAGGGAGGGACCAGGAGCATTGGTGGGGGACCCAAAAAGAGGAGGAACAGGGCTGTTCTGTGCGAAACCAATGCACAGAGCAGGTCAGGATGGCGTTTTTATTTTTTTTCATTTTTTTTATTTAATACATAGCCTGTTTTGTAAAATAAAAAGAAAAAATCTCCTTTAATATCACTTTAAAGGAACCCAAGGGAAAATTAGGGCTAACACTTTGTCAGAAGTGAACATAGGGTGATGGGTCTCCTTTATGATAGCTCAGTTATTCTTTGTTTTATCAACGTAAGTGTTTTCAGAGACTCACCCACGGTATCGTCTCGATTACCTAACCCTTCCGTGGAATTCCTCCCACTTACCCCACAAGTGGACAGAGCGGGGTTGCAAATCACAACCCACATACTGTCCACAGATAGTCCCATCTCTTGCAGCTTTGTCATCTGCAGGCTGATCTCTGATATTCCCCAACATACCCTATAACCTGGGAAGTTCCTTATACCTTCCACACCCTTAATTTCATCTGGTCTTTCTTTTCTTCTAGTTCCCTCCTCTTTTCTTTGTTTTTCTTTTCTTTTTTCTCTTCCACAGAGTCGGAGATCGTTTGGAGTAAAAACTAACCTACTATGGCATACTACTCGCTGGGATGCAGACCGACCCTGGTCTCGCATAACATACGAGGTCTGAATATCCCGGAGAAGCGTACTTCGATACTCAGGGAACTGAGTAAGATAAAACCCATGTTTGTCTATTTACAGGAAACACATTTCCAAAGTAATAAAATCACAAAACTTTGGCATAAAAACTTCCCACAGGTGTTTCATGCAATGAACCCCCTGTCCAAAACCAGGGGGTCTAGATTTTACTCCATAGGGCAGCGGGTTTTGAGGTCATTCAGCAACTATTAGATCCCGAAGGCAGATATCTATTTTTGAAATGGTCCTGGGGAACTACCCCACTAACATTAGCCAACGTCTATTTTCCTAACAATGCGCACAAATCTTTCTGTAAATACTTTGTCGATGAGTTAAAAAGTTTTGTCACTGATTGTATCCTCCTTGGAGGGGATTTTAATATATCTCTCAACCCATCACAGGATACCTCCACAGGTGAATCGAGCTTGGCCTATAGCACCTTGAAATATGTCAAGAATCTCCTGCATTCCTTGACCTTAATAAACTCATGGCGAACACTGAATCCAACGGGTAGGGATTTCACTTGTTATTCAGCACCCCACGACAAATACACGCGTATTGACTACATATTTGTCACACAAAGAGATTTACTGGATGTACGGGAGGCACACATAGGTTTACAAACCCTCTCTGATCACGTGCCCATCTCGCTCTCAATTGACCGTCTGGACAAACGACCCAAACCCTGCATGTGGAAACTGAATTCTGCCCTGTTGACTGACAACGAACTTCTCCCTAAATTGACTGACACTTTATGTAACTATTTCCATGAAAATTTTTCAGAGGATCTTTCGCCTTTGACAATTTGGGAAGCACAATAGTGCGTAATGAGGGGGGAATTTATTAGAGCAGGGGCATTCCGCAAGCGGGAGGCAGAACAGCAACTTAAGGCATTAACAAACAAAATAGCGTCCCTAGAAGCCCAACACAAAATGTCTCTGGACACTCTAAAAGCGCAGGAATTATTGCAAGCAAGGCAAGAGCTTCAGGGTATTCTGGAGGCAAAGAGCAAGCGCACCCTTTTCCTCAAAAAGAAAATTTATTATGAGCAAGGAGATAAGGGGGGTAAACTTTTGGCCAGAGCTTTAAAAGATGCCTCCTTAACCAACAACATCCTACGATTAAATCCATAGAAGGCACCTTAATGAACCGAACAGACAAAATAGCGGAAAGCTTTCACCGGTATTATTCTAAACTCTATGACGTCCCCCACCAACACACACCAGGGGAATTGCAGGGGGATAGGAACCAAATTATCAGAGATTACACAGAACAAAGTGGTATGCCAGCACTCTCTCCGGAAGACGCAGAGTCTCTGGACAGTCCGATCTCTTCAGAGGAACTGTCGGCTACAATTAAGAGTCTCAAACCCGGGAAAAGCCCCGGCCCAGATGGGCTTCAGTTTTTTTTAATGTTTTTTCAAATCTGTTAGAAGCTCCACTTTTGAGAACGCTTAACTTAACGAAGAAGGCCTTCGGTAGGGTCGCCTGGGACCACCTATTAGCTACTTGCAAACACATTGACCTGAGACCCCATATGTTCTCCTGGATCTCATCCCTATATCAATCTCCAACTGCACAATGGAAAATTAATGGGACCCTGTCCGAGCCGGTGCTTATTAAGAATGGCACAAGACAGGGATGCCCTCTATCCCCCCTTTTATTTATATTATCTCTGGAACCCTTCATTCGCACTATTAATAGATCCCCATCCATCAAAGGGTTTCAAGTTGGCCCAAAAGTTTATAAATTAGCCGCTTATGCAGATGACCTGCTATTTTTCTTAGTACATCCTCATACTTCAATCCCAAACCTGTTACATGCCTTTTCTCTCTACAGCTATGTACCTCAAGATTAATTACACCAAATCGGAGGTGATGAATCTAACACTCCCAACTGACATATTGGCACAAGCTTGAGCAAACAACTCTTTTAAATGGGTTACAGGCTCCCTTAAATACTTAGGAATTCGACTCACGCCCCAGCTTAGCAATATTTTCGCACAAAACTTTAAACCCGTGTTACGCCAGATAGATGCAGATTTAACTAAATGGTCCCTTAAATCCTTTTCTTGGTTCAGAAGAGCCGCTATAATTAAAATGATAACCTTACCTAGGTTACTTTTTCTTTTTCATACATTGCCAATCGAAATCCCGGCCTCTTTCTTTAAGCAATTACAGTCTATTCTCTGGAAGTTTCTGTGGGCCAATAAGAAACCGCGTATTAGCCTTCGCATTCTGATGCGACCGAAGATAGACGGGGGGCTGGGTTTCCCAAACTTCAAATTTTACTACCATGCCACACATCTGGCAAGAATTATTGATTGGCACTGCCATGCAGGAAGTAAGGATTGGGTTTCATTAGAAGAGAGCTTTTCTAAGACACCTTTAAAATTCACTCCCTGGATACCGTGGACAAAATGCCCATCGGATTGGTCACAGCATCCTCTCATTAAAGCCACGTTGGGGGGTTTCCACAAGCTAGCTACTAGTTGTCAGATAGCTACTTCCCCTGGGCCTTTAACTCCCCTAGAAGTCAAATTCTAAACTTCTTCCATAAACAAAAAGTAAATATAATCCTTTTCCAGGAAACACATTTTCGTTCAGAGCATATTCCGAAATTAAATAATAAGTATTATGTTAATTGGATCCATGATACATTTCCATATTCCAAGTCAAGAGGGGTATCAATAGCATTTCATAGAGATACGTTATATCAAATAATTCAGGAGCATAAAGGGAAAGATGGAAGATCTTTGGTTGTAAAGTTAAAAATATTTGGCAAGATGTTTACAATCATTAATCTCTATTTACCAAATTATGAACAAATTGAGTCAGGGATAAGAATCTTAAGAAATGTAATGGATAGTGTAGAAGGAATAACAATAATTGGCGGAGACTTAAATTTTATAATGGATATGAAAATAGATACTACTAATACTCATCCCCAGAGGAGAAATAAACATCTAAAAGAATTTAAAGAATTATTAGATGAATATCAATTGATTGATATATGGAGAGTACAACACCTAAAAGAAAAGAACTTCACGTATCATTCTAATATTCATGATTCCTATCATAGAATAGATTATTTTTTCCTGAGCCAATCTGGATTATTGATGTCCCCAACAACAGAAATAGGAGGATTTTTATGGTCAGATCATGCACCAATATATATGGAATTAAAAATAATGGAAAATAAAAAAACAAGGGGGAGATGGTGCCTTAACGATAATTTACTTAAAGATAGAAAATGTGAAGACGACATACAGCGAGCGATAAAGGAATTCCAGTTAATCCATGATAGAGATAACACCTCAATTCCTATACAATGGGAAACTCTAAAATGTGTACTGAGGGGACTGTTCATCAAACACGGATGTAGGATAAAAAGGGAAAAAGAACAAAAAAAAGACCAACTATTGGTGGAAATTAGGATATTGGAAGGAAAACATAAACAGAGTTTAAAACCAGAAGATAACATACTTTTAAAAGACAAAAGAATTGAACTACAGGCCGTGCTTGATGAGGAGTCCCTTCGTTCAAGAGATAAGAATAGAACACAATGGTACTATTATGGTAATAAAACGGGAAAACTACTTGCAAGAACATTAAGAGGACAACAATCCACGACATCTATAGTAAAAATCCTAAAGATAAACGGGGAAATAACATATGACCCAACTGAAATTGTAAAAACATTTCAAGAATACTATGATAAACTATATAATATAGAAATACAACAGGAAAATAAAAAAGAGGAAAGGGCAGAAAAAATTAGAAAATATATTAACGAAACAGCGTTACCAAGATTTCCTAAAGAAATAACTGAGAAAATGGAAGAAGAAATTACAACAGAAGAGATCCAACAGGCAATTGCCGAACTGGCCCTGGGAAAGAGCCCAGGACCAGACGGTTATACAACAAGGTTCTATAAACGGTTTCAAGAACTAATTATACCCATACTTAAAAAAACATATAACTCTATAACGAAAATACAGACCTTTGTACCACAGAGTACAGAAGCTCACATTGTATTAATCCCCAAACCAGAAAAAGATCATACATTAAGTAAAAATTACCGCCCTATTTCATTAACAAACATAGATATTAGATTATACTCAAAAATTATTTCTAATAGATTAACCCCTATTTTGCCAGAATATATAAAGCTGGACCAAACGGGTTTTACAAAGGGGCGGGAAACTAGGGATAATATAATGAAGACCTGTACTCTGTTGGAATATGCCCAGAGAGCCGCCATCCCGGCCTGCTTATTAACCATAGACGCTGAGAAAGCTTTCGATAGGGTGGGATGGCGGTTCTTAGAGAAGGCACTAATACAGTTAGGACTAGGCCCAAAAATGTTAGGCTGGATTATGGCATTATATGCCAATTCAAGAGCCAAGGTAAGAATAAACGGAATACTATCAGATTACATAAAGATATCGAATGGTACCCGCCAAGGTTGCCCCTTATCCCCTTTATTATATATAATAGTGATGGAACATCTAATCAATGCAATTCGGAAAAACAAAGATATACAAGGGATTAAAATTAAGGATAAAGATTATAAATTGGCCGTATATGCGGACGATTTGCTATTATATATAACAAATCCAATCATAACAATTCCTAATATAATAAAAGAATTAGATCGATTTGGGGAACTAAGCAATTTTAAGGTAAATTATGAGAAATCAGAAATGATGAATATCACAATAAATGAAGAATTACAGATACTCTTACAGGAGGATTTTCCGTTTAGATGGCAAAAAGAGGCAATCAAGTATTTAGGAGTTATGATTCCGAAGGATTTGAAACAAATACAAGAATTAAATCATAATATGATTATACGTAAAATAATAAAACAAATGCAAAAATACGAAAAAATAACATATTCATGGTTGGGTAGAATAAATATAGTAAAAATGGAGATACTGCCAAAGATATTATACATATTCCAAACATTACCTATTGTTCCAGCTAGGAAAATCATGATAGATTTAAGGAAAGCTATAAGTAGCTTTGTATGGGCAAAAAAAAACTGCCGAATAAAAAGAGAAACACTAACCAGAACAAAAGAAAACGGAGGGCTCGCACTGCCCGATTTTGTAAAATATATGCAAGCTGCATCATTGGTTAGAATTATAAATTGGCAACATGATAAAGAAAAAAAACAATGGGTAACGTTGGAAGAGACAATTACGGGAATACAACTTAGATTTTTACCTTGGATAAAACCTGAATTAAGAACAAACAAAAAGGAAATGCCAATTTTCGTGAGAGCTACTCTAAAAATTTGGGACGCAATGCTAAAGAAGGGAAAGCTATCCTCCAGAACTGGACCATTGACTCCATTGATGTCCAACCCAGAATTTAAGCCAGCTTTGGAAGGGGTAAGATATTTAATTTGGAATAAGATGGAGAATGTAAGACTAGTACAGATTCTGGTGGATGGAAAAATGCCAAGTTTAATTGATCTCGGATTGGAAATTAAAAATGATTGGTTGCAACATTATCAATTAGAAAAATTTATGGAGCTAAATAAAAATTTAATAATTAGACCATTAACTAAATTTGAACAAATAATATTAAAGGACCAAAACCATAAGAACAAACTATCTAAAATATATGAACTATTGCTACCCATGGGGGACATTAAAGACCTAATAGAAATTAGAAAATGGGAGGAAGAATTGGGAGAGACAATTACAGAAAAAGAATGGAAATTTTTTTTAGGGATAATACATAAAACCTCAACGGCATTAAAACATCAAGAAAGAAATTATAAAGTGCCATTGAGATGGTATTGGAGCCCAGTTGCACTAAAAATAGTAAATAAAGGAAATACAGATAAGTGCTGGAGGTGTGGGATAGAAAAAGGAACACTGGAACACATCTGGTATAGATGTAAGAAAGTGAGAAATTTTTGGTTAAAAATTTTTGAGATATACCAAAAAGTGACGGGAAAAGAATTAATCCCAGACGTAAAGGTAGCATTGTTTTCTCTTACGATAGATACACTGGATAGTATGAAAAATGGATTAATTCAACATATGACAACAGCAGCCAGAACAATAATAGCACGTAAATGGAAAGAAACAACTAGTCCAACAATATCAGAATGGATATGCGAAATGAACGAGATATGTTTTATGGAAAAACAAACAAGAGAAGAAGGCTATGTAAAAAACCAGATACCAATAGTGTGGAAGAAATGGGAAGAATTTCGGTCCTCAAAAGGAATGGTAGAATATTTATAATTAAAAGAAAAAGGGAAGGAGGAAGAGGAGGGGGGATAGGAAGGAGAAAGGGAGGAACACTGTTTTCTTGTTTTTTTTTTTTTTTTTTTTTTGTTGTTTTTTTTTTTTTTTTGTTGTTGTTGTTTTTTGTGATAAATGATGAATAAAGTGTCTTGTGTTTTGGGAATAATGTTGTATGTTGTTGTTGTAAATGGATATGTTTGGTTAATGTTTATTATAAAAATAATAAAGAATGGATTTGAAACAAATCGGAGGTGATGAATCTAACACTCCCAACTGACATATTGGCACAAGCTTGAGCAAACAACTCTTTTAAATGGGTTACAGGCTCCCTTAAATACTTAGGAATTCGACTCACGCCCCAGCTTAGCAATATTTTCGCACAAAACTTTAAACCCGTGTTACGCCAGATAGATGCAGATTTAACTAAATGGTCCCTTAAATCCTTTTCTTGGTTCAGAAGAGCCGCTATAATTAAAATGATAACCTTACCTAGGTTACTTTTTCTTTTTCATACATTGCCAATCGAAATCCCGGCCTCTTTCTTTAAGCAATTACAGTCTATTCTCTGGAAGTTTCTGTGGGCCAATAAGAAACCACGTATTAGCCTTCGCATTCTGATGCGACCGAAGATAGACGGGGGGCTGGGTTTCCCAAACTTCAAATTTTACTACCATGCCACACATCTGGCAAGAATTATTGATTGGCACTGCCATGCAGGAAGTAAGGATTGGGTTTCATTAGAAGAGAGCTTTTCTAAGACACCTTTAAAATTCACTCCCTGGATACCGTGGACAAAATGCCCATCGGATTGGTCACAGCATCCTCTCATTAAAGCCACGTTGGGGGGTTTCCACAAGCTAGCTACTAGTTGTCAGATAGCTACTTCCCCTGGGCCTTTAACTCCCCTCATGCAGAATCCTTACTTCCCCCCGGGTGTGGGATCGAGGGCCTTTGCGCTGAACGATAACTCACCCCTTTTAGCCTTACATTTCACATCAGCCGGACAGGTTCTCTCGTATGATGGAGTGCTGAGTGGCCTCGCACCAAGGACGCTGTCCTGGAGGAATAGACAAACATGCCATTACCTGCTTGCTCTCGTAAGAAAAAAGGAGATGCTAAGGGACCTTACCCCCTTTGAATCCCTATGTCTTAAAAGAGAACCCGTTGAAAAAACGATTTCATTTTTGTACGCGTGTCTCCAACAGCTTCATAAATCCGATTCAGCCAGGTTCAGGGGCCAATGAGAGGCAGCCCTTCATACTCATTTCACTGACAAACAGTGGCAAAATGCATGCATTTTAGCGCACAAGTGCTCTATTAGCACAAGGCTCCAAGAGAATTAATATAAGCTACTTTCACAATGGTATGCTACACCAGATAAAGTGAAGAGGTGGTACCCAAAGTCCTCGGACCTGTGCTGGAGATGCGGTGAAGCTAAGGGAGACATGCTGCATATCTGGTGGAGCTGCCCCCGGATAGCTAGCTTCTGGGGACAGATCTCTAGGTTAATTTAGCAAATTACAAATACAAAGCTGAAACTTTCACCACCCTGCTTTTTAATACATGTCTCTGACTTCCCACTGGGGAGATATAAATGTTCTTTGACGAAGTTCCTGCTTGTAGCCACAAAATCTCTGATCGCTAGATATTGGAAGCTACAAACAACCCCAACAATTGGGGAATGGGTCCAATCAGTCAATCATATTTTCGCACTGGAAGAAACGCTCGCTATCGCGAATGAAACGGCAAATAAATTAAATAAAACTTGGTCCCTCTGGGTGCAATTCAAACAATTCAAACAATTCTATTGTTGTATGACTTAGTCTGGTTTGTCATTACAATGTACTGTTTCAAATGTCTATGCAACTACGTAAGACGTTCAGGTTGAGCTTACGTGTGGCTTTATTGCTTACTTTACAAACCTGTCTGTTAAGTATTCAGATACACAGTGGTTTTTGTTGATGTAACGTGACGTTTGCTCAATAAAAGTTTTATATTGGAAAAAATAGAAAAAACTGCGCTAAACCCAAAGAAATATATCAGAAAAAAGCAGCACACACTCAAACAAAGTTAAAAAATTCAAGAGCAAAAAAAAGTGTAGCGCTAATTACTGCAAACAATATATCAAAGTACTCAAACAGTGATATGATAAAATGGTGAATACTGCAAAGAAAATAATAATGAGGTGTCAATGTGCTCAGACATTGACAATGTGTAAATAGCAGCAGTATATGCAATGCTTATCCCAGATCAGAAATGTGTATATAAACAAATATACATGCATAAACTGTTTAGGGGATAACCCACGATGATGTTAAGATAAAAAGTCAAGTCTTGGGCATTTAACATGATCTTGAGCGTTTTACATACATTTCTTTATGGAATTTATACCTTTAGCGGTCTTCCTTTTTCCAGATCGCTCTGATATATATTTATTTTTAATGCATTTAGCTTTAAGATCATTTACCCTTAGCTAGTTTTTACCTTGGATTTTTTATCTCATGTCCACTAATGCCACGTACACACGTAGCCAACTATCCTGCGGACTTAGTCTGGCGGACTTCCCGCCGGACTGTCCACCGGACTTTCCGAATGGGCTACTTGCCCACACATGGCACCTTTTCAGCGGACTAATACGGCGTACTAAGTCCGCCGGACTATCCGCCGTACCTTTGAAATGAACGGACTCGCCCACACACGCGGAGGAAAGTCTGCGTCTCCAGGTAGCCGGGGCCAGCGAAGGAGGCGTCGCTGGCCCCGTCACCTGGTATGGACTTAAAGGGGAATCCCAACACTGAAAAAATCGGCATGGGGGTCCCCCCCAGGTGCACATCAGACCCTTGTCCGAGCACGCTACCCGGCCAGCCAGGAAAGGGGGGGACAAGCGAGCGCCCCCCCCCTCCTGAGCCGTACCAGGCCGTGTGCCCTCAACATGGGGGGGTGCCTTGGGGAAGGGGGGCCACGCGGCCCCCCACCCCAAAGCACCTTTTCTCCATGTTGATGAGGACAAAGGCCTCTTCCTGACAACCCTGGCCGTTGGTTGTCAGGGTCTGCGGGCATGGGGCTTATCGGAATCCGGGAGCCCCCTTTAATAAGGGGGCCCCCGGATACCAGCCCCCCACCCTATGTGAATGAGTATGGGGTACAATGTACCCCTACCCATTCACCTGTAAAAAAAAAGCAAAAAAAAACAACACACAAGGGTTAAAATAGTTTATTGCACAGCTCCGGGGGTCTTCCGTCTTCGGGGGTCTTCTCGCCGGACTCCTCCACTATCTTCTTCTAGCTCTTTTGCTAGCGGAGGAGCCCGGCTTTCTTCTTTGCCGCCGCCCTCTTCTTCCGACTTCAGGGGTCTTGTCCCCCTCTTCGGTTCTTCTTGCCGGGCCACCGCACCTTCTTCTAGCTCTTTTACAGGCAGTGGCCCGGTCTTCTGTCACCGCCGTCGCCACTGTCGACGTCTTCTGTTCTTCTCTTCTTCTCTTTAGATGTTGCCTCGTCGCTCTCTCTGCTCACAACGACGGCGACGCGGTGCGCGGCGGCTTATATAGGGACATTACCGGATGATGTCCCGGCTCAGTATGATGTCACAGTCCCAGAGGATGCTTATCCACTGGATTGTTTGATCGTGTGTACGCGGCATAATATGTTAGGAATGGTAGACTGCATAAGTTCGGCGATATGACCTGGTACTAAGCAATATACGTCTCCATCCATTTAACATTGAACCACAAGAAAATGTCCGATATGTAAATATCTATAGGAAAATGGCCACCATATGAATTAGCATTGGACTACTAGAAAATGGCCACTGGTGGAATCATTTACTAAGGCTATTTAAAGACAGTTTCACTGCCTGTCTCTATTTCCTAATGAAGTCATGTGATTGTGACAGTTACGTGTCGGAAACAGACAGGCGCCGGAAGTGACGGCAGTGTGTGAGCTCGCTGCTCATGGCGTTTTGCATTTTATCTTGTTTTTAAATGTGAGAACTGCAATTGGATCTATAAAAAGCTTATATTGTAAATATTACACTATCTGGGACCCCCTTTATGTACATATCTGGGAGAATTTTCCACGTCATATATCCTCACCCCTTGAGAGACATATGTACATCATCCTAAACCACAGACCAGGACACAATGTTTTGTAGATGGGCCCCACGTTACGCCATTGATAGGAAGCCGGCCAAGGGGGGCCACTGTGGGATCGGGGATCTGCATTTGATGCTTATAAACACTGTTACCTTACAGTGGTAAGGTAAGGGGCCATCTCTCATTGAGGTTTTATTACACGGAAGAAAAGTCACTGTTTACATTGCTATATTTGCACTGAAGATTATCCACCGTCTAGTTTGCTACACTTGCACGGAAGAAAAGTCCCCGTCTTAATTGCTATATATGCACTGAAGATTTTTCACTGTTTAGTTTGGGATAGTTGCACGGAAGAAAAGTCACTGTTTACATTGCTATTTGCACAGAATATCAGAGGAATTTCAACACTCGTGTATTTGCTGTTTTTATTATCAAATAAGGACATTTTATCTTTTTTGGGACTATTATTCAATATTTTTTATTACTGTTCTTTTGGTATTTCCTTTTAGTATTTTGTGATCTTTATATGAATGAATCAATTGAGGTTTCCACTGTCTTCAAGCACGTGGCACGTTACATATTTATTATTTCTTTTTCTTGTAGCACTCATCACTTTAATTTTTCACATTGTTTTGGTATCACTTAGAGCACAGCACCATCTATTGATTTGGATATATAAAATAGAACAACTCTTTATAATTAGTTCTTTATTTCCACCCCCG
The DNA here is from genome assembly GCF_037356315.1 of Lithobates pipiens. Classification (NCBI taxonomy): domain Eukaryota; kingdom Metazoa; phylum Chordata; class Amphibia; order Anura; family Ranidae; genus Lithobates; species Lithobates pipiens. Next base: position 215,422,789 of record NW_027507903.1, on the reverse strand, counting down.
TTTGTGAAGCCCACCCGGTAACATGCTAGTCTTCAGCACTGACCCAGTGATATTTACTGTGTGGCTCTGCCTGGACCTTCGCAAAAAAAATAAAATAAAAAAAAATAAAAAATAACCAGCTAGCTTCTCTTTTTTCCTGCACATGTGAACCATGGCCGTATTTCTTCCTATGGAATTTCTGTAGTCCACAGAGAAAATTGAGTACTGTCCGTGATACTTTTTTTATTTGCACTAACATACAATTTTTCAGGACAAGCTTTCGGGTAGGTCCCCTTCTTCAAGGTCCAAGCAGTACTCGAGTACTGCTTGGACCTTGAAGAAGGGGACCTACCCGAAAGCTTGTCCTGAAAAATTGTATGTTAGTGCAAATAAAAAAAGTATCACGGACAGTACTCAATTTTCTCTGTCACAATTGCACTAATACGGCTACAATCACATTAAGTATGTAGTCCACAGGAATGCTGGAAGCCACCATGAGTACAGCCATGTAACAGGAATGAATGGGGTAACATTGAACATGTGCAGCAAGATAAGCCAGCTGGAGGTTTTCTTTGTGAAGGCTTTGCTGTATCAGGGCTAAGAGTGTTACTGGCTACACTATGTAGAGTGTTTTTTTTCTCTCCTCTTCAATCCATCTTTGCAGGAAGTAAAAGACTGGAAATAGTTTCCATTCAAAGAACAAGGGCACATTTATTCGTTTTATATTTTTAACAATAATGACTTTTGGTAACCATGAGAACCAGCATTTAAAACATGCATTAGCTTAATATGTATTGTATAATTGGGTATGCAGCATCCTGTGGTGATTTAAGATAAAAGTTTGCAATATATAATCAGCAATGTGTTTTAAGAAATCTTTATATATTAGTATATATATTATGGTCGTAAACCCTTACATAGACCCAGTGAAGTGACTGGCCTCAGGTGATTCACAGAGATGAAACAAATCCTTCTCATTGTACCTGTTTATCTGCAGCCTTCTCTTCTCTACATCCATTCAAAGTCCACAAGTTATAACGCATGTCTGTGCTGTCAGAAAAAGGGGGTGGAGAGATGAAGTTACACTCTGCAGAGCTCAGTGAGGAGAGCTCTGAGAGCTGTTTGGAGGGAAGGGACACCTCCCTTCACACAGGAACAGAGCTGATGCTATCAATCACAGGCTGTGTGCTGAGATCCCTCCCTAGAACTAAATATTACAGCACACACATGCAAAAAAGACATTTATCTCCTGCAAGGCTATTTAAAACACATAGACATTTTCAAAAAACATCAAAAAATATGGGGATTTGGTCACACCATATTGCTATATGGTGCTTAAGCCCACTTACTGCGACAAAGTACCCCATGGGTAGTGAGTCCTACACTATCCATAGACTGTCACCTTTTTCCTCTTGGAGTCAGGAAAGCTTTTCAGAATTAACTCATGCTGATTGAGGAAGGAGATGGCAGACAGAAATTACACTTAGTGCTCTTAATTTAGACAAGTACACAATTGAGAGAGGATATGCTTTGTTCATATTTCATGTCTGAGGTGTGTATTTCTGGGGCTACACAAAAGTGGTGAAATGAAAAAGGTGTAAGCAAAACTAGAGTAAATCCAGCCACAGAAGGATCAAATCTTGGCTGGTCCTACAGGGACTGGCCAAAATGTAATCCATCTATGGGCAAGCTGGTTGTATTGAAGTTGATCCACTGGCTTTGGCTTTTAAAGTCCAGGTTCCCAGGAACAGAAGCTTATCAGATTTAGTTATCCCGACACTTCTCCAGAAGTCTACTTCTCGCAAATTCTCTTCAACTCTTCAAATTCTCCCTTCAAACCTATCCATATTTTTTTTTTCTTGTTGCCATCACTTTCACTAAGAGAGTATCGGAGTTGGTGGCATTGCCTTTAAAGCAATGTTTTCTGCTGTTGCATGAGGTATAGGTTGTTCTCTTCTTATTTCCCAAGCTGATCTCCTCCTTTCTCCTTAACCAGTCATTCTGCAATCCTTCTGTCTCGCCCTTAAGCACCCTGCAGAGGTCTCTCTTCACCACCACTGTGGTTCGTGCTGTACGAGTAAATCTGTCGGCTACAGCCTCCCTTAGACTTTCAGAATCTGTTTTTATTCTTTCTGAAGGCTCTTGTAGGTGACATCTTGCTTCTTGTTCCACAATTGCTAAGTGGATTAGTTGGGTTATTGTTCAGCCCTATTCCGTAGATGATAATATAGTGTTAATGTTCAAGCCTCTGCTGGTGCCATTTGCGGCCATAAGGTGCTACAAGCAGCTGTCTTTAAGTTCTTATAGTCTTGCTTGTAGGCTTGTTGGCAGTTTGTTTGCTGCATTGCCCACCCATGCCTGTGTCCTGTACCGTACGTTCAAGAGAAAATTTTAAAATCCGCTTTTTGGAGTACATTTCAGGACATAGCACCTTCCCTTCTGTCTCTGTTTTTATCCTTACTGCTTATTAAAAACTGAGGATAACTGTCAGTGGGAGGGGTTATATTTGTGTTCTATCACCTGAAGGTAGCCACATACAGTATAATTCAGCCAGCTAAGAATATGCCTCTATCCTGTACTCCAAGAAAACTGAAAATGTATTATCAAATACTGTAATTTTCCTTTCCTGATGGACTCCATGACAGTCTACGTGTGGGTTAACCCCACCTCCTCTCCAATGCTATAGGACTCCATTCTCATAAATGCTCACCACTAGAGACTGCATTCCGTAACAAGCCAACTCTTGACCGATGGGTGGGAACTCCGTCTGCCATGGAGTCCACCAGGAAAGGAAAATTACGGTAAGTATTTGATAATACATTTTCCATTTTCCTGACAGACTCCATGGCAGGCTACATGTGGCAAATAACTAGCCAGACCACACGGGTGGGTATGCTGATCAAAAAGAAATGTAATTTGCCCCGTCAATAGACATGTGCATTCGTTTTCGTCCGAATGCATTTTTGTCCGAATTTCAGGTATTTTCGTTTTCGTTTTGACAAACGATAACGAAAGTGCAGATTCCGAAAAACGAAAGATCCGACATAAATAAATGCTTTTTTTCGTTTTCGTTGTTACAACAGTTCGATATAGAATAGGAGATTCGAAGTGACCGTTCGATATAGAATAGGAGATTCGACGTGACTCCATATGTCTATTGAACCTGTGGTCGAATGTGCCTAAGTTTCGTTTACCTCTATTAGTCCTATTATATAGAAAAGCTTCGACAGAGAGTAAATATTCGACATAGAGAGAACAGAATCGACAGAGAGAAACGATACTGGAATTGGGTGGGGGAAGTAAATTAAAAAAAAATAATGATAATATTCGACGGGATCGTTGCACGTTTATAATAATATTAGACGGGATCGTTGCACGTTTATAATAATATTCGACGGGATCGTTGCACGTTTATAATAATATTCGACGGGATCGTCGCAACTATACGACACTGCAATCGTACATTTCGGCAATCGAATGCTCCGCCTATAGGCTATATAGTTTAGCAGCTCCATCGAATCTTCTTTATCCATTCGACAGATACCATAAGCCTTCCAAGACAGATTCGACCGTAATTCATGTGGATTTTCGGACGAATGCAATTTTTGCACGAAAAACGAAATAAATAAAAACGAATTTCGGGAGTAACTAAATAAATAAAATTTACGGACGAAAACGAAAAAACGAAACGAAATATTCTAGTCTGCACATGTCTACCCGTCAACTGACAGGATTCCTAAACCAAAGTTCACAGAAGATAGAGAAGCAGGTTCTATGCAATAGTGTGACAAAGGTATTAACCACTTGGCGCCCAAGCTACGTCATATGACGTTGTGGGATTTGTGGTGGTATATCTGAATGATGCCTGAGGCCACAGACATCATTCAGATATTGGCATTTTGAGCCGGCGATTCCCTGCACCATAAGAATGGTCATAGCGGCTGTTCCGCCACTTGATCGTTCTTACGGGCGGCGGGAGGGGACCCCCCCTCCCGCCGCCCTCCGGTGCTTGTACCGACTCATCGCTTCCATCGGTGAGTTGGTCACAGGATCCGCCGGCCCCCGGATGATACCATAGAGATTTCCAGCGGACCAGATGGTCCCCGGAGTCTCTATTATCGTTCAGAGGCCAGGCGCGATGTTATGACGTCACGCCCAGCCTCTGCATTCAAATTAACGGCGCCTTTTGGCTGGGAAGCCAGGATGGTTTTTTTTTTTTTACTTTTTTTCTTTTAGGCTTCCCAGCCTAGAGGTGAGATATGGGGTCTTATTGACCTCATATGTCACTGTAAATAGGTCCGATCATGCCATATTCCTATTAGAAGGGATGTTTACATTCCTTGTAATAGGAATAAAAGTAATCAAAATTTATTTTATTTTTTTAAAGTATCAAACTAAAAAAATAAAATTAACAATAACATTTTTTTTTTTAAAGTGCCCCTGTCCCCGTGAGCTCGTACACAGAAGCGAACGCATACATAAGTCCCGCCCACATATGAAAACGGTGTTCAAACCACACATGTGAGGTATCGCCGCGAACGTTAGAGCGAGAGCAATAATTCTAGCCCTAGACCTCCTCTGTAACCCAAAACATGTAACCAGTAAAAAATGTTAAAGCGTCGCCTATGGGGATTTTTAAATACCAACGTTTTCCGCCATTCCACGAGCGCGTGCAATTTTGAAGCGTGACACGTTGGGTATCTATTTACTCGGCGTATCTTCCTCATTCACATTATGCAAAAAAATTAACTTTACTGTTTTGTTTTTTTTAAAGCATGAAACTGTTTTTTTTCAGAAAAAACCTGTTAGAAAAATTGCTGCGCAAATACCGTGCAAGATAAAAAGTTGCAACAACTGCCATTGTATTCTCTAGGGTCTTTGCTAAAAAAACATATATAATGTTTGGGGGTTCTATGTATTTTTCTAGCAAAAAAATTATGAATTTTACATGTAGGAGAGAAATGTCAGAATTGGCCTGGATGCAAAGTGGTTAATGGAGGCCCATAAGGCCGCTTTGCAGATGATGGCTGGAGCCGCATGCCGGGCTGCTGTCAATGAAGCGCCATACCCGGAATGTGCTGACACCGCCTCTGGAGGAGCCAAGCCCTTAGCCCTATAAGCCTGCTGAATGGATTGGACGATCCAGGCTGCAATCGTTCTGGTCGAGGCTCACTTCCCCTTGTTACTCCCGGAGTGCAGGATAAATAGATAGTCCGAACGTCTAAAGGAGGAAGTAACTTGCAGGTATTCCTTCAGTATTTCCCCCTACATTCAGAGGGTGAGCTTCAGTGGACCCAGGGGCCCTGAATGTAGGTAGGACAATTTTTTTATACTCATGAAACACTGAAGTAACTTTCGGGTTTGAGCCGAGCATAGGGATAAAGACCACCTGGTCTGGGAAGAAAGTCAAGAATGGTTCTTCGTGACCCAAGGACCCGATCTCAGAAACTCTTTTGGTCGAAGTGATGGCAACTAGGATGGCCACTTTTGAGGAAAGGTCTTTGTTAGAAAATGGAGTGGAACCTGTGGTACTGAGACTAGCCAGTGAGTCGAGAACAAAGGGGAGATCCCATTTGGGGAATCTTGGCCTTCTTTGGGGCCTGAGTCTTGTCGCCCCACAGAAGAACTGCTGAATTAGAGGGTGAAAAGCTCATGATGTTCTGGAGAAGCCTGACAAGGCTGAGACTTGGACCCTGAGAGAGCCAATGGATAGAGACAGATCTAGACCGGATTGGAGGAAGCCAAGGATATCCTGGGTTCCTGGAACTCTGAATGATCTGTCCGTAGTGGATGAGAATTTGACAAACTTGGCCCATATTCTCCCATAGACCTTATTCATGCTTGCCTTTCTCAAGCTCATGAGTAGGGATGAGCCGAACACCCCCCGGTTCGGTTCGCACCAGAACTTTCGAACGGACCGCAAATTCGTACGAACGTTAGAACCTCATTGAAGTCTATGGGACTCGAACGTTCGAAATAAAAAGTGCTAATTTTAATGGCTAATATGCAAGATACTGTCCTAAAAAAGGTTTGGGGACCTGGCTCCTGCCCCAGGGGACATGGGTCAATGCCTAAAATGTTTTTAAAAATGACCGTTTTGGCGGGAGCACTGATTTTAATGACGATTAAAGTGAAAAAATAAAATAAAATATTCCTTTAAATATCGTGCCTGGGGGTGTCTATAGTATGCCTGTGAAGTGCCATGTGTTTCCTGTGTTTAGAACAGTCCCTGCACAAAATGACATTAAACGGAAATAACATCATTTAAAACTGCTTGCGTTTTTAATGTAATATCTGGTTCCGGCAATATGGATGAAAATCATTGAGAAAAATGGCATGGGTAGCCCCCCCTGCCCATTACCAGCCCCTTTGGGTCTTGCACGGATATTAAGGGGAACCCCGTACCCATATTAAAAAAAAGGAAAGATGTGGGGCCCCCAGGCCTTATATACTCAGAACAGCAGCATACAGGCGGTGCAAACAAGACAGGGACTGTATAGATTTGTTGTGTTAAGTAGAATCTATGTGTAATTTTGAACTGGTACATTTTTAAAGTGTAGCTCCAGTCAAAAAAACAATTTTTAAGCTTTTTGGAAAACATAGGGAAGGGTTATCACCCCTGTATAATTTGTTTTGATGTCCGTCTTTTTTCATCTCACTTGCTGTTGTCTCCTTCCGTTTGCAAGTAGGAGACGTTTGTAAGTTGGATGTTTGAAAGTAGGGGCCTGCCCTATATGCTCTGCAGAAATGGCGGAACAATTTGTTGGTGTTGCCACAACATTGTAAGCCCCCAAAGTGACTCTTGGTGGGCGCTGGAGCGCCCTGCTGTGAACGATTATATCAAGAATTGTAATTACATGCCATTGTTGAACAGTGGTAGAAAAATTTACCTTTGGTGGTTGTGGTGCTGGTGCTGGTGCCACAACACTATAAGTCCTCACAGTTACTCTGGGTGAGCACAGGAATGGGCCCTGCCATGAAATATTATATCAAGAATTGGAATTACATGCCCCTGTTAAACAGGGGCTGAAAAATTGGGCCTTAGGCACTGGTGCTGGTGCCACGACACTGCAACCTCTCCCATATTCTTTAGTTGTGGTGCAGGAATGAGCCCTGCTGCAAAGCTTTGCATCAAAAATTGTAATTAAACGTCCCTGTTAAACAGGGGCAGAAAAATTGGGCCTTAGGAACTGGTGCTGGTGCCACGACACTGCAACCTCTCCCATATACTCTAGTTGTGGTGCAGGAATGAGCCTTGCTGCAAAGCATTGCATTAAAAATTGTAATTAAACGCCCCTGTTAAACAGGGGCTGAAAAATTGGGCCTTAGGCACTGGTGCTGGTGCCACGACACTGCAACCTCTCCCATATACTCTAGTTGTGGTGCAGGAATGAGCCCTGCTGCAAAGCATTGCATCACAAATTGTAATTAAACGCCCCTGTTCAACAGGAGCTGAAAAATTGGGCTGGTGGCATCACCCAGAACCAAAAATGTTCTTCCAACATATCAGCGGAGGAGGAAGAGGATAGACAATCAACATAACATGACAGTCACTCAGCATCGGCATAGGCAGTCTTGAAGGGATGTGATATTTTAAAAAAAATTATTCGGTTACATCAGCTTCAGGTGCTTGGTAGATGTGGGTGATCCAAGACTGATTCATCTTGATGAAGGTCAGTCGATCAACTGAGTGGGTGGACAGGCGCACCCTGTGATCGGTAACAAAGCCACCAGCAGCACTGAAGGTGCGTTCCAAAAGAACGCTGGATGCAGGACAGGCCAGTAGCTCAATTGCATACTGTGCAAGCTCTGGCCAGTGATCCATCCTCAAGACCCAGTAAGCCAGAGGATTTTCGGTGGGAAAGGTGTCCAAGTCTGACCTTGCCCCTAGGTATTCCTGCACCATGTAAATCAGACGCTGGCGATGGTTGCTGGAACTGATCATACCTTGGGGCTGCGGACTAAAAAATTGTCTGAACGCATCAGTCAGACGGCCACCTTCTCCACCGCTCCTTCTGACTGATGCCTCAGCAACACGTTGTCCAGGACCAGGAGTTTGTAACCCCCCAGTCTCTGGGAACGCGTTGCACAGACCTTTCTGCAAGGCCTCCCGGAGATGTCTCATCCTCTGCTCCCTCTGCGACGGCAAGATAAGGTCGACAACCTTACTCTTGTACCGTGGATCAAGGAGAGTGGCCAGCCAGTAATTGTCCCTCTCCTTGATCCGAAGAATACGAGGATCCTTCCGCAGGCTTTGCAGGATCAGGGAGGCCATGCAGCGTAGGTTAGCTGAGGCATTTGGTCCGGAGTCCTCTGGGTCACTAAGGCCCAACATGATCCGCAGCTACCTCCTTCCAGCCACGTACAAGTCCACGTGTTTCTTGGGACTGTAAATCATCCCTACAAGACTGCTGCTGATGCTGATGCTGAGTGCCAGCCTCCACCTCCATGCTGACACAATCATCCTCCTCCTCCTCCTCCTCCTCCTCCTCCTTGTCCTCTTCCTGTGTGATGGGTGGGACAGCAGGAACACTGTCTGGATAAAGGGGGCCTTGAGAGGCACGGAAGTCCTCCTCTTCCTGCCTCTGTTCTGCCTCAAGTGCCCTGTCCCTTATTCCATGCAGCGTATGCTCCAACAGGTGGACAAGAGGTACAGTGTCACTGATGCATGCACTGTCACTGCTCACCATCCTTGTGGCCTCCTCAAATGGTGACAGGACAGTGCATGCATCCTTGATCATGCACCACTGGCGTGGTGAGAAAAAACCGAGCTCCCCTGACCCTGTCCTGGTGCCGTAGTCGCACAGGTACTCATTGATGGCCCTCTGCTGCGTGTGCAGCCGCTGCAGCATGGCCAATGTTGAGTTCCACCTGGTGGGCATGTCACATATAAGGCAGTTCTTGGGCAGGTTCAACTCCTTTTGGAGCTCAGTCAGCCGAGCACAGGCATTAAATGATCGGTGGAAATGCACACAGACTTTCCTGGCCTGCTTCAGGACATCCTGTAAGCCCAGGTACCTGCCCAAGAACCGCTGCACCACCAGGTTAAGGACGTGAGCCACACAGGGCACATGGCTCAGTTGTCCCTGTCGGAGGACGGAGAGGAAGTTGGTGCCATTGTCGCAAACCACCATTCCTGGCTTAAGCTGGCGTGGCGTCAACCACCTCTCGGCCTGCCCCTGCAGAGCTGACAAAATATCTGCCGCAGTGTGGCTAGTGTCCCCCAAACAAACCAGCGCAAGCACGGCATGGCATAGTTTTGCCTGCGTACTTGCGTAGCCCCTGAAACTGCTGGTTCTGAGGACAGATCACTGGAAGAGGCCATGGAGGAAGAAGAAGAGGAGGGGGTGGAGGAGAGATGTGTGTCACGACCAATAGTTGCGGCTGATGTTTTGGCCACGCGAGATACGCTTGACACATATGTTGCAAAGAGCAGAGACACAGAGCCTGCTTGCCCTCTTTTATCGGCTTGCGCCTATATGCCTCTCCTTGTTGGCCTTCCAGACATGGTAATGGCCTGAAGGGAGATGGAAAAACCAGCAATTGGGTAGTGTATATTGTGCTGGAGGCACACAACACCAACTAACTCCTGCAGATGGCAGATGGCTCAATTAGAGAAGAGCTATATAGGTGGATATAATGGTGTATACTGCGGTCAGGGCACGCAGACAACACGCTCAATCTCCTACAATTGACTGCAAGCTCTATTGCAAAAGAGCAATATAGCTAGCTATGTAGGTGGATATAACGGTGTATACTGCGGTCAGGGCACGCAGACAGCACGCACGATCTCCTACAACTGACTGCAAGCTCTATTACAAAAGAGCAATATAGCTAGCTATGTAGGTGGATATAAAGGTGTATACTGCGGTCAGGGCACGCAGACAGCACACACAATCTCCTACAACTGACTGCAAGCTCTATTACAAAAGAGCAATATAGCTAGCTATGTAGGTGGATATAACGGTGTATACTGCGGTCAGGGCACGCAGACAGCACACACAATCTCCTACAACTGACTGCAAGCTCTATTACAAAAGAGCAATATAGCTAGCTATGTAGGTGGATATAATGGTGCATACTGCGGTTAGGGCATGCAGACAGCACGCACAATCTCCTACAACTGACTGCAAGCTCTATTACAAAAGAGCAACATAGCTAGCTATGTAGGTGGATATTTTTTATTGATAATGACTGCTACCAATATAACATATTACAAACAAACTTTACAAATCACTTTACAAACAAACCAAACAATACTACAACTTAATTATTTAGCAACACTTTGCCTACACAGGGGGGACATAACCAAATCATGTACTTGGTCATCTGACATCCTGTCAAGAACCTTGTCCCACTCATAACGTTCTTTCTTTTTCTTTTTCTTCCTAACAAGAACTTTACCACCACTATTAGGATCAGGACCACCATCATCCCCCGGGACTTCTTGCGCCACTTCCCCTTGAGCCGTTTCAACAGACCTACTCACTACTTTACTGTACCCATGTTCGTCTCCAGACACCGAGGAGGCCGAAGACTCAACTCCCTTACCCGAAAGGCGACATGGAGAGGAAGGAACCGGACTGGGGGATCTGAGAGGACTCCTACTCCGCGAGGAGCTTACCCATGCCGGTTTCCTCCTTGCTGACCTCCTCCTCACCACTCTCCCTCTTTTCTCCTCCGCCGGGCTTAGCCCACGACGAGACGCTCTGCTACATGGAGCACCCCCAGCACGAGGAGAAGTAGCAGGAAGACTCTTCCCTAAGGGACCTTCATTAGTGGGACCGACTACACCTTCCATTGGGGCTTCGTTAACAGACGGGCCTTGACCCCTGGGTACTTTGCTAGCATCGGGGGTCACCTCAGCATCAGTTCCCCTAGGGGGTGCTTCCTTGGTTTTCCCCACCACATTTTGATTACCCTGAGCATTTCCCCCTGTGGGCCCAGGGGGAGGTCCCTCCCCCCTGGGTTGACCACCAGGTGGAACATCACCTCTGTAGGCCTTAGGGCACCTGCTAAATGGGTGACCCATTTGGCCACACAGATTACAACAGATAAGGCCACATGCATCGCTTGAGTGGCCAAATTTGTTGCACTTTATGCACCTAACAACTGTGCAATCTGCGCTTAGGTGGGTTGGACACCCACACTTAAAACATCTCCGGGGTTGTCCTGGATAGAACACCAGGATTCGGTCCATCCCGATAAATGCACTACCGGGAACATGCGCCACCGTATTACCGGCTCTCCGTAACCGAATCCGGGTGTTCCAAGCCCCGGTCCAAACTCCCCGCTCATCCAGGCACTTATTTAGGGGACACTGCAATTGGCCGTGCCTACTCAGCCAAGTTGAGATGTCCTCCGGGGGCAGGCTTTCATTCCTCACCAGAATAGTGAGGGTTTTCACATCTTCTTGCCGACTCAAGGGGATGATCCTGAAACCCTTCCAGGGATCAGTCCCCTTGATCAACCCAAAAGAGGTGATAAAAATCTCCATCACCACTAGGTTTGTGAAACTCAAATCAAAATCATGAGACCCTGCAGGGTGGATGACCGCAAAAATTTCACAAACTTTAATTGCCAGTGATAAAATCATGTCAACCACCTGGCCCCTACTAGGGCACTGACCTTCCCCCTCCCACCTTAACTGTACTACATTACGGCGCTTGCGCTCCGGGCCACCCGCACCCCGAGACCACGAATTGGCCCCAGAAGGTTGACCAGCCGGGGGAGCACGGAAATTACCAGCCCCAAACTGGTCATACAGGTGGCCCAGAGACACATTCGCCCCTGCGACATTTGCGTAAGAACGCCTTTCTCCCAAGGCATTCAGGAGCCTGGCCTCCGGTGAACCCCTCAAAACAGATCCTGGGGCAGAAACCCCTTCTTTAGGATCCGGATGAGCCACCCCAGCTTCCAAGCCCCGAATACCTTCCTCCAACTCCATACCTCCTTGCTGGACCTCCGGGAGACCCTCCACCAGACCACTTAGCGATTGGTCACGGAGAAGGGCATCCAGGCCATCCGACTCCTCTGCAGTCTCATGAGCCCCACATGAGTCCACTTGTACATTTTGTGACCCTTCCAAGCCTTTAATAAACACCAATGCTGGATCGTCAGCCTCATCTACATCCCCCATGGGACAATCACCCCATGCTGACACTTGTCTAGGGGGTAGATTGTCCGAGATTTCCATACACTCATTTTCCTCCCGTTCGGATACTACAAAAGCTGCCGACCGAACGTTCTTCACACGGCCAACTTTCACTTCCTCCCGTTCGGATGCTACCGAACTTCCTCCCGTTCGAACGAACGTTCTCCCGTTCGGATGCTATACCGGAAGCTGCCGACCGGACGTTCTTCACGCGGCCAACTTCCGCTTCCGGCCCTGGCGTCACTTCCGGCGCGACCGCAGCTTTCCTCCTTACAGAAACCCCGCCAAATTCTCCCGCCAAACGATTGTTAGTGTCAGCATGGGAAGACGGCGTCCCTCCATGCTGTCCCGCCATTGCTTCACTACTGGACACCGCTGTGTTTACTACAGAGGTAGCCAGGCTGACCTGAGTCTTTTGTCCACCTTTACCCTGGAGCTCCTTCCCCTTACCCTGTGACCGGGTTGCAGCAGTGGCAGCCGACAACTCAGCTGACGGCATGCCCTGCCCGCAAACACGGCTGGGTTCACTGGGGATTTACAAGGTAAGTCCGTGGCTTTTTTAGTCTCCATCAGTCTTTCCAGCTGTACCACTAAACTCTGCTTTCCTCTCTGACCTTGGCTTGGCACTGCACCACTGGCGTCCACAGCTACCACCGGGTCTGCAGCCCTGGCAACAGGCTGAGAACCACTAGGCTTGCCGGGACCCACTGTAGCGCTACCTAAGCCCTTAGTCACTGGGATAGAGTCTCTCATGTCACCTTCTGTCTTTGCCTTGGTCCTTATCTTTTCCGGGGACACAACCTTCTGCTTTTCTCCTCCATCTGTCTGTGCACTCTCACTTGTGGGTTCCTCCGCCTCTCTCATGGGCTCCGCCGCCTGTGATAGACGCTGGTTGCGGCGTCTTACCGCTTGAGAGCCCTCATCGCACGCCACTCTCATAACTTTTTCTATTCTCAACAGAAAGTCCTTTTCGCTTGAGGCACTTTCAATTAGATTTGATAAAAGCTCACCAAGCATGTTACACTGCTCTTTCAGTCCATCTATGACAGGCTTGAATTCTGTTCTCTTCTTGATACCTGATCTGTCGCGTCTATTCCTCAGCTCGGCCAAAACTTTCATTTTTTCGCAGTAACAGCGAGAAGCCTTTACCATTAAGCTCTGGGCTTTTCTTTTCCTCTCCGCAGATTTCTCCACGTCTTCTCCTGGCTGTCTCAGGGACCAGTCAACCAAGTCAAGCTGGTTTTCTAAGTACAGCCTCTCCTCCTCAACGAACTCCAGGAGCTTCAGGGCTCCACGCTTTTCCTCAGGCCGAGAAACAGGCTCCTGGCCTGGGCTGACCGACGCCATCAGCTCCCTGTCCTCCTCCACCTCTCTGGAAGTCCTCAGAGATCAGAGCACGCAGCCAGCACGCACAAGCTCCTAACACTGACTGCAAGCTCTATTACAAAAGAGCAATATAGCTAGCTATGTAGGTGGATATAATGGTGTATACTGTGGTCAGGGCACGCAGACAGCACGCACAATCTCCTACAACTGACTGCAAGCTCTATTACAAAAGAGCAATATAGCTAGCTATGTAGGTGGATATAACGGTGTATACTGTGGTCAGGGCACGCAGACAGCACGCACAATCTCCTACAACTGACTGCAAGCTCTATTACAAAAGAGCAATATAGCTAGCTATGTAGGTGGATATAACGGTGTATACTGCGGTCAGGGCATGCAGACAGCACGCACAATCTCCTACAACTGACTGCAAGCTCTATTACAAAAGAGCAATATAGCTAGCTATGTAGGTGGATATAACGGTGTATACTGCGGTCAGGGCATGCAGACAGCACGCACAATCTCCTACAACTGACTGCAAGCTCTATTACAAAAGAGCAATGTAGCTAGCTATGTAGGTGGATATAACGGTGTATACTGTGGTCAGGGCACGCAGACAGCACGCACAATCTCCTACAACTGACTGCAAGCTCTATTACAAAAGAGCAATATAGCTAGCTATGTAGGTGGATATAACGGTGTATACTGCGGTCAGGGCATGCAGACAGCACGCACAATCTCCTACAACTGACTGCAAGCTCTATTACAAAAGAGCAATGTAGCTAGCTATGTAGGTGGATATAACGGTGTATACTGCGGTCAGGGCATGCAGACAGCACGCACAATCTCCTACAACTGACTGCAAGCTCTATTACAAAAGAGCAATATAGCTAGCTATGTAGGTGGATATAACGGTGTATACTGCGGTCAGGGCACGCAGACAGCACGCACAATCTCCTACAACTGACTGCAAGCTCTATTACAAAAGAGCAATATAGCTAGCTATGTAGGTGGATATTCTTATTCCAAGAATACTGCTACCATCTTACAATCATAACATTACAAAACAAAAATCAGTTTACATACACTTTACAATAAACAAACTATACCATCAAAGAGAACAATTTTTACATGTCATTCTCCCCCTCCTCATCCCCGGAAGAAAAATCTATGAGAATGTCTTTACTTCTACTGCTAGGCCCTGGCGGAGGCCCAGGATCCACCTCAGGTGGTGGAGCCCTCTTTTTCTTCTTCTTCCCCTGCTTTTTCCTTATCGTGACCCAAGCCACTTCACCCTCCTCATCTGACACCTCTTTTGGACGCTTCTGAGCTCCTTTTACAGAGACCTCCATCTCCTCCTCCCCAGACCTATCATCTCCAGCCGAAGAGTCGGATGAAGAGACAGCGACCAGACGCCTGCCCGGCCTACACCTTCGAGGAAGAGGAGTGGGAACAGCACCCTGGGGGTTGGAACCCTGTGCCCCCCCACCTGGAAGGGGAGTCCCGACCACCCCCACCTGACCAGATACTTGACTTTCAGTAACAGGGGCCTGGGCAACCTCTACAGGTCGCACCCCTTTCTCTCTTTGAGGGACCTTGTTTGCTTTCTGAACTTGAGGTGTACCTTGTGGTTCCACCACAGGAGAACTTTCCTGCCTTTCCCCTCCAGAACTTTGCCCAGCAGGGGGCGGTACATTGTCCCCTCCTAATCCATCACTTGCTGCAGCTTCACCCCTGTAGGCCCTGGGGCATCTGCTAAAGGGATGCCCCATTTGACCACATAGGTTGCAGCAGATTAAGCCGCAAGTGTCACCGGAGTGCCCGAACTTATTGCACTTAGTGAAGCGCACGATTGTGCAATCTGCACTCAGGTGGGTTGGACACCCGCACCTGAAACACCTACGAGGCTGACCTGGGTAGAACACCAGGATTCTGTCCCTTCCCAGGAAAGCACTCCCTGGGATATGCGCAACCGCGTTGCCAGATCTTTTTAAGCGAATCCTGGTGTTCCACGCTCCAGTCCATACCCCCCGCTCGTCTAGACATTTATTCAGAGGACACTGCAACTGGCCATGCCTTCCCAGCCAAGTTGCTATGTCCTCTGGAGGCAGGCTCTCGTTTCTCACTAATACCGTAAGATTTTTAATCTCCTCCTGCCTACTCAAGGGGATCAAACGAAACCCCTTCCAGGGATCAGTACCCCTGACCAGCCCAAAAGCGGTTATAAAACGCTCCATGGTCACCGCGTTGGTGAAACTGATGTCAAAGTCCGGGGAGCCTGCTGGATGGATTACAGCGAAAAGCTCAGCCACCCTGAACCCCAACGCCAAGATCATGTCAACCACTTTGCCCCTTGTGGGACACTGACCCTCACCCTCCCATCTCAGCTGAACTACGTTCCTACGCCTACGCTCCGGACCACCTGTCCCCCTAGACCAAGAACTGGCCCCTGGGGTCTGACCAGCCGGGGGAGCCCTAAAATTGCTGGCCCCAAACTGGTGGTACAGGTGGTCCAAAGGCACACTGGACCCAGCCACATTGGCGTAGGAACGTTTCTCACCAAGGGCTGTCAACAACCTTACCTCCGGTGTACCCCTCAACCTGGGCTCCGGAGGAGGAGTCTCCGCCACAGACACCGGGGGCACCACATGAGAAGAGACCCCCACTCCCCCAACATGAGGATTCACTTTTACACCGGGCTGAACCTTAGAGTGGGTTTCCTCCTCAGAACTGTAAAACAGAGCATTCCAAGATTCCTGCCATTCCACCTCCATATAGGCGCCGCAGGAATCTACTGACACCTGACTCTGCATTGATTGAGAACCCTCCAAGTCCCGAATGAACGCCATTGCAGGGTTCTCATCATCAAGCTCTCCCATTGGGCAGTCACCCCAGGCTGCAACTTGCTCAGGTATCATACTGTTAGATGTTTCAACATTACCACTTTTGTTTACACTTTCCTGACCGGAACGAAGACCGGAAGTTCCTTGAAAACAACCTCCGTGGTCTACTTCCGGCCTCGCCACCGTCACTTCCGGCCGCGGGCCAATCCCGCCAGGAACCTGCCCGCCCACCGGAAGTGCGTCATCACCACCCAACACGCTACTATTGGCCTTGCGGTCAGAAGCACCACCCCTCCTCCCGCGGGAAGACGGCGTTTTCTCATTCACGGCCGCCATTCCCAAACTATCAGACGCCATGCTGCCGGCCAACGCTGCACCGCTCCCCACAGCGGCAGCCAAGCTGGCTTGACTCTCACATTTCCCGGTCCCCTTACCCTGAGCCCGGCTTGCGGCAGCGGCAGCCGACAACGCAACTGACGGTATGCCCTGCTTGCAACCACCGATCGGGATCACTGGGGATTGTACAGGTAAGTCCGATTTTTCTTTGCTTACTAGTCTAGCAAGCTGAACCACAGGTATCTTCTTTTCTTTCATGACACATTTTTCTTTATTGTCCTTCTGCTGTCTCCTTCCTGCTTCACCGGAGTCTAACCTGCCTTCTGGGGATACAGCCTCGCTCATAGGCTGACAACCCCTAGGCTTACCCGACCCCTCTGCAGTACTAACGGAGTTAGCAGTCTTGTCACTGGGAGCACTCTTCACACTTGCAGCCTTCTCTGCACTCTTTCTCACCGGTGCTGTCTCTTTACAAGCCATTGGCTTTTTCTCCACCACCTCTTCACGGGTGGCCACCTCAGAGGGACCCGCCATTTCCTCCTCTTGCGTTGTGTTCGGGGCTGGATACAGTCTACGGCGTCTCCCTGCCTGGGTCCCCTCGTCACACGCAATTCTCATCGCTTTGTCCACGTTAGATAGAAAGTCTTTCTCACCAGAAGCACTGTCAATCAGGTTAGATAACAGCTCACCCATCATGCTGCACTGCTTCTTCAATCCGTCTATCACCGTCTTATACTCCTGTCTCTTTACAACGCCCGATCTGTCTCTCCGGTTCCTTAGCTCCGCCAGGACCTTCATTTTCTCGCAGTAGCTGCGGGAAGCCTTCACAATTAAGCTTTTAGCTTTCTTTCTTCTGTCTGCAGATTTCTCCGCATCCTCTCCTGGCTGTCTCAGAGACCAATCTGCAAGATCCAGTTGGTTCTCCAAGAACAACCTCTCCTCCTTGACGAGCTCCAGGAGCTTAGGGGCTCCACGTCCTTCATTAGGCTGAGAAACAGGCCCCTGGCCTGGGCTGACCGACGTCATCAGCTCCCTTTCCTCCTCCACCACTCTGGAAGTCCTCAGAGATCAGAGGACGCAGCCAGCACGCACAATCTCCTAACACTGACTGCAAGCTCTATTACAAAAGAGCAATATAGCTAGCTATATAGGTGGATATAACAGTGTATACTGCGGTCAGGGCACGCAGACAGCACGCACAATCTCCTACAACTGACTGCAAGCTCTATTACAAAAGAGCAATATAGCTAGCTATATAGGTGGATATAACAGTGTATACTGCGGTCAGGGCACGCAGACAGCACGCACAATCTCCTACAACTGACTGCAAGCTCTATTACAAAAGAGCAATATAGCTAGCTATATAGGTGGATATAATGGTGTATACTGCAGTCAGGGCACGCAGACAACAGGCACAAACTCCTGCAGATTGTTAACAGCTCAATTACAGAAGAGCAAGAACGCAAAATCGTCCGATAATGAACGGTGTATACTGTGTTGAAGGTAGTGTGGGGCGTGTACTACACAGCCTGATCTATGATTGGCCACAGGCATCCTAAGAAAGGAGGTCCGGCCTGAGGGGAAGAGAAACCGGATCCTGGAAGCTGAGCTAGGTCAGGAGGGGAATCCATGGGTTATTTGGCCAGTAAGGCGTTATCACCACCACCTCGACCGCTTCCACTTGGAGTCTCCATAAAAATCTGAGGATGATTGGAAGCAGGTGGAAAGTATATGCCCTGTTGAAGCTGACATTCTGGACTCCAGGGACGAGGGCCGCTGTGTTGTTGTTCATTCTCAATATAATTGATTCTCCTTTCAGGAGATGAGTGAAGGATTGAAGGGCACTATAGTCCAGGCTGCCCATAGTTCCAGAACATTTGAGCCTTGTGCAAGTTCTGACCTGCAGATTTCTGCGCTGGAGCCACCAGAAGAGGCTGTTCCTCATCACTGAAGTTATGTGAATGGACTGATTGTTGTCCCCTGAGTTTGATTCCTGAAGAAACCCTATCTGAAAAGGGTGTAATCTCCAGAGAGACCATTTGACCATGGGGGTTGTAGAGACTATTGTGCCAATAATTCTTAGGCACTGTGAGGCCTTTAGGTGTGAGGATCTCAGATCGTGGTAGCAGAGTGGAAATAAATCTGGGGGGTGGAGTACTGGTGAAGGACCATGTGTGGCCTGTGGTGACCATCCCGATGGTCCAGTAGTCTGAGATTGAGGCCACCCAGACATGCCGGAAGAGAAGCATACGTGCCCTTATTCGACCCACCTGGGCGGGCCCAATAGCAAAACGATTTAGCCGGCTCACACCCGCTGGACATGTCTGACCTCTGCTCCAATTCCTTCAGAAATCTTGGCTGGGCCTGTAAGAGCGTGCTTCCCTTGAACAGTCAGTACTGCATCTTCTACGCTGGGGCCTCTTCTGACCGAACAGATGCCTATCCTGGGGCACGAAGCCCGACTTCCCACGCATGGCCTAGGCTATGGCACTATCCAACCTGTTGCCGAACAATGAGGACCCCTCAAAAGGATCCTACACCAGGCTTGTTTGGATGCTGGATTGGTGAGCCAAGGGCGTAACCATAAGACCCACTTAGCTGTGACCGAGGATAGCATAGTCCAGCCCAACAGGTAAGGTCGATAGAAGGCTGCCCCAGAAAGGCCGCTGCCAGCTTTAATTCCTGGACTGCCCAGTCCCTGACTAGCTCTTCTGAAGCTCCCCTGAGAACAGAGTCCACATTCTCTGTCTATGCTTCCATAGCCTTGACCGCCAAGGCAGGTTTGCAAGCCATATCGGCTAGCCTGTATATTCTCTTGAGGTCTTGGTCTATCCTCCTTTCGAACCTGTCCTTGAAAGATACAGCGTCCTCTAAGGGAAGAGTGACGTGATTGGCTGTGTCTACGAGGGAAGCGGTGCACTGGTACTCCTAGCCGCCAGATATATGTAGAAGGGGCCCCCTGCAGCACAGGGCCCAATCACGCTTGCGACTGTGCTGCGCCCCCTATAGTTATGCCCCTGAACCAGCTGATGCTGTCCGATATTCAGCCCGCATGTGTACGGCCCTTAACCACTTGCCTACTAGATACTTTTACCCCCTTCCTGCCCAGGTCAATTTTCAGCTTTCAGCACTGTCAAACTTTAAATGACAATTGCGCGGTCATGCAATACTTTACCCAAACAACATTTTTATCATTTTTTTCACACAAATTAAACTTTCTTTTGAAGGTATTTGGTCCCCACTTTTTTTTATGTTTTGCTAAATAAACAAATGAACTTTTGTAAACAGGTAATTTTACTCTTTTACTGATGTGCGCTGATGAGGCTGCACTAATGAGGCAACATTGATGGGCATTGATGGGCACTAATGAGGCGGCACTGATGAGGCTGCGCTGATCGGTGGCACTGATGGGCACTGATAGGCTGCACTCAGAGCCGGACTTACCATTGGGCTTGACTGGGCTCAAGCCTTTGGTCCCCACCCATTTACGTTTTAAATATCTTCATATTCTTTACAATTTAATTATCATTTTATCCATTTTTATTGCTTTTATTAATCTCCTGATTACCGTATATACTCGAGTATAGGCCGACCCGAATATAAGCCGAGGCCCCCAATTTACCCCCAAAAAAACTGGCAAACTTATTGACTCGTGTATAAGCCGAGGGTAAGACATGCCTGTCCATCCCTGTGTGTGTGTCCGTCCATCCCTGTGTGTCCGTCCATCCCTGTGTGTCCGTCCATCCCTGTGTGTCCGTCCATCCATCCCTGTGTGTGTGTGTGTCCATCCATCCATCCATCCCTGTGTGTGTGTGTCTCCATCCATCCATCCATCCATCCCTGTGTGTGTGTGTCTCCATCCATCCATCCATCCCTGTGTGTGTGTGTATCCATCCGTGTGTGTGTGTGTGTGTGTGTGTGTGTGTGTGTGTGTGTGTGTGTGTGTGTCCAGCCTACCTGTGTCCCGAGCCTTTGTCCCGAGCCTCTGTCCCGTGCCGAGCCTCCTTGCCTCCGTGCCTCGCCGCCGTGCCTTGCCTCCGTCCCGTCCCGTCCCGTGCCGTGCCTTGCCTTGCCTCCGTCCCGTGCCCTCTTCGTTCGTCGGCGCCTCGGCGGCCATTGTAAAATTCAAAAGCTGCGCCGCCGCCTTCGCCTGTGATAGGCGGAACACTGAATTTCCCAGCAGCCTGTGTTCCGCCTATCACGTACATCGTATCATCCTCGTCCGTAGTACGAGGATGATACGATGTCCGTGATAGGCGGAACACAGGCTGCTGGGAAATTCAGTGTTCCGCCTATCACAGGCGAAGGCGGAGCCGGAGGCGTGGCTTTTGAACTATAGAATGGCCGCTGTCTGTCTGCTCGACACGCTGATCGAGCGGGCAGACAGCGATGACTCGAGTATAAGCCGAGGGGGGCACTTTCAGCCTCAAAAAAGAGGCTGAAAATCTCGGCTTATACTCGAGTATATACGGTAGTTTTTAATTATTACATTACACAGTACTCTGCAGGGCTTTTTTTCTCAGAGAAAAGGTGCAGGAACTCACCTCCCTCCCCTAGGTCACGCTTGTCTACAACCCTAGGACCGCCCTCTTTAGAGAACAGGGAACCAAGCATAATTTGGGAGGAGACAGCCCAATCCAGCAAAGAGATATCCCCATATATTCAGCAAAGAGAAAACCCAATTCAGCAAAGAGTCATTGTCATATATTCAGCAAAGAGACAGTCCAATCCAGTAAAGAGATGACCCAATCCAGCAAAGAGACAGCCCCAGATATTCAGCAAAGAGATAGCCCAATCCAGTAAAGAGATGGTCCAATCCAGCAAATAGACATCCCCATATATTTAGCAAAGAGACTGTCCAATCCAATAATAACATGTCACCAAATATTCAGCAAAGAGATGACTAAATCTAGCAAAGAGACATCCCCATCAAGCCAAGAGACAGTCCAGACCAGCAAAGAGACATTCCCATATAGCAAAGAGAAAGCACAATCCAACAAAGAGGCATCCCAATCAGCAAAGAGACAGCACAATACAGAAAAAAACAACCTCATCCAGCAAAGGGACTGCTCCGTCCAGCAAAGGGACAGTGCTGTCGAGCAAAGAAACAGCCCCATCCAGCAAAGAGACAGAGCAATCCAGCAAAAAGACAGCCCCTTCAATCAAAGAGACAGTTCAGTCCAGCAAATAGAAATCCCCATGCAGCAAAAAGACAGACCCATCTATCAAAGACAGCTTCATCTAGCAAAAAGACAGTAACAGGCACAGTACAGCCCCAATCAGCAGCATTGTCAATGCATTTACCTGAAAATGTCTAAAAACTTGTTTCACAGACGACAGTGAACACTAGTACTATAGTAAGCACAGTAGGCAGTCAGTTATGACAGGCCAGCTACCCACATGATTGATCTGCACCTCAGACACACAGGTGAGTTGACTGCCACCAAAACAAGCTTTCGGTCTACAGGGAGAGGCAGAGTGGAATGCAGATCAATCCACTTTCCGCTCTCTCAGGCTGCAGTCGGAGTTGAGCAGTGTTGCCGTGCTATCACTCAGCGGCCGCCTTGGTTTGCTATAGAGTGTACACAGTGAATCAGAGCGCATTGCTCCAAGTGCCTCCCCCACTTTCTCTGTTGGAGGTGCCGGATGCCGTTCTGGCATGTTCCACCAGAAAAAAAAAGCCCTGGTACTCTGGCAGTTTGGGAAGTGCTGGCTTTTCTTTTGATTTTCTGATTGTAAGTAATAATTGGCATATTGTATCTGCTGGCTGCATTCCAGAAGGAAAGTGCAAATTACCATTACTTTATTTTTTATACCTCTGTATATGACAAGAACGTCTTTAGTTTGTTTTTTGTTTTTTGCATTAAATATTTAACATGATTGGTGACAAAGTAAGTATATGTATACAAAAGGGTGATTCCATTTCAATTTTACTAGGACAGTCTTATTGGTAAGCTCTTTCATCTTCTACATCTTGTTTTATGTTGTTAAACAACCAAAACCGTTTATGTATCAAGCACTAGTACAGTAGTGTCCCTAGCCTAGATTTTGTGCTGCTGGAATGCTGTTCGCATTAGTGTGCGATGATACAATAAGTCTGATTTATGAATATTTATGTCTTTCTTACTAACTGCTTGGAGGTTTATTGCCAGTTCTGCATGCTGTGGAAGGATATACAGTGATACCTTGGTTCACAAACTTAATTAGTGAAATGACTCTGGTTGCAAACTGAATTGGTTGGGAACTGAGGCAAATTTTCCCACAGGGTTCAATGTAAATCAGGTTAATCCGTTGTGAACTTTTTTTTTATATACAATTATGAAATGTATGTACAAAAAAAGGATTTTAAACATATACTACATACAACTGTGCACCTTTGCTTAGGATAACCTCCGCCCGTTAACCATGCAAATGAAAGGCGCCTAGCATCAAAGAATATGCTTTCTACCTGGGAACTGTGGAATTTGAGCAGCTGTTCTAAAAGGTATTAAATCAATAAAACCACTAGAAAATATTAAACAAAAATCTGCGAGGTGAATGGATCAATCAATTCACCCGTAGAAAAAACAGCGCATAATACTTCATAAAACAAAGAAAAAATTATATGTGATTTGTGCTAATACGAACTATGGAGAAAACATTTATATCTTCCCAAATGCAGTCATACACACTAAGTATTGTCCATGAACACTGTCCATATATCCAAATTAGGCTGAGTAATTGGGATAGTTTCAGCAAAAAAGTTACAGCAAAAAAGTTAAAACGAGATATCTATTTCAGTCCATCAACAGACAATAGAATTAAAGATCAAAACTGAAACAAAGTGTCCTGGTACAAATCACAGGCAGTGTACGCTGCAATCCTTCCTTAACATGATTATACTTCCACTAGTATGATGCAGTAATCCCGAATTTACTGGGGTGCAGTCTCAAGGATGAGGTGACCCCCCTTAGTAATATTCTTACCAGATATGCCTGGTTACATAGGCTCTCAGAAATTACTCCTCATCGGTTCGATCTCATCAGCTTCATAAGCGCAGGTAATACACGATCGGATGTGCTTGTTTACACGGGATCTCAGATGTTACTCATCGGCTGGATCTCATCCACTGCATAAGTGTCGGGTAATTCAAGATCTCTGAAAGAAGCAATTACGGGAAAACAAACATAGCGTGATACTGTCTTATAAAACCACGATTTATTTAAGTAAAAAATATTGCACTCACACAAAATTAATTCTTTAAGGCATTGATTCATTCAGCGTGCATAGTTCTTAACCACAGTCTCGGGGGAAGTAATAGCATCAACCGCTAATGGCCGTCACCACTTAGTAGCTCACGGTTAAAGCTGTGCGTCTCTTCCTCCCTCCTGTCAGTTCCTCTATGCTGCAAACATGTGCTACCACCCTGACGCGTTTCGTCGTATTGACACCCTCAGATGATGTCAATACGACGAAACGCGTCAGGGTGGTAGCACATGTTTGCAGCATAGAGGAACTGACAGGAGGGAGGAAGAGACGCACAGCTTTAACCGTGAGCTACTAAGTGGTGACGGCCATTAGCGGTTGATGCTATTACTTCCCCCGAGACTGTGGTTAAGAACTATGCACGCTGAATGAATCAATGCCTTAAAGAATTAATTTTGTGTGAGTGCAATATTTTTTACTTAAATAAATCGTGGTTTTATAAGACAGTATCACGCTATGTTTGTTTTCCCGTAATTGCTTCTTTCGGAGATCTTGAATTATCCGACACTTATGCAGTGGATGAGATCCAGCCGATGAGTAACATCTGAGATCCCGTGTAAACAAGCACATCCGATCGTGTATTACCTGCGCTTATGAAGCTGATGAGATCGAACCGATGAGGAGTAATTTCTGAGAGCCTATGTAACCAGGCATATCTGGTAAGAATATTACTAAGGGGGGTCACCTCATCCTTGAGACTGCACCCCAGTAAATTCGGGATTACTGCATCATACTAGTGGAAGTATAATCATGTTAAGGAAGGATTGCAGCGTACACTGCCTGTGATTTGTACCAGGACACTTTGTTTCAGTTTTGATCTTTAATTCTATTGTCTGTTGATGGACTGAAATAGATATCTCGTTTTAACTTTTTTGCTGTAACTTTTTTGCTGAAACTATCCCAATTACTCAGCCTAATTTGGATATATGGACAGTGTTCATGGACAATACTTAGTGTGTATGACTGCATTTGGGAAGATATAAATGTTTTCTCCATAGTTCGTATTAGCACAAATCACATATAATTTTTTCTTTGTTTTATGAAGTATTATGCGCTGTTTTTTCTACGGGTGAATTGATTGATCCATTCACCTCGCAGATTTTTGTTTAATATACTACATACAGTCTTTTACATTAACCACTTCCCACCCGGCCAATGTATATAAATGGCTGGGTGGACGCTCTCTCTCCTTCAGGAACATTCCTCAGAAGGAGGGGGATCGTGCACTTGCGTGCCCGAGCAGGGGCGCGATGCCGATGCGCTCGTGTCACCCGGACACGGGGCATCTCCGATCAGCAGGAGGGCTCTGTGACTGGCCCTCCTGATCACATGACGACTGTGTCCAATCACAGCTGTCATGTGATATAAACACAGAGCCAGTTTCTGGGCAATTGACTCTCCTCTCCTCACGTGGAAGTTGTCGCTGAGGGGAAGATAGCAGATCGCTGCAGCCGGCTGGTGATCAGTGAGTATGTGCTGTTTTTTACAGCTTTTTACTCACTGATCACCAACCTAGTGTAAAAACACATGTCACCACACAGTGTAAACACACATGTTCCCACACAATGTCCCCAAAACACATGTCCTGAAATAATAAAAACACTTGTCCCCCACATATGTCCCACTAAAATCACATGTCCCAATGATTATCTGCACACATATGTCCGTGATCACCTGCGCACATCTGTACATGATCATTTGCGTACATATGTCCGTGATCACACAAACCAATTATTATACACTTAACTGAAATTATTTTACCAAAAACATGTAGCAGAATACATTTTGGCTTAAATTTATGAAAAAATTTGATTTTATTGGATTTCTTTTAAAATAGAAAGAAGAAAATATTGTTTTTTTTTTCAAATTTCCGCTCTTCTTTCGCTTATATCGCAAAAAATTAAAAACGGAGTCGTGAATAAATACCACCAAAAGAAAGCTCTATTTGTTCGAGCAAAATGATAAAAAATTCATTTGGGTACAGCATAGCATGACCGCGCAATTGTCATTGAAATTGCGAGAGCGCTGAAAGCTGAAAAATGGTCTGGGCAGGAAGAGGGCGAAAGTGCCCTGTATTGAAGTGGTTAAGCTGACCTATTCATGTGTACATCTAAAAAAAAAAAAAAAAAACTATAGCTCCTCTTAGCCACTTCAGCTCCAGAAGAATAAGCTGCTCAATGACCAGAGCACTTTTTCCAATTTGCCACTGTGCTGTTTTAACTGGTAATTGTGCAGTCATGCAATGTTGTACCCAAACAAGATTTGCGTCCTTTTTTTTCCCACAAATAGAGCTTTCTTTTGATGGTATTTGATTGCCTCTGCGATTTTTATTTTTTGCGATCTAAACAGAAAAAGACCAAACATTTTGAAAAAAATATATATTGTCTACTTTTTGTTATAAGAAAAATCCAATAAACTAAATTTTAGTCATACATTTAGGCCTAAATGTATTCATCCACATGTCTTTGGTAAAAAATGTCAATAAAAGGTATATTTATTGGTTTACACAAAAGTTATAGCGTCTACAAACTATGGTACATTTTCTGGAATTTATGCAGCTTTTAGTTTATGACTGCCTATCTCATTTCTTGAGGTGCTAAAATGGCAGGGCAGTACAAACCCCCCAAAATGACCCCATTTTGGAAACTAGACACCCCAAGGAAATTGCTGAGAGGCTTGTTGAGCCCATTGAATATTTTTTTTTTGTCACAAGTGATTGAAAAATGACAAAAAAATAAAAATTACACAAAAGTTGTCACTAAATGATATATTGCTTACACATGCCATGGGCATATTTGGAATTACACCCCGAAATACATTCTGCTGCTTCTCCTGAGTATGGGGATACCACATGTGTGAGACTTTTTGTGAGCCTAGCCACATACAGGACCCCGAAAACCAAGCACTGCCTTCAGGATTTCTAATGCCGCGTACACACGTATCAGACTATCCGGCGGACTTAGTCTGGCGGACAAACCGCCGGACTGTCAGCCGGACTTTCCGAACGAGCTACCTGCCCACACACGGCACTTTTTCGGCAGACTAGGTCCGGCGGATTAAGTCCACCGGACTATCCGCCGTACTTTTGAAATGAACGGTCTCGCCCACACACACACGGAGGAAAGTCCGCTCATTTTTAGCGCGGCTCCAGGTAGCCGGGACCAGCGAAGGAGGCGTCGCTGGCCCCGTCACCTGGTATGAACTTAAAAGGGAATCCCTACGCCGAAAAAACGGCGTGGGGGGTTCCCCCTAGGTCCATATCAGACCCTTATCCGAGCACGCTACCCGGCCGACCAGGAAAGGGGGGACGAGCGAGCACCCCCCCTCCTGAGCCGTACCAGGCTGCGTGCCCTCAACATGGGGGGTGCCTTGGGGAAGGGAGGCCACGCACCCCCCCACCCCAAAGCAACTTGTCCACATGTTGATGAGGACAAGGGCCTCTTCCCAACAACCCTGGTTGTTGGGGTCTGTGGGCGGGGGGCTTATCGGAATCCTTGAGCCCCTGGCCCCCCACCCTATGTGAATGAGTATGGGGTACAATGTACCCCTACCCATTCACCTGTGAAAAAAAGTAAAAAAAAACACAACACACAAGGGTTAAAATAGTTTATTGCACCGCTCCGGGGGTCTTCTTCCGTCTTTGGGGGTCTTCTCGCCGGACTCCTCCGCTATCTTCTGCTCTTTTGCTAGCTCTTTTACTAGCGGAGGGGCTTGGCTTTCTTCTTCGCCGCGGCCCTCTTCTTCCAACTTCGTGGGTCTTGTCCCCCTCTTCGGGGGTCTTGTCCCCCTCTTCGGTTCTTCTTCCCGGGCCACCACGCCTTCTTCTAGGTGGCCCCGTCTTCTGTCGCCGCTGCCGCTGTCGCCGTCTTCTGTTCTTCTCTTCTACTCTTCTGGAGATGTTGCCTCGTCGCTGTCACCGGTCACTATGACAGGACACGCGGCGTGCAGCGACTTATATAGGGACATCACCGGGTGATGTCCTCGCCCATTATGATGTCACAGTCCCAGCATCCTCTGGGAAAAGTCAGTTCATTTCAAAAGTACAGCGGACTAGCACACATACGGCCATATTGTCCGCCGACATGCGAGTCCGGCGGACAGATTGGTGTGCAAAACTACTTTTTTAGTTCGCTGGACTTTTGGGTAAAACAAAAGTCCGCCGGAGCCTACACACAGGCGGATTGTCCGCCGGACTTGTACCTATCACAGTTTCAAGGGCCATAAAATGCCCATATAGCACAAACCGCCCCCAAATGACCCCATTTTGGAAAGTAGACATCCCAAGCTATTTGCTGAAAGGCATGTTGAGTCCATGGAAAATTTTATATTTTGGCACAGGTTGCGGGAAAATAAAAAAATGTTTGCACAAAGTTGTCACTAAACGATATATTGCTCAAACATGCCATGGGCATATGTGGAATTACACCCCAAAATACATTCTGCTGCTTCTCGTGAGTATGGGATACCACATGTGTAAGGATTTTTGGGAGCCTAACCATGTACAGGACCCCGAAACCAATCACTGCCTTCAGGCTTTCTAAGGGTGTAAAATGGTGATTTTACGCCTCACTACCTATCACAGTTAGGGAGACCACAGATAGCACAAAACCCCCCAAAATGACCCCATTTTGGAAAGTGGACACCCCATGGTATTTACTAAGAGGCATGATGAGTATTTTGCAGCTCTCATTTGTTTTTGAAAATGAAGAAGGGAAATAAATAGCTAATAGGTCATTTTTTTCTTTTTCAATTTTCAAAACTTTGTGCCAAAAAATGAAATCTGCAAAATACTCAACATGCCTTTCAGCAAATAGCTTGGGGTGTCTTCTTTCCAAAATGGGGTCATTTGGGGGGGGGGGGGGGTTGTGCTATCTGGGCACTTCATGGCCTCCAAAACTGTGAAATCAAAAATTTACTCCCTTAGAAACCCTGAAGGTGGTGATTGGTTTTCGGGGTCCTGCACGCGGTTAGGCTCCAAAAAAGTCTCACACAAGTGGTATCAGAGAGAGGGAAGAAAAATAAAAGCACAACTATTTTTGCCTTTTTTATTTTATATTTTTTGTGTGTGTTTTATTTATTTTAATTTTTTAACTTTTTTCACTTTTATTGTAAACTGAACATTGCAGATTAGGGTCTCTCAAAATGTGATGGCCATCTCATCTTTCAAGACCTTGTGTTAGTGTGCCCTAGGACTGTGTAGTGCTGTACCCTACGCTAATACTCCACTAGTGTGTGGTAGTGTTTGAAACAGCCACCGATGCAGAGACAAGGTTAGTCAGGACAGGAGGGATAATAAAAGCGGGTGTCACACCTAAATCCGTGTTTTCTGCAGATACAACACCTTCTTTGGGTTGTTCTTTGGGTAGGGGTACTAGGGAGGACATACGGAAAATGCCTCTCATGAAGCCGGCTCACTGCATTTGCATTGGGAAAGTGAGCCATGGCACAGTCTGGAAACAGAAGGGCTGTGATGATCTCTTTCTGGAATTTTAGGAAGGATCCAGTTTGTCCTGAAGCTTTGTATAGCACAAAAGCATTCAGCAGAACCAGTTGAAATAAGTATACAGACACTTTTTTGTATCAGCGTCTGGCTTTATGGGCAATTAGGTACGGCGCCAACAACTGGTCGTTGAGGTCCACCCCTCTCATGTTGAGGTTGTATTCGGGAACACAGAGAGATTTCTCCACAACACCAGTTGTCATAGAAATTTGGACTGTCGTATCTGCGTGAAGGGAGGACAGAACAAAAACATTCTTTGAATCCCTCCACTTCACTGCTAACAAATTATTACACTTCAAGCAGGCTCTCTCCCCCATCTAGGTCAGGATTCTACAAGCCATTGGGGAAAGCCCTGGTGATGGACATCGGCCAATTCCATAATCAAAAAGGTGAGTAAAAAGTGGCACGCTCGTGTAATAACTGTCCACGTACAAGTGGTACCCCTTTCCAAGCAATGTCCCACACAAGCTTACCAGTGCTCCCTGTGTAGTCTGGGCAGTTCTCCAGCTCTACGTGAGTATCTTTTCCCTCATAAACCATAAAACTATATGTATAGCCTGTTGCAAGTTCTGCTTGTATCATGTCCTGGTCATGGAGGCAGAGAACACACATATGGTGAATTGGGTCAGTGGACCAACATGACCACAACTCACTCTTTTTAGTTATGCCTATGAGAAGGGATAGTCTTAAATTCTGAGACTGTAATAGGTCTTTAATCTCTGGCAAGGGTCAACTGGGGATTAGCGGCGATGAACCGGCCAGCATACAAATTGCTTTGGTCCACAATAGATCTATAGAGCTCTTCCGTGAAAAACAGCGAATAAAAATCAAGTGACGTAAAATCAACTGTTTCCACCTGTATTCTGTGTTGCCAAGTGAATGCGGGAAGTACAGGTGCTGCAGAAGTGGTGGGCTCCCAATTAGGATTGGCAGATGCAGCAGGAAGGGCACTATGGGCTCGACAGGCCTGTGTTTGTCTTCTTCTTGATGGCTGCGGGACACTACTCATGCTAGCCACCTCACAAGCTTGAACTGCACTTATGTGACTCGCCCCATCACCAAGTGTTACTGCTGTGATGGATGTACAACCAGGATGTACTAGGCCACTGGTGCTTCCCAGTTCACCAGAAGGATGAGCGGCACTAGTATTGGCTCTCTGCTCCATACGAGAGCCCTGCGGTTCTTGCACCTCAACAACAGCAGAAGAACATGGTCGGGTACGCCTGACCTTGACAGGAACCACAACTCTGTCATCAGAGCTATCTGTCAGGGGGCCGCTGCCACCTACCGGTTCGTATTCTGAGCCTGAATCTGACAGATGGGTGACTTCCTCTTCACTATCTGTCATGCTCAGAAACATGTAGGCCTTTTCACTACTGTACCTTCGATTTGACATTTTGCTCTCTAAAATTTACTGGTACAGTAGTGAGACTCACAGGAAAAGAGCTCCTGTCAGCTATTGCTTCAAACGCTACAAAAAAGAACTGCTAGTGTTCGCAGGGAAAAGGCCTGATTCTGCGAATGTTGCAGTTATGTGTTTAGTGTTTTTGTAAGTGACAGTGATCGATTAATACTACACTTGGGTGGGCTGGGCGGAGGGGCTAAATGCAGGTGCTAGCAGGTATCTGGGCTGATCCCGCTAACACTGCGTTTTTGGGAACACTAAACTGCCAGGGACGCTAGTATAGATCTGATCAGATCATATATTGATCCGTACAGACACTATACTACTAAGGGAGGTGTATGGTGCGTGCATGGGTGTTAGCGCTACTGGCACTAATCTGACGCTGCCTGGGGCGACGCAGACCCTGACTGATGCTAAAACCTAACTGATATCACCCGCCGGGTGATCAGGGGGGTTAAACCTTTATTTAGGTAATATACAACGGGTGCCCTGACCCTAGCTAACCAGCGTTACCCGTGACACTAATACAGTGATCACTGTAGACAGGGGTGATCAAGGAGTTAAACCTTTATTAGGGGGGTTGGGGGGGTCCCTAGACCTATCTGGGTGTACCACTAAGTACACTAACACAGATTTTTGTCACTAATGACACCAGTACAGTGATAAAAAAATAAAACATGAACACTGCACTGAGTGACAGGGGGTGAAGGAGTTAACTGGGGGGGGGGGCAATCAGGGGGTGACAAGTGTACTTACGTGAACTGGTGTCAGTGCAGTGTTGGTGCACTTATTGGGAGATGTCTCCTCCCCTCTCTCTGTAACGGAAAAGAGTTCCAGGAGGAGAGATGACATCACTTCCCCTGCTGTGTTTACACTTACACATGCAGTGAAAGGATTTATGTGCCGATAAAGTTGTAGAATTCATATGAACTGTTTTTCCATGATTCCCAATCAAGTGCGCCCACCCTCATGGTAGTCAGGGGGCAGAAACTCCTACATGAGTGGACTGGTTCTCCTAACACTCTCATCTTGCACTGCTCTTCTTAATATGAACGTGTAAGAGCAGGGAAGATGGCTGCGGCTCGTGTTCCTGGACCAAAGCGGAGTTCACGTACCGAAGCAAATTTTTGTGAACTCTTCTGTTCTTGAACAGAAGTGTTTGTGAAACGAGGTATCCCTGTAAATATTTGTAACAATCTTATGGATGCTCTCTTGCTTCTGAGAATGTTGCAGAGTGAGGAGGTGATGTGTTAGAAGTATGTGTGTCCCAGGTCTGCTGGTTCAGTAGGGTTTTTGCTAGAAGAAAAGCCTAGGTTTGAGCCCAAGAAAGTTTGTACTACCTGGACTGGAGCACCAGGGACAAAAATTTCACTGCTGGAGGGTGTCCCGGAGAGCTGAGTAGAAGCTACTGCTAATATTGCAGGGTTTTAAGTAGGCTACTCCAGGTGGTACATTTTCTGCATGGTGTTTTTTGCCCAGTTTCTTCCCCCTCACAAACACTCAAGAATTCTATTCTGAGGTGAACAGCTAATGCACCGAACCATCTGGAGGTCCTCCACCACTGTCTTGGGATAGGGGGTTGCTACAGCTGAATTTAGACAAATATTTTTTCATGTATCATTCTTCAACTCTGCATATACTTGGA
This sequence comes from Lithobates pipiens, assembly GCF_037356315.1. NCBI lineage: Eukaryota > Metazoa > Chordata > Amphibia > Anura > Ranidae > Lithobates > Lithobates pipiens. Next base: position 215,390,356 of record NW_027507903.1, on the reverse strand, counting down.
TTATGTATAGCTAGCTTCTGCTCAGCTTACCTCAAATAAATTAATATTGGACAATGGTGAATGGTAACCTGAACACTTTGTACGCTAATACTGGCCATACAATAGGTGAAAAATGATTTGAAAATCTGTCATATGGACCGTTTGTTAGTTTTTCGCCCAGTTAAAGAGCACAAATTAGAAAATCGGTTTCAACTTTTCAGAGCCGAAAAAACGAAGGCACAGGTTGCAAAATTCTGCCAAATGGATGATGAATTGAAAGGTTGATGTGTTTCTTGTCCAAACTGTTTACACAAGGCATATCTGACAAAACAAACTAAAAACTGATTCATTTATGTCCATTGAACAATTTATCAAAATTCAGTCATTACATGATGGCAAAATCATTTGTTCTCACGGCCGATTGTTCGTAATTCCAAAATGAGTTTGAATGATATTTTGTATAGTATATGGCCAGAAAAAGATAAAAGGCTGCCCCTCCTGTGTAAAGATCATATCTAACTGCTATCACCTGGATTTGTTAAATACATTGTAGAATTTAGCTATTTTAACATCAATACCAGCACATGAAGTGAAAAATGTATGAAAAAGAATAAGAAAACTCTTACCTCACTATGTGAAGTGGTCAGTTTATTATGCATGGCACTTGATGTTTTGGACACCAGTTGGTAAAAATACCCAAATGGCACAGACTAAGCAAATATAAGTCAATATAAAAGCCAGACAAAAAAGCAAAATGGTATAATACAATCATTGGGCCCAGGCATGAAATCTGAATGGGACAAATGCATATCAAAATGCTGCTTAGAACTGTTTCAGATGAGGAAAAAATTGTTGAAATACATATGGAATTTTATCCAGGTTTTCAAAATAATGGCTGCAGAACAGAAATAGCAGTATGGACAAGGAGTGTGAAGAAAAATAAATAAAAAATACAGCCCTTTTCTTCATACAGCTTTGAAATAAAGAAAATAGTAATGTTAGGGCCCCGTTCAGGACCCAGAGACAGATGTACCACGTGCACCTCCTGTAATTACAATCAGAATCTTAAAATTAAGGAGTTTAACCATGAGTTGCAGCTGTTCCTGCTCTATGTCATTCCAGGCCTGCCACGGAACAAGTGTGATTTTGTTTGTAGGGGGATATTTCTGTTTATAGAAATGCTTCCCTTTTTCCACTAGGTGGCAAGACTGTGCCAGGATCTCTGGATTATCTAATACACATTGCTCTAATTGGAAAGGGAAGCCGCTATCATCAAGACAAATAAGAGCAATGATTCTGTATTCTGTGAATAAATGGCTTTTTTATCCCAGCTGCAGAGAAAAACTTAGATTGGACTACTTAAGTTTATTTGTAAAGAAAAAAAATTCTCGTGATATCTTTACTAGTTTTAAATGGGGGTATTTTTACCCTTGAGGAACCCTTGCTTGTTTGTTGCAGTGGTACTATCATTTCAGATTTTTTTTTACCAAAGTCATTTGTATGTAAAAGCCCCATGTTCATTTGTCACAGCTGGTTAGGCTTTTTGTTCAGCCTTTATACATGATACAGATTAAAATGAAGAGCCGCTTTCCTCCATTTTCATTTCCTAAATGAAAAAACGTTAACCACTAAAAAGATGATTAAATATTAACTACAACATATTTTTCCCAATGGGAATTTTGGGTGACGGGTAATATCTTTATATTAGATTACAAAATAAATTGACTGTTATTCAGTTATATTCGCTTAGAGCAGTGTTTCTCAACCTTTTTACCTTTGAGGAACCCCTGGCAAAAGTCTGAGATCTCAGGGAACCCTTGACATAATTTTGACTACAGTGGAATTGATGTGATCAGTGAGCTGTAGATATAACAATTATTCTTAGAAATGGCGATACACAATAGAATAGAGACAGTGTACAAAGGGGCAGCAGAGCAGAGCACAGAGGATCCAGGAGGGAACAGTATAGGGGGGCAGGAGAGCACAGAACAGGGGGCCAGGAGGTAACAGTATAGGGGAGCTAGGAGGGAACAGTATAGGGGGCCAGGAGGTAACAGTATAGGGGAGCCAGGAGGGAACAGTATAGGGGGCCTGAAGAGCACAGAACAGGGGGCCAGGAGGTAAGTATAGGGGAGCCAGGATGGAACTGTATAGGGGAGCCAGAAGAGAAAAGTATAGGGGGGGCCAGGAGAGCACAGAACAGTACAGGAGAGCAAGGAGGGAACAGTACGGGGGGGGGGGGGGGGGGGCAGGAGAGAACAGTAGAATGGGGCCCGGACAGGAAAAGCAAAGTATAGGGGGGTCAGAATTGCAGAGCACAGTACAGGGGGGCCAGGAGAGAACAGCACAGTATAGGGGGGTCAGGAGAGCACAGTTCAGGGAAGTCAAGAAGGAACAGTATAGTACAGGGGGCAAGGAGGAAACTGGAGGGTACAAAACTGGTATCTGCCGTGGTTTTCCTCATGCAGAGTAACTCAGAGAAGCTACTGGAATGGATCGTATGGCTTCAGCTAATCCCCGCCTGCCCTCCTCTCTCATCCCTCCCGAGTGATGTCACACACAGGCTTCTGGGATGGAGCGGAGGGCCGGCTGGGCACACTTGTTTAATAATAAAAGTAAAAAGAACAAACATAGTCAAAACATAGCCAAAGTTCAGTAAGCGGAATGGATAGTCAGCCTAGCCAGAAGTCAGGGATCAATGTAGTGGAACAGCAAGCAGGATCTGGAGCCAGAAGGGATGTCAGCAAAGCAAGTCTTGAACAGGATCGCAGGAGATCGTTTCTGTGATGTTGACCAAGGCGAAGCCAGAGATCCTCTGGACTGGACGGCTTAAGTAGGCAGGACTGATGAACAGGATATCATCAACAGCTGAGTAACTGTGGAGAGATAGGAGCTGGCAATTAGCCGACAGCTGAGTGGTCAGCTCAGAGAAGTAAGGGCTCCTCAACGACCCCTCCCCCTTGGAGGACCACCAGGCTTGAGGGGAAAACATCTATGGAAATCACTGAGGAGGACAGGGGCCATGCACGTCCGAGGATGAGACCCAAGAGCGCCCACGAACCTACGGGAGTCAACAATGGACAGTACTTCATACTCCTCATGGTTCTCCACCTATACAGGGTGAGGACGTGGCACTGAGGTGGTAAAGCGGTTGCAGACCAAAGGTTTTAATAAGGAGACATGAAATACATTTGAAATACACATATTAGAAGAAAGAGCTAATGCGTAAACCACTGAGTTAATCCTGCGAAGAATACAGAAAAAAACCAATAAACCGAGGTGTGAACCTCAGTGAAGGAACACGAAGTCGGAAGTTGCGAGATGACAGCCAGACACTGCCCCCAACCTGGTAGGAAGGTGCAGGCAGGCCTCTACAGTCAGTATGGAGTCTGTACCTATCAATATCATGTCGCAAAGCCTCCTGGGCCCAAGTGGAACACAGGAATACTCTGCTGAACAAAAGAGTCAGACAACATGGAAGGTTGGAAACCATAATTCGCCATAAACGGGGACAATGGGGAAGCAGAATTCAAGGCACTGTTGTGAGCAAACTCTGCCCATGGTATTAGGTCTGACCAGTTGTTATGATAGTTAGAAATATAGCAATGTAGTAATTGCTCCAAGCACTGATTGGCTAATTCTGCGGCCCCATTAGACTAATACACAGAGGAGAAAGCAAGTTGAATTCCCAGCTGTGCACAAAAGGCATACAAGAACCGGGACACAAACTGACTCCCCCTGTCTGAGACAATCCCCTTAGGTAGCCCATGTAAGCGAAAGATGAAGATGAAAAAATGGAAGCCAGTTCCTTAGAAGTGGGCAACTTCTTAAGTGGAATACAATGACACATCTTTGAGAACAGGTCAACCACTATAAGGATAGCTGTGTTGCCCTGGGAGTTGGGTAACTCCACAATGAAATCCATAGACAAGTGGGTCCAGGGTCTCTCTCCATTGGGTATGGATTGTAGGAGGCCCACTGGAAGGTACTCTGAGCACACACAGAACAGGCAGCTATGAAGGAAGTTACATCAGCACGTAGACTAGGCCATCAGATTGTTGGGAAATGGCCCAAAAGAGGTGATTCCTCCCAGGGTGGCCAGCAGCCTTGGGAGAACGGTAAGTCTGGAGTACGGCAGTACGGAGACTCTCTGGGACAAAGCAGCAGTCACAAGGTTTCTCAGGAGGAGCATGGACCTGAGCAGCAAGAATCTTGTCACCCAAACGAGAAGTGAGACTGGTGCGAACCGTAGCCAGAATACGATCAGGATGAATCACAGGAACCGGAACCGACTCCAATTTGGAAGTGGAGGAAATAACTTGGAATTGGATTATCTCATGGTGAAGAGCCCCTATAGTCATGGACAATGGAACCATCATGAGTCACATGGGTAGGCTGTAGAGGTCTCCCGTCAAGAGCCTCAATAGCAAGTGGAGTGTCACGCGGCTGCAGCAGAATCAAGTGCTTTGATACAAAGGCAGCATCAATGAACAGGCCTGCAGCCCCAGAGTCAATTAGTGCCTGTATCTCGATGGATGACTAAGCCCAAGAAAGGGTGACCGAAACCAGGGGCTTATCCTTCTGGATAACTGGGGATGAAACAACGCCACCTAAGGTCTGTCCATGACAGGACCTCAATATTCGGGCGTTCTCTGGACGGGTAGGACAAAACTTCAAAAAGTGACCTGCCTGGCCACAATAAAGGCACAATGTCTCCCTCCTCCTAAAGGTTCTCTCATCCCCAGAGAGATGCGTGAAACCCAAGTGCATGAGTTCACCTTCACTGACTGGCTTGGTACCAGGAGGCATGGGAGGTGAGGGAGGCATGGGTGGGACTGCAAAGCTCAGAGACAAACATACAGGAGGCTTCTGCAAGCGCTCCTTAAAAGAGAGTCTTTCTCTGAGTCTGGAGTCAACAAGGATGGCAAACGTGATCAACTTCTCCAGCTCAGTGGGTATATTTCTGGTTGCTATCTCATCCTTGATGGAATCCGAGAGACCATGAAAAAAAGCAGCCATGAGGGCCTCATTGTGCCACGCAACCTCTGATGCCAGAGTACGTAATTCAATGGTGTAATCGGCAACAGTTTTTGTACTCTGTTCGATAGACATGAGGCACTTGGCAGCAGACATGAGGCACTGTCCATGGGAAATGCCTGGGCAGCATCTCAAAGTATATCTCAACCTGGTTGAGAAACCCTCTGAATTAGACTGGATTATCCCCAAATCGATGGGGAAGCGGAGCAGATCCAGACATAACTCTTATAGAGGTAATGCCCGAGGCTGGTGCCTACACAGAGACTGGAGCAGCAGCAGGGTGTCGGCCTGCAACATAGGTTGTACTGGGGTGGCCACAGTGGGAGATTCCAGGTGAGCCGTGCGACTCAGGAGCGTTTGTATCACCATGGCAAACCGATCCATGCTGTCATCCAGTTCATCCAATCTGGAAAAAATATTACCAATAAGTGGATTGACTGCATATTCTGAATTCATAGCCTTCTCCTACTTTGCCAAGCCAGAAGTCAGGGATCAATGTAGTGGAACAGCAAGCAGGATCTGGAGCCAGAAGGGATGTCAGCAAAGCAGGTCTTGAACTCCTTAGGATCGCAAGAGATCGTTTCTGTGATGTTGACCAAGGCGAAGCCAGAGATCCTCTGGACTGGGCGGCTTAAGCAGGCAGGACAGACGAGCAGGATATCATCAACAGCTGAGTAACTGTGGAGAGATAGGAGCTGGCAATTAGCCGACAGCTGGGCGGCCAGCTCAGAGAAGGAAGGGCTGAGCCCAGCCCTGACAGCAATCCACTGTTCATCTACTTGTGATGAATGGCAGATTGTGGCGGAACCCCTGGGGGCCTCTCAAGAAACACTGGTCTAGGGAAATGTAAAAGGAAATCTGTCATGGGAGAAGGAGAGTGTAATTTCTGACCTTCCTTTGAAAAGTTAGTTAGCTATAGCATTAGCACTTTGAGTCACTGACGCTAAAAGAATTATCCAGACAGTATCACATTGCCTTATGGCATTAGCAAGATTTCTTTTCATCCCTTTTGGGGTGAATTGGACCATGCATTATTTGGGATTCTTGCCTTCATCTAGATAAATTGCAGGTTTAGAGAACTGGGAATGCAAGTTTAAATTTACTTATTTTTGTATGTACTTTGGTGGCTATGTGTTGTTTTTCAGCCTAACTATATAACAATTGTTCTATGTCTGACTCAAAGTTTTGAAACCATGAGATAAGCATTTTCAGCAGGTCAACAATGGGATATCAAATTCAAAGAAAAATCCAGGCTTGGGTCTAAATCAGAAAGAAAGCTGCCAACACAATACCCTTATACATGATATTCTGTAAATCAAAATCCAAACAGTGTGGCACTAAATACACTCAAGTCAGATAAAACATGTGCAATACCAAGTGAAGGAATAATAAGTGCAAGAGCGTGAATTAATATAAACTCACATTACCTAAAGGTGATAATGTATGTAGTGCTACCCCCATAGGAGCCACTGAATAGGATGAATCTTCTGTTCTTTGCCTTGACCTTCTCAAGAACCACAGTCACTCTGACACACTAGGTTGAGTGTACAAACATACAATATCACAGGAATTCACTGAAAGTAATACTTAGTACCCAATAGTAGTGCTATATCAAAGAAGACAGGCACCAAACCAGGTAGCAAAGGCAAACTCAGTATATTGTTACAGAATATTTTTTGGTAACTAGGCAAGCAAAAAATGGATTAAGAATAGTAATAACACAATTTAGCATGCAAAGTGATTAACAGTAGGGACTAAGCATAAGATGACAGTTGGCATCCAGATCAGCTTAGGCAGGTAGCAAGGCCACCTCAAGTGCAGCAGTGAGCAGTAGTAAGGTTTAATCTACTGAATGTTAGTCCTAGACAGACTGGGTGTGCCCTCTACAAAAGAAAAGGGGGATGGTAATGGAGGGGGCAGGGAAACAAAGGGGACTTGCAGAATAATTATTACGATCGGGGCAGTCTGGGATGTTCTTCTGCCGGCTATCGTTGGGGCTCTTTAAGAGCATCAGTGCACTGAAAGACAGACCTGGTTTTCCTAGTTTACCTGCATGCAGAATAGGTACAGTATTGTACAGTAAGGAAGTTCTGAGGAAAAGGCAGAACAGAAGTGAGGGAGAATTTTGTCCAAGGGCAGGGAGAGATTGCAGTAGACCGGAGGGAGTAGACATCCTAATCCATGTAGTGGCACTACCCCACAGGAAAAATCTACTGCTATCCCCAGGGCCAGCCTACAGAGCTCTGCATTGTGGGAGGTGTGAGCAGCACCTCAATAAGTCAAGTCGGCATTTCTCCTTGTTCCTCACTTTCTGCATTGCCCTCCCCCCTCCACCATTCTCCTGCTAACAAGGAGGGAATTCTCATAAGGGGTTTCAGAGGTGTAGGATATGCCACATTAAATGGGAAAAAATATCATGGGGCTATGCTGAAGAGGGTCAAGCAAAGACTTGAACCTTTGCAGTATCTTTCAACACCTTTCTCCAACAGCAGGTCCAAGGCATGGGTCTCTTCCACAGCTACTGGTGCAGAGATGACCAGTGTCTTAATGCCAGTCATGCAAAATTACCCTCCATCAGCATTTGTAACATAATGCGTCTGTCACTTGATCACGCTGTCAGTAGCAAGATACACATGACCAAAAGTTTGCTTTTGTCCACAGTTTGGTCTATTTATACCTGGATAGGTTTTAAACTTTACTGTCATTTTTATTCTAAAGATTCTCTTGGACAGTAAGCTTCTCTGAGGTGAAAAAAAAAATTCTAGTGTAGCCTAGTGTATCTACCTTGTTTGTGTTTCCACATTTTACCTGTTCAACCTGTTCACATTTATAGACTGTCCTAATGCTGGCCAATTTTCATCATACCATACCAAAGGCTAAAACTCTGATATGTTTAAAAAAATGGATATATGGCAGGGTGGAGAATTATACCTGTGGCAAGAGTGTGCAGCATTTTGGGTGCATAGTGATTTAACGTCTTTTTTTTTTCAAAAGATCTAGTGAGGTGCTGTGAAAAAAAGTCAGTTTGTAAATGGACTGTCAGCAATAACAATCACCCCAGGCTAAAAGTTCAAAAATGTACCCCAGCAATGCAATTCAAAGAACTCAAAAATTGTTTGTTAAAATAGATGTTAACCCAAACACTAAAGTCTTATGTTACATAGTTAGTTACATAGTTACATAGAAGGCGAGGTTGAAAAAAAGACACTATGAGTGTGATTATATCTCAGTATTACATTGTATATCCATGTATGTTGTGGTCATTCAGGTGCTTACTTAATAGTTTTTTTAAACTATTGATGCCCCCTGCTGAAACCACCGCCTTGCCACTCTTACAGTAAAGAACCCTCTACGCAGTTTAAGGCTAAACCTCTTTTCTTCTAATTTTAATGAGTGGCCATGTGTCTTATTAAACCCCCATCCGCAAATTTTTTTTATCCCTTTTGTGGGGTCACCAGTAGGGATGAGCTTGATCTTTGGGTCGAACATAAGTTGGACTCAAACGTATGGTGTTCACCCATTAGCCAAAGAACAAACATTATGGGTCGTTTGCGGCAAATTTGAGAGATGCAGAATTCTCCATAATGCACCGCGAGATCACAGCGCATTGCTGTATGATGATTGGCCAAAGCATGCACCTGACCTCCATGCTTTGGCCAAACACAGCGTGCCCTGCTAGGAGAGTCATAATTGGCCAAAGGTATGGTGCCTTTGGCCATTCATGGCTCAGGGGGACTAAGTCCATGCCCCACACTACACGCCGGCCGTGTGTAGTGTTGTTGGTGTGGACAGAGAGCTAGCTTGGTTTAGATTAAGCAAGCAGGTTATTCAGTTAGTGGCAGTATATATATATATATAAATATATATATATATATATATATATATATATATATATACAGTATCTCACAAAAGTGAGTACACCCCTCACATTTTTGTAAATATTTTATTATATCTTTTCATGTAACTTTGCTACAATATAAAGTAGTGAGTGTACAGCTTGTATAACAGTGTAAATTTACTGTCACCTCAAAATAACTCAACATACAGCCATTAATGTCTATACTGCTGGTAAAAAAAAGTGAGTACACCCCTAAGTGAAAATGTCCAAATTGGGCCCAAAGTGTCAATATATTGTGTGCGTCCACCATTATTTTCCAGCACTGCCTTAACCCTCTTGGGCATGGAGTTCACCAGAGCTTCATAAGTCCTCTTCCACTCCTCCATGATGATATCACAGAGCTGGTGCATGTTAGAGACCTAGCGCTCCTCCACCTTCCGTTTTAGGATTACCCCACAGATACTCAATAGGGTTTGCTTGGCCAGTCCATTACCTTTTCCCTCAGCTTCTTTAGCAAGGCAGTGGTCATCTTGGAGGTGTGCTTGGGGTAATTATCATGTTGAAATACTGCCATGTGGCCCAGTCTCTGAAGGGAGGGGATTATGCTCTGCTTCAGTATGTCACAGTACATGTTGGCATTCATGGTTCCCTTAATGAACTGTAGCTCCCCAGTGCCGGCAGCACTCATGCAGCCCCAGACCATGACACTCCCACCACCAAGCTTGACTGTAGGTAAAACACACTTTTCTTTGTACTCCTCACCTGGTTGCCACCACACACGCTTGACACCATCTGAACCAAATACGTTTATCTTGGTCTCAACAGACCACAGGATATGGTCCTAGTAATCCATGTCCTTAGTCTCCTTGTCTTCAGCAAACAGTTTGCGGGCTTTCTTGTGCATCATCTTTAGAAGAGGCTTCCTTCTGGGACGACAGACATGCAGACCTATTTGATGCAGTGTGTGGTGTATGGTCTGAGCACTGACAGGCTGACCCCTCTTCAACCTTGGCAGCCATGCTGGCAGCACTCATACCTCTATTTCCCAAAGCCAACCTCTGTATATGACTCTGAGCACGTGCACTCAACTTCTTTGGATGACCATGGTGAGGCCTGTTCGGAGTGGAACCAGTCCTGTTAAACCGCTGTATGGTCTTGGCCACCATGCTGCAGCTCAGTTTCAGGGTCTTGGCAATCTTCTTACAGCCTAGGGGATCTTTATGTAGAGCAACAATTCTTTTTTTCAGATCCTCATAGAGTTCTTTGCCATGAGGTGCCATGTTGAGCATCCAGTGACCAGTATAAGAGAGTTAGAACGATAACACACCTGCTCCCCATTCACACCTGAGACCTTGCAACACTAACGTGTCACATGACACTAGGGAGGGAAAATGGCTAATTGGGCCCAATTTGGACATTTTTACTTAGGGGTGTACTCACTTTTGTTTCCAGCGGTTTCGACATTAATGGCTTTGTGTTAAGTTATTTTGAGGGGACAGCAAATTTACACTGTTATACAAGCTGTACACTTACTATTTTACATTGTAGCAAAGTGTCATTTCTTCAGTGTTGTCAAATGTAAAGATATAATAAAATATTTCCAAAAATGTGAGGAATGTACTCACTTTTGTGAGATACTATATATATATACCGTATATACTCGAGTATAGGCCGACCCGAATATAAGCCGAGGCCCCCAATTTACCCCCAAAAAAACTGGCAAACTTATTGACTCGTGTATAAGCCGAGGGTGAGACATGCCTGTCCATCCCTGTGTGTGTGTCCGTCCCTGTGTGTCCGTCCATCCCTGTGTGTGTGTGTGTCCATCCATCCATCCATGTGTGTGTGTGTCTCCATCCATCCATCCATCCCTGTGTGTGTGTGTCCATGTGTGTGTGTCCGTGTGTGTGTGTGTGTGTGTGTGTGTGTGTGTGTGTGTGTGTGTGTGTCCAGCCTACCTGTGTCCCGAGCCTCCGTCCCGTGCCTTGCCTCCTTGCCTCCGTCCCGTGCCGTGCCTTGCCTCCTTGCCTCCGTCCCGTGCCGTGCCTTGCCTCCTTGCCTCCGTCCCGTGTCGTGTCGTGCCTTGCCTCCGTCCCGTCCCGTGCCGTGCCTTGCCTTGCCTCCGTCCCGTGCCTTGCCAGGATCGCCTCGGCGGCCATTCTAAAATTCAAAAGCCCCGCCTCCGCCTCCGCCTGTGATAGGCGGAACACTGAATTTCCCAGCAGCCTGTGTTCCGCCTATCACCGATATCGTCTCATCCTCGTACTACGGACGAGGATGAGACGATGTCCGTGATAGGCGGAACACAGGCTGCTGGGAAATTCAGTGTTCCGCCTATCACAGGCGGAGGCGGAGAAGGAGGCGCGGCTTTCAAATTGTAGTATGTCCGCCGTCTGTCTGCTCGATACGCTGATCGAGCAGTCAGACGGCGATGACTCGAGTATAAGCCGAGGGGGGCACTTTCAGCCTCAAAAAAGAGGCTGAAAATCTCGGCTTATACTCGAGTATATACGGTATATATATATATATATATATATATATATATATATATATATACTCTGCATTTAGCATAGACTATATATTCAGTCAGTGTA